>NC_054386.1:82891373-83496373 GCF_017654675.1 Xenopus laevis
ACTGACTCCTCCACTACTGACATCAACAGCCCAACCCCACTATCATGTTCGTTCCACAATAATTCTCACTACCTGATTCTTGTAACATTATCTCTGATATTGTTTATTTATTTTCCATTGCTACATCCACTGACTTTTTTGAGACACCAGATAATTAACCACATCCAAGGCTGTTTTAGGTCAGTGCTTGCCGCTCTTTGAACTCTCTCCATTTGAGATGAGCAGTTAACTCACAGTTCCTTTTACAAAACACAACCTTTTCCAGTTCTTGTGTCTGAATTATTTTGGAAGTAAAAATATATTCATAAGTTATCAAATTGGTAGATAGACAGTTTCTAGCTGCCATATGCCCTCAATTTCCAAATACATGCAAAATATTCTGCTGATGTCCTGAATATTTAATTGCTACACTCACAACTTCCCTTTACAACAGTGTTAGACAGGAAAAAACATTTGATGCTAGTTCTTCTCATTGGCCATCTTTGTTTACTATCACTTTTGGTTAAATCATAGTAATGCCTCAACTTCAACATATTTAACATTATAATTTGTATGCATAATATCTTAGCTACTTAGGAGTTTATTTACTAATTTCTCGCTATTTTATTAAAATCACTTTGACCAAACTCCCACGCACATTTTTAACTTATTTATCAATAAATTTACTTGAAAACTTCTGGTCTAGGAAAAGACTCAATAAAATAGTGAAAAAATCAGAACTGTACAATTTTTTCGGATTTGACACCCTAAATCTCCAATTTTTTTCAGATTATTGCCCGAAAACCACAAGTGAATCGGATTATTGTACAAAACCCATCACAGATCATGATATCTTCCAATTGTAAATGGGACATCTGCCATTGACTTCTACATGTCCTCAGAAGGTTTGATATGGAGTACTTTTTATTGGCACTTTTCACAGCATTTTCCTGCAAAAAATTGCGTTTTTCACCTTTAAAACTCTGACCAGAAAAATATCGGAGCTTAGTAAATAAACCCCTTAATGATAAAGGAGAATTCAACCATTTCAAAGAAAAACCCTACCCCCACCACTACGTAAACCCCCCTCCCTCCTCCCCTCCAGCATAGCTGCCCCCAGGGGAAATGCCCCAAACTTTATACTTACCCCTCGGCGCAGATTCAGGGATCGGAGTTCCACGCAGCCATCTTACGGGTCTTCGGTAAGCTGAGTGGGAGACCAGTGAAGCAGGACCCGGAAGATGGCTGTGTTGAAGTCCGATGCCTGAATCTGCACCGAGGGGTAAGTATAAAGTTAGGGGCATGTCCCCAGAGGGCAGCTATGCTGGGGGGAGGGGAGTCTGAGGGGGGTGTTTTTTTTTTTAAAAAGTCTAGCTGTGCCATGACTTTAATTTTACGCTCAGAGAGCCATATTCCCATGGTCTTATAACATATTCATAAGAATATTAGTATAAGAACACCTCCAAATAGACTCTCCTTTTGTCCACTTTCACTAGTGCTCCCAGTCCCAACATCGTACATAGGGATGGGCGAATTTGACCCGTTTCGCCAAAAATTAGCTGCCAGAGAATTGTCGCAAACGGCCATTAAAGTCTATGGGCGTCAAAAAAATGTTGTCATGCGGCGTCTTTTTTTTTTTGACGCACGCCGCCATACAAGTCTATGGTTGTCATTTTTTCAGCGAAACGAGGCGAAAAAATTTGCCCATCCGTAATCGTACATGCTAGCAGTATTTCACCAAACACAGAAAATAGGAACTTGGGCCAACACAAATTAGGAAGTTATAGCCACATATATTGCAGAAAAAGTACAATGCACTACATTTGGGGGGGGGACCCTTTTCTATTAACTGCAGTATATATTGCTGTATATAATTCAGTTTATCACATTCCCAAAAGCGGGGTTGTGGGAGTACTCCAAGGCTAAATAAAATAAAGTACAACAGAACTGCAACTGATTTGGCCACACATTCCCTGCCCCCCTGTAATTTAGTATCTGTGCAAGTTTAGGAATTTTCAAAAACAGGGGGTTTTAGTTTCAAAGTTATAATCATAAAATTGTCAAACCACTATACAACTTCAAGGTAATTTCCATATGGTGGTCCTAACTATTTATCTCCAGTCATATTTTTCATAGGCTGGCGCCTCTCCACATGGTAGAATTTCACATTCCCCACTGTGGGCAAAATATTTGCCATTTTACAAGTGGTGTAGGATTGCTCTGCAGATTCACAGCATCGGGGAACATTTACTGGCAATAAGCAAGATTTCTGAATGCAGTATTCCAAAAAATCAGCAGGGGGACCCCTCGAATTACCACCAAGACCAGGCTGATTCCAGTAATTCCAGGATTACCTTGCATCAATGCCTCATTTGTTTATTAGCCCAGACTGAAAGGGGATATGGGAACTTGCCTCAAGAGCACGCATGGAA
The DNA here is from genome assembly GCF_017654675.1 of Xenopus laevis. NCBI lineage: Eukaryota > Metazoa > Chordata > Amphibia > Anura > Pipidae > Xenopus > Xenopus laevis. Next base: position 82,893,785 of record NC_054386.1, read on the forward strand.
AATGTATCTTTCTGAATAGCTTCACTGCATACTCAATTTTGCATGCATTTAAATGCATTGCACTTGTTTTATAAATGAGGCTGTTTGACATCCAGTAATGTCAGGGAATAGCAAGAGCAGGATGTGCAAACTATATTTGTTGTATACGAGTTCACACGGTTGGATGAGTGATGCAGTACTGCAGTGTCTTCGGCCCATTTCTTCTAAAGTAGATTACACTTTGACATTACTGCCAATATGTGCCTGCAGTCTGTTATATACATCATAGCTTAGAAATTGCATTGCAAACATGTAATTCTGGGTAAACTGTACTGATAATTGAGTTGTTGAGAGATAACATTGTTACAGTGTGGAGATCCCAATCAGACAGGCACCACTGTGTGCAGTATAATGATTTAGTCTGATCGACGGGATGATAAGGGAAAACTCTTGCCTTGTACTGTATCATTCACTCATAGGAAGATCCCAGTGCCATGATTAAAGCTTCTGTTTTGCTGTAGAAGTAGAAGTAGAATTGCTCTCTTGGGATAAACATCATTTTTATTATTAGTTTGTAGGTGCCAAAAATATTGAATATAGGGATTCGGTTCGGGATTCGGCCAGGATTCGGGCCTTTTTCAGCAGGATTCGGATTCGGCCGAATTCTTCTGCCTGGCCGAACCGAATCCGAATCATAATTTGCATATGCAAATTAGGGGCTGGGAGGGAAATTGCATGACTTTTTGTCACAAAACAAGGAAGTAACATTTTTTCCCCTTCCCACCCCTAATTTGCATATGCAAATTAGGGTTCGGATTCGGTTCGGTATTCTGCCGAATATTTTGCAAAGGATTCGGGGGTTCAGCCTAATCCAAAATAGTGGATTCGGTGCATCTCTAATTGAATAGCTTTATCAAATTTAATAATGTTAAGCAGGGAAAGAAAAATAGGGCAGTTATTTCGACAAGAACAAAATAATTATCACATTCATGGAACTGGGAGTGGAGAAAGGACTATAGCTTCGCTTTTAACACTTCTTCAAGGTAATTCTACAGAGTATCAAAGGAGCATTTGCTTTTTCTTCATAAATATTAAAATTCATTGAAACTTGGATTTTCAAATACTGGTGATGGTGATGAATTTGTAATGCTTACTAAATTAAAATAATTGTATTTTTTACACTTGATTATTTGCATTTAAAAATTGTGTGATCTGATATGGTATCATAAGGTGATATGATTGCTCACACAAAATACAGTCACGCATCCATACGTTCTCCGTGGTGAGGCATGAGTCCGGAAGTTTACACAAATTTGGTAATCTATATCTCTAACTTTGTGGTTACATTTTTTTTCATTTGGCTTCTCAAAAAGGTAAAAGACACAGGAGCCAAAGTGTAAAAACATGGTTCCCCACAGTTTGAAGGAAGAAAGAAAGCTCTCTGATTCACTTGTAAGGATTTAGTAGGGCATATTTATTCAAGTGACTTCTATTTTCATCCTTTGATAAACAAGGTAGCTATTTTCCTTGGGTAGATGAGGGAGAAGCACATGTATGAAAACTATGTAAATTGTATACAGGTATGGGACCTGTTATACAGAATGCTGGGGACCTGGGGTTTTCCAGATAACGGATCTTTCCATAATTTGGGTCTTCATGGCTTAAGTCTACTAGAAATTCATTTAAACATTAAATAAACCCAATAGGCTGGTTTTGCTTCTAATAAGGATTAATTATATCTTAGTTGGGATCAAGTACAAGCTACTGTTTTATTATTACAGAGAAAAAGGAAATCATTTTTAAAAATTTGGATTATTTGGATAAAATGGAGTCTATGGGGCAAATTCACTAAGATGCGAAGTTGCGCCAGGCGCAACTTCGCCGCACTTCGCCGCACTTCACCAGGCGTAGTTTCGCCAGCGCTTCGCAAATTCACTAAAATCCGAAGTTGCGCACAGGGGTAGCGTAAGGTTGCGGAGTTGCGCTAGCGTTGTTTCGCTATATAAAGCGAAGTTGCACTAGCGAAGGCTAATTTGCATACAGCGCGAAATTCAAATTTCAATGGAGGAACACGTATCTGCACTACAAATGCCTAGAAAACCTTCAAATCTGCAAATAAAAATTTTATTTTGCCCTACACATGTGCCCACTGTCTAGGTAAGTTGCCATGAGTCAGGAAAAGTAGGGGGGAGGAAGGGGAGCCCCAAAAAATTTTCGATCTTTTTCAGCCTATCAGCCATCATGTAGAAAACACGCCAGCGTTTTTTGGGACTTAGAAAAAAAGGTTGACTTTTTTTGAAACAATCCCTATCTACTCTATTGCGCTTCGCCAGGTCTGAGGTGGCGAAGGAAGTCTAGCGTAAAAGGTAGCGTTCGCTACACTGCGCAAGTTAGTGAATTTGCGTAGTTTCGTCGCTAGCGAAGATTCGCCTGGCGTAAGGTTGCGAAGTAACGCTAGCGAAACTACGCCAGCGTTCGTTAGTGAATTTGCGCAGTAGCGAAAATGCCAAACGCTAGCGAATTAACGCTAGCGTTCGGCGCTTCGCGCCTTAGTGAATTTGCCCCTATGGGAGACAGCCATTCCGTAGTTCGGAGCTTTCTGGATATCGGGTTTCCAGATAAGGGATCCTATACCTGTACTATGTATAATATACCATTTTACAGTATATACCACTTCTCTCTCTTCCTGGGATGGAGAACATATTACATTCTGGGTGTCTGAGAGATCAGTGTGCCCAACTGCACTACATGCCAGACACATATAATTTTATGCAGTATACATCTGCACACAACCGCATAAAAGTGTTACCCTGTATACATGTAGATAAATCAGCCTTATAATTGCTGTTGCTGTTCACGATTAAGCTGAATTCTTTCCTGTGGTCACAACCAAACAACTCAGAGCCCTGCGATGCATTAGCCGATTTAACTGGCTTGGAGTCCCATTTATCAGCCGATGAATGTCTAGGGAATAAAGCCATATTTCATTCCCCTCTCACCAACCAATACCCCGCAGATTATTATTGTCAGAATCTGTGTGGAAAATAAGAACGCTTAAATCATTGGCGAGAAAGAAGTTGTATGTCAGGAAAATGCTGGGTTATAAAAATATCTGAGAAGTTTATGAAGTTTGGTAGTTTCCGAGTATAGTATAGACCAACAATACAATTCTCAGAATGCTAAGGGGCCGATTCACTAACTTCGAGTGAAGGATTCGAAGTAAAAAAACTTCGAATTTCGAAGTGTTTTTTGGGCTACTTCGACCATCGAATGGGCTACTATGACCTTCGACTACGACTTTGAATCGAAGGATTCGAACTAAAAATCGTTCGACTATTCGACCATTCGATAGTCGAAGTACTGTCTCTTTAAGAAAAAACTAGTTCGCCATCTAAAAGCTACCGAACTCAATGTTAGCCTATGGGGAAGGTCCCCATAGGCTTTCCTAAGTTTTTTTGATCGAAGGATATTCCTTCGATCGTTGGATTAAAATCCTTCGAATCGTTCGATCGAAGTATTATTCCTTGGATTGTTCGATCGCACTATTTGCGCTAAAATCCTTCGACTTCGATATTCGAAGTCGAAGGATTTTAATTCCCAGTCGAATATCGAGGGTTAATTAACCCTCGATATTCGACCCTTTGTGAATCGGCTCCTAAGTATTATAAATACATTTCCCGAGCTGATTTAAATACTGTCTACTTTGTCTAATGTTTCTTTGTTCTCTCTATTGTTTAGCATTATTAATGTGCTGTCTTTAGAGTTGCATGGTTGAAATATGAATGTCGTGGCATTGGGCTCCTTACAAATCTATTGTTCAGATATCCAGAGCTTTGCCGAAAATTGGCCCTTCCTTTGTCATTTATACAAAGCCTTTAAAAATAATTTCCTCTTCCTGTTGGATACTGGCTATGCTTTATATGATCTTATATCTATATGATCATCTTAGAGTACAGTATCTATGTATTCTTTCACTTTTGTGCTCATATTGTGAAATGGTTCCCACAGGCAACTTGGGTCACAATGGGTCAGGGATAATCTTTCTTTGCCAGTTCACATAGGAGGAAAAACCAATCAATGAAAGGACTAAGAGAAGAGAACTAAAGAATTAATCTTCTCTAGGGAACTAAGTCTAAAATAACATGAATTTTACTTTTTGATTCTTTGAAAAGCAGTTGCTAGGACACATGGAAGTTGTAATATATTATAAACCTACATTTCTTAATGAATACAGATAAAGGGCATGCTGACTAGATATTTTAAGCTTAACAAAATATCTTGAATTATACATTTATCAAAATCACGATATTTCCGTGTTCCCTTCAACTACTTCCTAACATTTAAATTGTAGACCACCAGTGGAATGAACTACAGTATATAGAAAAGTTGTAAATATGTTGTAAAGAGAGGAAACAGTTAACTAGGGATACAAATAATCCAGGATTTGTTTCTGGATTGTCCCTTTTCAGATGGATTCAGATAAATCCAAGTGTCTGGCCAACTCCAAATACTTCAAATCATGAAACTTTTCATCAAAGGAACAAGGAAATTGTTCTTTGCTCCTTTCAACCCTTTCTTACCGTAAATGGAAAATGCAAATAAGGGTTCAGATTTGATTCTGGATTTGGCCCAAATCCTTCATGAAAGATGCGGAATGCAGCTGAATCCCAAAATAGTGGATTTGGTGCATCCCTAGAGTTAACTATAAACAGTAAACATTATAGAAATGGAAAGTGATCGAGGTTGGACAGAAATCTGGATACAGTTCAAAGTATTATAAACAATATGGCCGAAGAAACGTAAGATAAGTTTTCACTTACTTTGTGACCTAAAATAAAGTTCTCAGTTCTTTTACAAGCCTGGGATATTGCATATGACACCAACAGTATTCAGAATCAGTTGTTTACGTGATAGAAATTTTAACCAAAAAAGTATTCCATATACAGATTTATGCCTCTTTCATTATGATTTCTTCAGTCAATTCTGTTTTTTTCACATTTTGAACAAATCCTCTCCTGCCTGTGTTTATCCTGGCAGGTATGTTTGTTTCTGACAATATATAAATCAAAGGATTGATGTTGAAGTTAATTTTGCGTAAGAAAATCCATTTGCAGACAAGATATAGATCCATATGGAAACCATATATTCACGTGTTTTGACATTTATATCAGTGAGTCTTGCTATATTTTACTGGCATGTTGACTATTTGGGATAATATATCACCTCTGGTAAAGGATAAAAAATATTGTATTAAAGGAACATGCCTTGCAAAATATTACAGTAGTTTCAGGGTACTATCTAGCCAGTCACCTTAATTGTTATATGCTGTAATTACAGAAGTAAAAATACCATAAAAATTAAAGTCTATACTGAACAGAAATTATGAGATAATCTGGGAGAATAAAAAGAGTAATATGAATCATTAAACATAAAGCAGGGATAAAGAAGAGATACTGATACTGAGTTCCATAAAAGTATTTGATGGATATGGGAGGGGATAAAAGGAATAGTATGACATTTTATGATGAGAATTACAGAGAGCACGGTAGGACTCATTGGAAATTTTATGATCCTTATTTATCAAAATTAAGGTTTAGGTAATTTTAGAGGTTTTATTGCAATTAAAGAAAATGGATGTTAACTTATTTATTTAAAAAATCCAAATAAAAAAATGCAATGAATAAAACTTATATACCTAGAATTTGTGAGTTTACAAGCTCAAAAGAACCCTAGAAAACCTCAAACTGAATAACTTATCATAGGACAAATTCCATTGACTTCTACATTGACCTTGCAAGTTTTTAGATCCCGAAATTTTACATTTGAGTTTTATTAGCTTAATAAATACTTACAATATGAGTGTGGGTTTTTGGACAAAAAAACTTGAATTGCGGTCAAAACCCAAATCCAAACATTAATAAATCAGCCCCTATATGTTTAAATAGTTGTGGAATTTTTAGGTAAGTTATATAAAGCCGTGAGAAAGTTATACCATGATGCAATACCTTCCATACTTGAATTACTACCTTCTATCTGTAGGAAGGTCTAGCATTTCCATTGTGCCTCACTCTCATTATACACAGTCAAATTCTAACATAAAACAAATCAGATCTGATGGCATGAAAGAAAACATCAGTTGTAATAGCAATGCACACATGAGCTTTATGGATCCATAGGGTTAATACCCCTATGTTCCTAAAAATTTCCACTTGGTGGAAAATCTCCTGCCTGGCCAGCTCCCGTTGGACCTAGAATAAGGGAGGGGGAGTGAGCCTTTGTCCCTAATGCAGTGTTTTCTGGGAGATACCAGAGGTTGCCAGAAGGTGTTAGTTAATTAACCCTCGATATTCGACCCTAAGTAAATGTGCCCCTTAATGTTTTTGAGAAATACGTTGTGTAACTAATGTGCTTTCTCAACCTAATATTTTGCCACACTATTTGTCAGTAGTGCACTTCCAAGAACTATCCATTTAGGTTAATAACCTCATAAATAAATTGTTACTACTACTCTGGCCAAATCCACATGGACTTTTCCCCCTATTTATCAATACATTTTCACAATTTTTTCTTGTGTGAAAAAGTCACTCAAAACCTACGATTGTTTGTAAAATTGCCAGAAAGCTATGATTTTTTCAGAAAACCCAGCACAACTGTTTCAATTGTTAACAGAACATCTGCCATTGACTTTTACATGTTCTCGGCAGGTCTGAGTTGGAGTACTTTTTTCATCTGGCTTTTAACACTATCAGACTTTAATAAATCCCAAAAAATTGTATTTTCCCCTTTAAAAGTCCAATCAGAAAAATACAGAGCTTAATAAATAACCCCCTAAATATCTATTATAGTTACCTTCATTTTTTTTATAATAGAGACTTTTCTCTGTCGATAGAATATTTAGGGACCTATTTATGAATCCTCAATTTTTTTGGTCGAGTTTTTTAGGGGAAAAAAATCATGTTTTTCTGGCATCAAATCAAAAAAGTATAATTTGATTTGAAGCACAATTTTATTGCTTTTTTTCATTTGGATTTATTGGTAAATGTAGGGTATTTGTGTTTGGCAGTTTGGTGGAATTTTTAGTAAATAACCCCCTTAAAGGGATACTGTCATGGGAAAAATGCATCAGTTAATAAAGCTGCTCCAGCAGAATTATGCACTAAAATCTGTTTCTCAAAAGATCATATTTTTTTATATTTAATTTTGAAATCTGACATGGGGCTAGACATATTGTCAGTTTCCCAGCTGCCCCCAGTCATGTGACTTGTGCTCTGATAAACTTCAGTCACTCTTTACTGCTGTATAGCAAGTTGGAGTGATATCACACCCTCCCTTTCCCTCCCAGCAGCCTAACAACAGAACAATGGTAATGTAACCAGATAGCAGCTCCCTAACACAAGATAACGCCTGCCTGGTAGATCTAAAACAGCACTCAATAGTAAAATCCAGGTCCCACTGCGACACATTGGGGCAGATTTACTAAGGGTCGAATATCGAGGGTTAATTAACCCTCGATATTCGACTAGGAACTAAAATCGTTCGACTTTGAATATCGAAGTCGAACGATTTAGCGCTAATCCTATGATCGAACGATCGAAGGATTATTCGTTCGATCAAACGATTAAATCCTTCGAATCGAACGATTCGAAGGATTTTAATCCAACGATCGAAGGAATATCCTTCGATCAAAAAAACGCTGGCAAGCCTATGGGGACCTTCCCCATAGGCTAACATTGACTTCGGTAGCTTTTAGCTGCCGAAGTAGGGGGTCGAAGTTTTTCTTAAAGAGACAGTACTTCGATTATCGAATGGTCGAATAGTCGAACGATTTTTAGTTCGAATCGTTCGATTCGAAGTCGAAGTAGTAGTCGAAGGTCGAAGTAGCCCATTCGATGGTCGAAGTAGCCAAAAAAACACTTCGAAATTCGAAGTTTTTTTAATTCGAATCCTTCACTCGAGCTTTGTAAATGTGCCCCATTCAGTTACATTGTGTGGGAGAAACAACAGCCTGCCAGAAAGCAGGTCCATCCTAAAGTGCTGGCTCTTTCTGAAAGCACATGACCAGGCAAAATGACCTGAGATGCACCTACACACCAATATTACAACTGAAAAAAATACACTTGCTGGTTCAGGAATAAAATTTTATTTTGTAGAGTGAATTATTTGCAGTGTAAACAGTGTAATTGAGAAATAAAAACTACATCATAAAAATCAGGACAGAATCCCTTTAAGATAAAATTTATATTTTAAAGGGATTGTGAGTTAATATTCTAGGTTGTAGCAACTGTGATTGAGTAAATAGCATAATTGCACAGGCTATCATGCCAACTTTTACTGTATATCCCTACTAAACCCCAAGTCCGAATTTTAAGATAATCTGAAACAGGTTGAAAGGGCACTTGTGTATTATGAGCAGCCTACTATTTGCAATAAGGCAAGCTCAAATGAAGTAATGGTTGATTTTTTCTTATAGGTTATACCACTATTCCTGTACACGTTTTTTTTCCAGACATGTACATAGCTAGGCAGGCAGTAATAGCTGTTCTTCGTAGTGCAGATATTTTAAGCCTAGAATTTGAAGCTGACTCTTTGGATAAGGCAACATATGGAGGAGAAATAAAAGCACCTGCTGGCATGTGTCAGAACCTATGAATGTATATGGGGGCAGCTGCAAAAATCCCCGGAAAGGAAACTGACCACCTACAGAGCTGACAGTTTGAAAATTTCTTCCTTCACCTCATCTGACTGTAATATAGTAGGTAAGGAACTAAGGAACAATAATAGGATATATTGCAGGTCAATACACATCTGAGATTTGGCCATTTATGGATCAATAGACTACACTAGTGAACTAGTAAAAAGTTACATTTTCCATTAATTTCAGCTTCTATTTAGTGCAAGAAATACCAAAAACATACAGGTATGTGATCCTTTATCTGGAAACCTGTTATCCACAAAGCTCCAAATTATGGGAATGCCATCTGGCATATAGTCAATTTTAAGCAAATAATTCTTATTTATAAAAAAGATTTTTCTATTTTTTCTCTCTAATAATAAAACAGTTCTTTATACTAAGCTGCACATATACATATTGGTGACAACCCAATCCTTGGTTTATTTAATGTTTAAATGACTATTAGCATCCAAATTACAGAAATCCCCTTATCTGGAAAACCCCCAAATCCAAGCAGTCCATATAATAGGTGCTAATTAATTAAACTAGACAGATTTCATTGTTTAAATCCTTAGCCAATGCTTGGGACACTAGAGGCCCTAAACAGTGATGTTAGATAGATTTTAAAAAAATTAAGAAATTAGGGGAATAGTAAATGGAATTGTGAAAAAACTAAGGAAAACATTGTATTACAAAGTTGTTTGAAGTGATTATGCTGTTGGTCATAAATTATGAGGGTCATTACTTTAGTATTTACATTCAATTTTGAATTGTGCTAAAAATCAGGAATTCGGATTATGGTAAAAAATCTTGAATTTGTTAAGTTTTTAAAGTAAAATAAAGCAAAAAAAAAAAAAAACTTTGCCATCTTATTGCTTGCAAGGTCATATAGAAGTCAATGGGAGCTGTCCTGGGCAAAATGTAATCTATTTATTCAACTTAAGTTTTTGAATTTTTTTTTTTTACATTTGTTAAGCTTGTAGACCCATTTAATTTTTGTTTATGTTCTTTTATTTTATTCGGTTTTTTTAATCAATAGGCTGGCTTTTTTTTTAAAAAAAAAAATAGAGTTTAATCATAGTAAAAGATTAATAAAATTCACAAATGCAAATTTTGATAAATAGGCCTCTATGCTTCTGGATAAATAAATGGGTCCCTAAATAATAATAAAAATGTTAGTCCTGAAGAATAAAATAAAAAGAATAAAATGCCAAGCTGAAAAAAAAAGGAAGTTCATGTCTATCATGTCAAGTAAATATTAGAAGGAGGGTGATAAAGTACTTGTTGACCTACTCAGAGAAGATGATGAATTATGGTCAGAGGTTGATCTTAGCAAAGTCTTCAGTTTATACTAGCGGGAATTGAGTTGTCAGACAGTCAGAAAAGCAATACAGTTTATAAAGGCTTTCAGCATTTCTTTAACTTACATTAAAATACTAACATGTATAAACTTGATAGCTGTAAAAAAACCAATGCTAATGAAAATGTAAAAAAAGTAGAGATTTTGCAATGATGGAAAAATATACCCCAGTTTTTTTTATATGAACTAAATTAAGTTGGGCTTATGTAGAAACAAAATGTTACTCTGCTAAACGATTTCCCAACATCCTTTAGGCTCCCTCATCTTGTTTTATTGTAAAGTGATGGTTCTGGAACTTGAAATCCCATGTTTTCCATAGTGGGTCGTGCAGAGATTTCCTGGAAAGAAGAGGGATGTCAAGTCCCAGTGTGGCCACAGTGAGGGGTCATTTTATGTGGAAATTGCATTAACAGTAGTGATGGGTGAATAAATTTGGCAGACACAAATTTGCAGGGAATTTTCAAGTTTCGCCGCAACCAAATGAATTCACGAAACTGCAGTGACAGTTAGATCAAAATTCAAGCAAAATTATTCGGACGCTCCATTGACTTTCATGCATTTGGACCAAATAGTCGCACGTATAAAAATTGTTGCTTAAGTCAGAATTATTTTGACGCCCACTGACTTCAATCTGTTTTGTGAATTTTACGCATTTCGTGAATTTCGCTGTAAATTTGCATTTTTTGGTGAAGCGAAATGGCACAGATTCGCTCATCACTAATTGACAGCAATGTAAATTCACAATTTACAAAAAACAGTTTTGCGAATATTTTCTCTACCACCATAATCGTGGCGTAAGTTAAATGCAGAGTGTGTGCATAAATATTGACAATTTGCGATTATGCCATATTTAAAAAGCTCTTATGGACATTCACAGTGCAAATAAAAATTTGCAATTCTATTTGCACATTAAATACATTACTTTTATCCAGCTTTATGAATAAAAAAATATGTGCAGGGCAAATATATGTGTGAATCATTCTGTGCTGCTGAAACGTTATAAATAAGCCCCACTTAGAAAAGGTGCTGATTCTTGTAGTACAGGCAGACTACTGTAGTTTCCTTTCAGTCTATCAGGTGTGTTTGTGCAAAAAAGGTATATTTGTGGAGGTTCAGATAGTGTTTATTCAGTTCTTCTACATAAGCTTAACAACGAGTTTATTTCAAAATGGGGGCTATATTTTCCCTTAAAGGAAAACTATACCCCCCCAAACAATGTAGGTCTCTATTAAAAGATACTGAGTAAAACAGCTCATGTGTAAAACCCTGCTTCATGTAAATGAACCATTATCATAATAATATTCTTTTTTAGTAGTATGTGCCATTGGGTAATCATAAATAGAAAATTGCCATTTTAAAAAATAAGGGCCGCCCCTGAGATCGTAAGATTCACTGTGTACACATACAAACCACATGTAAGGTCACATGAGCCAATTAACAGACAGAGTTCTGCCTTTTGCTTCCTCACTTCTTCCTGTTACAGTTAGTGTTGTAGTATTTCTGGTCAGGTGATCTCTGAGGCAGCACAGATAGAGTCACGAAATGGTGGTTCAAGGCAAGAGATGTAAAAGGGCAATATTTATGTAAATATATATTCCAGTTTGGTAAGATTCTTTAATATGTCATTCAATTTGATATAAACTATCTGTTGCTTAAGTATTCATTTTTGGGGTATAGTTTTCCTTTAACATGAGAAGAAAATATAATGAAGAAAAAGAGTTAAAAAGTTAAAAAAAAAAGACAATAATCTGCGAACGTCAAGCCTTCCAAAATCTTGTGTGTTTATAAATATATACTTATCTATAGAGACCTATAAATACAGATTACTATGGCCCTGGATATTGTGATTTGCTTGAAATGGATATTCTGTACTCTGGTCTAAAGGGTGGACCTGGTTCTTTTCTATGTGAAAAATATCCCCTGCCTATAATGTTTTTTAACAAAATTATAAGGAGTGGTCCTATCTCCTTGCAAGCTGCTTTTCTCCAAAACAACCCCAACTGTAATAGTCAAATTGTTCCATTGATTTTAACATATTAGTTGCACATCTCTGCACTCTTTCCCGCTCATGAATATCCTTTGAATGAATTGGCCCAAAATGCAATCTATACTCAAGATGGCAGATTTATCAAAATGTGAGATAAGACTCACCATAAAAAATGAACCCACTTTCTATTTATTCTTAAGGGATTTTTTTTTAACTTTCATACACTGATAAATAGAATTCTAAAAATAATATAAGAATTAATAGAAAGTGGGTGAGTGTTTCTGATTTCTGTGATAAGCTCTAATCTCCCATTAGAATAAATCTGTCTCAAGCTGAGGCATTACCTGAAATGTATAAAGAGACAAAATTATCTTTTACTCCTTTGAGTCACTGCACTTTTTATGCAAGAAAGTACTTTATTAGCTTTAGAAGACAAACAATGTTGTACAGTTTGTCGTCCACAAAAACAAAATCTTTCCCAATGAAGGTGACATTCCACACACTTTGCTTTGGGGCAGATTTATCAATATGTGAGATAACAACTCACCCACTTTCGATTCATTCCTATGGGATTTTAGAAGTGTATTTAGCAAATGGTGAACTCTAACGATTACACTTAGTTAGCGATAAATATGTCCTTATGGGGGGGGGAATAAACAAGGTTCAAATATGAATTTTTGACATGATTTAATTCGATTCGATTATTTTGCACAAATACTCACAAATTTGAATTATATTTTCAAAACCTTGAATATCTGGTATTTATTAAGCAAAAAAAAACCTCAAATGTAAAAAAAAGGGCATCTAAAAGCTGGCAAGTTCATGTAGCGGTCAATGAAAATTGTCCTAGGCAATATTCAAGCCATTTTTTTTATTCCAGATTTTCAAGTTTCTAATCACAAATTCTAGTTTTTTAAGTTAATAAACTTTAAAAATTCAAGTTTTGTTCATGATTTTTTTACCTTCTGTTTTTTTCATAAATAAGCAAACATATACATTTTATTAAATTATGAGTTTATTCGAAGTAGAAAAAACCTCGCAAACCTTACAAATTAGATTTTTGATAAATAAGCCCTTATGTGTATAACTAGCATTTATGGTTTTTTTTTCCAAGTGCATAACCTTGCATTTTTCAATCTGAATCTCATTTACCAATCACTGCCTAGTTATTCAGTTTAGTCAAATCTTTTATGCAAAACGTTAACATCCTAACCTGAATGTATGCATTATTTAGGAGACATAATAAATGTGCACCAATAAATAAAAGGTGCCCCGAAGCAATGTTCCCTGTTTTTTTTTTTTGATCCCTTGTGAAAATTATCTTTGTGCACACCTTTTAAGCTCTGTGTGTGCCTTCAAGTGAAGGTTCAGAATAAATAGAAAATTATGTTTTCAGTAATTTAGTTGCACTATAATGTGTTGAAGCCTCAGAATTCACGTATGCATGTTCCAGAGCAATGCTCCCTTGCACTTATGAATTTTGCATTCTGGACCTTGCATTAGATTTTCACTCTAGCAAAGACACACAACTCAAGTATAGATTGTATGGGTTTCAGCTTGAATATTGAATCCAGTATCCATAGTAAACCAACACTTCTGTTTCAATTTTCAGTAATGATGAATGTTGGGCTTATATAAAAGATGTAAATCTACTTACCTACTTATCTACTAATTACCTTATTAATATCTATGTATTTAGGTGTTTCACTGGCAGCCAGGGTAAGAATTAAAAATACAAAAGATCAATAAAAGGAGTAAGTATGGAGTTCTACATGCTAGTCAGGAGAACTAAGTTCAGAAAAAATTCTAAAGGAATAAATGATGTCCGTAAACGAAGGATACAGTAATAACAAACCTTGTAAGAAATCAGTATTGCAAAACTGTAAAAAATTTAAATAAATAAAAATGTAGCAGTGAATGTAATGAAGTACAAGGGCAGCTACAATCCAATAAATGCTTCCACTTGATGAGGTACAGATCAATTCCCTTGTCTATGCTTTTTCAGTTTTAATGGCATACATAACAATACAGACAACTGAAATCATTCTTAGTTCCCAAATAATTGCAGCTGGTAACTTCATAAATAATGACTTTAGGCTGAATGCCATTAGCTATATTGAAATAATAAAAACACTTAAACAATAGTTCCTATATTGTATACACCCTGATATCACGCCAAAAACAGCTGTTACTAAAGCTTTAGTGACATAAAGCTTCAGGCTAACAAAAGATGACTTCTTAATAATGTTTTTCTGATCCGCTGACCCATAATGTTTTCCTATCTGCTATTCCCTTGTAGTATATGCATTTTCATTGTAGTCAGCAGTACTGCTAACTGAACACTGAAAACCAGGCATCTGGCCAGAGAGACTTGTATAGAAAGTTGCACAGTGAACACTGTATCCTAATTAAAACGGAACAACAAAAGTTTATTTACTCCAAGGTTACTTTCTATAGTTTTATGAAATCTACCATAAAGTGAGCCCTTAGAACGGCCCTGGGACAGTTATAGTGATAGGGCCATGACTAAGGTTGCCACCCGACCGGTATTTTACCGGCCTAGCTGGTAAAACACCTGCCAAGGCCGGGGCCGGTATTACAAATTTACCGGCAATGTAGCTGCCGGTAAATTTGTAATACCCTTAAAAAGACCCCTCGGCCTGCCCCCAATCCCCTGTAAACTTACCATTTTCCTCCGTTTTTGTCCTGGCCCGCCCCTTTTATGCACAACCCCGCCCCCTTTGACGTCACACCCACCCCTTTTTGAACCCGCCCACCCACCAGCTGGTAAAAAAACTAGCAAAAGGTGGCAACCCTAGCCATGACTCGGGAATTGAATAAGGACAGGATTGAGTACATTTTTTGGAAGGAACAGGAGGTAGAAAAGTAAGTGCAGGGTGTATAGGCAGGAAGCAGGCACTGTGTGTGACAATAGGGATGTAACAATAGATATATCAGATTAAAACAATAAGTGATTAGGAAAATTAATCCTTCAGGTTTTTGGTTCTTGCTGGTCTCCTTCCAGTCTCTAGGCTGCACAAAAAGTCTCCAAATACAAAAAAAGATCAGTGCCTCTGGCAACAGAAATTAGAAACAAATATGGTGTAATATGTTCAATCACATGGGGCGCCATGCTCAGGTTTTAGCAGAAGTGTCTACTTTTCTTCTTTTGAGATCACATACAGAATCAAGATAAGGTTTTCAAATTAGTGCTAATAAATATTTCTGTGTTTAGACCAGAACACGTCCACCAGTTGGCCAAAATGCCGATGGTTTGATATGGCGCATGTAATGATTCCTCACACAGATCCCCCTCCAACCGCAGAGATGTCTTCCGACTCCAAATGGAAACAAAATCTAAAATAGTTTAATACTATTTTATTTACAAAACAATTGCACTCACATTACATTCTTTTGGGTCAATTGCATATAGTTCAACCTGGTCGCTATAATATTCCAGAGAGTAATCCTGCCGGCTTTTTTGGATCCTCCTCGTGGTATTTCCTGCATGTGACGTCCCCTTCGCCTGACGAGTTTCGATGGTCCTAACAGCTTCCTCAGAGGCATATATCCGATTGTATGAAGCACAAAATAAAGTTCTTAAATAGTGATGAGCGAATCCATTTAGAGTTGCCACAACTTTGTAAAAAGGTGAAAATTTCCGAAAATTCATTAAAATCAATGGTCATGGTGACATGCAACTTTTTTTTTCATGAAACATTTTCAGTGTACAATGCACTGGAGTCTATCAGCATTTTACATGTGACACCTGGTGAAAAATTTTGCTCATCACTAGTCCTGAATGATGCTTGAATATATGAACACAAGTCATATCCCTGGACATAGGGTTTAGTAAAGCAGAAGGGAAAATAACTGCTCTACCAGCTTCAACCTATGCTACCTCCCTTAATATATAAGGTTCTGAAATCCAGACATCTACCGTGCAGTGTTTTGTTAGACCATGCATGGGAGCTGATGCAATGAGGCTAGTTGAGAAACTTGCCTCAGACCACAGCAGCCGGCAGGTTACCAAGGGCAGCAAAGAGCTGCTCCTGATAAGTTAAAGGAGAACTAAACCCCCTTGTAATAAAAGCCCCATTAACTTCCTGCCAACACCCCCTCTCCGCACTGTGTGTGAAGCCCCTGAACAAAAACCCTGACCTTAAACTGCAGAGCAGTTCAGCGGAGTTCCCGGGCGTCATATTCTGGACATTCGCATTCTTTTGGGTCACAAAGTTTGTGGGAGCATGCGAAGTTGGGCCTAGCCAGGAATCAGCTTCAACTGTGCATGTTCCCATCAGCATTCAGACCTTAAAGAATGCAAACCCCAGAAACGCCCCTGATACCATGTTTGGTATTACATAGTTAGAGTGTATTAAGCCATGTGTATCATAGAGCCAGGGATACAAACTATGTTTTTGACCCTGTTTGTATATCTACTTTATATAGTTGATTTTTTTGAATTTTTATAAAACTTTAAGCTTACTCATTTCACAGACTGGATGATCATCATCAAAAAAGAACTAAATTTGGGCATTTGTAATTCTAATGGAATAAAAATAGCCTAAATGTAGGCCCCATTTATGCAGTAACAAATCAATGACATTAAGGGGCACATTTACTATTGGTCGAATATCGATTAGTGATGGGCGAATTTGCGGCGAATTTGCGCGATTCGCCGCCAGCGAATAAATTCGCCAAACGCCCGCGAAAATTCGTCAGCGTCAAAAAAAGTTTTCTCGAAAAACGGGCGCCGGCGCGATTTCGCGAATTTTTCGGCGCAAATTCGCCCATCACTACTCTCGATATTCAGCCGTCTAAGTAAAATCCTTCAACTTCGATATTCGCTGCAATATATTTACCGCAATTCGTTTGTTCGAACGATCGTAGGAAAAATCTTTAGATCGAACGATTAAATCCTTCGAATCGAACAATTCGAACGATTTTAATCCATCGATCGAACGATTTTTCTTCCCCATAGGCTAACATTGTACCTCGGTAGGTTTTAGGTTGCGAAATAGGTGGTCGAAGTTTTTTTTAAAGAGACAGTACTTCGACTATCGAATGGTCGAATAGTCGAACGGTTTTTAGTTCGAATCATTTGATTCAAAGTCGAAGTAGCCAATTCGATGGTCGAAGTAGCCAAAAAAAACATTCAACGTTTTTTTCCTTCTAATCCTTCACTCGAGCTAAGTAAATGTGTCCCTAATTGTTAGGTGGTATTTTTGAGCTGATGAAAAAACGCCAGAAGAGAAAATACCACATCTGACATATCTTATCAGCTATCCAAGCCCATACTTAATTGTAGGCATGCACCAAGTTCGTCTGAATTGAATGAATCCCAAACAAAAGCCATACCCTAATTTGCATAAAATTAACCATGCACATACCGCATAGAAAAAATGCAATTTTCTTGTTTGTATGATGTGTTGGAATATATGCAACAGCGCTCATGCTTATACTTTGTGTGCTGCACTAAATGGTCACAAGATGGTGCTGTGAATATTGTTAATGGGTGTTTGCAATGATCTATGCCAGTGATCCCCAACCAGTGGCTCGTAAGCAAAATGCTACTCTTCACCCCCTTGGTTGTTACTCCCAGTGGCCTTAGAGCAAGTACTTATTTTTTTAATTCTTGGCTTGGAGGCAAGTTTTGGTTGTATAAAAAACAGGTGTACTGCCTAAATAGAGTCTCCTTTAGGTTGCCAGTCCACACAGGGGCTAACAAATATCCATTCCATTACGTCCTACAGGCAGCACATCAAGGGTTAATATCCCATGCCTCCTGGTAGGACAGGTAGTAAATAGTTAAACACAGCCTTTAAACCCCACAGAAAGCCCCTCCCACTCATGTTTTTTTTCCTGTCCTACCTGGGATAGGTAGCGAAGAGGATCAAGAACCAGGTCCTGAGGGACTTGAAGGCCGTTCCAAAGCTACCTGAGGGTAAGCGGAGGGGGGGTTTTTACCCCTGGGCAAAAATGCGGTCCAAATGTATAGCTGTGGAAACAGGCTATGGGCGCGCATATTGCAAGTGCAGAGGAATGGGATGTTATGCGCATATCCATTGCGCATCAGCAGATTGTACCGGAGCGGAGCGGGTGAGGAGAGCTTCACTTCCGGGTATGACGCGCAATGACGTCACTTCCGGTTACACGCGCCGGAATGGCGCGAACGCCAAAAGAAAGTATTTGGGGCACACATACTGAGAAAGTACTCCTTCTCTACTTCAGAGGTCTGAAAGGAGAAAAATTGGCTGGATGCTACCAGGCTGGAGGCTCTGCAGGAAAAGGGAAAGGTATGCACATATATACTTATGTTATCTATTCCCTGTAAATGCGCATTAAGATATATATATATATATTAATATATATACACATATATATTCATTTTAGATGTCTAAGTCACCATCCAAGCGTCATCAAAAAATGAATCATAGATTATGTGCAGCATGCGAACAACCATTGCCAGATGAAACAAGCTGTGGGTCCTTCTACATCAGATAATAATGATGATTTGATAATTTTGGATCAAGTATCAGGGGACTCAGAATCTGGCGAATTATCTTCATCTTCTTCCGTTTCATCTGGGAAAAAAGAAAAAAGCAAAGGTGTATTTCTTTTTCCGACAGACAAAACCCAAAAGCTGATTAGAGCTGTAAATAAAGTAGTGGAGGATCAAGACAAAAAGAAAGAACAAAGTACTTCTAAAGATTCACTGCTGTTTTTCTCTAAACAAAGAGCCGATACATTTCCTGTCAATCCAGTGATTAAGGAGATGATGGAAGCGGATTGGAAAGATCCTACCAGGAGGCCAGAATTGTCCAGAAGATTTAAACAAATGTTTTTATTACATAAGCAAGATATAGTATCTTGGGAAGAACCTCCTAAAGTGGATATTTCTATCGCTAGATTATCAAAAAGAACAATAATTCCAGTGGAAGACACAGCAGGGCTGAAAGATCCAATGGACAGAAGGGCAGATACATCGCTCAGAAGGTCACATATAACAGCAGCAGCAGTGGCAAAACCTGCAATTGCTTCAGTGTCAGTCTCAAGAACACTGAAGTGCTGGATTAACAATATTGAGGAAGATATTGATTCAGGTGTATCAAGAGATGAGATATTAGACTCATTTAAATATATTAAATTGGCCACAGATTTTCTCTGTGATTCTGCTGTAGAAATGGTAAAATTATCAGCAAGACTCATGGCATTGTCAGCAGTGGGCCGTAGGGCTCTGTGGGTGAAAGCTTGGAAAGCAGACGTAACATCAAAAAACAGTCTATGTTCACTTCCCTTTGAAGCAGGAAGGTTATTTGGAACCAAGTTGGATTCATTGATCGAGAGTCTCCAAGGGGAAAAGGCAAAAACATTACCACAAGACAGACCAAAAAGTTTTAAAAGACCATTTTTTCGTCACAAGTCCAGAAGTCGTTCACCCAGAGCAAAACAACCAAGATATGCAGCAAGAAATAGAGATTTCTTCAGAAGACCAAGACAGTATAAAGTCAATGAATATGACCGAAATAATAGAACACAATCCAAAGCCAAAGATGGCAAGAACAGAAAGCTGGGTTTCTGACGCCAGGCCCTTTTGCAAAAAAGTAGGGGGCAGACTTTCTCTTTTTTACGACCAATGGGAGAGATCGACAACAGACGAATGGGTACTGAAGATAATAAGAGAAGGATATCAGATAAAATTTTGTCATCGTCCAATAAGCAGATTCTTACAGTCAGCGCAAGAAGAAGAAAATTTGCAGAGAGCTGTGGAAGAATTTATAGAGATGAAGGTGTTAGAAGAAGTTCCTGCACACGAATGGAAGCAAGGAATCTACTCAAGAATGTTTCTTGTCCCAAAACAAGGGGGAAAAATGAGATTAGTAATAGATCTCAGATATTTAAACAAATATATCCAAAAGGAAAAGTTCAGAATGGAATCGATCAAGTCAGTGTACAGTATCATCAACAAAGGGGATTTGATGGCCACAATAGACTTGAAAGATGCTTATCTGCATGTTCCGATTCATCACAACAGCAGAAAATTCCTCAGAGTGGCGGTGAAGATCAGAGGCAAGTTAAGACATCTGCAGTTCAGAGCTCTGCCATTTGGAATAACCTCGGCGCCAAGGGTTTTTACCAAAGTAGTTGTGGTCCTAGCAGCAGCTCTCAGAAAAAGAGGGATATATATTGTGCCTTATCTAGACGACTGGTTTCTAAAGGCGTCAAGTCTAGAAGAAATAGAAGACCATCTGGAACAAACTATATATTTTCTGGAAAAACATGGATGGATTATAAACAAACAAAAGTCAAATCTTCAACCATCCACTTGTGTAAAATTTCTGGGTTTAATCGTGGATTCATTCAGACGGAAAATAATTCTTCCAAAAGAAAAGATACAAAAGTTGATTCAAGAAACTCAACAATTGATTCAGACCAAAGTAAGTCCGATTCGTCAGGCAATGAGAGTCCTGGGACACATGACGGCGGCAATAGAAGCAGTTCCGTGGGCAAGAGCACGGATGAGATGTTTTCAAAACGAAATACTGATGGCATGGAATCGGAAGAATTCAGGCTTGGACAGATTGATGAAAGTGTCAATCAGCCTGAAGAAATCTTTGAGATGGTGGACAAAGATTTGCAACCTCAACAAAGGCTTATCTTTTCATCTTCCCCCTCCAGTGGTGGTAACCACGGATGCATCCTTACGAGGATGGGGAGCCCATATGGGGAATCTTTCGGCACAAGGTCTATGGTCTCCACACGAGAGGAAAACATCCTCGAATTACAGAGAGTTGAAAGCAGTGTGGAGAGCTCTGAAAGAATTTCAGAAAGAGATCAGCAACAACAATGTCCTAATTCAATCGGACAATATTGCTGTAGTTTCCTATATAAATCACCAAGGTGGTACCAGATCGAAGAAATTGATCAAACTATGTGTGAAAATAATGAAGTGGGCCCAAATGAAACTGATTCATATATCAGCTTTACACATCAGGGGAGTGAACAACAAATGGGCAGACAGGCTCAGCCGACAGACAATCATGCCAGGCGAGTGGTCCCTGAATCAGGAGACTTTCTGTCAAATAGTGAAGAGATGGGGTTATCCGCAGATAGATCTGATGGCAACCAGACAAAATACCAAATGCAAGAAGTTCTGTTCGATTTACAGAAAAGACAGACCGACACATTTGGATGCGTTCTCAATAAACTGGGATCACCGACTAGCATACATATTCCCTCCAGTTCCAATGATACAGAGGGTACTAAAGAAAGTGAAAAGGGACCAAGCAAAGGTAATAGCCATATTACCGGGGTGGCCCAGGAGAGCTTGGTTTCCAGAGCTACTGAACCTTTCGAAGGGGAACTATTGGATACTACCATTGAAGCCAGATCTGATTGCACAGAAGGGAATATATTTCCCAGATCTCAGCAAACTCAAGTTAACGGCTTGGTTACTGAACGCGCGACATTGCTAGAGCAAGGACTGTCGCAGGAGGTGGTGGAGATAATGTTGTTAGCCAGGAAGAAGTCGACATCCAGTACCTATGAGAGAATTTGGAAAAGATACAATTCCTGGTGTGTTCAAAAAGAATTAAATCCATTACAAACAACAATACCTCAAATACTTCAGTTTTTACAAGAAGGGTTTGAAAAAGGTCTACAGCCCAGTACTCTGAAGGTGCAAGTATCTGCTTTGTCAGTGTATTTAAGTTTAAAACTGTCGGCAAATACCTTGATAATGAGGTTTTTCAAAGCAGTGTCTCGGTTAAGACCTCGTACAAAATCATATGTTCCTCCCTGGGACCTAAATCTTGTATTGAACAAATTTTGTGGAATACCGTTTGAACCATTAGATCAAGTAGAGTTGAAAATGTTGACTCTTAAGGCGGTGTTTTTGACAGCAATAACTTCGGCTAGAAGAGTTGGTGAGATACAAGCTTTGGGAGCAACAGAACCATATATCAGATTCTGTCAAGATAAAGTATGTTTGAGAACCCTACCAGATTTTGTACCTAAAGTGCCCACATCTTGGTGTGTTAATGCTGAGATAAATCTACCTACTTTTTGTGCAGAACCCGAAAATGAGATGCAAGAAAATTTACATAGGCTGGACTTAAAAAGATGTTTACTAGTCTACTTAGACAAGACAAAAGTTTTCAGAAAGTCTGATCATCTTTTTATCCTGTTCAGTGGAAAGAACAAAGGGAAAAAAGCTTCAAAAGCAACAATTGCAAGATGGATTAAACAAGCAATTCTGTTGTGCTATGAGCTAGATGATAAAAGTCCACCAGAAATATTAAAAGCTCATTCAACAAGAGGAATGGCAACCTCATGGGCAGAGAGAGCTTATGCTTCACCACAAGAGATATGTAAAGCGGCTACTTGGTCCAACCTTCATACGTTTGCAAAGCACTACAAACTTGACATCCTTTCCATGCAAGATACAGCCTTTGGTAGCAAAGTACTCCAAGCGGTGCAGTAAAGAAACTAATAATGTCCCTCCCAAATTAGGGAAGCTAGTAAATTCCCTTGATGTGCTGCCTGTAGGACGTAATGGAATGGGAAAATTGGTATACTTACCATCGAAATTTTCCTTTCCATTAGTCCGTAAGGCAGCACAAACATACCCTACCCTAATAAATATATTTAAGCATTGAGTGTGTGTGTTTATATAAGAAAGGAGCTAGTAAAATAACATGAGTGGGAGGGGCTTTCTGTGGGGTTTAAAGGCTGTGTTTAACTATTTACTACCTGTCCTACCAGGAGGCATGGGATATTAACCCTTGATGTGCTGCCTTACGGACTAATGGAAAGGAAAATTTCGATGGTAAGTATACCAATTTTCCCAATCACAGCCCTCATTTGGCATCCCAGGAACATTTGTCATGCTTGTGTTGCTCCCCAACTCTTTTCACAATTGAATGTGGCTCACGGGTAAAAAAGGTTGGGGACCCATGATCTATGCTGTTGTATTACTGCACTCTCTTGTTTCTGCTAACCCTTCCTGCCACCATTTTTATTCTCCTTGGTTTTCTACACTGTTAAATGTGCTCTGTGTTATCTCTGAGGAATTCACAAGTAAATCTTCTCACAAGTTGCTGTGCTGAGTGTTCCCTGTGTGATCATCATAAAGACCACCTCTGCCAACATGATTAAAATCATGTTTGTGTTGACTGCCCTGCTGGCTTTATTGGCAAAACCGGTAACAGTCAAGGGGATGGGGTCTGTGCATGTGTGCACAGATAGTTATGTAGAATCAAATTACCAATCAATTGCCTGTTCCTTGTTCCTTTGAAAAGCCAAACAGCCAATGACAGCTCAGAGAAAAAGGCATTTGGTTTTCTGTTCACATCTCCAGTGGGATCTTGACTCGGGAAATTAGAAGACAGGATGGCAGTACTGTGTGCACCGTAGATTCCCCCTCTCCCCCTCCCACTCCTACTATGTGCTGAGAGAATTGTGGCCAGCCGGTAAAAATTTGTGAGTCTCTTTCATTACTGCCTAATGGTTTTATATAAACAGTCGCTTCATTTCCTCCACTGTTCCCTTATCACAAGCTTCTTACAGGGGTCTGGTTCTCCTCCATTTCTCCCACTTGTGACACCATTAACCCTTTGCTTGTCTTACCAGAAATTGTCGCTGTGCAATCCTACTATTTGCTATGAGTTCTGGGGTATTTATGAATGAAACAATATTTGTGCCATCCTGCTATGAGGTCTGGAGGTATTTATACATGAAATTATATCTGTGCCATCCTGCTATGAGTTCTAGGATATTTAGATATGAAATAATCTCTGTGCCATTGTGCTATCCCTTCTGGGGTATTTATGAATGAAACAATATTTGTGCCATCCTGCTATGAGTCCTGGGGGTATTTATATAAGAAATAATCTCTGTGCCATCCAGCTATGCATTCTGGGGTATTTATAGATGAAATAATCTCTGTGCCATTCTGCTATGAGTTCTGGGGGTATTTACATAGTAACATAGTAAATTAGGTTAAAAAAAGACACACATCCATCAAGTTCAACATTTTAATCCTATTTTATCCTGCCCTTTGAAGCATTTGAAGCCTCTCCAATTTGCCACAGAGGGGGAAACAATTTCTTCCTGACTCCAAGATGGCAATCGGACTAGCCCTTGATCAACTTGTACTATGAGCTATCTTATATAACCCTGTATTCCCTCACTTGTTAAAAAGTCATCCAAACCCTTTTTAAAGCTATCAGCCTGTATAACTGATTCACGGAGATCATTCCACACCTTCACAGCACTCAATGTAAAAAATCCCTTCCGGCTATTTAGGCAGAACCTCCTTTCCTCTAATCCGAAGGGGTGACCTCGTGTCAGCTGCAAAGACCTACTGATAAATAAAGCATTAGAGAGATTATTATATGATCCCCTTATACATTGAGGGAGGGACGGTCTGGTCTATGGGTGGGGATGGGAGGAGTCTCCCGTTTGTAATGCTGATATGGAATGGACAAGAACTATAGATACCTAAAAATATCTTAGTATTGACTACTTAATAAAGAGCAGGGTTGCCCTTCGCCTTTAAAGGGCATGTAAAGGCAAAAAAATAAAACCCCATTTTACTTTCTTTAATGAAAAAGAAATCTATCTCCAATTTACTTTAATTAAAAAATGTGTACCATTTTTATAAGAAACCTGACTGTATGCAGTGAAATTCTTCCTTCATTTACTGCTGTGGATAGGAATTGTCAGACGGTCTCTAACTGCTCTGCAGGGAAACAATCATACTTATGAACGGAGCCCGGCCTTAATTTCCAGCCATGCAGAACTCAAGCAGCTTTGTTTGTTTCCCTGTTATGACGATCCCTAAGCAGCCCACACCACAATGAGCATGTACGTAGTCTTGGTCTTGCAAAGATGTTTAACAAAGTTATAAGATGGTGACTCCCTGTGTCCAACTTTGAAAGCATAAATTATTTGTTTGATTAGGCTTGTGGTGCAGTAAGTTCATGCTTATGTCTAATATACAAAATACAGCATTTCTAGCCTTATTCTATTTTAGACTTTACTTTCCTTTTAAAACAGCTTCAGTCATTTTTGGAATGTTGCATGAAGATACTGAAAAGTGTATTTTGGATACTTGACCATGTTTAAGAAAAACATCTATTTTGCACTAGTTTTTCCAGATTTCGATTTGGTAATTGTCAAGGTCACGGAAGGTGTCTGACATTTGACTGAATTTGTATATACATGTATGTGACAGCAAGAACATTATGAGGATTGTTGTGTAGAGTAAACCTTTTTGTCCATATGTCTAAATTCAAAAATCAGTTTTCAAAGCCAAGTTCTTTTGGGTCATTCTGAATTAATATTGTAAATCACAGAGCCTCTTACTACATGCAAACCTAACAGTGATCCATTAGGGATGTTACCATTGACATTTATTAATTTAGTTCTTACATAGGACACTATAATGATGTTTTTGAAACATATAGCTAAAACTGTAACATATGAAATACACACAGTCATTCAATTAATTTGGCACTGACCCATTACTCATTAAAATATGCTGCTAATCAAAGAAAAAGATAATCTTACTTGTGTTGACCTTCTGTAGTTCTAGAAGGTCATTGCTTTCTCTCTGTTTCCTGCTGTGTTCTTACAAGCTTTTCATTTGTTCATTTGGCTAGTAATAGATTCATCCAAGCAGACTCATAGTTGAGATTTCTATATAGCCATCCCCATCTGTCCATCCTTAAAATAGAAAAAGGATAAGATTATATATTCTACTGTTCTAGAGTGATCCAGGTTATTGTTGACTTGTTACCAGAGGCACTGGTGCAAATTTACCCCATTTTTAACAAATGAGCCTGAGGAAACCCAAAACAACATTATACCATTAAACATTTAGACAATTGTATTGCCACTTTTATATGTTAAATATAAACAGATTATTTTCCTGCTCTACCTGTGTAGAGAAGAGCAAACAAGTAGATACATGAGAATGATTCTGTTTCAAATGTACACAAACTCCTATATAGTCATACTTGTTTCAGTTTGTTTAACATAGAAAAAAAGGGATTATTTATTAGAGTCCAATATTTTCTGGTTGGACTTTTAAAGGGGAAAACACCATTTTTTTTGTAGAAAAAAAATAATTTTTTTCTGATTTATTAAACCCCAATAGTGTTAAAAGTCCAAATAAAAAAGTGCTCTATCTCAGTCCTGCCAAGTTTGTGTAGAAGTCAATGGCAGATGTCCCATTTACAATTGAAAGATATCCTGATCTGCACTGGGTTTCATTCAATAATTTTGTAGTTTTAAGGCGATAATCCAAAAAAAAAAGGCAGGTTTGGGGTGTCAAATCTGAAAAAGTCACAGTTTTCGCAAACAAATCAGAAAAAAATCACACAATTCAGATTTTCTCATGATTTTATAGAAATGAAAATGTATTGATAAATAGGTGGGAAAAGTCCGTAGTGATTTGGTTGGAGTGGTTTTCAGAAAATAGTGAGAAAAATTCGGATTTTGATGAATAAGCCCCGTAATATTTAAATCAGACTTTGCTTATCTCTACAGACTCTAACCATATGGCATATTTTCATTGGTTAGTATATGATGTAATTGTCAATCGATAAAACTGTAAGGAAGTTTTGAATCAAAATAAATTGTAGTACAGTGTACAGTAC
Organism: Xenopus laevis; assembly: GCF_017654675.1. Taxonomy (NCBI): domain Eukaryota; kingdom Metazoa; phylum Chordata; class Amphibia; order Anura; family Pipidae; genus Xenopus; species Xenopus laevis. The sequence continues at coordinate 82,920,445 of NC_054386.1, forward strand.
AATACAGTACATTCACTGTAGGACAGTATTGGGATGCCTACTTATCACAAATCAGAATGTTTGCTTATTTTATTGAAAAAATTTAACCTAAAAAAACTTTATAGAAAAAAACAAAAAAAAACTCAAATGCATCAAATTCATATCTACTCGTCATTTTCAAGCTCTCAAATTTTTTTAAAAAATTTCAAAAACTCAAATCAAAAAAACCTTACATTAAAAAACTTACATTTTACCTGGGACTGTTGACTTTAACATGAACTCAGCAGCTTTTTGATGCCAAATTTTTACATTTGATATTTTAGAGTTTTTTTGTGCTTTTACAAAAGTTTTTTGGTCTCTAATTCAAATTGTTGGGTTTTAGCCCAAACAACTAAAATCATTGTAATTAATTCTACTTGAAATGTTGATACATCAGCCCCCTATTTTCCTTCACATGTTGAGAGCACTATAATCAGTGTGAATAGTAACACAACATTTCACCAGAAGTGATGGGCGAATTTGGGGTGTTTTGCAGAAAATTCCTGCGAAATTCGAGAAACTGTGAAAAATTTACGAATTTTCATGGCCGTTTTGCGAATTCATTCACTGGCGTCGAATTCATCATGAATTTGCGCCTGGCGAATAAATCCGCCAATCACTTTTCATCAGCCCAAGTTTTACATAACAAAGAAAAAAAGGCAGAAGTGTAGGGAAACTCTGCTATGCTGTTTGGGGAAACCAGAGGAATTGCATTTATGACAGTTTTCATGAAAAACTGGAAGGCAGAATCTGCTAGAAAAAAACCTGTTAATATATATGAAAGAAACTAAAAATTTTGTTTAATTGCTTTAAAAATTAAAAACTGATTGCCACCAGCCATGAATAAATGATTTCACAAACCATGAATATGTGGTTAATAAGAAAACCTTGCACATTAAAGAAAATAGCTGCTGTAATGACAACTAAAACTGGATATTCAATAACTGGAAATGTGAATAATAAAATTTTCCACAGTACCGGGAAGGAAAATAGTCATTTTGTATTCCTTTAGGTATTTCAAGGGACAATGTCATATGTTTACAAAAGACATGTACTGTAGTTTTTAATGAGGATAATGCCTCAATACACATTTGAATGCATTATTTGAATTATGTTTTGTAAGTTCAGTATAGAACATGGGGGTATATTTACTAAAGAGCGAAGTGGCTAATGCTAGCAACTTTTCGCCAGCGTTTTTTTTGACTGACAAAGTTTTTTTTGTGTAACTGGTTTTCTCCAGACATTTTATAACATATGGAACATTCATTTTACAGTGCGCTAAAGTGTAGGGCATTATATTAACTCTTTTGTCTTTATTAAGGTTCCCTGGACATGTATAAGAAAAAGTGGTAACTTCAAGCATTTGTACCAACATTTATAATAAAGACGTCCATACAACTTTAAATTACCCGCAGTATGTAAAGTGACCTAAGCGCCAGATCACTAGCGAATTTTTGCTAGGCACAAACGAATGTTAGTACATCTTCGCTATGAAATGCTCGCACTGTGAAGTAACAATAGCGAAAAGTCACCAGCGTTCGGTACCCGGGACAAAACTTTGCATATTAGTGAATTAGCGTATTCGTAGTGCACTTGCACCTGTCGAAGTGGTGCAATGTGTGATAAGCAGTCGCTGGCGACAATTCAACCTTTAGTAAATCTGCCCCATGGACTGTCAAAATACCAGCTCAACACCTTACTATGAAATTAGTTCTTTCGGTGTCGACAGTTTCCATAATTTTGTCTATAGCTGTATAAATTTGGGATTTAGGGTGATGGCAGGAGGGGTGATTTGGAGCATTTTGTTATCTGGCATCTTGTCCAAATTGCTAATTAATTTCTCAGATTTCTTTTTCACAGTTTTGTTCCATCAAATTCCAGCTCAAGCTGGTGTCTCATAGCGGTAAGATATTAATAGCAATATGCTTTCAATCTATTAGTGTCCAATTAGTTTCACTATTAGTGATGGACGAATTTCTCCCGTTTTGATTCGCCTAAAAAATTAGCGAAAAATTTGTGAAACTTGAAAATTGACGCCTGCTTCAATTTTGGATGTGTGTCCGTTTTTGATGCCAGCGTTAACATCAATGGGCATCCAAATAGTGTTGACGGGTGGTGATTTTGATGCGAGAGACTTTTCGGATGCGCATCCAACATTTTTTGATGCCGGTGAATTTTCGCAGGAGTTTTGCAAATTTATTCGCTGGCGGTGAAATGTGGAAATGTAGCGTGAATTTGCGGCAGGTGAATTTATTCACCCATCACTATTCACTATACATAGCATGAAGATAGGTTTGCCATCTGTCCAGATGTGACCCAGACAACCGGTTTTCAGAAGGGCTGCCCGGATCAAGACAGTCTGCCTGCTTTTTCCGAATATGGAAAACCAGGTAGGATCTCCCTTGATTGACAACATCACTGGCCTGCCCCTCTGACATCATATTTCCGCCTCCTGCCTGGATCATGGGAGAAAGGTGGCAACCCTACATGAAGAACATAGCTGAAGAAAGGCTACAAATTCTACAATTAATGTGCAGCTTCTTGAGACTGAATCTTGAACCAACTAACCTGTCACTGTGGTTAGGAGACTTTATTTCCACACAGGGTTTTTCATCTACTTAAAAAGACAGTAATGCCGCAAAGGAAAAATTACTATTAACATTTAAAAATTGCATCAGTTTTTTCATCAACAGTCCATATCATATAAGCTATTGTATATGGCAGTGGTTTTCATCCTATAGGTTTGTGAGCAGTTTGTATCTTTACCTAAGTATTATTTTGCTTTCTTAAGAGCTTACTCCTATTAGAATTTAAATGGTAGCGCTTATGACTACACAGCAGCTAATTAATGTAAGCAATGTTATACCTTCTGACCCTAACCCAGTGCAGCATAACAACAAAATGCTCAAAATTGTTCCCCAATGTTTCCAGTGGCAAATGGTTAGAAATGTGGGAGCCATTCTAGGGGTTCTCATTGGGAGTAGAAGTAAGTGTTTGTAGTCTGCACATACTGTTTTGTTGGCTTGCCTAAACGTACATGAGGAAGGTTACTTGTCATAAGCAAAATATTGACTTGTATATTATGTATACTTTTTTTTTTGGTTGGCAAGTCCAACTGACAGTGCCAGTCACTGTGGTTCCTCTCTACCATGTGGTCTGCTGAAAGTTAGTTAATCCTCTGTATCACAATGAGATGCCTTAATTATTCCTTAACTAATAGAAAAAGCACAATGTGTTGCATTCTGCTTTTATTTCCTTGCTGTCCCCAGTCAAGGCATCCTTCTTAAAAAAGTAGCATCTGGGTTGTTTTGTTTGCCTCTTTACCTTCTTTAAGAGTTATATTGGTACAATTGTGTTATTAAAAAATAGGACCCCAAAATAAATGATTAGAATAAAGGCAGTACTAAACAGGAAAACACCTGTACCCCCAGCAGATACATATATTTATTATACTATGAATGCATTTAGCTAAGATTTAACTAAATATTTGTATGTGGCCACTCACCCTTCTACTAATATTAGGACTTTTCTATTAATTATTACAGAGTATGTTCTTGACAAAGCTAGGAATATAAGTGATGTGTAAACTCTTTTGGATAGAGCCCAATTTACCTCTTTATGTAATCTGTATTAGTGATGGGCGAATTTATTCGCCAGGCGCAAATTCGCGGCGAATTTGCGCGATTGGTGGCAGGCGAACAAATTCGCGAAACGCCCGCGAAAATTCGCCGAAAAAATTCGCCGGCATCAAAATTGTATTTTTTTGAAAAAACGGGCGCCGGCGTCAAAAACGAGATGCCGGCGCCGTTTCACAAATTTTTCGCCGTTTCGCGAATTTCGTGCGAAATTCGCGAATTTTCCGGCGAAGCGAAACGGCGCAAATTCGCCCATCACTAATCTGTATATTTATTGTATACACCTATTTTTTGTACAGCACTGTAGAATATGTTAGCTGTTTCTAAACACATGTTAAATAATACTAATAATAATAATAATAATATACATACAGTATATAGCAAATGGCAACTCTCTCCATTTAAAAGATATACCATAAATATTAAATATATAATTAATTATTTAAAATTAATTTAAATTAATTTAATTTAAAATTCCATTTAAAAAATGGAAGTTAATGAAAGATTACTAGAAACATTTTCTTATAAATAAACCCAGATTCAAATATTTTGCATTTATTTATTTCACGAAAAACAACAAAGACACACAAGGTCATGTTTTGTTTTTGGGAACGGCAGCTTTTACTGCTCATCATGTACCATTTGTTTATATATTCCCCCAGTGCACAGGTGTTTACACTTGCACAGATGTCTTTCTAACGTCTCATCATTCCTACAGCTTTATTTTAATGAGCTTCCCTACTCAATGAATTTTAAAGATCGTCTGTACCTTTTATCAACCAAGATGCCTTTGCCTACAATACATGATAACAATTAGGGGGGGGGGGCATTTACTAAAATTCAACTTTTTGTCACTATAATTAAAAAAGTAATTTGACCGAACTCCCAAACACGAATCTCCTTAATTTATCAATAATTCCACACAATAATGGAGTGCTCTAACCTTGCGTGATGAGTCCCTTAGGACCAGGTGCTCGAACAGTGTTAAATCCACCCTGCCACGGGTCACAAATGTAATAGTCCAATACACTGACGCACAATTTTTCACATACCAATAGTTTATTGATAAATTAAGTAATAGTCCAATACACTGCAGCACACTGTAGAGTAAATGATTTTAGAAATAAGTTAATTTCATTGGCTCAACTCAACTAAACTAGCTGTCTGCTCAAAAACTATGAGCCAATAAATTCCCTTATTTAAAAAATCATCATCGCGTGACTTTTTCTAAATGTTGCCTGAAAAATTGACTTTATCGAATTGTCGCCTCAGCATCTTGAATTTATTGGATTATCAACCAAAAACTAACGTCAAACAGCCTGAAACTTTTGAGAGTCCTGAAGGTATGAAAAATGTTCCAGTTGTTAAAGGGACCATCAGCCATTCACTTCTACATGATTTCAACAAGTTTTAGCTGGAGTATTTTCAGATTTGTAGCAGCTTCAGAACATAGTAAATCTCTAAAAATTTTTGTTTTTTCCTCTAAAAATTGTAGTTTTTTTTCTCTAAAAATTGTAGTTTTTCCCCTTTAAAAACTTGACCAGAAAAATTCAAGGTGTAATAAATAGGCCCCTTAATGTAGTTCTTAAAAGGTGATTCTTGCAGTACTTTTCATTTGATGAGGAGGAAAGTAATCTACTGCATTTGGATTAGCCACATTTCAAATATGCTGTATTTTTTTAAAAATGACATATGCACCTTTGTCTCACTTGCAGCCAATTATTGGGCACAGATGTGCCTTACCATGAGCACCTAAATAAACCGTCCCTCATCAAACCAACTTAATTATACAACTCAAGCAGGCAGGGTCGGAACTAGGGGTAGGCAGAGTAGGCACGTGCCCAGGGTGCAAAGGTGGAGGGGCGCCAGGCATGTACTTACTCCTACCCTAGTCTGGTCCCTTCTCTGCCGAGTCCCGACCGCCCACTTGTTCTCGTATATGCACGATAGCGCATCATTCAGCGCACAAGTGTCTTTTCGCGTATGCACACAATCGCCTATTCGCACACACGCGAGCATCTAGCTCGCGCGCATGTGTGCACCCAGACGGCAGGGCGCCTGCTCGGCTTGGCCCGGCTCTGCAAGCAGGTAACACTGCTTTACAATAACAATAATGTTAAACATTGTTGTAGACTGTGTTATGTTGTCAGAGTCGGACTGTCACCTAGTACAAGCAGTAGTAGCATCTGTATCAATCAACCCACTGTGCAGTCACAGGAGAGAACCTCCTTTCTCCCTCATTTAAACTTACCTGTGCAGGACTCTGGCAAGGTCGCTGCTGTGACAAATAAAAATTGAAATGCATTATTATATATCCACTGTTTAGATCCAGAGGAAGGCAAAAAATGTCCCAGCCTGAAGCCAGTGCCAATTATGACTCAAGAGGGAAAAAATCCTTCCTGACACCAGTGGAATTCCTTGTCATGCACTCCCTGCGTTTATTGCTCCAGTGCTTTCCTTTCTTTTTCTCTTTTTGGCAAGGGAGCTGGTGTTTGGCCGTCCACTATATTAATAAAATGTAAAATTGGATTGGATGATATATCCAGCTACAATATTAGAATTCCTTAGTAGAGCGAATGGTCTTGTACATTGATTTGACATTTGACAAAGAAAAATGTCTCCTTCCAATAAATCAATACTCTAGAATGTGCTTGATGGACTATTGTCTTTATTCAGCCATGACAACAGTCTAACAATGTCAAGATCAGCATTTTCCGGCATATGCAAACTACAGTTCCTTTTATTCCAAAGAGAATATAGGTAAAAACAGTTCATAAAAATGCCAGAATTACAGCAACAGTGCAGATACCTGATAAATAGTTGGTGTTGTTAACAAAATCAGATTTGGGTGAATTGCATTTGTAATTAGGTTCATTGCTGGTTTTAATTACAGAGTCCTATTGGGTTCTTATGTGCAAAACAATAATTTCATGTTTTATGGATGTTGTGCATTAATTACTATACTAACAGAAAGGAGAATTAGACATTTAGACAAAGGAGCAGCTTAAAGTCTATTAATGATTTAGTAGTACTGTACAAGTATGGGATACCTTATGATGAAATCTTTTATCCAGAAATGCTTCGAAGGATTTAATTTTTCTCTGTGATAATAAAACAGAGCCTTGTACTTGATCCCAAATAAGATGCATAAATCTATATTGGTGGAAATACAATGCTATTGAGTTTTTCATATGTTTAAATGATTTTTAGCAGATTTAAGTTATGGTAATTCAGATTACTGAAAGATCTGGAAATCCGTTATGCAGAAAGACCCAAATTACAGGAGGCTCATCTCCTATAGAGTTCATTTTCAGCAAATAATTCTTATTTTAAAAAAAAAAGATTTCCTTTTTCTCTGTAGTAATAAAACAATAACTTAAACTTGATGGTAGCTAGGCTGCATGAATCAATATTGGTGGCAAAACAATCCTGCTGAATTTTTTACATGTTCAAATAATTTTAAACGGACTTAGGGTATGGTGATCAAAGTTACAGAAAGATCCTTTATCCAGCATTCACAATAATAGCTCATATACGTGTAGCTTTTTTTAAAAGCACTGTGGGAATGAGAAATGGTCATATAGTTACGCAGAATACCCAAATACCAAATAAAAGTCAAAATAATTTAACTTGCTTAATCAGGAGCGATTCTGTGCCCCTTGCTGCGTGAGGCGGCTCCTCAATTTCGTCCCCTTTGTTCCCCATCACTTACTGTTACTGAGCCGCTCCAGAGGGGTGGCGCATCTCTAGTGCAGAGAGTGCAATTGTATTCTTCGCTCTAGAAGAGCTGAGTTTCCAACAAAAAGCCGGTCTTGGTACCTTGACATTTGCTAAGTTAAGTTAAACCAGTAAAGGGATTGAATGACAAACTGACAATGTCTTGTTTAACAGATTGACAGGGCAATTCTATATAAGACCCCTGTGACTTACAATAATAACAGTGACATGCTTAAAGAGACACTGTCATGGGAAAAATATTTTTATAGTTAATAGTGCTGCTCCAGCAGAATTCTGCACTGAAATGCGTTTCTCAAAAGAGCAAACAGATTTTTTTATATTTAAATTTGAATCTGACATGGGGCTAGATATATTGTCAGTTTCCCAACTGCACCCAGTCATGTGACTTGTGTTCTGATAAACATCAGTCACTCTTTACTGCTGTACTGCAAGTTGGAGTGATATCACCCCTCCCTCCCCCTATCAGCCTAACAACAGACATATGAGAAGGTAACCAGATAGCAGCTCCCAAACACAAGATAACAGAACAGAACTCAATAGTAAAATCCAGGTCCTATTGTGACACATTCAGTTACAGGAGTAGGAAATACAACACCCTGCCAGAGCAGATCCATCCTAAAGTGCTGGCTCTTTCTGAAAGCACATGACCAGGCAAAATTACCTAAGATGGCTGCCTACACACCGATATTACAACTAATTGTAAAATGATTGTAAAATACACTTGCTAGTTCAGGATTTAATTTTATATTGTAAAGTGAAATATTTGCAGTGTAATTTAGAAATAAAAACGACATCATAAAAATCATGACAGAATCCCTTTAATTTTAAAGGGTTTAATATAATATAAAAACAGTTAGAGGGCCTATAGTGGGCTAAAGACACAATCCTATATTATCAAAGGAATGCAAAATACCCATTTGTTAATAGCACTGAATTGTATCTAAACTTTCTGTAAAATGCAAGAATATTGTCAGATTTGCTTTGCTTTTTTTTATTTACAAGTAAATATTATTTTATTATACAAGCTAGTATATTAAATATGTAGAAAATTGCATCCAGTGTCTATCCACACCTTACCTGGTTTCATTTTCTATTTCTAATCAATTTCACTTATAAATCCACTTTCATTTTCAATTATATTTATAACTGACTGTGTTTATTTGCTGAATACTTATCCATGCCCCAAGAACTAATGTCACCCAAAATTGCCTCAAAACACTATTAAATGAACATTATTTTGCATTGAGTGGGTTCTTTGAAACATACTTCACCATCAAAGGCTTAAAAGAGAATACATTGTTAAATTAGAAATATGGCATCTTATGATACTTCTCCTAAGCAGGGAGGGCTAAAGCCTTAATACAGTGACTTGTAGAGAGTTTGCAATTGCTTTATTTCATTCTGTGAATTGCTAATTCTTAAAGGACATCACCTCAAGCATCTCCTGACGCTGCCCCTGCCTCTCCCCAAACCATCAGTCAAAGTCAAATCATAACAAACTCCTGGATTGCCACACAACACTTGCTTAGCATGGCATTTTATCTCAGAATGGCCAGTCTTTCCTCATCAACTGTTTGCATTGTTTTACATCCCTGTATAAATACCGGTAAATAAAAAGATGAAATCAGAGATGCTACATAACTTGATGCAGGGGAAAGAGGAATGCATGTGTTTTTCCCGAGGCGAGGTAGTTTCAAGGTAACCTGCTTTCGGGGGAGGATGAATCCTGAACAATTGTATAGCTCCTCCGCTTGCATAGAAAAATGGATGACCTTGTGCATAGAGAGAGTGCTGTAAACTGCTTATTTTCTTTCTGGCCCCCTCCTTCCTTCATGAAGCCTCAGCATTGACATTGAGTGCATTCATGCTGTCTATATCCCTGAGCAAAAAGAATTCCTTTGTATATTCTTTAATAGTTTATTTATCTTTGCAGCTTTATCTTTTAATGAGTACGGGTGTAGCACTCCACCTACAGTATTAATCCTTTCTTATTGCTTAATAAGGGGATGTCTATGCCTATATAACAATTAGTCTGTAGTGCCTGTATTTACATTCACCTACTTTCTGCAAGAGAATTTGTGTTCTTGTATGTTGACATTTTGTATATTTGTGTTTTGGTTTGTATGAGTATAACAAGATTACATTACACACATGGACATTTTTAAAGCAGTAGTAGTGTCAATTTGTTTTCACTGTAATGAGCCATTCATCCCACTAATATGTTCTTTGGTCAGCTTAAATAAAAAGTTATATTTTAATGGACAAGGAAAGCATTTAACTAAAGACCCCTTAGTCTGTACCTGATTGCAAAATTGACTTTTTAAAAATTCCTCCTTATTCTTCCATAGTGCCTTCTGATAAAATTTGCTAGAATAGCTCTGTCCCAGGGACCATTTTCTTTTGGGTGACATCTAGGGGCACATTTACTAAGGGTCGAATATCGAGGGTTAATTAACCCTCGATATTCGACCCTCGAAGTAAAATCCTTCGACTTCGAATATCGAAGTTGAAGGATTTACCGCAAATACTTTGATCGAACGATGGAAGGAAAAATCGTTCGATCGAATGATTAAGTCCTTTCGAATCTGACCATTCTAAAGATTTTAATCCATCACTCGAAGGATTTTCCTTCGATCAAAAAAAGCGTAGAAACCTTATGGGGAAGGTCCCCTTAGGCTAACATTGAAGCTCGGTAGGTTTAAAGTGGCGAAGTAGGTAGTTGAAGTTTTTTTTTAAAGAGACAGTGCTTCGTCGAAGTCGTAGTCGAAAGTCGTAGTAGCCTATTCGATGGTCGAAGTACCCAAAAAAACTTTTTTTACTTGAAGTTGAATCCTTCACTCGAGCTTAGTAAATGTGCCCTTTAGTGATGGGTGAATTTCTCCCATTAAAAAAATTGAGAAATCAGAAAGTTCACGGCAAAAATCGTGAAATTCAAAGGTTTTCACGGAAAAAATCGTGAAATTCGAAGGTTTTCATGAAAAAAATTAGCAATTTGAATGTTTTCACCAAAAAATCTAGCATTTCAAATGTTTTCACTACAAAATTGAGCAATATGAACGTTTTCACTAAAATCGAGAAATTCTGACGTTTTCACGAAAAAATTGAACAATTCTAAAGTTTTCACTAAAAAATTGAGCAATTCAACGTTTTCACAAAAAAATCAAGCAATTAGAATGTTCTCAGAAAAAAAAAACGACAATTTGGAAAAAAAAATTCGGAAATTGACAATTGATTTCCGGCTGCGAAATGAAGAAATTCGCTGCGAATTCGTGCCAGCCAAATTTATTCGCCCAACACTAGTGACATCATCAAGATGGCTGCATTGGATGAAATGCACATGCGTGAGCATCTTCCAGCATTCTTTTTTCTTTTATATTTGCTAGGGAACACCTACCTGCAGTTTTAATTGTTCAGGCCCTTCTGGTCAGATTGTAATAATAACTGGCCATTCACCCCTGAAGCCAAAGTTCACTAAATTTATTAATTCAGGCTGTTTTATTGAAGTTCTTTCTTTCTAATCCACATGGCTTTGCAAACAGATAAGCAAGTTTAGAGGATACACTCAAAATGTAAATGAGATAAAGACAGTTATTTCTCTCTAGGCCTAAATCTGTAAGGCAGTTTCATCTTCATAAAACATCTATAACATACTAAATATCAATTCAGAATTAAACCTCCCCTTTCATCTTGGTTAGTGTGTTTATTAGTTTATTTACTAAATTTTGAGACTACAACACATTATTATGTCTGAAGGACCTACCCGTCATTAGGTGGTTGTCATTAGTAATACTTTGCTCTAGGAATAATCCATCTAAACCATCTATATATTCTGAAACACTGTAAATTATATAACACTGTACAGAGTCCTGAAGAAGTGGCATGCCACTATAAAGTAGCAACACATAGGGGGTATATTTATTAAACCTCAATTTGTTCTGGTTGAGTTGTTAAAGGGGAAAAACACATTTTTAAGAAAAACTTGAATAGTTCAAGATTTATTATACTCTGAAGCTGCCAAAAATTTGAATCCAAAAATATTCCAGCTAAAACCTGTCGAAATCACGTAGAAGTCAATGGCAGATGTTCCCTTTAACAATTGGAACATGCTTTTTACCTTCAGGATCCTCAATATTTTCAGGCTGTTTCAGATGGCTTTTGTTGATCCAGCTCCATAATCTGATAAATTCGAATTTTTCGAGTAACAACACGAAAAAGTCAAGTTTTCTAGCGTCAATTCGAACCCGATTTTGTTGCACAGATTTTTTAGAGAAATATTATTGGTAACTTAAGGGGATTCAGGTTTGGGAGTTTGGTTGAATTCTTTTTAAAAAAGTCGAGTTTTTGTAAATAACCCCCATAATGTAGTAAAGCCTTTGATGATCTAATAAGGGGAAAAGAAAGCAAAATGTAATAGAATGCCAGAACATGAGAAGGGTGAAACATAGTGATGGGCGAATTTATTTGCCAGGCACGAATTTGCGGCGAATTTCGGTGTTTTGCCGGAGTGGAAAATATTCTGGAAATTGCTGCTGGCAAATTTTCCCCGGCGTCAAAATTCGCATTTCGTGAGTTTTTCACCGTTTCGCGAATTTCACAGGAAATTTGCAAATTTTTCAGCAAAACGGGAGAAATTCTCCCATCACTATTTGGTAGTTGAGCCAAATATACAAATGCGGAAAAAATGCTATAGGCTGGAATATTGTGGAGCAGTAAAAAGAAATATAACCCTGCTCATGCAGAATGTAGGATTAGCTATCTTTCAGCATTGGAAATACCCAGTGCCCAAATAAGAATGTGCATGGTATCACCAAGGGGGGAAGGGTTCCAGATGAAGTGCAACAAAAAGGATGATGGATGCTTTGGGATAGTAGGGTAAGATCTAAGGGGTTTAGGGCATGTTAATGACCTAGTACACACATTTATTAGAAAAAAACTCTTAAGTGGCAGAAATCCACAGCCAAAATGTTCTCTTTAGACCACATCCCCCATTCTGTGTTAATAATGCAGCCAGAGCATGTGCATGGAGCGTTTCTTTGGATATTGCTGCTATCTCCTTGACACCAAGAACCCCATTAGTAATCCAGAGACACAAATCCTTAACTGTTTTCGTTCCAGAGGGACACACCATGTGCCTGCAAGACCACAAGAAAATGTTCTCATTTATCTTCCTACTTAAGCTGAATTACAAACTGCAAACGTGAATCATATTGATTTCTTTTCTGCTCTGTCCTTATTTGTATTGTGTGCCCCTGCTGTTACTTTGGGAAACCAAAAGCCAATAATTCTGCAACTAAACAACCACAGAATAGGAAAGATGCTGATTTAACAGCAGCAGAAGGAGCCATGTGTATCACTTTGTCTATCTCTATATAGATCAAGTCCTGTGTGACTCAATATGTATCACTTTGTCTATCTTTATATCAAGTCCTATGTGTCTCAGTGTGTATCATTAAGTCTATTTCAACAGCAGTGCTAATGTACACTGGTGAGTGAGTGTTAATCTATATGTGTATCCCTTTGTCTATTTCTCTCTCAGTGCTGGTGTGAAACAGTGTATATAAATACTGTGTAAAGTATATATACTACAAGTGTTGTAAACCAGTAAATCAGGAAAGTAAAGATTGAAAATGGGTAACTAGACAGACATGGATCAATGTAAAAATTCTGTGTTTCATTATGTATGTTTTTGTGCAAACTGATGCAAAACTTTGCACTGAAAATTTTCACAGCAAAAAAAAAAAGCGCAAGAAAACTGCTACTGCAGATTGGATCATCACTATGGGTAACTCGTTAATTCATAGGCAAAGACTAAGGGGCGGATTTATCAAGGGTCGAATTTCGAAGTGGTAAATACTTCCACCATCAAATGGCTTTACTTCGACTTCGAATGTCGAAGTCAATGGTTTTTTTACATCGGATATTCGAAGTCGAAAGAATTATGTTTACTTTTCAAAAAACTTAGGTTATGTCTGTGTGGAGTTCCCCTTTAAGAACATTTCTTGTCATTGAAATATGCAGATAGGTCATCGTCTTTTCTCCATGAAGAGAACATCATTTACACATTTTTTGCCTTTTTTATGTTACTGTTAATATGAAGCAACAATGGACTTCTGAAATGTAGTGGATTCCTGAGTAATATGTTTGTTTACACGTCCACCAGACTGACATTTGTTTATGCTCATGCCAGGCCACATCTCAGTGTTTTACTTGCCTTCTCCTAATCTTTTTCGCATTTGAACTACATAAGGTCATGTCTTTGTTCTTGTTCTGTTTCATTTTCTTTTCATTTTCTGTTTCATTTTCTTTTCATTCCAGTGTCTTGCCTTTTTTCCTGGGAAGTGCCTAGCTACAAACTGACCCTTGTATTATTTTCAGGGTGAGTTTTTTTTCTGTTCTGAACTTTGATGCCCATTTATTGCTGAATCTGCTTTGACTTGTTCCAGAACAGTCTGCCTTTTTTTGCTCACATACAACACACTTTTGCCTTTTTCCATGGCTTTCTACTTGGTCTTGTCAGTCCCTGTGTGTTCTGTCTTGATCCAGCCTGGAGGTTTTCCTGTATCAGTCCTGTCTAATTCTGCTCTGAAAACTGTCCTGTTCCAATTCTGTCTAATTCAGTTTCTCTCTGCCTTATTTAAATTTTTCAGTCCTGTCCAGTCCCTGTTACCTCTCATCGTGATCTCAGAGCTTATTTTGACCAGAGGCATCTTTTCCTATTCCAATTGCCTGCCTGTTCTTGCCTAATCACAACGACTGAAAATACTTAGTAATGATTTGCTTGACCCTTTGCCAAGAAGCCACTGAGTTCTGCAGTTCTCAGCTTCAAATAAAACTGTTCTAAGCAGATAATAATGCTGAGAATTAAAGGGAGCTGACTGGTGAGAACATCTTCCACATCTGTGTTCACTTGATCAGTAGTCAAGATTCACAATGAATCACAATGCAGATGGAGAATGTTTTTTCTTGTATGAAATAATTTGCAACTAGTTTGGCAGAATTTATTTTTCTCACAGATGGTCATAACATAATGTACAGTGATTTACAGGGTGTTATTTCTGTACACTAACTGAAATATGAACTTTCAGACAGAAATGTAAACTCCACTCTGAACTGTAGAACAATGCAGCGCTAGCGTTATGTGATGATTTATATTCCACTCTTTTGGAGAAGGATTTGAAAAAATGTCACGCAGCATGAGCCATAGGAAAATGACATTTTTTGCTCTGCATTAGAGACATTTGTTATCACTCTGGTTTACTTGTGGATGTGGTGTGAAACTTTTATTAAGAGAAATTATAAAGTTCCCAAATAGGGACCAAAACATCGACTCTTCAGGCAGCTCAAAGCATGTGTTGTTCTGCCTACACCAGAGATAGGGCTGAGCAAACTTACAATTATTTTGAGGAACTTGGCACAATTATGTCGCCATTGTACTTCATTGTCAGACAACTTCTGTATGAAAATCTCACAAAGTACAGTACATAAGTTTGCACAGCAGGATGTGTGAAAGAATTTGGGGTAAATAAAAATTGGAAATGTCTACCCAATGACTTGGCAATAAATGAGCTTTTTATCCACTGCTGCTATATTCTTCACCGTTGAGTTCGCCATAACATGACAGTAGTCTTGGCAGAGGCATGTAGTGCCCCACAAAAGACCTGCTGTTTTTACATAATTTCTATGCCACATTTATTTTACTTCCACAGAGCAGATATTTATATAAACGCTCGGGTGTCTGAGCCATGAACTAGATTTTACATATGCACCATTGTATTGAAAGATAAATGGCAATTGGTACAGGTATGGGACCTGTTAACCAGAATTCTCGGGACCTGGGTCTTTCTGGATAAACAGATGGCTCTTAATACCGTAAGTCTACTAAAAAATCATTTAAACATTAAAGGAGAAGGAAACATTTTATGCACATATAGTATTTGGTCAGCAATTAGATTGGATAGGTAATTGTAAAACCCACGATAAAACAATAAGTAAAAGGCATTTTTCCTGCTGATTAACTGCCAAACATATACTTATAAACTAATGGAATTGGAGTGCAGTAGTACATTCAGTTTGACTTGGATACTATGGATACTAATGGAGTTAAAAGGTCAGAAATGTAATTGATTTCTTGGATCACCCCTGGTATGAAGGTCGAATTTAATAATAAACCTCAAAGTAAAATCCTTCGAATTCGAATATGGAATTTGAAGGATTTAGCGCAAATGGTTCAATCGAACGAGCAAATAAAAATCATTCGAACGATTCGAACGATTTTAAGCGATCGTTCAAAGGATTTTTATTCGATCAAAAAAAGCTTAGAAAAGTGCTGGGGAAGGTCCCCTTAGGCTAGCATTGCAGCTCGGTAGGTTTAAAGTGGCGAAATATGAAGTCAAAGTATTTTTTAAAGAGACAGTACTTCGACTATCGAATGGTCAAATGGTCGACCGTTTTTTACTTTGAATCGCTCGAATCATTCGATTCGATAGAATTTGAGTGAATTTGACCCATTCGATGGTCGAAGTACCCAAAAAAATACTGTACTTCGAAATTCTAATTTTTTTTCATTTGAATTCTTCACTCGAGCTTAGTAAATCTGCCCCTTAGTGTGCACCAACTCTATTATGTGCAATACAGGTGATTTGTGATCAAACATTCAAGTGAAGGAGCATTTCTGTAAGTCAGGAGTGCCCATACTCTACTAATCAAGGTCTACTTTTATTGATGTTGTCCCATTATGATCTACATCCATAAAAACATTGTTAGCATTCTGTTCCTTGAAAAGTATTATTTAAATATTGATTTGTGAGAAAATGTATATTGCTATATTTAACAAACAATTATTTCTTATGTAACCATAACATAATAAATATCTGAATGAAAAGCATGAAACAGGAGGGTGATTTAGACAAGCTGTTTGTTGACAGTGTCTTCACATATACTGATCACCAGCTAAAGGTCTACTGATAGATCCCTATCTACCTTTTGGGTGCCCCTGCTGTAAGTGATCATAATATGGTAATATCTGAAGTTGGTCCATGTAAGGAATATTTTATGATACCTTCAATTTTGAAATCTGACATGGGGCTAGACATATTGTCAACTTCCCAGCTGCCCCAAGTCATGTGACTTGTGCTCTGATAAACTTCAATCACTCTTTAGGGCTAGTCCACACGGGGAGATAGCGACGCGTTTGCGGTCGCGGCGACAAAGCGCCGCGACAGTCGCCGCGACCGGCGCAGGCGACAGTTTTGTATGGGCGCCTATGTAAAAACGCCTGTGCTAACCACACGAGGCGATACGCTTTTCAACAGTCGCCTGAAAAAGCCTGGCGAGGCATTTTCAGGCAACTGTTGAAAAGCGCATCGCCTCGTGTGGTTAGCACAGGCGTTTTTACATAGGCGCCCATACAAAACTGTCGCCTGCGCCGGTCGCAGCGACTGTCGCGGCGCTTTGTCGCCGCGACCGCAAACACGTCGCTATCTCCCCGTGTGGAATAGCCCTTACTGCTGTACTGCAAGTTGGAGTGATATCACCCCCCTCTTTCCCCCCCCAGCAGCCAAACAAAAGAACAATGGGAAGGTAACCAGATAACAGCTCCCTAACACAAGATAACAGCTGCCTGGTAGATCTAAGAACAACACTCAATAGTAAAAACCCATGTCCCACTGAGACACATTCAGTTACATTGAGAAGGAAAAACAGCAGCCTGCCAGAAAGCATTTCTTTCCTAAAGTGCAGGCACAAGTCACATGACCAGGAGCAGCTGGGAAATTGACAAAATGTCAGGTTTCAAAATTGAATATAAAAAAATCTGTTTGCTCTTTTGAGAAATGGATTTCAGTGCAGAATTCTGCTGGAGTAGCACTATTAACTGGTGCGTTTTGAAAAAGTTGAAAAATTTTTAGAAAGTTTTCTAAAATGTAGTCAGAATCACATATTCACCAACAAGTGCCAAGGAAATAGTCGGTATCCTAAAGATTATCAATTTTAATAAAATAATTCACATTATGGGACTTGGTCCCAACTAAGATACTGTATAATTAATCCTTATTGGAGGCAAAATAATCCTAGTGGGTTTAATTCATGTTTAAATTATTTTTAGTAGCCTTAAAGTATGGTGATCCAAATAACAGAAAGACCTCTTATTTAGAAAACCCCAGGTCCCAAGCATTCTAAATAACATGTCCGATGCAAGTATTTTTGTATGCACGTTAAGCCTGCAATATACAGTACCTATAATGACGGGAATGCAACTTGCATACATTTACAGACAGGTGCAAGTTTTGTGCACATTATGTTATTGCAATAATAAACATGACGTACAATATAATATCAATCCTAATACATTTTTTCTCCCCGGCATATTCATTGTAATATTTCAACATTTTATGCTTATGAACCATGAATTCCAAACCATCAGAGTGATGCAATGTGGCCTATGTGCACCTTATTCCTAATGGACTTTACACAACTGCTTTATTTGCTTCTATAGTTAGTGTCACACACACACAAAATGCACATTTATGTCAGCAGACACCACCAAATGCTTTCAGCATCAGATCTTTTAGAGAATATGTAGGTCTTGATTAATGCCTCTAACAGTTTTTACATTTCACTCAGAAAAGTTCTTTGCATTTTGGATTAATAAAAACGGCTTTCAATATCCAAGCCTCTTTTCATTTTACCTAAAAGTCTAAGCCCTATAATATCCAGAAGCAAAGAAGCAGCACATAGTGTTATCTTGAGAGCAGACCAGGACCTGTCTGTGCTTCACTGCCTTTTCCCTCTCTTAGGAAAGCAAGATCACTGACATTTATAATCTCTGAATTCTTAATTACAACTCTGCCTTTTCATTGTCCACCTCAGGCCAGTTTATCCCCAGGATTGAAAATGTAAAGCTCTGTACAATCTTAGCTGTCTTTTAATTGACAGTTAGCATGGTGAGCTGCTGGTACTAAAGCAACTTGACCAATCCAGCTATAGATAGATAAAGATAGATAGATAGATAGATGATAGATAGATAGATAGATAGATAGATAGATAGATAGATAAAGATATATAGATATATAGATAGACAGATAGATAGAAAAAAACTTTATTAATCCAAAGGGAAATGATTATGCTAGAGTTTACTTGTTTAACATGCAATCACACAAATACACACATATTACACATAATTACATTATAATACATTACACATCATAAATAACTGAAACAAACACAATTACCTGATTGAAACAGAAGAATTAAAAACAGCAATAGCTGCAGGTAAAAAAGATCTCTTATAACGATCAGTAGTACATCTGGGTAAAATCAATCGATTACTAAAGGAGCTACGATATGACTCCAAACTTTCATGTAAAGGATGAGAATCATTTCCAAAAATACTCAATCAATAAGGGCAACATCTTCTTCTCCAAAACCATCTCTAAAATGTCTAATCTCATACCTAAAACAGATCCTGCCCTCCTAATCAATTTATTAAGTCTATTTACATCAGCTACCTTCAGTTGACTTCCCCAGCACACCACACCAAAAAACATAACACTAGCTACCACAGAATGATAGAACATTAGCAACATTTCTGTCACGGTCGGCACCCAACATCAGAACAAATGCCAAGCACCCTGGTCTCGACTCGTGCTTCACCGGTAGTGTGACCGCCTTTGGCTTCGGGAGGAGCCCTCAGCTACATGGATGCCACCAGGACTTAAACGAGAGGTGCAAGGCCAGGTGTTCTGGATAGGCAGAGGGGCACGACTGTTAGCGAGAGTCTTTGGGCAGAAGATCGCAGTACAAGGTGTTAGGCAATGGAGTAGTCAGATCAGGCCAGGTCGGGCAGGCAGAGAATAAACGTAGTCAGACAGGCAAGGGTCAAACCAGGAAGTCAATCAGAAGGGTTAAGCAGAAGAAGTAGTCGGTATTCAGGCAAAAGTCAGGATCCAGAGGTCAGAATAGTCAAAAAGCCAGGCAGGGGTCACAACAGGAATCAAAACAGGTTCAAAACAGGATAGCAAACACTTCAGGAACAAATTCCTATCACGGGCAATGATCTACAAGCCAAAATCCCTTTTAAGCTCCTCAGCGCGCTGACATCATCATGCCAGCGCGTCCGCATCTATAAAGAAGACGCGTGCGCCCTAAGGAGCAGCGACAGAGCAGCAAGAAGAGCGGCACGGTGGGCGTCCCCACTGCACCCCTAGACCACCAGGGTGAGTTCCCTTCATTACAATTTCCTTGCAAACATTGAATGATCTTAATCTTCTAAGGAAGAAAAGTCTACTCATGCCCTTCCTATATAGTAACTCTGTGTTTTAGGCCCAGTCCAACCAATTATTATTATTATTATCAATAAAAATACCCAGGTATTTATATTCCTCTACCACATCTCAACTTTCTAAAACCCACTACTAACTCCTTTCTTTTGGCCACATTTAAATGTAGACAGTTTTAACTTAGACGAGGTAAAGAAGGTATTTTTAGTAAGTGAGAAATACAGTACAACTACTGTGTACTGTAAAATATCTCCATTTTTTATGTTCCCGAACTGTACAGTAGTTTTACGTTTGTAGTATATTTCTGTGTTTAGCAAAGGAACCAATGGTTAGTCTAATGTCCTTTGCTTGTGAAACACAGTGCAGTAGCACAAATCAAGTATTTTCTCTACTGGTCATGTTTACCACCAGGCTTATTATTTAAAAGGGTTGTTCACCTTAGAGTTAACTGTTAGTATGATGTAGAGAGTGATATTCTGAGGCAATTTGCAATAGGTTTTCATGTTTTATTATTTGTGTTTTTTGAGTTATTTAGCTTTTTATTCAGCAGCTCTCCAGTTTGCAGTTTTACCAGTCCGGTTGCTAAGGTCCAATTTACTCTTGCAACTATGCACTGATTTGAACGAGAGGCTGGAATATGATTAGGAAAGGTCTAAATAGGAAGATCAGCAATAAGAAGTAACAATAACAATAAGGGGCAGATTTAAGGGTCGAACTGAAAATTTGAATTAGAAATTCGAAATGGAAATTCGAATTTTTGAGTTTTTTTATGGTCAAAACTGTTAAGTTCGACTAGGAAGTTATTCAAATTCGATCCGAGTTTTTAAAAAAATTAGATTCAAATTCGATTTTCGAGATTTATCATACTCTTGCCCTTTAAGAACTCAGATTCATCTATTCGCCACCTAAAACCTGCCGAATTGCTGTTTAAGTCAATGGGAGAGGTCCAGGGATCAAATTGGAGTTGTTTGCAGCCTTCCTGACATTCACGTTTTTTTCGGAGAAAAAACTCGAATCGAGTTTTTAATACGTAAAAGTTTTCAGGTCGATTACATTCATCTAAGTTTAAAAAATTTGATTGTTTTTTAATAATTATGGGGAGTTTTTAAAAAACTCACATAAATGTGCCTCCCCATGTGTAGCCTTACAGAGCATTTGTTTTTTAGCTGAAAAGTGTCAAAAAAAGAAGGTAAATAATTTAAAAACTATAAAAAATAAATAATGAAGACCAATTGATAGATTTGATGCTGCATTTGTGTGATTGCTGGCTCTTTATTTGTCAGGATGGATATAGCATAGATGGATATAGCATAGATGGATGTAGCATTTAGGGTGTGCAAAGGTTTGTGTTAATTATGTATGCAATTAGAATGCTGTTGTTGTGAGTTCAATGCTGGGGGACCAACAATGAGATCTTTGCAGAGGAACACAAATGCCTAAGGCATCCCCTACCGCAGTGTTTTTTAGATTTGTGCTAATCTTGATGCATTGACCAGACTTGCATCAGACGACCAGATTATGGGAAAAAATGTGGAGCGTGTGCTCGATATTGCACTTTGCTCACTTTACTTGTGGACATAAATGAGGCCTTTGGTAGTGGTTTCCTTAAGTTAATGCTTGAGAAAGGGGCGTGGCCCAAAACATTGCACATGCCGCACTACCTTTTACGCCAGACTTCCTTCGTCACCTCAGACCAGGTGAAGTGCAATAGAGTAGATAGGGATTGCTTCAAAAAAAGTTAAAAAATTTTCTAAATCCCAAAAAACGCTGGCGTTTTTTCTTTTTTATGGGTGATAGGCTGAAAAATATCGAAAAAACTTTTGGGGCTCACCTCCTTCCCCCCTACATTTCCTAACTCATGGCAACTTAACTATACAGTGGGCGCATGTGTAGGGCAAAATAAAAATTTTATTTGGTGTTTTGAAGGTTTCCCAGGCTTGTGTAGTGATGCTACATATACCTCCATTGTAATTTCAATTTGGCGCCGTATGCAAATTAAGTAGCGTAACTTCGCTTTGCTTGGCGAATTAACGCTAGCGCAACTTCGCAACCTTATGCTTCCCCTGAGGGCAACTTCGGATTTCAGTGAATTGGCGTATCGCTGGCGAAAATACTCCTGGCGAAGTGCGGCGAAGCGGACGCTGGCGCAACTATGCATCTTAGTGAATTTGCCCCATAGTGCTCATAGGAGAAATAACGCTGCAGATCGGGGATCACTGCCCTACCATCTAGAATACAGAATGAAACTTCTTGCCTTAGTTTTGGTAACAAATAGGGGCATATTTATCAAGGGTCGAATTTCGAATTGAAAAAACTTTGAAATTCCAATTCAAAAAGACCAAATGAAATTAAGTAAAAGGTTTTTTTGGGTCAAATTTGAATCGTACGAATCAAAGGAATATCGCATTCGATCGAATTTGATTCCCAAAAAAATATTGATTTTTCAAAGTCCACCAATTTACTCCAAATAGGTTCTAGGAGGTCCCCCATAGGCTAAAACAGCAATTTGGCAGGTTTTAGATGGCGAATGGTCAAAGTCAAATTTTTAAAGAGATGGTACGGGGCATATTTATCAAGGGTCGAATTTCAAATTGAAAAAACTTCGAAATTCGAATTCAAAAAGACCAACCATAATTAATTTGAAGCTTTTTCTTGGTCGAATAGGTCCACTTTCTATCGAAAAGGTCCTTATTTGGCCGAATTCGAATCGTACAAATCAGAGAAATAGCGCATTCAATCAAATTCGATTTTTCAAAGTCCACCAAATGACTCCAAATGGGTTCTAGGAGGTCCCCCATAGGCTAAAACAGCAATTCATCAGGTTTTAAATGGCGAATAGTCGAAGTCGAATTTTTAAAGAGACAGCACATGATCAATTTCGATATTCGAATTTTCAATTTTTTTTTCAAATTCCAATCAAATTTGGACCATTCCCTAGCCAAAGTACATAAAAAATAGCTTGAAATTCGAATTTCTTGAATTCGAAAATTCACCTCGACCTTTGATAAATCTGCCCCCTAATGACATTTCTAAATTGGAAATTTAAGAAACTGTCTGCATACACAGCTACAAATTTTTTCACTATATAGGATACATATAGGAGGAAATTTTATGTCATGCTGCAGTGGAATGACGACTTTCACACATAAATCCTCTTTCATATCTTCATTTCTTCCACTTTTGTAGCTTTGTTTACTTTTTTACTATATTGTCAATATTTTTCATGTATCATAAAATTCTAACAATATGTGGTTATTCTTTTGTAGACTGACATATCTGTTTGGCAGAGAGTGCATACATTTGATTTGTATATGTTTGCTGCCTATGTTATGGTTCTAACAGAACCTCCTCTTTTAGGTAGATACCTGTGCTGTATGATTCACTGGACAAACACCTGACTGCTACCCATTACATGCAATCAGCATATTTCTGTACCAAATTTAGATTTTTATTCTGAACCCATCCTATAATTTTTTTTTGCCCAAAACCCAACCTGACAGCAGTTTTCCAGGGCATAAGAAGGAAGACAGAAGCAGCTGGAGGAGAAGATAGAGCAAAATGCTTTGTCAGACTCAAGCTGCTTGAAATTCTATGTGCAAAAAATAAGCTGCTGTCTTGCACAAAAAAAACCATTGCCAGTTAAACCTCTAGAAATCTGAGCAATTGCAAAGTTGACCTTAGCTTCAATAGAAGGTGAATCTAGGTATGACATATTATGGTTGTGTCTGAAGTGGATCAGCTTATGTGTGGCAGAAACCCATATTTGTGCATTACCTGTATGTATTAATGTGTGCCTACAACAGAGAATCTGTGGATGTGTTTTAGTAACCGCACACCTCTCATTTGATAAAGATTCACACATCTTTTGGACACAGGGATCTTGGCCTTTAAATCCAAGTGGAGGTGGGGGGGGGATGTAAATGAACTAGCTGTATGTTGTATTTTCTTTTTCTCCACTTTAATTTAAGCGCTTTTCACATTCTCCATGGCCACAAAATGTTTTGTAGACATCCAAGAATCACATGACATTAAAGGAATTGTTCTGTATAAAAATAAAAACTGGGTAAATAGATACCGTAGGCTGGGAAAAATAAAAAAAATGTTTCTTATATAGTTAGTTAGGCAAAAATGTGATGTATAAAGGCTGGAGTGACTGGATGTCTAACATAATAGCCAGAACACTACTTCCTGCTTTGCAGCTTTCTTGGTTTCCACTGATTGGTTACCAGGCAGTAACTAATCAGTGACTTGAGGAGGAGTCATCTGGGTCATAACTGTTGCTTTTGAATCTGAGCTGAATACTGAGGATCAATTTCAAACTCACTGAACAGTTATGTCCCATGTGGCCCCCTTTAAAGTCGCTGACTAACTCTGAGTTAGAGAGCTGAAAAGCAGGAAGTAGTGTTCTGGCTATTATGTTAGACATCCAGTCACTCCAGCATTTATACATTACATTTTTGGCTAACTAACTATATTAGAAACATTTTTATTTTGCACAGCCTATCAATTTAAAATATAAACTATTAAAACATATATATTATGAAAGATTGGAATTTTGTAGTTCTTAATTAAATTCTTGTTTGGGGCCTATTGATTTGAATGAATCAATAGGCTTATTTGATTGAACAAAAGTTTTCTGAAGTCGCCCGATGTTTCCTCGTGAGGCAACTTCGGGCGACTTAAAAAACACAAAGCGGTCCGAGTGCCATCCCGCCGGCTAGAATGTAAATTTAGGGGAGATAAGTCGCTCGAAGAAGAGGCAATTGGTCGACTAATCTCCCCAAGTAGCCACATGTGCCACCACCCTAAGGGACAGAAAATCTGAAGATTTTGAAGCTCTAGCATATCTCAATGTCTACCTACATGTTTATTTGTGTCTCCTGTCCATTGTCTTTGGGTGAGATCTGTTTGGGGTGGAACTTTTCACATTTTTATTGAAATTTACTAATCTACTAGTCTACTAATTACATGGAGCTTGTATACAATATAAAGGGTACCAGTCGTAACCGCCCCTTTAAAATAAAGACTTAGAGCAATAGATTGCCCTATAGGCATAGTTGTCCATTTTTGTGTTCCCATTTAAAAAAAATTTCAATGAAAAAATTTGATCTAAAATTGAGATTTTTTTTTTGCTGTGATTTTCTACGGTGACTTTCTTGAATGTTTTTCTATGTTTACGTACTATATTGAGGCTAAATTGTTTTGTACAAAATTGACCATCAGTTGGTTTATTCCAATGTGTTTGTTCTGGCTAATGCATCTACCTTCTCCCTGTCTCTCTCTCTCTCTCTCTCTCTCTCTCTCTCTCTCTACTTTTGTCTGACCTATGGGAAACAGGTGCCTTGGTGCACTGGTGCGTGCTTTACTTGAGATGCTGCAAATTTTCTCATTGCTTGAAAGTCACATTGCCATTCAGGAGTAAAGTGCTGGTCACAAGAACCCCCACCTGATGAAACAGATGGTGTGTCTGCATGTAGGAGTTACAGCAATAACTGGCATTCCATCAAAATCCAATACACAATCCTGCCTATCAAAATATCAGTACATCCACTTCTGCACTTATTTCTCTATTCATTCATCTTTCTGTCATCTATTTCTATGACCATTTATCATTTTTTTCAAACAATAAACAGTAAAATAAATGGTCGAAGGGTCATGATGACTGTGACAACTTACAGTCTATACATTTTCTATACAACCTTTAACATTTGCCATGCAACATAATTTAGCTGAGAGTAGGCAATATTTCAATAGACAGATATATATGAAATATGAATAATACACATTAGATATAGCTCTCTTAATCTGTGTCTACTAAGTGAGAAGGGTGAGGCTTTGTCGGATTTGCTGAGATGTACTTTTCCCCAAAATGCTTGGTTGCTAACAGCAGAACAGGCCAGATGGTGTGAATCCTTTAGGGACATGAAGCTATATTTGTTTCTAGGTTTCATTTTACTAAAAAGAGAGAAAGGAAACGGCACAAGCTGCTTTGAAGCTTCCAAAATTCTAAGCAAAATTAAAGTACAAGATCTGAACCTTCCTCCAGTCCTGACAGCTATAAGGCACTTTAATCCATTTTATCAATAAAAAAGCTATTTTTGCATCCTAGAAGTGTGGTGTGTTTGGCAGATATAGAGACATTCTGACAGTTTAATTGATGATGATTGACATCCTTAAATTTGTCATTGCTGATGTTATTATTAATGTTCTTGAGTTCTGCACTGAAACTAGCATAATTATTTTAGTAGTCTTCTCCATTGTGAACTGTTGGTAGCCATGTTGCTAAAGTCAAAGGTGGTGGAGAGTTGAGAGTAAAAAACTGATTTTTTTGCTCATATGATGCAAGAAATGTATGGAAATCTTGCTGAGAAAGAGAAATGATAAAATCAAATTTAAATGTAGTCTCTGTTTCAATACATTCCTCAGGTGACACTATAAGCCAGTGAGGGTTTGGAAAAGGGATGCCTGGGTATATATTACATTGTATTTTATTTATATTTCAAATGTAGGATTGCTCATTATCATTCTAACTAAGCTCCAAACAATTTGAAGGTCATATTTGTGAAACAACGGCGAAGCAGTCCATCTGAAAGGTTCCTTAGCTAAAATAATATTTTTTAAAGTTTTGGTAGAAATGTAACTGCTTTGAGCCAGTGGACAGATATATCAAACACCAAGGGGGTTATTTATCAAAGTCCGATTTTATCTCAACATTTTCTGCTACAAAGTCAAATCCGCTCGGGTTTTTTACACTTATTTATTATTACATTTTCCAGAAAATCTGCTTTGTGGAAAAAAAATCGGATTTTTACGATTTGTTCGGATTATTCACCCGAAAACTCTGATTTCTTATGCTTTTTTTGATCGAAAACTTTTGGGTTATTGCACGAAACCCAGCGCACATCAAAAAAACATGGACTTCTCCCATTGACTTATATGCAATCTCGACAGGTTGGAGATGCTGGATTTTCTAATTCAGACTTTTCCATCCTCATGGTTTAATAAATTCCGAAAAATTTGTGATTTTTTACTTAGCTCTAGTAAAGGAATAGAATAAAAAAAACTTCGAATTTCGAATGATTTTTTTGCCAACTTCGACCATCGAATTGGCTACTTCGACCTTTGACTTCAATTCAAACTAAAAATCATTCGACTATTCGACCATTCGATAGTCAAAGTACTGTCTCTTTAAAAAAAACTTCAACCCCCTACTTTGCCACCTAAAACCTAACGAGGTGCCATGTTAGCCTATGGGGAAGGTCCCCTTAGACTTTCTATCAATTTTTAGGTCGAAGAAAAATCGTTCGGTTGATGGATTAAAATCCTTAGAATCAAACGATTCAAAGGATTTAATCGTTCGATCGAACGATTTTTCGTTCGTTCGATCGAACTATTTGCGGTAAATCCTTCGACTTCGGAAGTCGAAGGATTTACATTCGGCAGTCGAATATCGAGGGTTAATTAACTCTCGATATTCGACCCTATGTAAGTCCTATTTTATTTTAAAAAAAAATACTAATTTTTTGGGATTGTTGCATTCGTAGTTTAGTAAATAACAGTGAAAAGCAAATTTTAACTGGCCTGTAGTATATAAGTATAGACATCAGTGAGGAGTTCTGTGACATTGTTAAAGCATGAGACTGTAGCATATTGCTCATATCAGTCTTTTAGTGCTGCTCCCAACCATTTAGCCAGAAATAGCAGATAGATAACAGCACATTCACTAACAAGTCTAAATAAATATGCATGAATGCTAAAAGAACACTCACACAACTGCAACAGATTATAGATTTTCTCAGTCTTGTCAGAGGTACAGATGAAATCATTTGATAATAAAGGTAACCTTACCAATCCCTTTGCAGTACATCCACTTATTGATATTGAAGGACAACTGCTCTTTTAAATGTGCTGTTACTTACAAATGGATTGGTACTTGAATATGTTCCCACTGTGGGAATTATGGTGACCCAGAGAGCAGAGAGGTTGTGTAAGGCCTCTGAACCACCACAGAAGATAAATATGTACTTTGGAGAATGTAAGTAGATAAACTGAGAATAGCAGGGAGGAGGTATTTATTTACACAGGTGCTTTGTATTTCAAAAATAATACAGCAACCCAATAACATGGGCCAAAACTTTGGACAAAGGGGGTCATTTACTATGACCCCCCTCTACCTCCACTCATGAATACAGCCCTGCAGAGCACAGGCTAAGCTGTATTCATGGGGGTAGCTCCATGTCTCTTTGCTCTGTTAAGGGCAGAGACACGCCCAGATTCGGGGAGATTAGTCGCCCAGCGTCAAATCTCCTCTTCTTCTTCCTCAAAAGGAAACTTCGGCAAATGAAGCGCTCCGAGTGCGATTGCGCTGGCAATTTACATTCTAGCCGGAGGGAAGGCAGTTCGGGGATATTAGTCTCCCCGCTATTTCACTACTTGTAAAAAAAGACACTGGTGAAAGGAAAAACATTTTATATTTTTGAGCAAATAATGAAAGAGGAGCACAAAAAGGTGTTACAAAGAAAGTAAAAAAATGACTGCACTATATATATATATATAACTTCCAGACGAGTATCTGCACTCCAAGGTCAATCTTAATAGAAGCAGGGGTGCACAGTAAATCTTGTATACACCAATGTTTTTCAGACCAGCATTCCCTTTTATGTAAAACAAATAATCTTTTATTGTTGCATCATTATCCAACGTTTCGGTCCCTGAAAAAGGTCCCAACCGAAACGTTGGATAATGATGCAACAATAAAAGATTATTTGTTTTACATAAAAGGGAGTGCTGGTCTGAAAAACATTGGTATATACATATATATATATATATATGCCAAGACAACATCTATAATAATTTTTCTTGCTCTCTTTTCTTAGGAAGCGCTGTTTAATCACTTTGAATTATTCATCATTTTATACAGGTTGGAGAATGGAAAGAAACTGCTAGAGGACTGAACTTTGGGAATTCCTCGAAAATAACTTATTTGTGGACCCATTTGACTTTCAAGCTTGTATAAGAACCAAGCATATTCCTGCAAACAGTTGTTGGAAAAACTAGGTTGGCTGCTCATCCTTTCACTGTTACAGATAAATTGTAAGCAGAAAGAAAGAAATTCAAATCCATCAGTTTCTTCAGGGCCCTGTTGTTTCAAGGATCAGTAATTTAAAAATATGAAAATTATTAATTTACTATGACATATCATTTAGTCTTTCCTAAAACTTGTAAACTTGTTTGCTTATCTTATCTCTGAATGCAGGTACAGTATGTTTATTCTGTTGTACAAAGAAGCCGACTCCCGTTTAGTATCAGCTATTGCTCGCCTTCACTCATGCATATTAATAACCTGAGAGCTCTCAAAAGTGAAAATCAACATTTTTAAAGATAGCATGCTTTCTAGAGCCAAGGCAACATCTTCAAAAATGCAGACTGCATGTACATTATGCATGAATGTGAATATATATTTTCATTATTTAGTGATCTTTTATACAGAATTTTAAACATACTATGGAAACTTCCAAATTTGTCTTTAAATATATAACTCGCTGTCGTTTTGTAAATGCCTATAGTATCTTATAATTGTCCCCATAATTACCCCTCCAAGACATGTTTACTTTAAATCCATCCTGGACATTAAGCTGTAGCTATAGAACAAATTGGGTTATTGCCATTTAGGGTTGAGCAATACCTCTATCTGCTGTACATCGGTTGTTTTAGCAAGGACCAATTTGAGCAACTTTTTCCTTTCTTGTTACATTCCATTAAACACATAGGGGGCCGATTCACTAACTTCGAGTGAAGGATTCGAAGTAAAAAAACTTCGAATTTTTGTGCTCCTCGACTATCGAATTGGTGTAAATTCGCCTGAGTAGAATGATTCGAATAGATCGAGCGCAAAAACGCTGCGACTATTCGCCATTCGATAGTCGAAGTACTGGATCGAGCGCAAAAACGCTGCGACTATTCGCCCATTCGATAGTCGAAGTACTGTCTCTTTTAAAAATACTTCGACTGCCTACTTCGCCACCTAAAACCTACCGAATTGCTTTAAAAGCCTATGGGAAAGTCCCATAGGCTTGTTTTCCAAGTTTTTGATCGAATAAAAAGGCATTCGATCGAATGAAAATCCTTCGAGCGAATATTCGATGGAGCGCCTATTCGCCTGGCGAATATTCGCCAATTCGACTATTTGCCAGCGCGTAAATTCGCCCGAATTGTCTGATTCTATTCCCCAGTCGGATTTCGAGGGATTTAACCCCTCGAAATTCGACCCTTGATGAATTTGCCCCATAGTTGCTGCCATAAGATCTCAAAAGAATCCTCGCCCTTGTATTAGAGAGGATGTGCCGAGAGCGGGACGTTGCTTCACATGTGGTGGGACTGACCATCAGTGAAACATCTCTGGACGGAAATCTTTCAAATGATAAATGTTGGTCTCCAACTGAACATACCCGAGGAACCATAGACAGCGCTGTCACTGCTATTCCCAGATCATATACCCAAACATACAAAAAACTTCCTCTTCCATATATTTAACACCACTACCTAATAGTATCAAGATTTTAAAAACCTGGAGGCCGCTATGATATCCAACAAAAAAATTTGCGAGCTATGAACTAAAGAGCCACGATGGACAAATGGCAGCCCCAAATGATAACAAAACTGATTTGAATACCTGTAGGCTGTATGGACAACATATAAAGAAAGAGATCTCTCATGAGCCCATGATTAAGTGCCTGTAGGACACGAAACACGTAGGGCTTATGTAGATGTGTAAGTTTTATAGTCCATAAATAAACATTGTTTTTACTTTATTTTTTCGGTCCTCTGGATTGAATTGAGTGCCAGATAGCCCCATTTGTTCTATTTGCCTTATTTCGGATTGCCAATTCTTGAAGCGGAGGGTCTGGGGCTGGTGCACCTGGACCTCTGGATACATTTGGCGAGCTATTTACATTGGTACTCTGTAGCACCTTTTTCTTCTTTTTTCCAGTATAGATTAATTAACCACATGATTACTCTATGATATTGTGAATGTGGTGTTTCTGGCAGTTCACACAGCCTATGGTATTGTGCAATTATATTGTGCATAGATGTTATTGCAGCAGCCCCTAATCTTTTTTACCCATGAGCCACATTCAAATGTAAAAAATGGAGAGCAACATAAGCATAGGAAAAGGGGTGTCAAATACAGGCTGTGATTTGCTATTGGTGGCCCTTATGTGGACTGCCTACAGGAGGCTCTGTTTGGCAGTACACATGTTTTTTTAGGCAACTAAAACTTGCCTCCAAACCAGTTATTCAAAAATAAGCACCTGTTTTGAGGCCACTGAGAGCAACATCCAAGGGCTTAGTAAGGAACATGCTGTTTGAGAGCCACTGGTTAGCGATCACTGTTCTGCTCCATAATTGTAACTAATACTTCTGTCAAAGAGATCCTTTAATAAAGAAAGTTATAAAAAATGTACAGTTACCAGTCTTGGTGTGTCAATCTGCAGCTTACCAGTCTCTGTCTCCGCTGAGTGGGAAAGAATTCCTTTCTCTTAGTGCCTCTTAGTGCCTACCCTTTAAAACACAGTGGGTGTTCTATACAGTATATACAGGATATTCCATAAAAATGCAAAATGAAGCAGAACTTGGATTCCTTCCCTGGATGCCTGCTATAAGCAGATATCTATAATTCTAATAAATAACTACCCTATCCTCGTAGCTAGATCAAAATGAAAGGAAACTGTTCTCTGTAACTTGGCTGTGTACTAAAATCAATAATGTTATTATGGCGGAATCTGTTGTTTTAACACGTTGTGTTATTTGTTCAATGAAGAACCAAGCAGTGTTTAATACAGCGGGCACTCTAGCTTCTGCACATACAAACAGAAAAATGGTTACACTGTTGTTTATACCGAATCTCGACACTGACAAATAATCTTGGTTCCTGGATCCTTTTAAATTTATATTCTTAATGTTTGTTCATGAGTTGCAATCAGTTAGATTAAATGGACCCCAAGAATAAGGAAAAATGTTGCTCTCCTTGGTAGATTAAGTTTGTATGATGATTTTAAACATGCAAAGTGTAACCTTCAAGAAATGCCACTGCTACAGGGTGTAACCATGCTGCCTGCGAAATGCATTGGGCAAGCAGACTGGTGTTCCCACACACAAGAAACACAAAAAAAAATGAATACACTGTTTAAAGAACCATGTCATGCAGCAAGGGCAGACATGAATTGAAGAGTGCAGTCAGATGGAAATGCTCTTTAAGTGCACTAAGGGGAGCAAATGTTGCAAATGCTTATGTAATCTACTACACTGTGGACACCACACACCAACACAACCTTTAGCTTTAAATATTGGCAGTGCACAGGTAAATTTGACAAAACTTGCACCTGCAACACAAAGGGGCAAATTTACTAAATAGCGAAGTGGCTAACGCTGGCAAAAATTCGCCAGTGTGACGTAATTTTGCCACTTCATCAATTTATTGACAGTGGCCCTTGCGAAAATTCACCAGCAAATTAGATAGAGTAGCGCAATTTTGTAACCAAACACCTGGCGAAGGGGTCGAAGTTACGCAAGTTTACTAAGATTGTTTTTTTTCTGAACTTTACCTCCTTCGCCAGAGTTAACTTCGCCAGGTCAGACCAGGCGAAGTTCAATAGAGTAGATAAGAGTTTGTAAAAAAACAAAGATGAACATTTTTCTAAGTCCCAAAAAAACGATGGCGAAGATCGAAAATATTTTTTAGGGTGCCCACCTTCCCCTCTACATTTGATAACATATGGCACCTTAAACTATACTGTGGACACATGTGTAGGGCATTAGAACAGCTCTATATACTTTTATTCACTTTCCCTGGGTTTGTGTAGTGTTATGTATGCGCTGCAGCATACACGTCCATTCAATTTAAAATTTGCCACCGTATGCAAATTAGCCTTCGCTAGTGCTACTTCGCTACCTTTCGGCTCCGTGGACTCAACTTCGGATCTTCATGAATTTCTGCAGCCCTGACGCATCTACGCCTGGTGAAGAGCGGCGAACTGCGGCGAAGGCAACGCTGGCGGATTTGCAGAGGTATTTAAATTTCCCCCAAAGAAAGGCATGCAGGCAGATACATGAGCATACACTTACACCCCCTTGACTTTCATGAGATTTAAGGGTAAGGCCACACGAGGCGATTCGGGGAGATTTTGTCGCCTGGCGACTAATCGCCTCGTCTTTTGAGCGACTATCTCCCCTAACTGCCTCAGCGTTTTTCCCCATAGGCTACAATGAAAAGTCGCCTGCGCTAATGCACAAGCAGCAATGCGTTTTCTATAGTCGCCGAAGTCGCCTCCTTATATAGGATCCTGCAGGGGAATTCTCCAACAGGCCAACCTTAGTTGGCATTGCCTGCTGACTGAACTACCACATTACCATTTAATTATGAAAAATAAAAAAGTTATTTTTCAACTGGTGTTAGGCACATACATATATATAGAGAGAGAGAGAGAGAGAGAGACATGTATTTTTGGGGTGTAAAGCTGTGCCAATTTTAGTGCCTACTACTACTACAACAACAAAAATAGGGGAACTAAAGTCTAAAATTGAATAATGCTAGAAATGCTGTATTTTGTAAACTAAACATAAACATGAACTTACTGCATTAGAAGCCTAATTAAACAAATGATTTACAGTATGCTTTCAAAGTTGGTCACAGGGGGCTGTCATCTTGTAACTTTGTTAAAAATCTTTGCAAGACCAAGACCATGCACATGCTCAGTGTGGTCTGGGCTTCAGTTGGGAGGTTAAGCTTAGTGATCGTCATAAATTATCAAAACAGCACAAGTCAAATAATATCTGCCATAGATCTGCCAATACAGCAAGACTGATTAATAAACAGAATATGCAGATGCGGATACGAATCTCTACACGGTCCCCGGCTGCTCTACAGGGAAACAAACAAAGCTGCTCTAGTTCCGGGAAGTAAGTTCTGGGGGAGCTCCCTCCCTGCAGAACAGTTAAGGTCATATCCTCAGCAGTCAGAGTAAAACAAAGGGGGAATTTCACATTTCACAGCCTACAGTCTGGTTTCTTATTGAAGATAGATTTCTTTTTGCCTTTACATTCCCTTTAATGAGCCTTTGAATGACAGCACAGCTTAGTTTTTCATATTCATTGAACTGCCAGAGCAATATACTATCCTTTTTTTTCTTAAAATTGTCTATATCCTGACTTCCAAGGGGTATTTGAATGTCTTTCTCTTGTTCTCTGACTGTCTCCTGCCCTGATTATTTTAGTCCAATTACACAGAAAATTGTATTCTGATAATGCATAGTAGGGGTGCAGAGTTCTTATGAGAAAATGGTATTTAACTTTTGCTGCAGGCTCTTAAACATGTTTTTTTCAAAACCCAGTTGATAATGTTGCTCCAGCAGAATTCTGCACTGAAATCCATTTTGCAGATTTTTTAATATTCCATTTTGAAATCTGACATGGGGCTAGACATATTGTCAGTTTCCCATGAGTTCACAGTAATGTGACTTGTGCTCTGATAGACTTCAGTCACTCTTTAATGCTGTACTGCAAATTGGAGTGATATCACCCTTCTCCCCCCCCAACAGCCTAACAATAAAATAACGGTAACAAGATAACAGCCCCTGACACAAGATAACAGCTCGTTGGTACATATGAGAATAGCACTGAATAAAAGTTCCAATGAGACTCCTACAGTTACATTGAGTAGAAGGAACAATAACCTGTCTAAAAGCAGTTCCATCATGAAGCTCTTTTTAAAAGCACATGATTAGGCAATATGACCTGAGATGGATGCCCACATACCAATATTACAAGTAAAAAAAAACCTTGTTGGTTCAGGAATAACATTTAGAGTGAATTATTGGCAGTGTAAACATCACAAAAAAGCATGACAGTATCCCTTTAACCTCATGTACACTGTTTACTTCCCTTTAACAGGGGCTTAGACATTCTATTACATTTAGGATCATCCTTTATTTTACTTGACATGACTAGCTATTGGGACGGAGGCCAACAATCGTTCATGATAAAGGCCTGGCTGTTAATCTTTCATGCCAACTTGTTTTCTATAAAATTTAATACGTGGATCAATTGTGAACCACTAAATGGCTAGAATACTGTGACAAGACATTTAGCACAGGTATTTATCAACTGGGACCAGAAGCAAAACAGAAGAATCCCTTGCCGGTTCCTTCACATGCATGGTCATAAAAATTCAGCGTTTTTTTACCCTAACATTCCTTGTTATTTTGCTGCAGTATTCTGTCATGTTGGCCAACTAAGGTAATTAGTCAATGAAGAGCAATAAACCTGAACACTGGACGATAACATATATGAATTGTCTCCTGTATAGGCACACATTTTCTCATTTTTTTATTCAGCCTCCATCTATTACTCACAATGCTTTGATCAGTTCTGCCTTGCTTTGGATGAGAGGTAATTTAAATTAAATATACATGGGGACATGTGTTTAGATATTAAGAAAGTGACCCAGATTATGATATTTGGCTTTTGTTAGAAACCTAACATTGTTTATAATTCAGAACCTTTTATAGACTTTCCATAAGTATCAAACACAGATATGCATGGCTGCCTTGAATGGAAATGAGTATACTGTAGGTTCTTATATACAACATTAAGAACCAAGATTCAGCCATCCAGTCTGCTTGTGCTGCATTATTAAGCAACATATACATTATTTAGTCAAAGAAGAATCCATAAGAATCTGTAGAATAAATGGAACCAAGGTACTGGTACTATTTGATATGGAATAGGAAATGTCAAATTCAAACACTCTTGCCATGCTGTCAGGCATCACACTCCCTTTCCAACTTTTGTATCAGACCCCCTCAGACGGTACAACTTTTGGCATTGCACTCACATCCTTAAACAGTGACTATACTATGGTTGTCTAGTGCCTGCAGACGAGTAAGAGATTCCTATAAGAGAAAGTTAAAAGATTTAATAAGAGCTCTACAAATCAGCATTCCATGTACGTCGTACTTTGATGCCCATTATGTAAGTGGCTATTTTTTATGGCTGTGGTGATGGTCAGAGATGTTGCTTTCAGGATGTGGGAACATGGAACGCACATGAAATGTTTATATGTAGAGCTCTTATTAAATCTTTCTGATCTCTCAAATCTTAGCAGGTCATAACAAGAGGAACAAAGGTGCAAAGTCAATAGCTAGGCTGAGTTTTGATATATGGGGGTGCTGCCAGGCTTTAAACCCATGGGTTACATGTGACTGTCCACGCGACTTGCCCCTAGATTGCTCAAGACCGTCAATGAGCTCTTTGGTTAACATCATCATGTTATTATAATTGTGCTCCAATTATGTAGTATAGTGAATAACTGGCCTTCTATATGGAAATAGTTGGGCAGCACTGATGCAGGTAAAAGTAAGAAATTAGAAGATGGATGTGTAGCTGCTTAAAGCAGACCTGTCACCCAGACATAAAAAGCAGTATAATAAGTCCTTCTCAAATTAAACATAAAAACTTTTTTTATTAAAGCGTTCATAGCTGTTGTAAGCTCATTTAAAAATCTCAGCGGTCAATCAAATATTGCCTGTCTCTCCTCTATGTGGGGCAGGCAATTACTTTCACTTTCCATTAGGCACTTCCTTCAGACTAGAAGAAAAGAACTTTCATTTGAAGCAACGTAGGGGGTTCTTCACAGTCAGGACAGTGAGGTTGTGGAATGCACTGCCGGGTGATGTTGTGATGCTGATTCAGTTGATGCCTTTAAGAATGGCTTGGATGATTTCTTGGATAGACATAATATCCAAGGCTATTGTGATACTAAGGGGCCGATTCACTAAATTCAAGTGAAGGATTCGAAGTAAAAAAACTTCGAAGTATTTTTTGGGCTACTTCGACCATCAAATGGGCTACTTCGACCTTCGACTACGACTAGGACTTCGAATCGAACTATTCGAAGTAAAAATCGTTCGACTATTCGACCATTCGATAGTCGAAGTACTGTCTCTTTAAAAAAAACTTCGACCCCCTACTTCGGCAGATAAAAGCTACCGAAGTCAATGTTAGCCTATGGGGAAGGTCCCCATAGGCTTGCCTAAGTTTTTTTGATCGAAGGATATTCCTTCGATCGTTGGATTTAAATCCTTCGAATCGTTCGATTCGAAGGATTTAATCGTTCGATCGAAGGAATAATCCAATCCAATTTCAATTCCTAGTCGAATATTGAGGGTTAATTAACCCTCGATATTCGACCCTTAATGAATCAGCCCCTAAGCTCTATAGTTAGTATAGATATGTGTATATAGAATTTATGTGAAAGTAGGGAGGGGTGTGTGTATGGATGCTGGGTTTTCATTTGGAGGGGTTGAACTTGATGGACTTTGTCTTTTTTCAACCCAATTTAACTATGTAACCATGTCACTGCTCTCCTCACTTTCCCCCATGTCTCATAACCATTTAATTGTGTAGCCAGAGCATGAGGATAGATATTGGGTCCCCCATTCTGGTGCACAAACAAGATTCTGAGATGATAAAAGGCTTGTCTTAATAACAGTGTCCACAAAATGGCTGCTGCCTGCTTGCTATAATTATGAATTCCCAGACTGAAGGAAACAAGATTCAAATAATTTATATAGTGTAATTATAGTTCATTATGCTTGACTAATCTGATAAAATAGGATTTAGAATAATTTTTTGGGTGAAGGGTTCCCTTTAAGGTGACCAAGGTTAATCATTTGGGGAGAGATCCCATTGCAATTTTTGTGTCAGGAAGGCAATTTATTTTTCTCCTTATTGGCAGAATTTGCTGATGACATTATTGTGGCCTTCCCTGGTTCGCTGTAAATAGATTCATTGTGAGGTTGAACTTGATGAAGTGTTTTTTTTCAGCCTCAGTTACTAAATCTAATAGGCTTATTAGGGGATAAGTGTGCTGGGGATCCCAATTGCAATTACCAAGGAGAGAGCCATGCAACCGTCATTATTTACCCCCATCTATAGCTTAAGGTACAAAAGTCCTTTGCACTTTGCATATATAGTGAAGTTTGTCTGACACACGGCAGGGTCCTGGGAACAGTAGGTTTAAAGCAGATCTAAAATATGTTGTATATTAAAGATTCTTCACTGCTGAAAATGTTCAACTGGTTAAAGCGAAAGGTCATATTTATTTATATATTTTTCATTAATTGGCATGTTTAAGTGCGTGACGTTTGAAATTGTTCTTAATTTCCATTTAATGCATACATAAACTATAGTTTGTTTATTCCTATAAACTATAAGCATCCACAACCCAGCTGCCTTTTTCTAGGAACTATACAGCCATCAGATCTTTATAGCAGAATATGTAAAATTACCTTCTGAGTGTGAATTATCTCTTAAAATAATCGCCAATCTCTGCAGGCTTTTGCACACAATCTTTAATAATGATTTTTATTTTCTATGCGGAGATCAGGTAATATCTGCTTCATGTTTTACCTCGAAGGACGCTGAATCCAATATATTTATAATATCTATACGACTCCAGGGCTTCAAACGAATAAACCATTTTGATGAAAAAAGAGAAAACAGTGATAAGCCCAGAATAAATGGAAAATGTGTGTTCTATAGGCAAAGCTTACATATGCTCATTCACTGGACAACGCATGTATGAGATTTATTATCCAGAATGCTGGTTACTAGCTTTGTCAACGTCTTGTACAAGGTATTGATTTATTATTATACAGAAAAATATCAGTCAAAAAAAAAAGGATAATGCTGTTTGTTTATATTGGCCACAATAAGAAATGGCATTGCCAAACTGTATATCAAAGCTTTTTAATATATAGTGAATAAAGTACCCCCTCTTGTAAAATATAATGATATCATAAGTTACCGAGTAGTTTCATCACCATATAAAAACACGAGGCCGAAGGCCGAGTGTTTTTATACAGGTCATGGAACTCCGAGGTAACTTCTAATATCCTCATATTTTACAACTGGGGGTACTTTATTTATTATAATACACAAGTTTCAGTGAGTCATGTGACAGAAATGACATCAGAACTCACCATTTATAACTGATGACATCAGAACTCACTGTTTATAAGGATATAATTTACAGGATATTCATGGCTTTTGTGTATTATATATATATATATATATATATATATATATATATATATATATATATATATATATATATATATATATAGTAGATCAGCACTATGGATCAGTGGTTAGCACTGCTGTGTCCATGGGTTTTCCAGAAAAACTGACTCTTATGTGAATGTGAAATGCTGTGTAAGATCCACTGCATCAGAGACTGACTGTGTATAAAAATATCAGTGCTATAAGTAACTACCAATTGTGCATTCAGTATAGTTGTGTTTCAGTTAGGGACTTACTGTATATATGTAACTGCTAATGTAGATTTTTGTGCACATTACCCTCCATTACCTCCAACCTTCATTACTTTTATCCACTTTGCACTTTGTTTCATTTTCCTAAGGGTCAGGGTACACAGGCAGATTCAGGGAGATTAGTAGCCTGGCGACAAATCTCTTCTTCTTAGGGGCGACTAATCTCCCCTGCCTTGCCACCGGCTAAAATGTAAATCATTGGCAGGATGGCACTCGGCGCAATTAGTTTTCCCGAAGACGTCCTAAGTCGTCTCACAAGGAAACTTCGGGCGACTTTGAAAAACGAATCTCGCCGAGTGCCATCCCGCCGGCTAAAGTATAAATTGCTGGCAGGATGGCACTCGGCGAGATTTGGAGGCAGTTCGGGGAGATTAGTCGCCCCAAAGAACTCCCCGAATCTGCCTGTGTGCCCCGACCCTTAATCACATTCTTTTATTTCCCCTTCTTAATTGCCTTTATCTCACAACAGATGCAACACTGATTTTTTTGCAATAATTCTTCAGCAATATTGAATATGATTTTTTTTTTAAAAAATGTGTGTGTAGTGACATATATTTCCTTACTTATAATTTTCCATTTATAATTTAGCTTGTCAGCCACTAGTGCAATTTTTAATACAGTGCAGGGGATTTTCAGCTTTCTTATTACAGGTAATATATCAACTATACGGGTTGAAAAGGGGCTGAGCTCATCCTGCACAAATGACCATTCATAGAGCCACTGGATCTCCTTTCCAAGTAGCGCCTAAGCTGAACTTCAGAAGAATATGTTCAATTGTAGTGATAAGTATTGATGGGCAAATAAATTTGTCAGGCGCGAATTTGAGGCAAATTTCTATGTTTCGTGAAACTGAGGCGAAAAAAAAAATTGCCGGGCGTCAGAATAATCATTAAAATTGTCACGCGTCAAAATTAATGACTTTGGACAAAATAGTGGCGTGTATAAAAATTGTCGCGCACGTCAAAATTATTTTGACGCCCATTGACTTCAATGCGTTTCGAAAAATTTTCAGAGTTTCGCTTCGCTGAAAAATTTGTGAATTTACCGAAAAATTCGCAAAATGGCGAAAAATTTGCACAGATTCGTCCATCCCTATCCATAAGCACATTGGTAATAGATTTACGCAGGATGTGCTGTACACTTTACACTGAAACATTCACTGCTCCATAAATACATATGCTCATTCATACAGGAAAACAGACATTTAAAATGAGCTGCCCTATCCTGATTAATTAACTGCTGGTAAGATTGAGTTTAAATTGCAAATCTTTAATTGAATTTCAGTTATGAAGACCAAATTAATTGCGGATGATGTAAAAAAAAAAACAAACTTAGCGTATGCCTCACAGCAGTTGCACCCATTTTAGGAGCTTAATGAAAAGCACCAAGTGAATGGTAAAAAAGAGAAGATACTGAGTGAAGGAGCAGATGAATTGGATCTGTCACATATAATAGGGTGTCGGATGCTGGAAGCGTGAACTGCAAATGTTTATTTAACTAGTGGGTGCAAAGCCATTTTCTTGTTCCCGAAGAACAGCTACATTTATTTTCTTTCAGCTTAAGAGGACAGCTCAAGATCAAATAAATATTCAGATTCAAGCGTGAGTGCATTTTAAAGGGAATCTACTATGTGAATAATATCATTACATTTAATTGGGCTATGCTAAGAAATAGTTTATGTAAATAGCTAATTTATTAAATATTTCAACTGGTTTTTTTCTCAGTAACGTTTTCCGTTTCTGTGATCTTAATAAGAGTAAATAGTTCAACAGCCATAAATAATTTTTTTTTCATGATAACATGTTTGTGCCCTACCCCATTATCCCAAAGAAATAAAGAGGAATTATAGGACTATATGGAAGGCTGCGTGTAATGGAGATTTAATACACTGAGATGCATTGTTTTTGACATTCGTTACAGTGATATGAAAATTACACCTCTTGTTTTCTCTGTTCCAACACATTTACAAATTGCACACAAATTTGCTTCTGTTGAGGCCATGGCATAATGAGTCACATCAGAATATGAAACTGAAAAGAATGTTCTGCCTATGCTGCTGCTATCTGTTATATTATTTTTATTATAGTACTTTTTTGTACTTATTTTATCACCAATATTGCTAACAATAAAAGTAAATTAAACTTACACATAACAATCAACTGTATGCCATCAGTGGGCGTTGTAGTAAGGTTCATAATTGTCATGGTTGGCACCCTGAATTCAGAACCAATGCTAAGCACCCTGTTCTCGGGTCTTGCTTCTGCCTTTAACAGCAGCCTTTCACCTCCGGAGGAGCCCTCGGGTAATCAGATGCCGCTAGGTCTTATTAAGAGAGGTGCAAAGTGAAGGGTTCTGAACGAGCAACAACAGTAAAGCAGAAGTCTTTTGGGCAGAAGGTCGCAGTACAAGGAGTAGACAGAAAACAAAGTCCGATCAGGCCGGGTTGGGGCAGGTAGATTACAAGCAAAGTCAAAACAGTCATGGGTCAAACCAGGAGATCAATTAGGCAGGATACGGAATAGAGAAGTTGGTTACCAGGCAGGGTCAGGATTTCGGAAGTCAGGATCGTCAGAAACAGGCAGGGGTCACAACAGGTAGTTAAATCACAAGATACAGAAGCTTTAAACAGCACAGAGGCACCAGGAACTCACAATGAGGAAACCTATAAAGGGCAAAGAACACAGCACTGAAGCTCCTTTAAATCTGGTTTGAATTTGGCACCATGTGCGCTGACGTCATGCACCAGTGTCACTGTGCCTTTAAGAAGGCGTACGTGCCGCGAGCGACCATAGGAACCGGCGCAAAAGCAAAGGAGCAGCGCGGCACATGTCCCCGCCGACCCCCACCAGGGTAAGCCTTTACAATAATAGTGAATGTTGTGGCACCAACAGCTTGACTAGGTTCCTTTGGGAATGAATGCACTGTGCTATAAAGGAAGTTCTGCAAACACTCATGAACCAAGACCAAAGGGGGGAATGATGCATTCCAGTGTTAACAAGACCCTGTACTTCACCCAGCTGAAAGTATAGGCTTTGTGTCAACTAGCAACTTCTTTGTAGTTCTTGTGCTAAATAAAAACTAGAAGGGGGTTATTTATCAAAGTCCTAATTTATCTCAATATTATCTGAAAAAAATCTGCACATTTATCTGCTTATTTATTAATGCATTTTCCCGGGAAATTTTGTTTGCGGGGAAAAAAATCTGATAAAATTGTGAAAAAAAAAAGATCAAACATTTTATACTAAAAAACAGAATTTTTTTCAGGTTTTTGGCATTCGAAGTTTAGTAAACAATCCCCAAAATGTATCAACATTTTAAATAGCATCAAAGCCATATTTAAAGGGGAACTCTGGCTTCCAAACCAAAATTTGATAAAGAGGCCCACATAACACAGAAACCCCTAATATACCCATCAAAGTTACATGTTTCTTCAAAAAGTATGAATAAATGCCATTTATATGCTGAAATCCAGCTGTTTAACAGTTCTTCTCTTTCTGCATCATTTGAAATCCTGGCAGGGAAGGAGGGACTAAAACGCTGATGTTACAAAACTTCTCCACAGCTTACAGACTACATAACCCACAATGCATTGCACTGTGATGTTCTGTTCCTTTTTGAAATCACGTGTGCTGGGAATTATTAGAAGGATGCAGGCTGAGAACAGCTGGCTGTTGATACAAAGTAACAGTAGTCAGCCAGCTCAGCAAAGTAGTCAGACAGATCAGCAGGGGGCTAGACTTAGGGAACTGTCTGAAACCATTAAAATTCATGAAAAATCTGCATATCTTTAATTGATGTATAATGCAAAATTGCTTGACATTATGTTTACTTTTTAAAAAGCTTAAGTTATGTTTTTGTGGAGTTCTCCTTTAAGTATTTTTATTTTAATTGCTGCCTCTTGGAAAGGAGTGCTTATGAAATCAATTTCCACTGCGGACAGCTTAAGGCCTTGTTTATATGAGAAATTATACAGCTATTCTCATTCATTTGCATGGAATTGAAAAGTCTAATCCCAATGAATGAAAATCATTTTTTCCGTGGGGTTTCCTTCGGCTAGCCATGGACTCGGAGGTAATTACCAAGAGGAAAACATTTTGCCTGCAACTGATTAAAAAATGGTCTGTTAAATTCCAGCCAGATTCTGATCTGAATACTAGGCTGTTTTTTTTACTGGGATATTAGGAGGGAGATTTCAGACCAAGTGAGCATATACGTATGCCATTATGTGATAAGGTTATTGGATTTCTATGAGCTAAACATGTGTGATGGCAAGCTTCAGTTCTATGACATTGCCAAGCCATGGACAAGTATTATGAACCAGTAAGGGGATTAAGCAACACTATAAATATAAAGACAATCATGGTACATAGAATCCTCCAAACGCTTTACAAGGTGATATACCGGCCCCTATTTCAAGAGCGTGATTTGTGACAGTGATAAATGAGAGTTGTGTTGGATATATGCTGCGGTGATCCAGTGAGAAAACTCAATTGCCGTTGTTGTTATGTTCTTTTCAACGCTAGTCCATGGAGAAGCCCTGGCCAATACCGAATTTCATCCTATAAAAGCACAATGAACATTTTGTTTGAAATGTCATTCTAGTGTTCGACTGATGTGACACAGCAGCAGTGGCTTGTTCCATGCAACACACAATTAGTCTGGAAGAAAAGGGCACTATAATCACAGCACACATTTAATGGGCTAATAGGAAAGTTCTCCTCAGGGGCAGAACAGTCCAATTACATGTACTTGTATAATAGATTAGAAGGTCAGCATTATATAAAAGCAAAGTAACCTAATGCTACTGATGTGTATAATAGAGTTTACCCATTGGCTCCCTGGAGTGTATGGGCCC
This sequence comes from Xenopus laevis, assembly GCF_017654675.1. NCBI lineage: Eukaryota > Metazoa > Chordata > Amphibia > Anura > Pipidae > Xenopus > Xenopus laevis. Next base: position 82,964,357 of record NC_054386.1, read on the forward strand.
CAACTAAATGAGCTGTATCATGAGCAGGTTTGTCCTTAGTGTTTTTATATTGAAATATCTGACACATCTAACAGCTAATAAGAATTGTATACTGCATACAAAATGCATGTAATATTTATTTACAATAATAATTTGGGGTAATTTGCCCACTGAGTGAATCAGTATTGCTGTTCTTATTCTTATGTATAAATGTAGATAAAAAAGAATATTCTATGGGGTATATTTAACAAAAAAAGGGAAGTTAGAGATCACCACAGTCCGCTAGAGTAAAAAACCACCTCTCTCCATTCATTTCTATGGGATTTTTAAAGGAACAGTTCAGTGTAAAAATAAAAACTTTGTAAATAGACAGGCTGTGCAAAATAAAAAATGTTTCTAATTTAGTTCGTTAGCCAAAAATTTAATGTATAAAGGCTGGAGTGACTGGATGTGTAACATAATAGCCAGAACACTACTTCCTACTTCCGAGTTAGTCAGCGACCTGAAGGGGGACCACATGGGACATAACTGTTCAGTGAGTTTGATATTGATCCTCAGCATTCAGCTCAGATTCAAAAGCAACAGTTATGACCCATATGCCCCCCCCCTCAAGTCACTGATTGGTTACTGCTTGGTAACCAGTCAGTGGAAACCAAGAGAGCTGAAAAGCAGGAAGTAGTGTTCTGTTCTGTTATGTTAGACATCCAGTCACTCCAGCCTTTATACATTACATTTTTGCCTAACTAACTATATTTAAAATATATATATATATTTTGCACAGCCTATTTATTTACCCAGTTTTTATTTCTATACTGAACAATTTCTTTAAAGGCGTATTTATCAAAGGGTGAACTTTCCCTTTCACCCTTTAATAAATTCACCTTTAAAAATCCCATAGAAATGAATGGAGAGAGGCGGTATTTCACTCTAGAGGACTGTGGTTATCTCTAACTTCACTCTTTGATAAATATACCCCCATGTATGTAATCTGATAAATTACACCTTTTTAAATGTCTGTGTAAGATAAAACAAGAAGAATATAAACTGCAATGATAAGCATTGTATTTTAAGTCAGATACACATCATCTATACAGAGACTAAGGGGCACATTTACTTAGGGTTGAATATCAAGGGTTAATTAACCCTCGATATTCAATCATCAACGTAAAATCCTTCGACTTCAAATATTGAAGTCGAAGGGTTTACCGCATTTCCTACGTTCGAACGATCTAAGGAAAAATCAATCGAACGATTAAATCCTTCGGATCGAACGATTCGAAGGATTTTAATCCATCGATCAAACGATTTTCCTTCAATCAGAAAATTGTTAGGAAGCCTATGGGGACCTTCCCCATAGGGTAACATTGATGTTCGGTAGGGTATAGGTGGCGAAGTACTTGGTCGAAGTTTTTTTTAAAGAGACAGTACTTCGACTATCAAATGGTCGAATAGTCTAACGATTTTTCGTTCGATTCGAAGTCAAAGTCATAGTTGAAGGTCGAAGTAGCCAAAAAAACATTCGAAATTCGAAGTATTTTTTTCTTCTATTCTTTCACTCAAGCTAAGTAAATGTGCCCCTAACATTTCCATACCCAAACTCCAAAACCTTAATATACTCACTGAAAACTATCCAGTTCACCCTCTGCACTAAATCAAATGTACTCTTTCCATGTAAAATAAACCTCACACCTTCTTGATTTTACAAAGTCTTCACTCTTTTTTTTAATCAATTATCTTCACTGTAAAATCTCATGAGTTGAGGTGGCAGTAACAAAGATTTTACTCTCATGTAACTGTTCTGCACTCTGGAAATTGTGCTTGTGTTTTTTCTTGTTCCAGGCCATTAATAGTCTGAAGATGGATAGTGTATAGTGCTGGCATCAGGCTCCTGAGTCTCAAAGAACTGCAACCAGAGGCCATTGGTGGGAAGACTGGTAAATAAGTATACCCATACTATGACAGTTTTCAATAAGATCTCCTTTTCAGGGATCATAAATCAGATAAATAAAATCTTCCCTTATAATTTAAATGGAAGCCGAAGGATAAATTTGATGGAAGGGACATTGAAGTCTACTCTATGTAAAAATACTAAGAAAAGTAAAAGAGTAAATGGTACCAACTGCAAAACTAACTGTTTATTATAGATTTAGGCACATGGTCATTGAAAGCCTGTCCAAAAGTCTCACAAAGTACAAGTTCATTTTCATGGAATGAAACTAGTTTATGTTTTCAGTACAAGACAGTGGGGCTCATTTATTAACGCAGCGCAGCGCTAAAAAGAGCGCAGTAGCCAGACATTTGCCCAGCGCATGCGAGTATTTAATAATGTAGCGCACGATACCTTAACAGTGCGATTTGTGCGCTAATGTAGACACAAGACAGGTGCGACGTGTGAAACTGCGTATCAGCTGTCGCAGTGCTTATAATAAATTGTGCGCACAGGAAGATACCGCAAAGGTAAGGATTAGTTGTGCTCATGTATGAATGCGCTGCTTTAATTAGTTGCGTCACATATTGCGCATATTGCGTTCACTTAGACGCATCTGCATTTGTTTCTGTGCTAATATTTGTTTGGTTGCAAAGGTGTTTAGCCTACCTGATACCCTTAAAGGAACCTTGGTCAATATAAACATGTTGGGTGGAAGGCGTGGTTAATATGCACTTTACAAGGGTTGTTCATCTTGAATATACTAGCGCAGCTGGGCAGGAATGCGCATTTTGAAGAGCGTTACTATTACGCCACGAAGAGGCAGGCGTAAAAATTGTGGTGCTGTTGCCCGGGTGCAGTTTTGCACATATACAGACGCAAATCTGCGACGGCCGCAGTGCAAGCGCATTGTAGCCACGCCCACAGCCACGCCCCTAACAACCACGGCATCGTTTGCGACATAAATGCCCAATCTTTTGCGCAATGCGCATAAACAAAACCATCGCAAAAGCTCTGTGTTATGCGCAATATCACGCAAATATATTAGCGATCACGCTTGTGATGGCGCAGACAACCTTTTGCGTCCACTTATGCGCTGCGCTGCTTTAATAAATGAGCCCCAGTGTCCATGTATTTTGGCTACCTGTAAATTTCACTTGCTCAACTTTGATTTTTTAGCTCCTCCCCTGATAACATCAGAATTCACCTTTTGGTCACAAGATATTTGCTGATATTTTGTCCCTGTTTACTTCTTGTAAGGGAATCACAACATCAAAGAAATATTATGGGACGAGATAAAGAAGGGTTGAGCTTAATTTGTTCCAGTATATCAGTACTGCATAAAAATATATACTCCCAAAATATTTACAGCATAAAGCACAACGCATTAAATAAAAATTTTCACATAAAAACATCCATTAACCTAAGCATTTTGTGCAACAAGAAGGCAATGAAAAAACACCAGTAGGACTTTAATGCGCTTTGAAAATGTTCGTTGTTTTCACCAGGATAGACTAGGTCATCACTACTGCTGTCATATGGGCACAGTAGTTATCTGATCTACTGTATAAGGCATTTGTGCTGATCCCTGACAATAGCTTTGTGTTTTTTTAAAGGGTAGGTTATACTTCAGAACAAAGAACTCTGTTGGTGAACTTTAGCTGTTGAAGATAAGGAAGCAGAGCTGACCGGCACTTGAACGAATCCACAAGACCAGAGATATTCAGTTAAAAAATACATTTATTGGTAGAAGGTTAAAAATATAGCTGCATCTCCATCCACCCTCTTTACTTTAGCTGTTCCCATGTCTCAGTGTTTAACTTAGTCTGAATAATATAATTTTCAATTTTTTTGATAGGTTTACTACACTAGGTTCATGTACGTGACTCTTAGAACTTCCCTTGGAGAATTGTCAAAAGACATGTCTGGCGATTATTTTTAAATTACTCACCAAAGAGAAAAGAAGAGGAAATATTGGATTGTCTATATACAGGATACACATAGCATACATTCCTGTTTCATTCTGATGCTTCAAATTGTCCACTATATTGTGAGGTCAACAAAAACCCATATCCACCTATATCAGAATCAACGTATAACTGACTTTATGATACAGCAGATTTTTTAAGTTTATAGAGGGGCCTAGTAGGGATGTAGCGAACGTCGGAAAAAAAGTTCGCGAACATATTCGCGAACTTGCGCAAAAATGCGAGCGGTTCGCGAACGGTTCGCGAACCCCATAGACTTCAATGGGAAGGCGAACTTTAACATCTAGAAAAGACATTTCTGGCCAGAAAAATGATTTTAAAGTTGTTTAAAGGGTGCAACGACCTGGACAGTGGCATGCCAGAGGGGGATCAAGGGCAAAAATGTATCTGAAAAATCTGCCTGTGTGTGCTTGGAAGAGATAGTGTAGGGGGAGAGCTGTTAGTGATTTCAGGGACAGATGATAGTAAGTTTGCTGGCTAGTAATCTGCTTGATACTGCTCTGTATTGGAGGGACAGAAGTCTGCAGGGATTTGAGGGACATTTTAGCTTAGGTAGCTTTGCTGGCTAGTAATCTACTGTTCTCTTTAAACAACTGCCTACTACACTACTGCACTACTACAGCGGTGGATACGGATTACGTAAAATATATGAATGCTGCTTGAAAAAAGTCACTCCGGTGTTTTTTCTGGAGACGGTAATATTATGGATATTTAGACAGAATGTGAACAAGGTCACACAGCTAGATGGCGGGTTGAAGAAAACAGTGTGCAAATAATGCCTACAGGGCAAATAATGCCTAAAAGGTCAACTTATACACTACTACAGCGGTAGTAAAATAAAAAAAAGTAAAATAAAAAAAAAATGAATATTAAAAAAAAAAATTAAAGTTGGTGCTGCTGAACTACTAGGAGCAGCAGATTAGCACACCAGTCCCACTCCCCAACACTGCTAGACTAATAGCACTGGGCTCTTATAGTAGTAGTAGTAGTAGTAGTAAAACAACAAAAAAATAAATAAAAGCAGTCCTTACAAGGACTACTGTTATTGCAGCAGTCAGCAGATGAGATCAGAAGCAGGACAGCTGCCCACTGCAGCTACATACAGAGCACTGCAGTAGAAGGTAGATTACTAGCCAGCAAAGCTACCTAAGCTTAAATGTCCCTCAAACCCCTGCAGACTTCTGTCCCTCCAATAACAGAGCAGTATCAAAACGATTACTAGCCAGCAAACTTTCAACTGTCCCTGAAATCACTAACAGGCAGCAGCTCTCTCCCTACACTATCTCTTCAGCACACACAGGCAGAGTGAAAAAACGCTGCAGGGCTTCGGTTTTTATAGGGAAGGGGAGTGGTCCAGGGGAGAGCTTCCTGATTGGCTGCCATGTACCTGCTGGTCTGGGGTGAGAGGGCAAAAAAAAGCGCCAACAATGGCGAACCCAAAATGGCGAACGTCGCGCGACGTTCGCGAACTTCCGGCGAGCGCGAACACCCGATGTTCGCGCGAACAAGTTCGCCGGCGAACAGTTCGCGACATCTCTAGGGCCTAGAAACTAAATAAAAATAGGCAGTAATATGCCCTGAATTTAACGTAAACGCTGAGCTTCATAACTAAAAATATGCACTCTCATGCTCATATTCTGTTTGTTGATATTTGGTTCCCATTAACAGCACACCGTTAATTTTAATGTATTTTCTGTAAGTTATTCTGCCACTAACTAGACTGAAGATATGCATCTCCACAGCCTCCCAGAATTTGATATGAAAATCAATTATTGTTCGTAAATAAAACCAGTCTTTGCTCTTAATGTCACATTGAATCTAGACATCAACTGAAGTTTTAAAGTTGTTGGTGTAAAACATTTAAACAATTGAAGTAAACATTTATACAAAATTAATATTATATACTATTTTCAAAAACTGAATAAGGATTAAACTAAATGAGGGCATTTAGTTGACTTTTGGGTTATAGAAGAAAGTAGCTCAATGTCTGTCAAATATAGTACAATTAGTCATACGCAGTCCCTCTTACTTCCAGGTCAACTAATACCTCTAACAAATGCAGTTAAAAGAACCCCAACTATCTGACCAGGGATGTGGACAGGATTCTGTCATGCAAAATGTCTCATTTCTTGCATCTGGAATTGTAAACTGGCCACCTTCCTATTGAATTTGCCCTGTCCCCCTCCATACACTATTTTCAGCCGGAATCCAGTGATGCGCAAGCTGTCGGGGGGCCCTGAGGGGGTGCGGGCCCTGGCCTAATTGCACCCCCTGCTCCCCCGGTAGTTACGCCACTGGTTGGCTTATTCTCTGATTGGAAGGCAAAAAACCCAAAAATCAGTCAATAGAGTCCATAACTTATTAGATCCCTGAAATTCCACAAACAAAATTTGGTGCAAAAATATCCTGAAATACAAATTATTTGTAATATATTATTACAATTATGATTGCAATGTATTTGCAATAAAATATAGTCTTTTCTTTAGCAAACACAATCCAGTCAGAATTGAATATAACAAAGACCACTTTATTTTAAATATTTGGTTTTATTTATTTTAGGAATGCACCAAATCCATTATTTTGGATTTGGCCGAACCCCTGAATCCTTCGTGAAAGATTTGGCTGAATACTAAACCGAATCCTAATTTGCATATGCAAATTGTGGGTGGGAAGGGAAAACAATTTTTTACTTCCTTGTTTTGTGTTAAAAAGTCATGAGATTTCCCTCCCTGCCCTAATTTGCATATGCAAATTAGGATTCAGATTCTTGCTGAAAAAGGCGAATCCTGGATGAATCCCAAACTGAATCCTGAATTCAGTGCATCTCTAATTTTTTTATTTATTTTTTGCTCCCAGTGTCTCTTTACAACATTTCATTCATATTTTCCATATTGATAGCCTTCACTGTTGTGCCTCTGTTTAAACACCTTATTAACCAATATAATTTGTTGCCTGGTAACGTTTACGATAAATAGTGTTTTGCCGCAAACATATGAATTTTTAGTACCTCTTTGTAAATTATTGATATGTCCCATCTGTTGGACTCAACTATGCTAAAGGTCATGATAATGGAAACCCTATGTGACTTTTGTTTCTAAACTGTCCTTTCCAGCCCTTTACTGCACTACATTCCAGGTCAATGTTACTATTTAGCATGCAAGTCAAGACCAGCAAAGTAACATGATTGGTAAATGAACTGTAAATATCTTGACACCATATATATATATATATATATACTTAATTAATATTTAAAAAATGAAAATTATTTCCAGTAAATCAGTCATTGAAATTCCTAGGAAATGTCATTACAGGCATGCAAGATAGTTTAGTTCTACAATATTGCAATTCCAATATACATATATTTTAAGTTATTCATCCTTTATTTACTCAAGCAAAACACATCCATGCCCTTATGTTTTCCTAACTAGAGTACTGCATCCTACTACTAACCAGTTTCCTGAAAAAGTCCCTCAGGCTGAATTATTTTCTGAATCCATTCCCAATGAATGGTATGGGTTAAGGAGTTAATAAATGAAGAAAAGTGAAGAGGAGAAGGACTTCAATATCCTTAATTCTGTTTTCCAAAGCACCTGAAGATTGTAGGTTTGGGAACATTCTGTCATAGAACCCAGATACAAACACAACCCTTATCCCATTACCAGTGTGATTTGAGTTATAGTACAAACACATCCTCCTTACTACACCATCAACAAGCCTTTACTCAGTGATTTATATATCTTCCTTTAGTTTGGGTGACTATAAGACCCATTCACTGGTATAATTGGTGTGGCTATCCTAGAAGGGGAATGGACTATATGTAATTACACTTTAGTCTCTTATGCCTACAGTATTAATAGAATAATGGTAAAAATTATGTAAATCCTAGCTACTACTTTTCACTGTCAGAACTACTTAAATTTGAGGGACTAGATGTGAATGGTGGCCTTATCCCTAATTTCTTTATTTCAGCCTCTCCTCTGACAATGTCAAACTAGAAGGTGAGGAACTTTAGCCAGTAATAAATATAAATAAAGATGCAATGCCTATAAGTAAGGGAAATATTTATATTAAAAGGCAATTAAATGTTAAGAGAGAGAAGGCAAGAGACAAAGAGGACATTACAAGGAAAGATGAAATGTTGAGGGAAGGAAATGGTAAAATATGTTAATGAATGGGCTTCATATCTTCTTAGAGGCCCATGAAAGCCTGTCTGACATTGTGGGAGTTATCAAGCTCCGAATATCCTAACCTAGAATTATTCGTAGTTTTTGGAGTAAAAAACTATGAATTTTTCGAGATTTAGTCCGATGGTCTAAAATCTCTAAACTGAAATCCCGGCATCTAAAAGCTTTTGGGGTCCTGTATAAGTCAATGAGGAAGGTTCCAGTGTCTGCGCTGATGTCTGTACCGATATCCGATGATTTCTGGCTTTTTGAGTTTTTGCGGAAAACTCAGAACAAATCAGAGTTTTCGGGGAAAGCGCTGAAGTTTCCCTACCCTGTTTTTTCTAGCTTTTTTCTTCATAAATAAGGTCCATTCGGGAATTTGGAGTTGCTCGAAGTTTGATATTAGAAATACTGAGATAAATTCTGACCTTGATAAATAACCCCCTGTGTGTGTTTTATTTTGCTACTCAGTATTGCTAGTGGTTGTCAGACATTTATATATCTGCCTGGTATTTAAGTGCTGCTGTCAGTTGACTCATTCATGATAATTCAATATGGTCTACTTACATTCTATATAACTATTACTTGCCCTTCATCCATATTCTCTAATCTAGTATTGTTTTCTTCCTTGCTTTTGTCATATTATCCTGATGGTGTCTATAGCATTATTTTATTAACTTGATAAAGGCATGTATCTAAGCCGTACCTCTCATTACATGCATATGTCAATGAAAATCTAAATTTTTGTGTATTTCAAAGTGACACAGACTGTTCTGCTGTGAAATAATATACTGTAATTCAAAGGTATTAATGCCATTTCATATAAACATTGATCGCTTTACTTGAACATATACAAATATACATGTTTTTAGGCAAAAGAATCCATGTGGGTGTATAAACACATTTACCAGTTTAAGATGCTGTTAAAAGCATTTGGTATCCGTTTAGTGGTTCCTGGTAGGAGAACAGTTAATGTTTGTATTGTATTGTCAGTTTGTGTGAGAAAGGACTTTCAAATTGCCTCAATTTTGCTAGAGGAAACATAATCACTCAGTGTGTTAAAACATGTATAAATACAATCAATGTACATTAAGGTTAACATTTTGCATTCCTGAAAATACTGCACAATACCTTCTTAGTCCTGGTATCAGGTAAAGTACTGTACAAGGTTCTAGGAGAGCCCATTATTGCAAGGTTGCTAAACATGAAAGCTATCCATAGTCCATTAAACATTGTACAGATAAGAGTTAACTAAGAGAATAATCACAAAACAAGCCAAGATCAGGACTGACTGATGGCCAAAACCAGTGAAACAAAACAGTAGATTGATCAATTAAAAGTGTTATAAGAACATAATGAACTATGGGTAAAAATGGTAAGGCCTATCAAATAAATATAGCCACTTATTACAATTTGGCTCAATGCATAGTGTCATATAAACAAGAGACTGTAAGGGTGCAGTTTTCCTTTTCACAGATACCCCCACAGATACACATATCACAGAAGGTACAGTACAATATTATGCATTAATCTGTGGCTTAGAAAGGGGCTCCCATGGAATCTCTATGTACAGTAGGATAGTCATTAAAGCGAAATTCACATTGTTAGGGACATGAGGGATAGATTTGGGACTACAGTTTTGGACAGTAACCTGGAGTTAAGAGCCATGGTTATTAAATGTTAACGGGCATGTCATATGGAATGGGCTGTTATGTCAACATTATGGGGGTTGTTTATCAAGATCCGGATTTATCTCAGTATTTCTAATATCAAACTTTGAGCAACTCCGAATTCCCAAATGGACCTTATTTATGAAGAAAAAAGCCAGAAAAAATAGGGTAGGGCAAAACTTCGGAGCTTCCCCCGAAAACTCTGAATTGTTCGGAGTTTTCCACAAAAATGAAGATTTCTTTGGAGTTTTCAGAGTTTTTTTGCGCCGAAACCCCCAAATCATCGGATAACGCTACGGACATCAGTGCACTGGAACCTTCCCCATTGACTTATACAGGACCTCAAGAGCTTTTAGATGCCGAAGTTTCGGATTCTGAGTTTTTAGATCATCGGACTTTAATAAAGCTTGAAAAATTCGTTTGTTTTTTTTTTTGCTCCGAAAACTATGAATTATCGGATAATGGTTATTATATAGTATATTATATAAATACATATATATATATTTATGATGAACTTTTCTTGATTAAAGGGAATGGGTTTGCCAAGACAGTAGTTCAAACATGTGTAAACATATCAGCTTGTTCTCTTAACAGCATTCTCTTGCAGGTCGACTATAAAGGGACGCCCGCCCCTCTGTGAAATGATAGGAGGGGGTGGGGCATGTTGGCACGAGTGTGTAAAAAAGCAAGCATGGAGGTGGAAGTGGGGCATTAGAACCCAACCTTGGACCAAGAACATTGTGCTGAAGTAAACCTGCCCAACCCTCAGGTAAGGCCATGGGTCCCACGTGTTTCAGGTCAGCCCGTACATCACTTATTAGAATAGCATATTCATGGAGATTTTGCAGCAATGTTGTTGTTTTTTTTAGAAGAGTTTCTGCATGATCCACTTAGTGGATTCATTCTAGTTAAATCAACTGCATTATAAACATTAATAAGTTACAGTTAAAAATATGTTACAAATATAAATGGATAAAAGTAAGTTTGAAAAGAATAAAGATTAAAATAAAATATTATGTGAAAAAAACAAAGTAATAGTACCCCTAGATATAATATTCTTGAAATAATACACAAATGAGCATTCTAACTTTGTATCAAAAATGCTTTTTATCTTCGTAACTGTCAGAAAAAAACATAACAAGAATGAACATTTTTGATTATTAAGTCAGCATACTGGGCTCTAAATGCTAACACCCCTTACATAAAGATAGCTTAATTTTTACAAAAGCTACTGTGAAGAGCAAAATGGGTTCTTCTCTGCCAGAAAGATATGTTTGAAATGGCTCTCCCCTCAACAAATTCAGTTTATATGTGTTGATGTTTCAGTATAGAACAGCTACAAGTGCCCTTTTCAAATGATAAATGCCAAACTTCATGTTGAGTGTAAACCAAAAAAAAAGAAAAATCGGGTTGTTTATATTAAGAGATCAGGAAAAAGGAAATCTCTGCATACCAGCATTGAAAATCCCTCTTATGTTGTTTTATAGCATAGCAAGACTTGTATGGGATGTGAAAAGAAAATAAACAGTGTATTTTATAAAAATATGTCAAACAGAACCATGATCTAATATGTTTAACATATATGGTTTAATAGCAAGAAGAAATTGATTAAGAAGCAGCAAAAGAATAAAAATCAGCAGTTATTAATGCAAGGTTATCCAGTTGTGATAACATCAACCGCTTTGTTACTTTGTATATAGCTGCATGGCCCTAACTGATTTGACTTTTGTATATTTACTATAGCTAGTGATGGGCGAATTTATTCGCCAGCCACGAATTCGCAGCGAATTTGCGCGATTCACCGCCAGCGAATAAATTCGCGAAATGCCTGCGAATTTTTTTTCAAAAAAACTGAGTCAAAAACGGGCGTCGGCGTCAAAAACGGGCGCTGGCGTCAAAAACAAGACGCCGGTGCCGTTTCGCGAATTTTTCGCCGTTTCGCGAAATTCGTCGATTTTTCGGCGAAGCGAAATGGCACAAATTCACCCATCACTAACTATAGCAGCATGGCACTGAGTGCTTTCACTTTATTTCTCAAAGTCGTGTTACTATATACACTAACTCAAAGGCTAATGCTATTAGAACTTAATAACATAAGCAAATGAACATTCTTCACCAAAAAAGGCATCAAATATATGTGCAGCCAGATCATTTTCCTTTTTTTCTCCCTTTTTCTAGGATTTGCTGCTATTGAACCATTTTTTCTTTAGAGGATTTCAGTTAGAACATTTAAAAGCACAGATAAAACAGATGTCTTTATACTGGGACACAATAATGTTATGCAGTTTGGGGCCATTTGATGCTTTGGCAAAGCTACAGCAAAAAGTGGAGTAGACCTTACCCAGACTCAATGATGTTATTTTAATAGATGTTCATCTTGGGTCTAGAAAGATTTTGCTGCTGCCACCTTCAATTATCCCAATGCAGTAATGTTTTTTTTTACATTTCAGTCATCATATATGGTAAACATTAGTTAGTCACCCAAGTGTTTCTCCTGTGAAAATGAGGGGTATTTATTAAATAAGCCAGATTTGCCGTTGTTATCTTGTTACCTATCTGGTTATCTTGTTGATAATACATTGTATAATTCTGGGCAGTGTAATTATGTGGCTACTAAAGCAAATAAAGTTATGTCTTGCATAAAAAAGGGCATTAACTCAAGGGATGAAAACATAATTATGCCTCTTTATAGGTCCCTGGTGAGGCCTCATCTGGAGTATGCAGTGCAGTTTTGGACTCCATTCCTTAAGAGGGATATAAATGAGCTGGAGAGAGTGCAGAGATTAAGTGCAATTTAACTGGTTAGAGGGACGGAAGACTTAAATTATGAGGGTAGTTTGTGAAGGTTGGGGTTGTTTTCTCTGGAAAAAAGGAGCTTGCGAGGGGACATGATTACACTTTACAAGTACATTAGAGGACATTATAGACAAATAGCAGGGGAACTTTTTACCCATAAAGTGGATCACCGTACCAGAGGCCACCCCTTTAGACTAGAAGAAAAGAACTTTCATTTGAAGCAACGTAGGGGGTTCTTCACAGTCAGGACAGTGAGGTTGTGGAATGCACTGCCGGGTGATGTTGTGATGCTGATTCAGTTAATTCCTTTAAGAATGGCTTGGATGATTTTTTGGACAGACATAATATCAAAGGCTATTGTGATAATAAGCTCTATAGTTAGTATAGGTATGGGTATATAGAATTTAATTAAAAGTAGAGAGGGGTGGGTGTATGGATGCTGGGTTTTCATTTGGAGGGGTTTAACTTGATGGACTTTGTCTTTTTTCAACCCAATTTAACTATGTAATTACAGTATGTAACCTTCCCATTGTTCTCTTGATAGACTACGGGGGGATTGACTCCATTCCCCTTCCCCCCTCCAATGTGCAGCCCAGCCATAAAGAGTGACAGAGGTTTATCAGAACACAAATTACATGACTGAGGGCACTTGGGAAACAAAGAACATGTCTAGCCGCAAGTCCGATTTTAAAATTAAATACAAAAATATCTGTTTGCTCTTTTGAAAATGGATTTCTGTGCAGGACTCTACTGGAGCATAACTGTTAACTGACACACTTTGTATAAAGCATGTTTTCTTGTGACAGAATCCTTCTAAGTTTAGAGTTGTGTTGATACAGCTAATAAGCTGGTGGAGAGATGTTTAAGTTAGGAGGGATGTGGAAAATTGAAGAGACTATACTTGGCCTGTGTTTGTAAACTAAATTATACAGTATAGTCTGTATATATAGTTTGAAAGTGGCCCGTTTATGTAGCTTATAGTTCTCTTCCGCCATCCACGCTACACATGCTAAGGGGGTCATTTACTAACAATCGAATTTAAATGTTTTCCACAAATCTCAAATAATTTGTGTTTTTTTATATTTCTTAAAAACTAAAAAACATTTAGATTTATTTAGTGAAAAAAATAGAAAAACCTTTAAGGCAAACCATTGCCAAATAAAAGTTGCAGAGGTGCTATAGAAGTCAATGTGAGCTGCACTCATCCTATTAGACTGCTTTAAATCAATTTGGACTTTTAGAAGTTCTCAGATTTTTTCTGCACTAGAAATTCCCCAAAAAACTCAAGGTTATTAATGTATTCATATTTTTAGGGAATCGTTCAGCATTTTTTTTCTGTTTGTACTTTATTAATTCAGATTTTTTTAATAAATCTCACATCATTTACTTTATTAAACCCTGAGGATGGAAAAGTCCAAATCAGAAAATCCGGCATCTCAGACCTGTCCAGCTTGCATATAAGTCAATGGGAGAAGGCCCAATGGTTTTTTGATGTGCGATGGGTTTGGTGCAATACCCTGACGTTTTTGGAGTTTTCGGGTGAAAAATCCAAAAAATCTTGAAAATCTGATAAAATATCAGCAAAGCAAATTTTCGAGAAAATGTAATGAATAAGCGTAAAAAACCCGAGCCGATTTGATCGGAGTTTGTAGCAGAAAATATTGACATTAATTCAGACCCCCCTAAAAATGTTTTGGACGTCTGGTTTCAATGGGATCTCTCGAGAATCGGTGGGTGTATAAAGTGACTATGCTTTGCCACCTGCCTTAAGCTGGCCATAGACGCAAAGATCCGATCGTACGAATCAACGTACGATCGTACTTTCCCATCTCCCGACCCTCCACTAACCATTCAGATCAAAGTCTTTACCATTCCGATCAAATAAGAACAGATCACCCAATGTTCTGCCCCTGACAGCAATCGTACGATACTTATGTCTGACAACACTAGTGACAGTCTCCCTCTGAAAATCGTACGATCGGCAATACACGCAGAGATATTATCGGCAGGCGACAGAAATTTTCTAACCTGTCCGATCGACCAAACGACCGATCTCCGACGGACGAAAAATGTCGGGACTCTCCACACACGGTCCGAAAATCGTACGAATCCACGATTCGTACGATCGGATCTTTGCGTCTATGGCCAGCTTTACAGTCCAATGTCTTTGAGATCAACTCTACAATCATCCTCTTTAGTGACCTAGTAGACATAACCTTTAAAAATTCAGTTCGGCACAGTTGGTTAGCCTTGACTAGTTTTAGAGCTGTAGATTGATCTCAAAGATATTGCACTGTTATTAACACAGTAGTAGTGATGGGCGAATTTATTCGCCAGGCGCAATTTCGCGGCGAATTTGCGCGATTCGCTGCCAGCGAATAAATTCGCGAAACGTCCCCAAAAATTCGCGGAAAAAATTCGCCAGCGGTACAATTTTTCAAAAATGAGAAGCCGGCGCCGTTTCGCAAATTTTTCGCCGTTTCTCGAATTTCGCGCGAAATTCGCAAATTTTTCGGTGAAACGGCGCAAATTCACCCATCACTACACAGTAGGGGAATTGCTTCTGCACAGGGAGGGGACACAGCACAGTCACTTTATACACATGATTGGGACATGGGTTTTCAGGATAAAGGATCTATTTGTAATTTGTATCTCCATACCTTAAGTCTTCTACAAATAATTTAAACAATAAATAAGCCCAAAAGTATAGTCATGTCTCCAAAAAGGATTAATTATATCTTGGTTAGTATCAAGTGCAAGATATTGGTTTATTATTACAGTAATCATTTTTAAACATATGAATTATTTTTAACTGGATAAAGAACGGATAAATTAAATGGATGATAAATCAGCATCCACTCAGTTTTCTGGCTGTTTTTTTTAACCCATAAACAGAAATATAAATAGCCATATGTTTTACCAATTCCACATAAAAGTATTCTGCTTTGGGCATTTTACAGTACATTCCAACCTCTAGCTGAGTACAAAGGAGGAACATATGCTTCTCATGCACAGCATGTCTCCTATGATGTGAATAGTCGAGTTATAGGTGAAATCTCTTTACAACTCGGTTTTGCTCAGGGCAAAAAACATGAGCTATTTATTTAAGCAAGTTTCTTAGATTCATAATTCAAGAAATCATTGAATCTCTGTTGCTTTTAATATGTGCTTTTATCAAGAGAAACCATAAATTATTTGACAGAGACCAATTCTAATTTTAGATATGGTTTCACGTTTTATACCTCTGTTGAGGAATGGATACTGTCGTTTTCTAGCAAAAAAAGCAGATGTAATTGATTGAATATAATTAATTCAGTGATAATGTGGTTACAGTTTGGGGGTATTTATACCCATAATGTTATATTTGTTTACAAAATTCATAATATCATGCCTTGTACTGGAGGTACAAATTTGCAGTGTGGGAAGAGACACCGTATGAACAAGATATGGGTATAAAATATTTTTAATTAGATTTGACTTGACTTATCTTACACATAAGGGACCCCTGTACCTAATGTGTCAAGGCTAATGTTGGTTACAGGGTTCTATTTTACCGAACAAGTTGTAGAGAAATGTGCTACAGTATGTGCCAATTTGAGGTTCAAGTAGGTACAATCACTTAGGGGCAGATTTATCAAGGGTCGAATTTCGAAGTAAAAAATACTTTGAAATTCGACCATCGAATTAAAATACTTTGAATTCGAATATCATAGTTGAAGTATTTTTCACCGAATTTGGCCATCGAACGATCGAAGTAAAATCGCTCGATCGATTTTAGCGTACGATGGAACGATGTGTTAAGACTTAGAAAATGGTTGTAGAAGGTCCCCATAGGCTTACATAGCACTTCGGCAGGTTTAATTTGGCGAAGTATTGAAGTTGAAGTTTTTTTTAAAGAGACAGTACTTCGATTATCAAATGGTCGAATATTCAAACTATTTTTACTTCGAATCGAATTTGAAGTAAATTTGAAGTCGTAGTATCCTATTCTATGGTCAAAGTATCCAAAAAATTACTTTGAATCAAATTTTTTTACTTCGAAATTCCCTCTAATTCACTTCGTCCCTTGATAAATCTGCCCCTTAATTTATGATGTAGTTCCAGTGTCGGACTGGGACACCAGGGGCCCACCAAAAACCTTAGACCAGGGGCCCACTCTCAGCACTAATATTCTTCATCTCATCAATCAACCTCTATTCTCCTAGTCTGTTTTGTTTACATACTATAATCTATTATTCCATCTATTTAGCCCTTTGTTCTCATAGAATAGGGAATGGCCATGAAATAGGCCAAACGTTTAGTAGCATGAGGGCCACTGACACCTGGGCCCACCGGGAGTTTTCCTGGTATTCCGGTGGGCCAGTCCGACACTGTGTAGTTCTCTCTAATATTTTAGTCATGACATCGACTGCAATAAACGATAGCTAACGAGTATTATTTTTCATACAGTTCTTTATAGCACAATCACCTTGACAAATCCTTTTATTGTATGTACAATCAGGACTGATATTAATTGTAAAGTTTCTTAAAAAATAAATGAACAGTAAGAAACCGGCATGATCTTTTAATTAAAAAAATATATAAATTGCTTGATAGGACATACTTGGATGTAGATACTGTTTGTCTGTGTGCTTAACCATTCAGGATACAGAATGATTTAGGGGGTTATTCATCAAAGTCCTAATGCCAAAAACTCGAAAAATTTGAGTTTTTTTTTTACTATAAAATCTGAATTTTTAGTGGGGGAAAAAAACCCACAATTTTTTAGGAATTATTAAACCCCAAGGCTGCAAAATCACCTTGACAAATCCTTTTATTGTATGTACAATCAGGACTGATATTAATTGTAAAGTTTCTTAAAAAATAAATGAACAGTAAGAAACCGGCATGATCATTTAATTAAAAAAATATATAAATTGCTTGATAGGACATACTTGGATGTAGATACTGTTTGTCTGTGTGCTTAACCATTCAGGATACAGAATGATTTAGGGGGTTATTTATCAAAGTCCTAATGCCAAAAACTCGAAAAATTTGAGTTTTTTTTACTATAAAATCTGAATTTTTAGTGGGGGAAAAAACCCACAATTTTTTAGGAATTATTAAACCCCAAGGCTGCAAAATGTCCAAATCCAAAAATCTGGCATCTCAGACCTGCTGAGGTTGTATATAAGTATATGGGAAAGGTCCTTATTAGTGATGGGTGATGGGTGAATCTGTCCTGTTTTGCTTCATGGGAAAATTCTCGAAATAAATTGAAGTCAATGGGCGTCAAAATTATTTTGATGAGCAAAAATTTTTACACAAGCGACAGTTTTTCCATGCTTGACTTTTTTGTCCAAATGCATTAAAGTCAATGGGCGTCATAATTATTTTGATGTGACTTTTTTGTCACACTGGTGAATATTCGCAGCAGTTTCGCTAAATAATTTTCAGTTGGGTAAAATATGAAAATTTGTCTCGATGCATGCCTGGCGAATAAATTCGCCCATCGCTACTCCCTATGCTATTTGGACGTTTCTGTGGTCTTTGCTGGAATGAGGCTGAAAATCTGACTATTTTGGACTTTTTTGAGCAAATGTCCCACTCTGTTGATTTCCCTGTTTCATCTTCTGTTTTCTTGGGGGATTCTTTTATTCTTTTTTATTTTTTTCACTAGAATTTCTCTTTCTCTAGAATTTTGCTTGAAAAATAAAAGGCTCCTTCTTTGCACTCTGGAGAGATAGTTGCATCCACTTGGGCCCAAAAGGGCGTTAATCAGTTCACATACCCTGTTCTTTCCTCAATACATATTACCCTGATGCAGTGTGTAGTTTGACATGCAGCTAAACCTCCCCACAATCCAATAAAGGCTAGGACTGAAGTCTGTAGATTTTTATTGGCTGGTCAAGGTGAAGAGGTGAAACTGCAACAAATAACAAACATGCAATGAGTATGTTTGCAATGAACAGTACAATATAAACATATAGAAGTACACAACTGCAACACAAAGCACAAAATGTATATGCAACAATGTCTCTGAGGTGCTAGCATTTGTAAAGCTGGATTAATACAGCTTTAAGTCTATTTCCCTACCAACGATGCTACCATAAAGGGAGAATGAAAAAATGTGTGCTTCTTCCACAGCATGGGCTGCAAAATAGAGTCTAAGCTCCTGCAAGGCACTGTGCTGGGTCACATGTTGGGAGTATGGTAGCCCGATTAGTTCAAATGTAATGCTATAACTGGCCTTATGGAGTTGCTGGATAGATAAATAGATACCTGTAATTGCCAACACATACATTATCTGTTTGGCATAATGTTCTACAAATGGAGCAAAAATGTTTCCATCTTGTCTACACAGTGTATATGACACATCAATTGATTAAAGGGGGAATGTACTGCATGAAGCAGGCATACACCCTCACTCTTCACACCATGGGTCATTTGCTCTTTGTGTTCTCTCTCCTTTAAAATAAACATATTTTTTAACAACTTATGTTTTTTTAACAATTACTACAAATATAACACATTCAGTATAGAATTCAGTATATGGAACGTTAGCTGGATTTGCATTCTGCAAGTATGTGTACTTTTTATTTCAAACCATATAAAATTTTACTCCAATAAACCAATAAATATATTTTGTAACTGTAATATTGGTGTGTAAGCAGCCATCTCAGGTCTTTGTCCCTGATCCTGTGCTTTCAGAAAGAGCCAGCACTTTACAATAGAACTGCTTTCAGATAAGCTATTGCTTCTTCTAATCAATTTAACTGGAGGAGTTGTGGTGGGTAGTGATGGGCGAATTTATTCGCCAGGCGAATTCGCGGCGAATTTGCACGATTCGCCGCCAGCGAATAAATTCGCGAAACACCCGCGAAAATTCGTGGCAAAAATTCACCGGTGTCAAAATTATTTTTTGAAAAGGCGCAGTTTCGCAAATTTTTCGCCGTTTCGTGAAATTCGCGCGAAATTCGCAAATTTTTCGGCGAAGCAAAACGGTGCAAATTCGCCCATCACTAGTGGTGGGTATTGGATTCTACCTGCCCATTTTTCTGCTGATTGGCTGCTGGGAGGGGGAGGGGAGTAATATTACCCCAACTTGCAACGCAGCAGGAAAGATAACAAGTCATATTACTGAGGGGCCCTGGGAAACTAACAACACGTCTAGCCCCCATGTCAAATGTCAAAATTATATTTTAAAAAATCTGTTTTCTATTTTGAAAATGTATTTCAGTTTAGGGTTCTGCTGGAGCAACACCTTTAACCGATGCATTTTAAAATAAATGTTTCTCATCACAGAATCCCTCTAATTTAACTGTATACATGGATTTTATTAGTTATGCTATTGAATTGAATTACATTGATCCCACAGTACTGGTTTGTAAGGTAATTGCGGGAGGAGGAGAAGGTACATAATCAAGTTATCCATCCCAATTACTCTATATATTCATCAAACACAACAAACAATGAAATAACTGGAGTTATTTAGTTAAACAGGGCTTATAATCATTGTCTTTACTGTAGCCAGAGGAATCTGAAGAAAAAAAAGACCCACAAATGCCTAATATATAAAATAAAACACATTTTCTGTACAAGCCACAAGTACAGTATTTGAATAATGTGTAGCAATTTGTGAGAAGTCTATATTGTGATTTATCCTTTTATTGTACATCACTGTACAATTTCAGAAGTGGTGGTACTGTGGCATTTTTGCTGACTTATGCAACCGCCTCATTTGTTTGAGCCATAAATGTCAAAATACAGCGCTTTGATGTCACATAAGAAAATGATGATAACATTGGATATTTACTCCTTTTTTACTAAACCAATTCCCTTTATCTTCCTTAGGCACTACATCCCTAGCCTATTAAAGGAACAACATAGATATATTTTACTCTGGTTACAATTTCAGATCTGTAGTGTAAACCAATTGAAGCTCCTTGTCTGTGATCCCTGACTTATGCCTTGTATTTGCACAAACACCTGTTCTGCTTCACGGCTTTTAAAATGAGGTTGGACATGGGTCAAGTGTCTTGTAATATAATTTACAAAGGAGAAGAAGACCTTATTTTTAGCTAGTGGTGGAATTTGTAGACAAAATGTTGGAGGAACCTTGTATATATTTCAGAATACCAGTAAGGTGCTTATCATGTTAGCCATTGGAAAAATGCTGAAATTGTAAGGTTAGGTGATACATTTGATTGGCTAAGTAAGTAAAAATGACAAGCTTTTGAATGGTATACCTCTTACTTAGTCAGACGATAAAAGGAATCGCCTAACCTTACAATTTTGACAGAATAATAGTAGACAGCAAGCTTGGTAACATTACTAAGCCCCACACAACTGCTGTAACAGTCTTAGCTTATATAAAAACATTTCTTGGTACACATAGTTGTAAACATACTTGTAAATAAATGACACCTAGAATATGGATAAACAGATAAACACTGCAAAGAAAACAGAGAATCTATGATAAAAATGCTATATAAATTTGATATACAGATATAGGATCTATTATTAGGAATGGTTGGAACCTGGGGTTTTCTGGAAAAAGACATTTCCATAATTTGGCACTTAATTTTAATAAAAACAAATTTATGTATTAAATAAACCCATTTGGATTGTTTTGCCACAGATATGGTTTTATTATTACAGAGAGGAAAAGATGGAGATGGCGTCAGGTGATGTTGGTCAGTCAGACCGGTTGGAATAGACCACCTTTTTTATCTTACCAGAGTGCCGCCTTTTCATCTTTTTGAGCAATTACCCAGACTACAACAACTAAAAAATGGAGCTACACTAACAAGAACACACAGGGGGTGAGTTTGGAGCAGCCCTTTTTTGTACGGTTTCTGTATTATGCATACCTCCCAACATTTGAGAACAAGAAAGAGGGACAAAAACAATTGCCTTGCGAAGCTCACTGAAAATATTTGGCCACACCCATGTGAACGTTACACCAGAGGCACACCTATTTTACAAAAACACACCCCTTCATTGGCCTGAACAAGGTCAACAAACAGTCAAAGTAATTGTGAAAGATAAAAAAAAACTTTGTTCTTATTTGTTTTTTTACCTTTCAAAATTACATTAACTGACAACAAACCACATACAAATCTAGCCCCATTTTGCTCAAAGTTTGACTCACGCCAACAGTGTCGCCAGGCCAGATTTTCGGTGATGCGCAGCACAATGTGCGATTGTGCGCCGAGGGTGCGCCTTGTGCACATGCACGCAGAGGGAGCGCAGCACAGCATGTCAAAGTAGGGGGACAGGGGGCCTGTAGGGGGGTCCTGGACTGCAGTTCCGTTGGGCCCTGGGCCCCCCAGTCCGACCCTGCATGCCAAAGTTGATCTTCTTTTTTCAAGTTCGTGCAAAAAAAAAGCAGCCAGCAGCGACACTCTTCTCAGTGCTGAGCTCTTCCTAACAGCACTGCGGCAGAGCAGCTATAGACTGCAGCAGAAACAATGCCTGGCTTCACAGAGACAGACAGGTCTGGAGAGAGATCAGCTCACTTTTAGCACAAAAAGATTTCTTGGGTCTGAGCTGAGATGCGCCAAAGCACCACCCACCCGTACACCGCACCGGAAGGAGAGAGAACGCACCAGAAGAAGCCGGAAAGACCCGAAGAGTGACAAGTTGCTCCAGAAAGAAGCAAGAAGGCGCTGCCAGAATAGGGTTGCCACCTTTTCTGGAAAAAAATACCGGCCTTCCTATATATTTATCTTTTTTTCCTATTAATAACATTGGGATCAGCAATCATTTTTACCGGCCAGGCCGGTAAAATACTGGCCAGGTGGCAACCCTATGCCAGAAAGATCCGAACCACAAGAGCAGGCCTAAAGCCAGTACCACAGGACATCTTCACTAGTATCCAGGACAGGCACCGAAAATCGGGAATGTCCCAGGTAATAGGGACAGTTGGGAGGTATATGGAGAATTTTGCATAATGTGTATCCACATAAGGGAATCTATATGGGTATTGACAGTCACAGTGAAAGATATAAACTCTCCACTATGCTCATACCCTAAATAGTTTGGAAGTATGGTGGGCATTCACTGACATTAGAAGTAAGACTGATCCTTCAACAACAAAGGGAGCTATTATGGAATGCTCCATGAACAGGGTGAACTGCTTGGTCAAGTTTATCCTATTTACTGAATATGTGGCCTTGTGCTGTAAATGTTAATAACAAGAAAAATTCTTCAAATGTATTGGATGAGGATTATTTTATTAAGTAATGACAGCTGCTGATTGAAAGAACTCTTTATTACTCAATATTGAATTTTCAGCTTAAACATGATGTACTTGTGTAACCATTAGCTATCTGAATGTTAAATTGTAAGACTTGTGGAGTGCTAAGTGCTGTGTGTTTACTAGCAAATGCAGGAATAGCCTTGGATTACAAATAGAAAGCATGCCGACAGTCAGTGCAAAATATACGTGATCGATGTTCACTAATGCCTTGTATTCTGTATATGCAAATTGCAGAACTCTCAGAAAATGGTTTAATGTTCAGGCAGTTATTTATTCGACTTGTTCTCCTTCAGTAGAGATCAATACAAGAGTTATTGATGCTAACATAAAAACACATCGAGCTAAATTGCAATAAATATTTCTTTGTGTTGTATATAAAATACAGACTCCATGTAATCAACATTCGTCAGCCGGATGGCATACACCAATTATCCCTCCTCCGTCAGATCATTTGGGGGAATATAATATTGTTTAAAGGTTTCCTTTTCCTCTGTTTTAAAACGGATTTTTTTGTACAAACCTTTCTAGGAATACGCAGTTGTGATAACAGTTACAGACAGTCCCTGGGTTAAGTACAAGATAGGGTCTGTAGGTTGGTTCTTATGTTGAATTTGTATGTAAGTTGAAACATATACATTTACTTATTAAATGCAACTTAGACATTATTCCTGTTTATTAAATATGTCACTGCCATTAGATCAGCTTGGCTCTATATGTGGATGACCCTTTAACCCTATAAACATGTCACTATGAGTTAAGACACATTGAACAGACTGTAACTCTTACATGACAATGACTCTATAACCTATGTCTTTGACATTGGGCAATTTTACTCCTTAATTACATCAAGTTATGCTTTTTTTAAACCACAGATAAAGTAAAGCCTCTCTCTCAGTATTCAGAATGTAATCTGCACAGTCAAATCCTATATTAATACTCCATGTGAAATAAGCGGTAGCCAAAGGGAATGTCGATTCTATTAGCCAAATGACTTAGTTACCGTATCGCATGAGAATGTGCATCCCAAGGCTCAGAAGGACAAATGTGCTGTGGGTCAGTGTGCATAACTTATAGCCCCAGCATGTCTACTGCCGGCCTAGGGTGATTGGGGCTGATTCAGAGGGACACAGTGTCAGTTTGTGTACAAATTTTATGCTGTGAATTTTTTCATGGAATAAAATCTATTACATTAGAGAAAAGAATCTAAGGAATCTCTACTCTGATTTATTGCATATTTTTAAATCAGTGACATAGCTATTTTGTGATTGTCTGCCTTTTACCTGTTTCTAAAGATAACTCTGAAATGAAAACAGTATCGATGGGCGAATTTATTTGGCAGGAGCGAATTTGTGTTGAATTTCCGTGTTTCACCACCGGCGGCACAAGTTTTTTTTGACGCCGATGACAGTTCCAAAGCCACTGACGGTCCTACGCAATTAAACGGATGCCCATTTACTTTTATGTGCATCAAATGTCGCCGGCATTGAAATTGTCGCTGGTGTCAAAATTTGCATTTCGCAAATGGGACAAATTCGCCCATCATTAGGAAACAGTAATGTCTCTCTCTTTATGATTTAGCTACGATTTGATTCATACACTATTTATAGGTAGGTATATTGTATCTTGATTTGGCTGTATGCTTTACCGGTATTACACTGATGCTGTAATATTTTTTTATAGGATCAAAATTCATCACTGTCAACAATAATGTACAGCTGAAAATGTGATTCTCATGAGAACCTGTGAGTTATACGTTAACTTACCAGTTTCAAAAATTATGAGGGTTAAGTTATGACTGAAAATGCAATGTGCAAAATACAATTTCAGATGCAAGTCACCATTTTTTTCCCCACAATGCAGAATTTTTCCATAATTCCAGCAACATTTCATCCACTGACGACAGTTGCACTTGATACAATTGAATCAGGTTTGTTAAAATGCACGCAACTGAAAGCTGAAAATTGTTGGCGTCAGGATATCTGAATTTCCATTGTTTGACATCACAATTATTCTTGTAAAAGTAATAATATATATATATATATATATATATATATATATATATATATATATATATTGAGCTTCAGGTAGAGAAACTGACACCGCCTTTAAGTTTATTTGGTACAAACACAAATCTTCAGCCCACTGGCTTCACATAGGGGATAACATTCACTTCACATAAGCATTAACAGTCCCAATTCACACCCTCATCAGTGTTTAACTGTAACTTATGGTTTCCTTAGCCCTCACTGGCTTTAGGTGGACCGCAAATCCCAGAATCCTCTCTGGGCACACTCAAGACACACTTGTATCCTGGGAGGGGTTTCTCTTTTCCTCTCCAGTCCTTTAGAGCTCTCTCTCGAACACAGGTCAGCAGGGAATCTCTCTCCTTCCCAGCTACACACAGGCACCTTCCTTAACTCAAGAAGGTCCTCACATGGCCGCTCACCCTCCTCCAGCTACAGGAGATATCCAGGGGAAGAAGCCCCTGAGGTGTTGCTCCATACCTCCTTTTAACTACAGCTCATCTGTAGCTTAATTACTTAACTGCCTCTAGCTTGGCAGCTGAAAACCATTACTGAAAACCAAGGAATGGAAGCCCACCCTGTTCTCTTCCATTCACTCTAGGGACCCACTATCCAGCTTTTCCTAAACCAGAATAGAATTCAACAGCATTACTTGCTGCAGCCACACAGACTTTCCCCTGGAGTTTATGCTTCACCAGCCTAATGCTGTTAAAATACACACAATATTGGGCCCTTTTGACACCCATATCTTACAATATATATATATATATATATATATATATATATATATATATATATATATATATATATATATATATATAATATATATATATATATATACCTCTAGCCATCTTTTGTGCAATTGCAACTGTGGTTGCACTTTGTAAATGAGCACTTTAGTCTTCCCTCTCCAAGCATGGTCTATAATACATGTTGACTGTACCACCATAAACTTGCATACTTGATGCACTTTGAGGAGATACCCTGTGCATGCACCGTGTCTGGAAAGGCTTGAAGAAAGTCTGCTGAGCCACTGGAACATTAAAGGTAAGATAACATTAAAAGAAGTGGTACAGTACCTTAAGTGGCATTAGTTAGACAATATATATGGACTTAAATTGAAATTAAAACAGTATGACTTTAGAAACATTGCCTAATGTTTTTTCATGTTGATCCCTTGCCTGCCTCCAGCCCCCTGGACTTACTGTTTCAGAGTCTCCTTCTCTAGCTGGATCCTTTACCCTGGGTTTAGAGGTGGAACAAAGCTCTCATAGACTGGAGCACCATGTATACTCTCTCCAGCTTAACCAATGTATACGGCACATCAGACAAGTTTAGGAGGGTGGGTTAAAACAAATAGAATGTAAATAGAATATAAATCAACTCAAAGATAGTAGCAGGTTCATGAAAAACTGGGTGTCAATATATGGTGTGTTTTTTTCTTGTGCATTGTTGAAACATCCATGTTTAATCAGGATTTTAGTTCCCTTTAACAATGTGCATAAAGTAGAATCCTTTGTGGAGTGTCCTTAGCTGGAAGTCCAAAAAGGCCATCAAAGGAATAGACAACACAGCTTAAATTTCGCAAAGTCCATTTATTTATGGGTCAGAACATCCACTTCAACAGAAAGTGGAAATCTCCCTATTAAGGTATTATAAGTGCCAATGTTGTGCCACCAAATGAATTGAGTGACTGGCTACTGAGTTATCAGTAATAGTCAATAAGTTATGGAAAACCTATAAACCTGACTGCATAGAACATTATCAGCATAATTGGTAAATTCCAGCTGCCCATGTTGATTAATGGGAGACTCTGCTACTTGGGGCCTGTTTTTGTCAGATCTGAATTGCTACTTACCTGTATGCATCATGGTGAACAGAGATGTACGGTATACTCATTTAGAGCCAATATATTTATCAATGTGACATTTAGAGCCAATATATTTATCAATGTGACTGATGAGCAAAGGCTACTTTAATAGCAGTTTCAGGGAACCCATAGTAGACTGTGCCAATAGGCACACCAATTCACACACTAGTGCAATTTTAACTATGCATACTGGAAATAATGTAGATCTTTAACTCTGATAATGGAAGCTGAAGCTTGCATCCAATTCACAAATTGTTGGAATTCTCAGAACAAAACACTGCAAAAAAATGGCTTTTACTATCCCAAAACTGCGCTTTGCACACTGTGCCTGTTAATGAGAGAGCCCCTTGCATATCTCAACTGTACAGAAAAAGAACACTGTAAGATGTGCAAAATATGAAACCAATTATTTTTGCATACTAATCATTTCACTACATTTTTCCAAGAAATCTAAAAATATTGGGGCTTACATAATACACACAAAATATATACTGGATTTAAATGTTTCTTATGGACAAACTGGCATTTTTCTAATCCTCGCAGACATTTCCAACCTTTCCTTGTGAGAGTGATTTTGATCAGACGGTGCCAGAGCGGAAAATGCAACAATGAAGTTTGTTTCATCCTTGTGAAAATATTATCCTAATTATGTTCATAGACTCCATGAGAAAGTAGGTTATACATCCCGCAGGTGTAGTACAAAATGATGTTCCCATGTACTTTGATTCTGCAGAGCTATTATTACAGCTAGCTTATCTCTGATGGCTTGAAAGAATGGTTTAGTTGAAAGCAGAAGTGCCCTCACATGTTAAGTAACATATTTGGTTTAGAACTGTTCATGGAAGACAATAATGATGCTTTAAACCCACAGCAGCTTAGCTGCAGTATTAGTGAGCAGCATGGGAGTCTCTCACACCTTCTAGTTTCAATCTTCTCTTTCTGCTGCTCCGTTTCCTGTCTCCTGTGCTAGCTTTTCGCATTTTTATACCTTGTCTGCCTATATATCTCAATTTTCAGTGTCTGACAGCACTTTTGTCTTTCTATTTATGTATATTTGTGAAACTCCATTTGTAAATGAGGTGCTGCACTACTTTGGAGAGGACACTGCATTTTAGTTACCTTATATACTCGAGTATAAGCCGATCCGAGTATAAGCCGAGGTACCTAATTTTACCTACGAAAACCGGGAAAACTTATTGACTCTAGTATAAGCCTAAAGACAACTACAGCCCTGTCTCCCAGCAGCGCACATTCCGCCAAAGAGACCCCCCCATCGATCAACCGGACTTCTTTGCAAAGCTGATTGTGACAGAGAATTGCCAAACGGATTACTGTGTGCATTGTCCCACTACCATGTGCAGAGGGCGCTGTGTGATATTGCCATCACTGTTAATCTTTCGTATAACCAACAGAAGGTGCTGTGTGATATTGCCATCACTTTTAATCTTTCATATAACCAACAGAGGGTGCTGTGTGATATTGCCATCACTGTTAATCCTTCATATAACCAACAGAGGGCGCTGTGTGATATTGCAGTCACTGTTATTCTTTGATATAACCAACAGATGGTGCTGTGTGATATTGCAGTCACTGTTATTCTTTGATATAACCAACAGAGGGTGATGTGTGATATTGCAGTCACTGTTATTCTTTGATATAACCAACAGATGGCGCTGTGTGATATTGCAGTCACTGTTATTCTTTCATATAACGAACAGAGGGCGCACTGTTATTCTTTGATATAACCAACAGATGGTGCTGTGTGATATTGCAGTCACTGTTATTCTTTGATATAACCAACAGAGGGTGCTGTGTGATATTGCAGTCACTGTTATTCTTTGATATAACCAACAGAGGGTGCTGTGTGATATTGCAGTCACTGTTATTCTTTCATATAACCAACAGAGGGCGCTGTGTGATATTGCAGTCTCTCCCCAAGCGAACTGTTGGTATAGGAATGATTAAAAGTGACTGCAATCTTAGCTACTGCCCGCTGACCCGAGTATAAGCCGAGGTAGACATTTTCAGCACATTTTGGATGCTGAAAAACTCGGCTTATACTCGAGTATATACGGTAGATACTGTATAGGCCTGGTGGCAATAACTCCCTGCAAACCTCAGAAGAGTATGCATTACACACGACTCTTTCCCGGATGAACCTGTGTAGAATAATTAGAGCAAGGATTATAAAAGAGCAAGCAATAACAACTGTTTATATGCTTTACAAGACAGTTGTAGAATATTAGTTACAAGCAGCGGACACTACTCACTTCAAAGTGTCCAAACCCTGAGTACAAGGCCCTCCAAGTGGAATTGTACTAGGTATGTACTAGGATCCACACTATCCACCCTGCGCTTAACTCATAGGGTCGTGTTTACTAACATTGGAGATAAATATAACCAGTGATGTTACCCATAGCAACCAATCAACAATTCAGTAATTTCGATGTTAGAAGACAAAAGCTGAGATCTGATTGCTATAGGCAACATCACCATAGATATGTATCTCCAATATTAGTACCCTTAACTCCTAAAGTGAGCTTTGATAGGTATATCTACATATTATCTACTATTACTGAAGCCTGCCTCCACTTCAGGCCCTTTAGCACCATCCACCCCCTCCAGCAAGTGAGGTCCAAAGAGAAAGAACTACATGGGGACTCCCTTTTTTTCTACACTGGCTAATTTGATGAAAGCAATTGGGCTCACAGAAGGCTGGAGGTACTTACACCCATTTGAACCCAGTACTCTTGCCTCTCTACTTCCCACCTTTCACTAGAACTCGCCCTGCTCACACACCACTCAGCGTCAACGGCTCCACAGTAGAGACAGAAAAGAACACCAAATTCCTTGGAGTCCACATCTCTGATGACCTCACCTGGACCACCAACACTGCCTCCATCAACAAAAAGGCTCAGCATCATCTTCACTTCCTAAGGCGACTGAAACGGGCCAGCCTTCCGCCTCCCAGCCTCACAGTGTTCTACAGGGGCACCATAGAGAGCGTCCTGACGAGCTGCATCTCCATCTGGTACAGTAGTGCCAGCTCTGCTGACCGGAAAAGTCTACAGCGGACTGTTAGAGCAGCTGGCAACATCATTGGAGCAGCTCTTCCACCACTGCAGGACATCTTCCACAAGCACTGTGCAAGAAAGGCCTCCTGCATTGCACTGGACTCCACTCACCCCTCACACGGACTGTTCACGCTGCTCCAACCTGGCAGACAATTTCGCAGCATTAAAGCCAGAACAACCAGGCTGAGACTCCTCAACTCACTGCCTACCCTCCCACTACATTCCAGACACACCTGAACTGTGAACTTAACTTTGTGAACTGTTAATTTATTTGCACAATTCTAAAGGTTTACACATGTTTCTATCCAATTCCTGCCAATATATTGCACATTTCATGTTTACATATTTATTGTGTATTTTTAAGTGCCTTTTTGTGATATGTACTAGCTGGAGCCACGTCGTCTCGTCTCACTGTGTATTTGTATACTGCTGAGATTACAATAAAGTTTACTTTGACTTTTGACTTTGATTTGAATAAGCAACAACCCTGCCAACTCCTATCACCAACTCCTATCAAACTAGCTAATTTAATGCAAGCAATTGGGCTCAAGGAAGGCTGGAGGCACAAATTAAGACTAGGAACACCAGAGACTCCTGGCCAATATAGGAACTACCAGCAAACTGTTCCCCTCTCCAAACTGTGAATAAATCCAGATCTGGGGGCAGATTTACTAAAAGGCAAAAATTTGCGAGCGTCCACTTTGCACCCAGAGCAACACTTCACCATGCGAAAATTCTCTAAAATGTGGAGTTATTTACATTTACAGCAGTGCTGCCAGGAGATGCTAGGAGAGATGGGAAAAGATTAGCTAAAGCTGCTAAAGCTTTATAAACAAACCCAATGAACCTTTACAATTATATAAATATATGAAATCCAAAACTCTATCTAAAACTGTTTTAAATTTTTGTTAAGAAAACCTGCAAGAAAATATTAAATTATATTTATGTTAATGTTCCTTTAACAGAAATCTAAACAGAAATCTTTGGCCAGTGTGATAACAAAAGTCCGTGGGTCTTCATACTAAGAAGCCCATTTACTAACAATTGAATTGCGATTTTTTTTCCATGTGTCTCAAAACATTTGTGGTTTTCCTATATTTCTAAAAAGCTCTAAAAGTTTGAAATTTATTAGGGGGCAGATTTACTATGCTCGAGTGAAGAATTCGAATGAAAAAAAATTTGAATTTCGAAGTATATATTTGGGTACTTCGACCATTGAATTCGATCGAATCGAATGATTCGAACGGTTCGAAGTAAAAATCGTTCGACTCTTCGACCATTCCATAATCGAAGTACTGTCTCTTTAAAAAATACTTCGACTTGATACTTCTCCTCTTTAAACCTACCGAAGTGCAATGTTAGCCTAACCTTCCCCAGCACTGTTGTAAGCTTTTTTTTGATCGAATAAAAATTCTTCAATCGATCGCTTAAAATCTTTTGAATTGTTCGATTTTTATTTGATCCTATGATCGAAGCATTTGCGCTAAAATCCTTCGAATTCGAATATCGAATTCGAAGGATTTTACTTCGAGGGTCAAATTCAAGGGTTTATTAACCCTCGAAATTCGACCCTTGATAAATCTGCCCCTAAGTGTAAAAACCACAAAATCATCTAATGCAAAATTTCACAAAGGAAATGTGTCAAAGTGCTTTAAAAGTCAATGGGAGTTGATCTTATTGGACAGCTTTAAAGCAAGTCGGATTTCTAGAGGTTTTCATATTTATTTTGCTAGAAAGTGTCAAAAAATCTTGAATTTTTAGAGGGTTTTTGAGGTATTTTTTAGAGCATTAATCAGAGTTTTTTTTAGTTCCCACCTTATAATTGGATCTTTTAATAAATTCAATTACATTTATGGTTTTAGAGTTTGCGAGTTTAGTTGTGGTTTCAAAAACCTCTAAAACCACTAAAATCCAACATATTATAAATAATCCTCCACGTATCATATCAAAGTTCTATGTAACATTAGCACACACTTGCAGTGAAGTGACATGAAATCAGTGACTTTAGCAGGTTACATTGGGTGCCTCCGCTGCAATTTATAAGAAATTTACAAGGAGCTTAACACATTTTATTAAACTGCAAGGTACGTTGGCAAATTTGGCAGTTTCAGAGAAATCTGGGAATCATGCCACAAATACTGTGAAAGGGGGAAAGAGACCTCTAGGATACACAGCAATAGCTACAGGGAAAAAACATTTGTTGTCAACATATGAAAGAGCAGGTAACATTCTCTATAGTCCAATGGCAGATATGAACAACAGCTTAGGTATACTCCTACAGGAAAATATCAGGCATACCATTTTAAATTTACTGAAAAATACTTTGGATGGTTTGTCATCATGGCTCCTTTGCACTGCAGATACAAACACCAATGTTTGACTTGGGCTAACTTTTGAATACACTTTTTTTGGTTATTAATCTATGATAACTGGGGTTGTTAGCTTTATGAATAAGCACATTTAATTTTTACAGATATGATAAAATAATGATTTTTTTTTATATATAAATAAATGGAAATTAATAGTACTCATGGAAGCTGCTAGAGGTTTATATGGAGCAAGAGAATTTTTTTTGCCATAGATTTTTCTTGAAGGTTTATAGAGAAATAGCAGAGATAAAGGAGAACCTAACAGGGATGACAGATAAAAGACTGACAGACTTGCATTGTATGTATGGGGGAGCTATAGGATTGTTATATAAAAGCAAATGTAGTTGCAGTATTACATTATATGGCAAAAAAATTAACACACCTTTGTTTTTGTTTGGGCTCATTAGTTTCAAACTGCCTTAAGATCCATGGTCAAGATTACATGGTCTATGTAAAATTCATCTTCTGTAAAGGTATCTGACCATAGCCTATTAATGAATTGGAATAAGACTCAAGCCTAATCCCCAAAATGTGCCCAACCTCACTTTTGCTCCTATGGCTGAATTCAAGCACATCCAACAAAGCGCCAAACATTCCAGAAGAGGAGGGTTCGTTACAACAGCAAATTGTGAACCGGCCTCAGGTCAGTACCTTTTATTTCTGACCAATATGTTGGAGATGCCGATGTCTGGATCCTTTTTGTAATATAGTGTAGGCCATATGGATGATTCAGAAATAGATATTGGGAGTAGTTAATTGTGTATTGAGAGAATGACAGAGGGATTTCTACGCAAACATAAACTATGTGTTTTGGAAAAGTAGGTTCTAGAATTATAGATTCTAAAAATTTGCCACACAGGTTTTCCTTATAAATGCACAATTGATTATATTAGGCCAGACTGTTTCATTTGCCTCTTAAAAGCCAAAACAATTATTAATATATTATTTTTTAAAATTCTTTAAAATGTATTTAAAAAATAATTTTTAAAGAAATCCAAGGAGTGCATGATATTTAATGAGACTATTAGATAATAGATTATCTCCAATTTACATAAAGTGGTCTTTATTTTTGATGAATAGTCTTTTTAGTATGCTATTTTACAACAATTTCTACAAATCTATTTATATTCATCCTTTGACCCCATACTTCTGAAAAAAAAAATCCATGTGGCAAAATTTTTCTGTACGAGGTTCTCTCTTTATATACTTTATATACACATATTTATATTACATGTTTTACTGGCTAGAGATTAGTGATGGGCAAATTTCTCCTGTTTTCGCCGAAAAGTTAGCGAAACGGCGAAAAATTCGCGAAAAAACGCAAATTTGGAAAGTTCATGAAGAAATCGTGAAGTTCAAATGTTTTCATGAAAAAAATCGGGAAATGTGAAGGATTTCACTATAAAATCGTGAAATTTGGAGGTTTTCACTACAAAATCGTGAAATTTGAAGGATTTCACAAAAAAATCGTGAAATTTGAAGGTTTTCTCTACAAAATTGTGAAAATCTGACATTTTCACGAAAAATCATGAAAATCGGAAATTGACGCTGGCAGATTTTTCACCGGAGATTCACAGATTTATTCGCCAGCGGCAAAACGCAGAAATTCGCCGCAAATTTGTGCCAGGTGAATTTATTCGCCAACACTACTAGAGATCAGTGTTCATCTTTTCCACTATATGGATTTTCACTTTCAAAACCTTCAAAGAAAAAGCAAAAACAATTAGCAAATCACAACTAATGAATAATTCTTGCTACCCTGTAAAAGCATTAGGAAAAAAAACCCACAGCATTTGATATGAGTTGATAGAATTAAATGGCTGAATAAGTTAAAATTATACTGCAGATAATTTGATTTTTATTATAATGGGAAATGTGTGCAGCTTTGAGTAATTTGAGCAGTTTTCTACTGATGCAATAGCGCAACGATCTGTCAGAATAACAAAGCACATAAAAACATGCAAAAAAATTAGTTTTAAACAGAATACTTTCAGAGAAATAGATAGCATATTGCAAGGAGGCGTGCTCTAAAGTTGGAGGGCAAATGCAAATGGCAATATTAAAATCCTACTGCTCTATTTTACAGATGAATTCCCCATAATCTACCTCAAGTGGATGAGCAAGGAGCAGCCAGTGGGAAAATAATAAAAAAAAGCTGGGAGAAATACAGAGCTACCCTAGCTTGATGCACATTCAGGGTCTAGGCCTGTGGGACTGTGGATGCACCACCGTTCACTCGCAGTCGCAAGTTATGCAGTCAGAAATCATTACATTTTATGTGGAGAAGGGAAGGCATGGGAGGCAGAAGCCAGGAGGAGGGCTCTTGACAATGCAACCCTGGTGGGCCCCAGTCTGATGCTGTGTACTAGTGATGGGCAAATTTCCCCTGTTTCGATCCGCCAAAAAATTTGCGAATTTCCCCCAAAAATAACGAAACGGCGAAAAATTAGCGAAAAATTTTGAAATCGGAAAGTTCACAAAAAAACGTGAAATTTGAAGGATTTCACAAAAAAATCGTGAAATTTGAAGATTTTCACACAAAAAATCATAAAAATCTGACATTGTCACGGAAAAATCTCAAAAATCGGAAATTGAGGCCGGCGAATTTTCACGGGAGAGTCACGAATTTATTTGCCAGCGGCGAAACATGGAAATTTGCTGCGAATTTGTGCCAGACGAATTTATTCGCACATCACTACTGTGTACATTTATTAACACAAAGTAAAATCTGGCTGACCAAAACATAATAGTACATGTCATAGCTATTCCTGTGAGATAGTCCACTCAGTCAATAATATTAATACAATATTTGATGGGTGTGAGTGGCTATGTGTATAACAAGAATACCCCTCTCCACTCCAAATTTGAAATCTGAGTATCCAGCACATGGATCATAAGACTACATTGATAAAAAATGACTATACATTGGGGGTTGGATCATATGGGAAATGTCCCTGTTGTGGCGATATTTATCTATTACTGAACTG
Organism: Xenopus laevis; assembly: GCF_017654675.1. Classification (NCBI taxonomy): domain Eukaryota; kingdom Metazoa; phylum Chordata; class Amphibia; order Anura; family Pipidae; genus Xenopus; species Xenopus laevis. The sequence continues at coordinate 82,999,450 of NC_054386.1, forward strand.
GTCATAGCAGGACCAGTGTAAAACAGTCTCACTTTTATAGCTATTGTTCTCCTAAAAGCCAGTGTTGCAATCAATAAATCCATATCAACATTTGAATAATTACTGCTTTGACAATATTTGTCAGTGACCTACTTCATCAACCACTGCTTACATTGTAAATGCTTGTATTCCCTGGGCCGTTACCATTTTTACATGCATGCATGGACCATAAGTACTGGCTGAGCTGTTGCACTGTACCTGTTTCCACAATGCTTTTTTGTTTAATGTCACCAATTTCAGTGGCATTGCACAGATTCTGGCTAGTGATGGGTGAATTTGTCCCGTTTCACTGTACCAAAAAATTTATGAATTTCCTGTGCAATTTAGTGAAACTGAGAAAAATATGCGAAACACGAATTTTGACACTTCGTCGATTTTGACGCCAGCGTTAAGGTATCATGTTGACACGAGACAGTTTTGACGTAAGCGACTCTTTTTGACAATTTTTTGACAACAGCAAATTTATTCGCCGGCACCTAAACGTGGAAAATCGCCACAAATTCGAACCTGGTGAATTTTTTCGTCCATCACTAATTCTGGCTAATTATAGATGGGAAAATGAATACATTTATTATATATGTGTTAGAAATGTTTGCTTTATATCTATTATTTGTAAAGCCAATCAAACATTTTGGCATGTTTATTTTGATCAGTGGAGACATTTTTATTAAAGAGTAATGATGGGCGAATTTATTCGCCAGGCGCAAATTTGCGGAGAATTCCCGCCTTTCGCCGCCGGCGAATAAATTCACAAAACCGGGCTCTGGCATCCAAAACGAGACGCCGGTGTTTCAACGTTTCGCGAATTTCAAGGGAAATTCACAAATTTTTCAGCGAAATGAAAAGGGACAAATTCGCCAATCACTATTAAAGAGATACTGACACCAGAAAGCGAACATTTTTTTACCTCTGCCATAAAATTGACTTTGCATGCGTCTTATAATTTTGCCATAAAGTATTGGCCCAATGCTTACCTATCTGACTCCCTGTGATCGCCTATGAGGGGGCTGCCATATTTGTGCAGCAGGAGTCCGTTAGCATTAGAAACCCTAACTGACAGGCTGAGATGGGACAGTCAGGTTGGCAAAACAGTCAGGTTTAGAAACTTCAACTTACAAAAACAAAACTCTCAGTAAAAACCAATCAGCATGACCTATAGGTAACTTTTAATGTACATTCATATTTTAAAAAGTAGTTTTTTAGTGTCACTATTTGTTTGATGGAAAACTATGCACAGACTATTGAGTACTTTTTTATCTGCACAATAAAGCAGGGTAGTTAGCTTTTTTTTATCATTGCACTATATATCTAGAAGGCTACTGTTCCAATGTTAGCAGGTTCTTTAGGTCTTCAATTATTGGCACAATGTGCATACCCTATGTTCTTTGTTTTTATTCACTAAGGGGGTTATTTACTAAACTCCAAATGCAAAAATCATGAAAATTTGTGATTTTTATTTTTATAAAATTGGGCTTTTGAAAAATCACAAATTTTTTGGAATTTATTAAACCATTTCAGACCTGTCTAGGTTGCATATAAGTCAATGGGAGAAGTCCAATTGATTTTTTGATGTGCACTGGGTTTTGTGCAATACCCCAACGTTTTAAGAGTTTTTGGTCAAAAAGCATAAGAAATCTGAGTTTTTGGGTGAAAAATTCGAACAAATCACGAAAATCGGATGAAAAAATCCCAAAAATTGTGAAAATCTGATTTTTTTTCCCCTACAAAGCAAATTTTCAGGAAAATGTAATAAATAAGCGTAAAAGCCCTGAGTGGATTTGATCGGAGTTTGTAGTAGAAAATATTGAGATACATTTGGACTTTGATAAATAACCCCCTTGGTGGATTGTTAGTGGGTGTCTTGTATCAGTGTGCATGTCAGAGTGCCTGCCTTTTCATTTTGCTTAGACAGACAGCTCAGAAGACAGTTGATGATGTTTGAACAGATCCATAAATTAAAACAAGCCAGAGAAAAAAAGAGAGAAATTTCCATAGTCAGAACTAACCAGCTTGATTAGCAAAAAGAATAGAAACATCTGTGTAGATCCTTTTACTTCTGTCATAGATCAGAACAGCAGAACCTCCATAAAGGAAGTTTGTAGCCCTGCAGCCTGACTGCAGAAAGATATTGCCTCATCATTTTCACTGGCTCATAAATAAGAATCCTCACTCCATGAACAGAAATGGAAGCTTTTTGTTGTTCTGCTAGCTGTGCTGTAGCAGAGGTCTGCCATCAAACTAATGTTTCATCATTGGGAGGAGTTTGGGTTGTCATATTCTAAAACTTTTTTATCTTTGACATATCTTCTTACCTTGATATTTTACAATATACAATCCGTGTAAAAAAGAAAAAAATAACAATGCTCAAATGGAACATGGGGGACTTATTTATCAAAATCTGATTCTGATTATTTTGATTAAAAAAGTCAGACCAAACTAGAATTCATGACTGGACCTTTTTTATTATTAAAAAAAATCATGATTTAATCAGATCAAACACAAAGACAAAAACAATCGAGCTAAATCCAAATCGTACGATTTCTTCAGAGATTTTTCCCGATTTGCTTGATTTTTTTGGGATTTTTGCCCAAAAAGTCCAAAATAGTTGGATTTTTGGGCTATTTCCAGTGCAGACCACAGAAACTTCCAAATAGGATAGGGACCTCTCCCATTGACATATACAACCTCAGGAGGTCTGAGATGCCGGATTTTTGGATTCAGACTTTTTCCATCATCGGGGTATAATAAATCTCAAAAAATTGAGGTTTTTTTTCATTAAAAATTCAGATTTTATAGAAAAAAAATCAAATTTTTTGAGTTTTAGGCATTCGGACTTTAATAAAAAAAAACCCTCAATGTAGAGATAAATGAAAGCTGTCTATAGCAATTTTAATGTAATTTTTTCAATGCAAGTTTTTTTTAATTGTGGACCCACTGAAAATGGTAAATTTGAGCTATTCAAAGTTTTCTTATCAAACTTTTGAAATTCAGATTTTTAAATAATAAGGAAACATTTAAAAAAAATTTGAGTGTATTTGAATTAGAAAAAAATTCTAACATTGCACAAACTCAAATTTTTGATTAATAAGACAATTAATGTATATTTTTGTACTGTTTCAGGTTCTAAGTTTAGCTGTCCTAATGGTATCAGACACAATAAAGTAACACTGGTGGAATTAAAGTAAAATCCAAATGGCACTGCAGTCCAAATATGTTGGAAGAATGCAATATTTTAAGATTATAAACAACCCTAGCATTTTAATCTGGATCAAGTTGCTTGTTGACTTGTTGAATTTTCTCTTAGGCTACCTACACAAATGGCTCTTGGCACTCGAACACCATTCTTATTTCCACACATCTGGAGGGCAGACGCAACAGAAGCTTAAAGGAGAAGGAAAGCTACGGAGGCATTTTATTGCCAATAGATTAGCTGCAATAGTGCAAACTAGAATGCTATATTTGTAGAATGTTTTACCATACCTGAGAAAAAAGCTCTAGAAACTCTCTGTTTGTTTAGGATAGGAGCTGCAGTATTAATGGGGTGTGACATCACTTCCTGCCCGAGTCTCTCCCTGCTCTGGGCTCAGATTACAGTAGAGAAGGGGGGGGAAGAGGAGCAAACTGAGCATGCTCTTGCCCAGGGCAAGGAGGTTTAAGCTGAAGGCAGGAAGTCTGATACAGAAGCCCATGTGTACACAATAGAAGGAAAGAAATGCAGTGTTTCTTTTCACAGGGGACTCAGAGCAGCATTACTTTGGGGGTTTACTGGTATATTTAGATGGACCTTTCTGATAAGGCTTACTTATTTTTAACCTTTCCTTCTCCTTTAAGAATGCACAGACTGGGGTTAGTTATTTCTGTCTGTATGTTCACATGGGAACAAAAATCACAGACCTTAGCCAAATACTGCTGTAGTAAAGTAGGTCAAGACCAACTTCTTTGCGTCCTGGTTCAGTGAGTGTTTGAAGCCATTCCCAAGTATACTCCCCAAAAAGAGAAACAGCTAGGTCTTATAAATTTGTGAAACTGTGGGAAAAATTCACCAGCGTCAAAAAAATTTGGAAGTGGGTCGGAATAGTCGCTCACATCAAAACTGCAGCGCGTCAACATTATTCGCACACCCATTGACTTTAATGTGGGCGTCAAATTTGACGCGGGCGTCAAATTTGACGCGGGTGTCAAAGTTCGCGTTTCGCAAATTCTTCACCTTTTCAAGAATTTGATGGAAGAATTTGTCCTGTTTCTCTTCGCTGAAAAATTTGTGAATTTTCTAGCGAAGAGAAACAGGACAAATTCTTCCATCGCTGGTTTTGTTTTCCAAACAAACAAGTAAATCAGACTCTTTCCAGCATAAGTTTCACAACAGGCTATTTATCGATTACATTTTCCTTTTTGCTTTTGGAAGTCTTGTTGTTCCTAGTAGCAACCTCATTTAGAGTAACTCACCTTTTAATTACTCTAATTATAGAAAACAAAATAAAACAAAATATTTAAAAAAGATGTTTTTCTTTCTGAGACCTCAAATAGTCTCTGTCAACTATCTACTTATTTGTAGATATGGCCAAATGAGACTGATTTATTTGACCCTAGATTAATTATAACACCATTTTCGGGGCAGTCCTCAACCCCTGGGGGTTTCAAGCCAATCTGATTAATGTCTTTCTGAGTCATTAACAGTTAATGGTCCAGGGGCTATAGTTATAGAAATATATACTAGGTCAGGAAAGAATGAATGAACAGTTACTGGCCATAGATTTAGAGCTAACTATTTGCAGGCCTATGTGTGAGTTGTGGCTCTTCAATTTATTTTTATGACCCCATCATAAAATCATTTTAGTCTTTTCTCTAATTTCTTTTTGACTGTGTGAGCAAATATTATCTTTCCTTTGCATTAAAAAATAACAAAACTGTGCACAGAAAAGTGGATAAAGCAGACTAAAGCTAAAATATTTTATTCACATAAAACTATTTGTATGCACCACAATTTGTTGTGTACTCTGGACCCAAAATGTGTGTACATGGAACATAAAACACAACAAAAAAATATATTTATAAAGATGTCATATAGGATAAAGTGCTCAGTGGAACCCAAAATGTTGCTCTGAATTTGTATGCACATGGGCTAAATAAACCACAGATTCATTTTTCACCTTTATCAGAGTGCTACTGGTTAATAAACCCTCGAATTCGACCCTCGAATTAAAATCCTTCAAATTCGAATATCGAATTTGAAGGATTTAGCGCAAATGCTTTGATCGAACCACTTTAAACCTACCGAGCTGCAATGTTAACCTATGGGGACCTTCCCCAGCACTTTTCTAAGCTTTTTCTGATCGAATAAAAAATCGTTCGAATCGAATGATTCAAACAATTTTAAGCGATCGATCAAATGATTTTTATTCGATCAAATAAAAGATTCGAAAAGTGCTAGGGAAGGTCCCCATAGGCTAACATTGCAGCTCTGTAGGTTTAAAGTGGCGAAGTATGAAGTATGAATTTTTTAAAGAGACAGTACTTCGACTATCGAATGGTTGAATGGTCGAACGATTTTTACTTTGTTTGATCAAATTAGATCGAATTTAACTCATTCGATGGTCGAAGTACCCAAAAAAATACTTTGAAATTCGATTTTTTTTTCATTCGAATTCTTCACTCGAGCTTAGTAAATCTGCCCCTGGGTGTGAAAATAAGGGGTTGAGCACTCAACATAAGTATATAGGATACAGGAGGTCACTATTTTTTCACTGTAGTTACTGGCCCAGATGATAATCTTATATGGTGAGAGTATATGTTAATTATGTCATCAAGACTAAATAGACCTGGCTATTTGAGTTGCCACTTTTTCCTGTTCCCCTTTCTGGACGGGGGCAGGAGCTGACATCAGGGGGCGTGGGAAGATGACGTCGCAGGACAGGGCAATGATGTCACGGGCAGGGGCAAGGACGTTGCGAGGTGGGGTAGATGACGTGGCAATGGCAATGTCATGGCCAGGGCCAAATTTCGAGGCGCAACCCTAGTGCCCGCCCCTAATATTCTAAAAATTGCTTTGCATTTCATATCTCATATATCACACATAATAATGTAAATGCACCTTACAGTGGCACATGATCACATATTTACCCTACTCAAGTGCATGCTAATTAAAAAACAAATATAAATATCCTTTTTGACCACTGTGAGCCTTAATACATTTTATAAGCATTCCCGAGTGGCCCCTTTCAACTGTAAATTCTACACAACTAAACTGACTTTTAATAAAAAATAAATCGTTTACGGATTTCATTTTAAGACTGATGCTCGTCTAGATTACATGGACAGTTGCATAATCTGAATTTGCAATAAATGCCATTAGATATCACAAAATGCCATTGTTTCTAAATATTATCCAGTATTGCTGTTGCCGAACTGAAATTTGGTCCGACAACTACCAAATCCCAAACTGTCATATCAAAAAGGCTTAAAAACCTTCCTCTCCGTCAATGTATCAAAAGATGTTCAGATCATTGGCACACTGTGGAACAGTAGCATTTCAAAGAGGAAAATGCCATCCAATGTCATTAGTAATTTCTTGCATATATTAAGCATATTTTTTTGATTACTGAATAATTGATGATATATGCTTCACTTGGATAGTGCCAGTGCAACAGCTGCTCTTCATAAGTATTCTGGGCATATAGAGGAGTGACTGCCAGGTGTTAATGTGAAGGCATGGTCATTTAAGCAGGATATCATGGAGTCTAATTTTTCAAATACAGAAGCAGATGACAGATTCAAAGCAAATGGACCACATCCGTTGTCTGTTTCCATACCTGTCTTGTATTATTTATTTTCTGGATTTATTTAGATATACTGTATGGTCATTTAATAGTCTTTGGCCCTAAGTTTAAAATAACTTATAGCATTCCCAACATTCCACAATCCTAAAGCGTATGGATAATTCACTAGAGGATTATTCTGCAGAAAATATAGAACTGGTAGCGTTTAGTTACCCTTCAAATATTATTAATTATAAGGAAGTTTTTTTTTCATTCTGGAAGAAATAAGTTAGGTACTGTGTATAAGTGGTTAGTATTACTGCCTTGTAGCTTTCAGTATTATCTGCAAAGATTTTCTGTGTTACCTTCTTATGTCCTTCAACACTATGAAAGCATACAGGAAGGTTAATTGGCTCCTGAGGAAATTGACCATCGTGTGTATATGATAAGGGCTGTAGACTGTAAGCTCCTCTGGGACAGGGACTGGTGTGAATCATGTATAATCTCTGCAGAATATGTTGATGCTATGTAAATAAAATATAGTAATATCTTCTCTTTGTAGTTTTTGCAGAGCACATCTCACTGTGATTCAGTTCACTGTGGGACGTCTCTGGAGTATTATTTGCTGTATGTTTTGCTGTAAAACACCAAAATACAAATATCAAATTAATGAAGTGACAAGATACAATATATGCTTCTTTCATAGCAATTTAATTCAAAGACAAATCTTAGGATCCTAAAACAATCAATTAATAACCCCAGAAGGGGAGTATTATATATCATAGGAAAGTATTCATCATTAACATAAGGGTTTAAACTCCCAATTTGCCAAAAATTGGTCAACACCTAGCATGTCATTTAGAAATTCAGTTGCAGAGCCTACAGTTTGTAGGCCATCTTGCTTCTTGTTGGAATGAAGAAAGTTCTAGGTATTTGTAATCATTACATTTTTTCCTAACAAAAAAAGCCACATTGTGCTTAAAGTTTTTTGCATTTTCATGTACAGACGTATAAATAGTAATGAGCGAACCTGTAAATTCGCGAAACAGCAAAACAATCAAAACGGCAAAAAATCTGTGAAACGGCAAAAAATCAACAAAACGGCAAAAAATCAAATCAAATCAAAAAAATGTAGGTGCAACAATTTTTCTCACTCCAAATGCATTCAAGTCAATGGACGGTTTTCCTTATGGAGACTTTTTTGCCTCCAATTTTTTTGACAATTTTGTCTTAGCGACATTTTTGCCTCTGCGACTTGTTTTTCCAAATCCAATGGGTGTCAAAAATGACACCCATTGACAATTTTTACATTCAACTCTTTTGTTGCGGTGAATGTTTGCTGCAGTATTGCGAAAAATTCAGCATGGAATTTCTCTGCGAATCCATGCCTACCAAATAAATTCACTCATCACTGCCTATAAAATAATGTTTCGTTGTCTATTTATAAAGAACCCTGGTTTGATGTTAAATGTATTGAATGCAGGGGCACCATCAGGAACCTCTGAGCACTATATTCCTAAATGAGCGAGGCTCTCCCCCTCAAAGGGTCCTCAATTAAAAATAAAAATCCACAGACACATGACATGCCCCTGATCCACCCCAGCCATGCCTATTATACTAAAACCCTGCCTGCAATCTGCCTGCACCCCTCTCAATCTCCCACAAGACCTGCTATCTTTGTTACCCACAAGTCTGCCATGGATATCTCTTGGAGCCCACTTAGCCATAGCACTCATGACTGCAGTACCCCTGTTCCCCCTGATTTGAGAGTGGGTGTTCACAGAATAAATGGCCAAAATTATGGTCATGTCCTAAAATGGACCAATGTTTTCTAACGATTCCTTCAATTTGTTTACTGAGGACACCGTATTCAGTCACAAAGGGTATCCTTCTATCCCCTTTGTGTGTTTTCTTTTCTTTCAATAGTGTCGTCCTAGGTAAGGCTAGGACCTCATCCCTTACCTCACACAAGGTGTCTTTATTGTAGCCTCTGGCTGCAAACTTTTTTATTAGTTTCTCAGCGGCATCCAAGTATTTTATGTCGTCTGAGGCTATTCTTCTCACCCTTAAGAATTGACCTATGGGAATGCCTTTTATAGTGTTAGGGGCATGGAAACTGTCAGGCCTTAGTATGTTATTTCTTTCTAAGGGTTTGCTGTACAATTCAGTAGTGATTTGTCCAGCATCATTGTTCACTTCGAGTACAGTAGTAGTACAGTAGTACTGTACTCAGCAGTAAATTTAACTGTTGGATGTTGTTCATTTAAGTAGTTTAGGAACTCCAGAAGTAGTTCCTCAGTGGATTTCCAAATTATGAAAACATCATCCACATATCTATAGTAACAGGCAAACTGATCATTAAATCTCGCATTTTCCAAAATCACGCTTTTTTCTAACATGCACATGAAAATGTTAGGGTAGCTTGGGGCGAGATTACTTCCCATGGCTGTGCCTTGTGTTTGGATAAAGTAATTTTCAGCAAACCTGAAGTAATTCTTTCTTAAGACCAATGCCATTAGTTCCAATAGAAAGTATACTTTATGATGGGCTATGGGTTCAAGGAGTAGCATTTGTTCAGCATAATGCATTCCCTCATTGTGTGGGATTGATGTGTTTAATGATTGCACAACAATGCAACACAGGATCCACTCGGGGTCTATGCTGCCTATTGTCTCCAGGCGGCTCAAGAAACCAGTTGTGTGTTTTAAACATTGGGGTATTTTTTCAACAATACATTGTAAGAATGTGTCGACATATTGGGATAGTGGCTGAAGTATGTTCCCCCTGATAGTAGGCCTGATTTTGTGTGAGCTGTTTAATTATTTAATATGAAATGAAAATGTTATTCCATATGGTTCTTTTTTCCTTAAAAGACCTTTGATCAAGCAAATATATCAGAGTAATGGATTAGAGGCATTAATGCTTTTGTATAAGAAAAACACATAAATTCCAGCGATCACATCACCTCTAGGGCAAACTTTTCTTCTTGCAGTGGATTAAGCAGGAAATTGAGCTGTAACCAAAGCACAACTGACTTATGGTTTATTAATATAAAATACTTTACACTGATATCCCTTGAAAATACCTTCCATAGAAGCCTGTTTTTTGCAAATTACTGTTCAAGTACAAGCCTGAACGCTAATCATGTCAGAGAGGTTACTTATTGTTGTCGGTCAAATTGCAGCCATTAAACCAAGCTGTTAAAGGACACTCTGATAAATATTTACCATCTGGGAATAATGGGAAATGGGACCATCTAACATTTACTCTGTAGGTAAATTGAAAGTTAGGCAAAATTATAGGTTTTTTAATAGACCAGGAGGGGGTTTCGATCAATGAAAAGACATCAAAAGAAAGGGTTAAAGTAGTTCTCTCACAGGAAGCCGCTTTAGTATTATTGATTTTTTCAAGGTTGCCCAGATCTGAAGGAAATACTTTTTCATCTTAAATTGTTTTATGCAAACGGAAGGGCTAATATAATCTGTTAGTCAATAACAAATTATCAAAATGAAAGATTGGAACCGCATTTTTTTCCGATACAAAAATTTCATGTAATATACACAATTATAGTCTTCTTGTGCAAGGAATTTGACCCACTGTTTAGCTGTTCTTTATGATTTAGTATGTTTTATGTGGCCTTGAGTAACTAGCACTTAATGGCATTCTCTGCATGTTAGGTATAATTTACATGATCCTCCTGTGGTTACCCAAATTCATTCCTGCTGAACCCACGCTATTGTCAATCTTTATATGTAAACAACTTGTTTGTTTCTATAACCATACTCTAGTTTGCATCATACTGTATGCCACAAGACAGGAACCTTTTTCACTTTGTTTGCTTTTTTGCAAGGCCCAATACGTGATGATTATTCCATAGGAAACATATTTAAAGGGGCATTGCTTATAAACTTAACACTGTCCTCTTTGTGAAATTTAGAGCAGAATTTTTAATTGCTATCCTTAAATAAATTAACTATAACAGAGTGAAAGTTCCCATTATCAATTTGCAGGTTGACTCAAAACCCATGGTGACTTGAGGGTTAGGGGTTTGGGATTGGAATTTGGCCAACCATTGCGGATTAGGGTTGGGTGTGGGTCATACTGGGGAATTACATTCCCCCTCTGCCCTGTCTTGGAACCAAAAGCACACACAAAAGTAGTGTACATTGCAAGATGACATGGGTACAACTAGGGGCTGATTCACTAAGGGTCGAATATCGAGGGTTAATTAACCCTCGATATTCGACTGGGAATTGAAATCCTTCGACTTTGAATATCGAAGTCGAAGCATTTAGCGCAAATAGTGCGATCGTACGATAAAAGGATTATTCCTTCGATCGAACGATTAAATCCAACGATCGAAGGAATATCCTTCGATCAAAAAAAGTTATCCAAGCCTATGGGGACCTTCCCCATAGGCTAACATTGACTTCGGTAGCTTTTAGATGACGAACTAGGGGGTCGAAGTTTTTTTTAAAGAGACAGTACTTCAACTATCGAATGGTCGAATAGTCGAACGATTTTTACTTCGAATCCTTCGATTCGTAGTCGTAGTCGTAGGTCGAAGTAGCCCATTCGATGGTCGAAGTAGCCCAAAAAAACCTTCCCTGGAGTTTGCTTATCTCAAAATCTTCTACTGTGACTGTTCTGGGCTCTCTGCCAAAAGCCAATTAAGTTAGAAACTTTGTTTCTTTTTCTGGCTGTTCAGTGCAGAGAAAAACTTGACTTTCCAGTACAAACGAGGGACTGCAGGTTGAGCTGTCAAAAGAGGGACTGTCCTTCTAAAAACGGGACAGTTGGGTGGAATGCCCATAGCAACCAATCAGACGGTTGTTTTCAAAAAGCTGATTAGTAAATGCTGCCTGCTGATTGGTTGATTAGTAGAAAAATAGTAAGCTTGGTCATATTATTAATTAGAGAATTAGATTCCACTATTCCAAGTTTGTTATTGTTATACTTCTGTCCTGCAAGCTTTTATTTAGCTTTTGTTTGTCTTCTCTACCATTTAGACCTCTTTTTGCTAATGGATGATGATGAATGAATCTGTACTGTTTTGCTTTGCCGGAAATTTGCGAAAATTCGCTAAACACATTAAAGTCTACTGGCACCATTTTTGTTTTATATAGCAAAATACACTAGAGTTTATGGGTGACTGTTTTGTCTACCATGAGACATTTTTGACACACATCAAACTTACCAAAAAAAACATAAATTGCAAAATATTCGCTCATCACTACTAAAGGATATATGAAGGGGAAACCATTACATGAGTTTGTACTGGCATCTTAATAAGGGAAAAGAGGCGTTTCAGGTATCTTCTGATCTTCTAAAACTAACCTTCTTTATGTATTAACACTGGCTAAAAAGTTTGTATTCTTTCTAAACACTTCACCCCATGGGGGTATATTTATCAAAGAGTGAAGTTGGAGATCGTCACACTCCGCTAGAGTGAGATTCCGCCACTCTCCATTCATTTCTATAGGATTTTGAAAGGGGTATTTATCAAAGGATGAACTTTCACTTTCACTCATTGATAAATACTGTTTTAAAAATCCCATAGAAATGAATGGTGAGTGGGGGAATTTCACTCTCTAACTTCACTCTTTGATAAATATACCCCCTTATGTTATAATTCCCTTAGGAATGGATGTTAAATTCTCTGTGATAATTTTTCATGACCTGCTACAATAAGATACTCCCCAGTTTTACTTCTATGATAATTGGTCCCCGCAGAAAAATTGTCTCCTTATTGCAGTGCATAAATCAGATTCGCCAGCTTCTTCCAGTCCCCCTGTTTCTGAACAATTCATATTAACATCAGAACAATAGGGAGACTTTTGTGTTTTGGGATGTTGCTAATAGGCTTATTTCTCCTGGAGCTTTGAATTACAGACAGATGGCAGTTGGCCTTCATTATTCTTGTTCTATGATTATCATGTCATTGGCAAGTTATTTGCCTGGAAATGAGACCTGCATTACAGTTCAACTAGTGAAGCAGAGTATAATTGTGTTGTTGCAGCCATGAGGCAAATTGAGAAACTCTCCTCCAGTGGCAGCAGCCCGCAGGTTACCTAGGGTGGCAAAAAGCTGCTCCTGGTAATTAAAGCGCCTAAATTCATATTTTTTAATTGGAATTTTGGCTATTCTAGTGCAGAAATTGCGCTCTCTACACTGGTGATGCAGCCCCCTCAACCCACTCAAGCACTTGGAAAGATCAGCATCGGGTGTGAGGGGGGTAGCATCTGAAAGGTCGCCTCAGTCGGCGAAGACCCCAGAAACTCCCCTGGCAAGAGGGACTACAATCTGGAAAGGTATCTAGGCTATAGTGTTCCGTGACCGATCACACGCGGGCCATTGATCCATTTGAATAAAGTGTCTGTCTACTAGTGATAATATTCCTTCATACTGTCTATCTCTTATGGGTAATGGTGCATAATCTTCTTTATTTGCTTGCTTAGCCTTTGCTATATCACTACAACTTGTCTAACAACTTTCTATTCTCTGATAAATGCCTCAACTTGTGATGGTTGTATTCAATAAATAACCTTTCTGGAAAATTTCTCCAAATTCTTTCTACATAATGTATATTTGATACTGAAGAGGGTTGCAGTGTTACTTGATCTACTGGTCAGTAGTTGAGGTAAAAGAAGAGAAACTATTTGACCCCCTCTTCTGCCCTAAAGCTCAATTTCAGTTGGTTTCCCCCCATGGCTACACAGGTTCTGTTTTATATAAACTCTTGTGGTGCTTCTTAAGCAAACACTTAGGGGCCGATTCACCAACGGTCGAATATCGAGGGTTAATTAACCCTCGATATTCGACTGGGAATTAAAATCCTTCGACTTCGAATATCGAAGTTGAAGGATTTTAGCGCAAATAGTTTGATCGAACGATCAAAGGATTATTCCTTCAATCGAACGATTAAATCCTTCGAATCGAACGATTCGAAGGATTTTAATCCAACGATCAAAGGAATAGTCTATGATCAAAAAAACTTAGGAAAGCCTATGGGGACCTTCCCCATAGGCTAACATTGAGTTTGGTAGGTTTTAGATGGCGAACTAGGGGGTCGAAGTTTTTTCTTAAAGAGACAGTACTTCAACCATTGAATGGTTGAATAGTCGAACGATTTTTAGTTCGAATCCTTCGATTCGAAGTCGTAGTCGAAGGTCGAAGTAGCCCATTCGATGGTCGAAGTAGCCCAAAAAACACTTCGAAGTTTTTTTACTTCGAATCCTTCACTCGAAGTTAGTGAATTGGCCCCTAACTTTTAACAGTGCAGGATAACACTGTGTTTTTTTTAATGGGGTTTCATTTTGATGCTCATTACTTATGAGCTGACATGTTTGCCCAAACTGTGCAAAGTTACCTTGTTTCATATATAAGAATTTTCACTTTTTAGTCACTTTAGTCTTTGCAGATGGATGCACAAAACGTGTTCCTTCACGTCCAAACTAAAATGACTTTGCACACAGAACTTCTGTTTGTTTTTCAAAAGAAACTCGGATTTCTCCAACATGCTCGCCAGCTGCTGGAAACATTATTTTAATGATCTCTGGATAACGAGGAATGGATTTCCTTTGTAGATCGAGCAGCTTGCGTCGATAAAGTCCATTTCTACCCACAGCCCCACAGCCGCACATCTTCCTTAATAACCCACGTGTGATCTTTTTCTGTGCACAGAGTTTTGCATTGCATCTAATTTGCTCAGCTGGGAGCTGGCTTGTTTATTTGCAAGCACTAGATTGAGAAGACGGCGAGGAAATAAACTATTAGGATACAAATGGAAGGGGAGATCCTGCCTGTGTATTCCCTTTACTATTGCTCTGATCTAGCAGAATTAGTTATAATAACAGGTAACACAATGTAATAATACAAGCGGCACTGTAATCGCTTGCAGACAGATGTAGTCGAATACCCAGAGAGGGATTATGCATTGATGCAGGAGGATTTTATAACCACAGAGCAGAAAAATGCTAACATAGAAAGGAAAATATAAAACTCCTATGCTTGGTTATTCCATTCTGCTTCACTGAGATGTTTAGATCTGAATTTTACAATAGAGCTCGAAGGGGGGGTTGGGCAGGAAAACAGTAATACTGAGGTCCTGGGGAAGGATAATTAAAATCAGGGATTTTATATCCATTTTTAAATCTGTTACTAAATTATAATTTCCTCAAGTGCCCTGAAAAAGAAAGTTCAGAGAAAGTGCTAAGTGTGAAGAAGAACATATGGGCCCTTCACTACACTGAGCTGAAGTAGATCAATAGTAAGGCACTACTGCATCCAGTACCTCCCATTTGTTCCAGTTTTCATGGGACCTCAAAGGTGGGTAATTGTTGTATTCATAAAGTTGTATATTTCTCCTTACACGTTACAAACTTAGGAAAGCCTATGGGGACCTTCCCCATAGGAAACAAGGGAAAGTTGTGCTCACCACTATTTTTTAAAACCATTAGGCGGGGGTGCAATGAGGCTGTGACCACAAAATACATATAGTCAAATACAAGAGTCCTCTGCACTCAACCCATTATCAATATATTTAAGACAGCGACATTTTGTGCATACTGCTACTAAAAAATGCCTTACCCTTTAAACAAAACAGGGATTGTTTGTCCATATATTGCAATATATTTAAGCTGGCCAACTACGTCAAAGTCATCCCATATCTGGCCAGTCCTACGCTCAATTTTATCTGATTCATTAAGAATTCTATTGCTTCATTATACATTTTACAAAGGGACTAAGTTTTACCTGCAACTTACTAGTTGCTTTCAAAGTAAACCCCCAAACTTGGCTGCCCTTTTATTAGACACCAGTGGGATCACCTGACTATAGCTGGGAAGCTTCCCCATAGGCTAACATTGAGTTCGGTAGGTTTTAGATAGCGAACTAGGGGGTCGAAGTTTTTTCTTAATGAGACAGTACTTCGACTATCGAATGGTCGAATAGTCTAACGATTTTTAGTTCGAATCCTTCGATTCGAAGTCGTAGTGGTAGTCGATGGTCGAAGTAGCCCAAAAAACACTTCGATATTTGAAGTTTTTTTACTTCGAATCCTTCACTCGAAGTTAGTGAATTGGCCCCTAACTTTTAACAGTGCAGGATAAAACTGTGTTTATTTAATGGGGTTTCATCTTGATGCTCATTACTAATAAGCTGACGTGTTTGACCAAACTGTGCAAAGTGACCTTGTTTCATATATAAGAATTTTCACTTTTTAGTCACTTCAGTCTTTGCAGATGGATGCAAAAAATGTATTCCTTCACGTCCAAACTAAAATAACTTTGCACACAGAACTTCTGTTTGTTTTTCAAAAGAAACTTTGTATATTGTATATTTCTCCTTACACGTTATTTATTTTTTTTTTTACCAAGCATCACAATCCCTTAAATCTAGAAAATAGAAAGACTTGAGATAATTATAAACTGTTATTTTACAGCACCTCATACTAATCATAACCAATTCATCCAAATGTCCATTTACTTTTACCCCAGCGTTTTACACTGGGCTTCATAGATGTTTCATAGATGTACTGCTTTTAGAGCAATGATGCCTAACTTGATGTTTGGTATTTTTATGGTACAGACTGGTCATACACCACAATTCATATATACAAACTATTACACAATCTATAATAATTTTATGGTACTTTTAATTTATTTGTATACCCAAGGGATGCCCCTAATGCTGGGTGCAAAGGGCAAAAGCATTGAAACTATTCATGGTGCATACCAGCTGACAGTATAATATCTCTAATATAGAGAAAGACAATGGAACTGTATACATTAACAAGTGGTGGTCTATCTCATTTGCCCGAAAAGCATAACAATACTATGACAACTGCACTTTCAGAACTGTAGTGTCCCTCATCCCTCATTTCACCCAACACCCAATATCTGGACATCAGATACCGCAGATGGGCAGAGAGGGCCATATATGTTTATTAATAATAATAATAATAATGAGTTAACATATATAAACCATAGCTTATTGTGTAAGTGAACTGTTACACTTACAGTATATAACCAACCATATACAATAAACCAAATCCTTCAAGAGGCCCAACCTTTAGCCCAGGCCTGAGTTCTGAGTCCTTTCTAAGTGCCCATTTGAGACTTTCAACCTCCCCTTAGGAACTCCAGGTATACCAGTTACCTACTCATCTTAAAAATGTCCATTTAAGTTACCCCTTAGGCTCATTTAAGTCACCCTCCAACAACTGTGACAATGGTCACACCCAAAATCATGTAGGGTGGGAGAAAGGGTTGCTGCTGTGCTCCTGGTCCTCCTCCCAGTTGGAAACTGACTTTTGACCAAACTTTTAGGCCCACCCTCTAATTTACCCTGGAAAATCCTTAAAACAATCACATTCCAGGGGAGAAGAAAGGAGGACTATCCTTCTAGCATATCCTCCATATCCTGCTTCCCTTCTCACTGGTATCCCAAGAAATTATCTACTTAATGGCCTTAAATGTGTTTTTGTCTGGTCAGCTATTTGAATACAAACATCTGATTGGTTGCAGTGGGTTACTGTAGATTAGGGGAAACATAATACATGCTTAGTCTCTGCATAGAATGCAACCTGAGAAAATATGTCAACAGAATATATCAGAACTGCCAGAGAGATGCAATAATCATTTTCCATTATATATTAGTTACCAGTGATGGGCCCGTGTGACGCCTGTGTGAACTTTGACGCCCACGTAAATTTTTTACACCCGCATTAAAGTCAATGGGTGTCAGAATAATGTTGACGTGCTACAGTTTTGACGCGAGTGACTATTCTGACGCGCGCTTGCCAGATTTATTCACCCATCGTTATTAGTAAAATTATACCAATACCATTATAGAGTGACTGCTTAGCAGTGATCCCCAACCAGTAGCTCGCTAGCAACATGTTGCTCTCCAACACCTTGGATGTTGCTCCCAGTGGCCTTAAAGCAGGAGTTTATTTTTGAATTCCAGGCTTGGAGGCAAGTTTTAGTTGCATAAAAACCAGGTGCACTGCCAAACAGAGCCTCAATATAGGTTGACAATCCACATAGGGGCTACTAAATGGCCAATCACATCCCTTATTTTGGCACCCAGGAACATGTTTCATGCTAGTGTTGCTCCCCAACTCCTTTTACTTCTGAATGTTGCTCACGGGTTCTAAAGGTTGGGGATCCCTGGCTTACAGATCCAGTAGTATTCTATGTGCTTTTATAACATGCATCGAATGGTAATTATGTTGTTGCGACATAATATTTAGCACATGATGTGAGCCTTTTAAGTGACTGCATAAAATTCAGATTGTGATAATAATATGCTTCATTATTTCATATCACCCACCAGAATGGAAAACCTTTTCTCCATTACATTTTTATTTTGATCAGATACAATCGAATGAAAGTTTCACCATTGCAGTATAGGAATTGCAGATTCCTATCTAATACAGCAATTCCGAATTTATATCTGCTGAACATCTGGTAAAATGATTCTCATTCCCGGATACTCCTTTCTTGTGACTCGCTGAACTCTAAATTCTACATCATAAAAATAAAGTTTATTTCAATGGCTTTGGACAGGATTTAATATTCTGCAGAATGATGCAGTAATATTCAGTAAGAGATTAGAACACTGAGTGATATAGGGAGGATTTAATACACATTGTAAAACAACTGGATTTTAGTGGTATTGATATGAAGTACATGCATATTAATGTTATGAAAAGCAAACATAACAATGCAGACTGAATTTCACACAATAGCAGCATTTAATGGTCTAAATAGAGAGCGATGCGAACACACAGAGTGCTATGGCTGATAAAATTGCCCTGCACCAATAGAATAGATTGATGGGCATACTGTAAATGGAACAAAAATGAAGTATTTAGCAGAGCCATAAGATTTTCATTGTGATTGTACCACCCAGGGAGGTCCAAGTAATACGATGTAAATTCAGTTTGATTAATTACACCATCTGTCCTCAATTAATAACATGCAAATCAGGTGATGTAGTTTAGAAATAGTTCAAGTACTCATATATATTAGGGATGTTTCAATAAGTCAATATTTTACAATTATTTATGCATTCACTGTAACTAACGAATGGAGACCCGAGAATTCAGTTCAAAATACAACGTTTTGGCTGGGGGCACTGGGTCATCGTTCATGGCTAGAACAAACGGTGGGGCTTGAACCCAGAATGTCTGCTTCCAAGGTTGCAAAGGCAGAAACTGTTGTTTGGTTTAGTAAAACAGCTTTGTTTTCCTATCTACTTTCATCACCACAGTGAGAAATAATTCCTTTGTGGTCTATGTTATCTCAAAAAATATAGAACGTATAGGATATCAATCACTCAGACATAAGACCATTTGAGAAAGGTAATCATTGTCAGATCCTTTGAGATTTATTCAGAGACAGATTTCAAAGGATTTGCTGAAAACCTTAATTTCAGGAAAGCTGTTTTAACACAAAAAGGCTGTTACTATAGCTCCTAGAAACGGACAAAGATTTCATGGGAATAAATAGGATATAAATAGAAAGTCTTTAAAATGCGGTTAAACAACAACAGTAATTAGTATATTCCCAAGGGAAACAATGAATGTAATTGAAACAAATCACAACCTTTCTGGGTTAACGTGAGAGTAGTTAAAGAAACAGGGAAAACTACTCTTTCCACCCTCACAGCCTAAAAAACTGTGGCTCTGTACCAGTCATCCTTTGTTCATTATATACCAAGGTACACTGTTCCTTAATATACCCAGCAAAACAGAACAGTGCAAGTAGGCCCCAGTATAATTAGGGCATCTAAAAAAATGACATTATTGCTTGTGACATTATATGCAACAGATATCCCCTCCTCATTCCCTGGATACTATTCTGCTACAAGGGCAATCATTAAAGCTGTTTTTACTAGGGTTAGAAGCTCTATTTAGAAGTGGACTAAAAATCTCTCTTCACTAAGTTATATCTGCAGGCTAACCTTATACACTTGATCTCACCCTGGACTTTCTGTTTTTTTGGTATTCAGTCTTTTAGAAAGAACAGCACTGACCAGTAAATGTACTGCAATGATTGTGCATGTGCCACCCTTTTGTATCCATGTTATTGTCAGAAATTCTCTGGTTCAGAACCTGGGACCTGCTGTTAACTGGCTGTAACAACTCGTTGTTGAGCCAATTACTTTTTCTTTCTGTTTTCCATGGCTAACACAACCCATGATCCAGCTGCAGAAAATAGCCCATTAGCCCTTCTGTTTGGTCCAAGCCTTGAGCTCCTGAGGTTCTGAATTCCTGGTTCTGAATCCTGTCCTTAAGTCATTTCCTTCCTGTGATATATGTGCTCTGACTCCCTGGTTTTGACCCTTGGCCTGTTATCTGGATTCCTGCTTTTTTGTCACCTACCCTGACCCTGTGCCTGTTTTTGAACTGACAAGACCACTGCCTGCAGTCACACTTTGATTGTCTGCTCCATGAACTCATTTCTAGTGATGGGCGAATTTATTTGCCAGGCGCTAATTCACGGCGAATTTCCACGTTGAAATTCACGAATTTGCAGCGAAAATTCACCGGCAGCATCAAAATTTTTTCGCCCGTTTCATGAATTTCGCTGGAAATTGGCAAAATTCATGCCGAAGCGAAAAGCGACAAATTCACCCATCACTACTCATTTCTATTGGGTCATTGTCTTTGCTTTTTCATTAAAACTTTTGTTGCAGAGAAGTTTGTGTCAAGCCTTAGAATGTTGGGTAGTAGTTACTCAGCACGTGGGCTCCTCAAAACCAATTTAACCAGCAATTCTGACAGCTATGCATTAGGACAGGGCAGAGAGAGCATCTAACCTAACCATCCATAGTTATGAATAAGGTTTTTTAAGTGATACAGTAGGCAAAAATGATGTGGGCAATAAAAATATATATGTTTATGACTGTTTGCCTATGTTTTAGTGGAGCACCATACATTGAATTGAGATTTTCTGAAAATTGACTTAGACTGTTTAACAAGATACACATAAATGAATGTATTCCTTAAACATCTGAAACCACAGTAGGATTTGGATGAAAGTGTCGTCAACTAAACATCTACACATATTTGTAACATGGTTCTTAGGCTTTCAAGAACATGTGATAATGAAGGCGTGTATATAAGTACAAGCAAATTCCATCAATCAGTTCAGAATAAAACACATAATTATTTATATATTTAAGAAGGACAGAGTTCAGGTGCATTCTGTAGTTTGCCAGTCATATGTTACTGTACACTAGGGGTGCCATTTCTGTCTTCAGATTTACCATCAAGAAAACTAACACCAATCAGTATATAAATATAGCTCTTTAGAAAAGCATGTTCTAGACAGACTGTAGGCTATGTCCCTAACATTTGCTGTTTTCTGAAAGGAAATACACGAAGTGAAAAATGACTAAAATCTTATCAGATGGAAATACAATGGTTTATGTAGCTCCGTTCTTTCTTTTATGATTAGGTTTGAGACAAATGAGACAATATATTGTGGAATAATGCCTTGGAAAGCCTCCAAGCAAATTTAGAATCTAAAACATTGTAATGGTAAGTACAGTATCTTTTGCAGCTGTAGTAAATGTTTTGGGGAGACAGTGATTATAGCAATGTATTCCAAACAAACCTTGCCAGAGTAATTCTTCTAAAACTACTATTACACAGTTAAGAGAGCTGTATACTGCATGGCCCAAAGTTAAGGGATAGTTACTGTATGTAGGTAGATATCATGACAAATAAAGCCTCAGAGGATACTGGAAGTTGTTTCTGATTCTAATCAGCAGAATGGGCCACTGCTAGGGACATAGGTTGGTCGATACTTAGGCTTGAAGTACCCAAATAAGGACAAGAGGCACAAATGGTAATTTAGGGATTTTTCTGTAAGCTTTAACTCTTTAGAGCCTGTTCCTAGTCCTGTTTTCGGTCTGTCAAACATATTTGCACATAAATGTAAGCAATTATAAAACTGCAGGACAAAGATGAAAAACAATTAAAAAACCTCATAATGCCCTTTACTCCAGTAATGCCAAAATGCAAAGTGCAAGTAATTCTTAACAGACCTCAAATGAATATTTTGAGCCAATAGTTGCAATGTGCCCAAGATCAGAAAAAACAGTTCCCAGTCCTGGGCTCAAATAGAGGCAAAAACTATAATTATAATAATAATAATAGTCTGTGGGGCACATTTACTAAGCTCGAGTGAAGGATTCAAAGTAAAAAAACTTTGAATTTTGAAGTATTTTTTTGGGTATCGAATAGGCTACTACGACCTTCGACTACGACTTCGAAACGAAACGATTCAAACTAAAAATCGTTCGACTATTCGACCATTCGATAGTCGAAGTACTGTCTACTTCGACTACATACTTGGGCAGTTTAAACCTACCGAGGTACAATGTTAGCCTATGGGGACCTTCCCCATCACTTTTCTAAGGTTTTTTTGATCGAAGGAAAATCCATGAATCGATCAATTAAAATCATTCGAATTGTTCAGTTCGGTAGGATTTGCTGTAAATCCTTCGAATTCGATATTCTAATTCGTAGGATTTTACTTTGAGTGTCGAAATCGAGGGTTTATTAACCCTCGATATTCGACCCTTAGTAAATGTGCCCCTATGTGTGTGTGTAATTGTATTTATATTGTGTTTTAGTGTAGGAAAGTATAAAACTACAAACAGGGAGGGCAAATATTACAATGAATACATATGAAGATGCAGATAAACTATTTACTGCACCTAGGTGCTTGCCTGCTTGCTGTTTCTACAAGATGCGTATAAAATTGACATGTCTTTCAAACAATTCGAAATGCAACATTCACTAAAGTGCCTCGGTGCACGCAAAGCAATACCCTTGCCATATATATATATAAAACATGCAATATAGATAATTGTTCTGCAACACTCCTGTTTACAGAAGTGATAAAAACTGCACTTATTTGTAGTCAAAGAACAAGTCATTATATATTTATAATATATTATGTATAAAATATATCATTTATAGAATTGATCTATAAAAAGACCCATCAAACTTTCTCAGCTCGGAGCTGATAGCAACAATAATATAGCATTGCTTATTTAGCAAAACAGAAGAGTGTTTGTTTGCAGCTGAACTTGAAGTTGTTTTAGATTAAAAAGGTTATCTATCATAACAAGTTTACTTGCATGGAGAGTCATCTGAAATCATATACAGATTTGATTGACATATAAAACATGACCCTGGTATTATGCCAAGAAGAGTAAAATAATAGTTGACAAATGGAGTTCTTGTGCAACTGGGGATTCAGCCTGTTCATTGCAAGAGATTTCAGAGCCTCTGTGATGGTGTGACTGCTCAGCCATGCAGTCACACCATCGCATTTCTCACATTATTATTAAACACTGCGTGTGACTGTCACTATGCGTGTGTGTATTTGTGAGTGACACTGCATGTGTGCAAGCTAAAACTGGCCTCATTTATAGTAGGAGGACAAGTTGCAAAGTACAAAAACACCAGCTACTCATAAGTGCATCCCTTTGTGCTTCCAGAACAGGGAGCAGAACTGAGTTGCAATGGCAGCACACGTCAGCCGTGCATAAAACATAAGAGGCACATGAGCAGGATATGCATGTCTCCCAGCATGCCCCTGTCCCCAGGACTGCCTCCTGCTGACCATGGGATAATGACTACATGCTCTGTGTTCTGTAACTAACAAAATTAGGGTGTCCGTTACTATTGTAAAATAGAGTTTAACTGTAAATATATAATTATTTTATGCGTTGAGTGTGCTAACTGACTCTTACTTTGGAATTTAGTCTGCGCTGGTCATTGAAATGACTCTGGAATGCTTTATAACTTTCAGAATAAATGTATAACTTTATAAATAAATAACCTTTAAATACTGTACATTAATATATTTATACTGGAATTGGTGTATTATAAAAAGTATCCCTTAAGAATATATGAGGATATCAGAAGTACATTAATACACGGTAATAGTAGTAATAACATAACAATAGGTTTTTCAGTCGGTTAGTCACAGGACTTTGATTCAAAGAAGCCTATATTTGATTCTCTATAGCTGCATGCACATCAAACTCAGCTAAAAGCTTTATATTCAGCCACTTTATGTGGAGGAAAAATGTCATGTACAATTTCAGGTTATTAATAATACGTAAAAAATAAAATGTTATCCATTTGTACAAGAACCGTAGTTAGAAATCAATTAACCCTGTGCTAAATTTAGTCCAGCACCACCTAATTAAAGACAAGTCCTCAGTGTTTTTTTTTTTTAAGTAAACCACAGTCGTTCCTTGATGTGATCCCCTTAAAATAGTGGTCCCCAACCAGTGGCTCGTGAGGAACATGTTGCTCTTCAACCCCTTGAATGTTGCTCCCCGTGGCCTAAATCAGGTGCTTATTTTTAAATTACCGGCTTGTAGGCACGTTTTGGTTGCATATTGGTGTATTACCAATATGAGCCCCCTGTAGACTGACAGTCCTTATAGGGGCTACCAAATGGCCAATCACAGACATTATTCAGCACCCCCAGGAACATTTTTCATGCTTGTGTTGCTCCCCAATTCCTTTTAAATCTGAATGTTGCATGGATAAAACAAGGTTGGGGACTCCTGCCTTAAAAGGTCTAAAAACCCTACTGAGGTCCTATAGTATTGATGCTGCTGTAATGTCACACAAATGTAGAATAATATATTATGCCTACAAAAAAAGGAATGACTTATTAGTAAGTTTAGTAAATCATATCCATATTTAACCTCTATATAATAATCTTCAACCATCTCTTAACTTGTGAAATCATTCTTCATATCTTGAATATTTTAGATTACAAGGTTATATTTAGGGTCTTGAAGTCCTGGAGTCTCCTCTGCACTTTGCATCGATTCCTCTAATTTCATTTTGTTCCAGGAGACAAGTTAGACTTGGACATGTCCATAAATCAGTGAGAATGAAATAGTTCTTGTACAAGCTATTACTGACTGCTAAAGTATATGCCCCAAGATTGTGAATGCAACATACTTGGATAAATCAATGCCAAGTTAGAAAATGCAAAAATTGAAACAACCTGACACAATTAATTGGGTGCTATGGGTTATTGTACTCAGCCAAGCTTAATACCTTTTATTACATATGAGAAATACAACTTCAGCAATGATGGACTTGCAAATGGTTTTGTAGACTATGACACTGACTATTGTTCAGTCCCTTATTCAGAACATGTAGCAGAATGAGGACATATTGGCAAATCAGATTTAGGAAACAAAACTATGACCTGTTCATATATTTTCCACTGTTACCAAAGAGCCATCATTTCCAGAATCTAAATCCAGATCTAAATCTCTGGTAACACTAAGGCTTTTGAAGGAGAAGTGAAACAGAACAGAACCTGTACTGAACTTTCCCATTTTTATTTATAGAGGGCCATATTCTCCCACAGCACTTTAAAGGAGAAGGAAAGTCTTATTCTACTTGAAGGTGCCAAATGTTAGGTATCCCTAAGCGATTGTATATACTGACCTGAAACCCCGGGCCGGTGCTCTTATCAGGAGAAAACTGCACCGGGTTATTCCAGCAAGCACCACAGAGTGCTCCTCTTCGGGCTTCTTCTTTCTTCAAATTTCCCAGGGCAGACAAATGCGCAGTAGAACGAAATAGCCAACTTTTTAGTTAAGTTCAGCTTTTCGCTCTACTGCGCATGCTTAACCATGAGAAGAAAGAAGAAGCCGGAAGAGGATCGCTTTGTGGTGCTCACCGGAAGAACCCAGGGCCGGTGCAGTTTTCTGCTGATAGGAGCACCGGCCCGGGGTTTCAGGTAAGTAAATACATTCACTTGGGGTGCCTAACATTTGGCAGAAGACTTTCCTTCTCCTTTAAAGGAGAAATCAACCTGTGGGAAAAAAACCCTACCCCCCACCCCAGGTAGACCTCCCTACCTCCTCCCCCCAGGCTAACTACCTCGTCCCCGGGGAAATGCCCCATACTCCATTCTTAGCCCTCGGCGCAGATTCTTCCAGCAAAGTTCCACGCGTCCATCTTCTGTGTCCTCGGTAAGCTGACTGGGCAATTTCCATGTAATTTTACGCATGCGCAAACGGGCAAACTGCTCCAACTGCGCATGCTCAAAAATACCGATCTCGCAGTCAGCTTACAGAGGACACGGAAGATGGACGCGTGGAAGTTCGCTGGACAGAACTTCTGGTGAAATTATAGTGCCCAGTGAATACTATTAAAAACAATCTCCAAAGCAACACCTCATTGTGTTCTTTATATACAGCGCTGTGTATTTAAACTACTTACCCCAGTCAGAGGCAGAGGGGGCAGATCCCTTCGGAATTTCGCCCTGTTAGAGCCGCCAGCATGTCAGGCACAACAACCGATCTATTGTTGCGCAGTATAGATCGGTTGTTGTGCCTGACATTATATTATACACACAATAATAACAAGCCCACAATGTATACAATTATTGCCAAGTACAGCAAAATCAGAAATATTTCAAGTGATTCGAGAATGTCTCTGAAATATGTATAAAATAACTTGCCTGTTGATATTTTCTGTACTGTCAGTGGTGAATAAGGGAGTTGGTGGTGGGGAGTTTCACACTCTGGCTCTGGCTGCTTTCACTGTGAGGAGACGGAGGAGCAGTTGGAGATGGCATGTTCTTGTTTTATTCATTGAACAAAAAGCTTTATGTTGCTTCAAAATTTATGTTGCTTCCAGTACTGTCCAATCTAAAACCAGCAATTACTTTCAGACAAGACAGGCCATCTTTAAACCCTGTCTCATTTTAACTCTTAAACAAATCCCCTACAGATTCCTTGATTGACATATTTAAAGGTCGTTTTGGCAGCTCAGAAGTATGGCAGTCTTTCAAGCCTAAAAAAAATTACATATTATTCCATCTTACGAAATAAGCTTTTTTACCATCGCCATGAAAAGCTAATTCATTATTTGTTAAAAATAGTAGGGATCAAGTATATTTTTGCCAATATGAGCATATATTATACTATTCTATTTCAGAGGACCCCTTCTCCAATAATTTGGCTAAGCTTGAGTCTGTTATTCCATGTATAGATTTGTATCATCATAACTGTTGGTTAGTGCATAACAACAAAATGAATGGTTTGCTGTGAATGAGGCATTGGCTTGAGGACACAATGTTAAATATCAGCCAGAATTGTATATCATGGTTTTGAAGCCATATGGCTGTCACATGGATTGTGTGAGCTGTCACTGCTATATACATCAAAGGGGTCACAATACAGCGGCATGTGAATAAAAACAAACAACTCCTTTAAGTCATGATGCTGCAACACTTACCCCCATATGTAATAAAAGTCCCAAAGATGCCCAGAGGCAGTATCTCATAGCGACCAATTGGATGTTTGTTTTTTAACAGGTAACTTAGAAATTATACTTGCTGATTGGTTGCTATAGGTGAAAAGAACTGTAGCAAATATTGAGTCCTATATTACATAACCCCGTTTGTAGCCTATTTATCATGCTGTGTTAAAAAAAATCACCATATGATCACCAAGCAGCATCACCGTATAAAAAAAGTTTAATTTATCGAGCTGTATATAAAATTTCAACTCAGATAAAATTCTTGAAAAGGCAGCTGTTGCTTAAAAAAGCTACAGTATGTCAAACATATGCAAAGAAGTTCCACAGGAATGTATTTGCCGCCTAAACTTTTCCATTTGACTTGAATTGGTTATGCTATAAAGATGTGTAAAATAATGGAGTAAAATAGGGTGAATAGACAGTGTAAGGGCAGAGAAATGGGGAGATTAGTCTTCCGGCGTCAAATCACCTCTTCTTCGGGACCATTAATCCCCCCGAACTGCCTTTCAACTTTAAGGGGCACATTTACTTAGGGTCGAATATCGAGGGTTAATTAATATCGAAGTCGAAGGATTTACCGATATTCGTTCGTTTGAACGATCGTTGGAAAAATCGTTTGATCGAACGATTAAATCCTTCAAATCGAACGATTCGAAGGATTTTAATCCATTGATCGAACGATTTTCCTTCGATCAAAAAAAGCTAGGAAAGCCTATGGGAACCTTCCCCATAGGCTAACATTGATGCTCGGTAGGTTTTAAGTGGCGAAGTAGGTGGTCGAAGTTTTTTTTTAAAGAGACAGTACTTCGACTATCGAATGGACTTCGACTATCGAATGGACGATTTTTAGTTCGAAACGTTCGAGTCGAAGTCGAAGTCGAAGGTCGAAGTAGCCAATTCGATGGCTACTTCGAAGTAGCCAAAAAAACATTCGAAATTCAAAGTATTTTTCATTCTATTCCTTCACTCAAGCTAGTGGGGAAACCTGTTCTTAAATCAAGAGATGCACTCGTTAAGTAAATTACTATTTCATTCTTTACTTTACTCTTTACTGTTAGGGGCTGATTCACACTTAACACTCGATATTCGACTAGGAATTTAAATCCTTCAACTTCGAATATCGAAGTCGAAGGATTTAGCGCAAATTCTGCGATCGTACGATCGAAGGATTATTCCTTCGATCGAAGGATTTTAATCCAACGATCGAAGGAATATCCTTCGATCAAAAAAACTTAGGAAAGCCTATGGGGAAGGTCCCCATAGGCTAACATTGACTTCGGTAACTTTTAGCTGCCGAACTAGGGGGTCGAAGTTTTTTTTAAAGAGACAGTACTTCGACTGTCGAATGGTCGAACGATTTTTAGTTCGAATCCTTCGATTCGAAGTCGTGGTCGAAGTAGCCCATTCGATGGTCGAAGTAGCCCAAAAAATACTTCGAAATTCAAAGTTTTTTTATTTCGAATCCTTCACTCGAATTTAGTGAATCGGCCCCTTAATGTATTACCTAATTGTTGTTTTATTTTCCTTTTCCCTTTTTAAAGGAGAAGGAAAGTCACAATCACTGGGGGGGGGGTGCCAAAAGTAAGGCACCCCAAGTCATTTTTCTTAGTTTTATACTAACACGAGCACTGACCGGACATCAGTGAATGTGATAAGTGATAAGTGAATACAATCAAAAGGACGTGCCTAACTTTTGCTGCCCTCCAATGATTCCTGGCTTTCCTTCTATTTTAATTTGTCTGCACTTCTAATTAGTACTGGCCAGTTTTCAGTTACTAAAAATATATACAGGAATATCGCAGATATATATACTTTCCAAAGTTATTTGGTGGAAATATAAAAAGAAAAATAATAAAAATATAGCTCTTGTATCAACACTTGCATCAATTGTCCTAATAGAATAATTATTTACAACTAGGGATGAGCGAATCTGCTTGTCTTGCTGAAAAATGGACAAAAATGCACTAAAGTCAATGGCCGTTTTTTCATCACGTACAATGCATTGAAGTAAATGGGAGGTTTTTTTCCAAAAATTTTTCTTTCTCCAAAAGCTTTTTTGTGGGGAAAGAAAATTGTGAAAAAAATTTTTGCAGGTAGCGAAAAATGGAATTTCTCTGAGAATCCATGCATAAAAATATGCTTATCACTAGTGATGGGAGAATTTGTTGTGTTTCGCTTCGGCGAAAAATTTCCGAATTTCTCTGCAAAATTTGTGAAATGGCAAAAAATTTGCAACACGCGTCGGCATCTCGTTTTTGATGGATGCCGGAGCATTTTCGAGGTGGTTTCACGAATTTATTCGCCAGCGGTGAAACGCAGGAATTCGGCGCAAATTCACACCTGGCGAATAAATTCGCCCATCACTACTCATCACGATTTAAAGCTGTTTCTTTTAATGATCCACACTTACACAATTTGTTATATATAGGAATTAATTGAAGCAAACCCCTGTAATTAGGGGACAGTCTAAAACAAACTGCTTGCTGAGGACAGCTGCAATACATAGGAGGGCTTTGCACAAATTATCACTTGCCTTTTTGTAGAGCTTTTTGATATAAAGCAAAAGTAGAAAATATCTCTCCTGAAGCTGAGCAAGCAAGCAGATTACATATAAAAAGGAAATAAAGAAAAATGCATGACACCTTCTTCTATAAATCTAGCACTCAATCCTTATAATAGCCTATTCTTTCAAAAGACCAACAGACTGTATGATTAATAAATAAAGGGCTTACTCAAAACAAACAGCCATATATCATCTGCAGAAAAGTGTATTTCTTGTGCTACTGTCCAATATGCTGTCAAAAAAGAATTCAGTCTAAAACACACACTGGGGCTTATTTAATAAAGGGGTGTAATACCATTGGTCCCAATTTGCTTCCAGTGCAGTGCCATAATTGCTAAGGCCTTTTATTCTGATATGTACTGAACGCTTTGACTTGCCCTACACATTTATCATTTTCACTTCTCACAGTGTCCTTGAGGTCAGGTTGGCTGCAAAGTCATCAAGGGCAGCCAGGTCCAAGGTTCAATAACACAAGTCAGGATTATGTGTCAGATAGAGAGTCACAAATACAGAAAACAGGAAAAATAAATAGTGATGGGCGAATTTATTCGCCAGGCGCAAAACGCCCGCAAAAATTCGCGGCAAAAATTTGCAGGCGTCAAAATATTTTTTTTTCGAAAAAACGGCGTCAAAAACAGGTGCCGGCGTCAAAAACGAGACGCCAGCGCCGTTTCGCAAATTTTTCGCCGTTTCGCGAATTTCACGCAAAATTTGTGAATTTTTTGGCGAAGCGAAATGGCGCAAATTCGCCCGTCACTAAAAATAAATACACAAAATAGAACCAAGACTAGTACAAGGATCAACATGAGATCATCAAACAGCAACAACCAAAGAACCCAATCTCACACCTATAATAAACAAGAGAAAAATCTTATACTAATTTTGTACACAGTAGTTAAATTGTGCAAAAGGTCTCCTGACATTTTAAAACAATGCAGGTGTTAGTGATACACAAGCTCATAACAAATACAATATGTCTAAGGAAATGACTATTTAGGGAACATACAGACTGACTCTTGAACCTATTTTTAAGATGAGACACAGAGGAAAAAAAAAACAAGTGTTTTTGGAGAAATCACTAAAATAACTGTTCCAATAAAGCACTTTGCACACCCACTGAGTTATTGACCATCTCTCTCGGCATCACTTTTAATAATAGCTGAATTATGAGCTGATATTTGCAATTTGCTCTTGATAAAGGGAGGTCCCACAAAACTTGGTTGGGGTTTTACAAAAATACATGTTGTACCTTTAAGCTTGTTTGCTGAGTAAAGAGCTCTTTAGGGCTCTTACTCACGAGCGGTTGTAGCTGCGCTCCCCTGCGTTCCGTTTTTCTGCGTTCAGCCGCAGGGGAGCGCAGGAATAGACGCATTACATATTTTTAATGGGGCTGTACTCACACAGGCGCGTGTAGGCGCCGAACGCAGGAAAAATGCAGCATGTTGCGTCTCAACCTGCGTTCGGCGCCTACACGCGCCTGTGTGAGTACAGCCCCATTGAAAAAATGTAATGCGTCTATTCCTGCGCTCTCCTGAACGCAGAAAAACGGAACGAAGGGGAGCACAGCTACAACCGCTCGTCAGTAAGAGCCCTTAGGGTAGAACCAATGTGAGTTTTATCACTGATATTTGTAGCATGACTGTGACAGGATCTGCCACAATGAAGGCTTTCATCTGCATACAATTCTGGAACAGTAATGGATGAGCTGTACACCTTGGCTTTCAGCAGAGTTGTCTAACCTGTACAACTCAATTAAAGGATTGACATCTAAACAATGCATTCCAGACTGCAGCAGCAATGGGTAGTTACTACTCATCTTCTTTGAGCACCGATGATTAATATATGTACTCTCCCTACAGCACTCCTGTCTATGGCTAATGGCTGCACCCACGTGTGGAGAACTCATGTCTGGAACCGTTGTGACA
This sequence comes from Xenopus laevis, assembly GCF_017654675.1. Taxonomy (NCBI): domain Eukaryota; kingdom Metazoa; phylum Chordata; class Amphibia; order Anura; family Pipidae; genus Xenopus; species Xenopus laevis. The sequence continues at coordinate 83,031,067 of NC_054386.1, forward strand.
AACCAAGTCTGGAGTAATGAATAATCTGTCCACTCAAGACTGTCAAGTTACAGATAAGATGTGCAGACCAGTCTTAGGGTCTGACCACTCGGGCAAACTTGGGGAGATTGGTCGCCAGGCAACAAATCTCCTCTTCTTCACGGTGACCAATCCCCCCGATCCACCTTCCCCTGCCTTTTGCTAGCTAAAATAAAAATCGCCTGGGGGCAGGCACATGGAGCACTTTGTTTTCCGAAGTCGCCCGTATTTGCCTCACGAGGAAACTTCGGACGACATTGGAAAACTAAGCGCCGCGAGTGCCATGCCACAGGTGATTTCTCATTCTAGCAGGCAGAACAGTGTTGGACTGGCCCACAGGGATACCAGGAAAACTCCCGGTGGGCCCTCTTGTTTCTAAACATTTGGCCTATTTCATGGTCATTCCCTATTTCTAAATGCTTAATAATGGGAGAATATTATAAGTATATATAAAAGTCAAGGAGAATAAAGAGGTTGATTGAGTAGAGGAGGAATAATAGTTTGGAAAGGTCCACTGTCTAAGGTTTTCTGGTGGGCTCACGGTTTTAGGTTTTTTGGTGGGCCCAAGGTCTAAGGCTTTCTGGTGGGCCCCTGGTATCCCAGTCCGACACTGAGGCAGAAGACAGGGGGAAGCAGTTCGGGGAGATTAGTCGCCCCAAAGAAGAGGCGATTAGTCGCCGGGCGACTAAATCTCCCCGAATCTCAAGGTGTGACCTTACCCTAAGACAACACAATGCTAAACTGTACACCTCAACTTGTAATGACTACTTGTACATCAGTTTGGAGATGAAATGACTAGTCTGAAGGGACAGCTAAGTTTTTAACTTCAGTCTAAAGTGGTAGCTAACCTGTTACCCCACATACACATAATGCCAGTACTCTGGCATTAAGTCTGTGGCATGACCTCATTATTGTTGAATACAATGTTGAAGTAAAAATGTAGTACAAGTATTTTCCTTTCTCCAGAAAATATATTGTTGGTTGAAACAGTCCAAGGTCGACGCAGAGCTTTGCTGCGTCGACCTTGGACTGTTTCAACCAACAATATATTCTACTGAACGCCAATACCAAGGACGAGGTATAGAAACAGACCTTACAGGTTAGAAAAACAGAGGGGATAAGAACCACAGCCAGTGGAAACAATAGAAGTTTCCTTTCTCCAGAAACCCATCCAGAAAGCCCTGAGTTACAGGAAGACCGTCTCCCACAGACTGTATTTTAATCAAATAATTCCACATTTTTCAAGACAATTTCCCTTTTCTCTGTAAGAATAAATAGTACCTTATACCTGATCCAAACTAAAATATAATTAATCCTTACTGGAGGCAATACAATCCTACTGGGCTTATTTAATATTTAAATTATTATTTAGTAGACTTAAGCTATGGAGATTTAAATTACAAAAAAGCTAACATGATTCTGGATAACACGTCCCAAACCTCTATATTAACGCAAATACTTGGGGGCTGATTTATCAAAAATAAAGTTGGCATTTTTTTTCTCTAAATGCAGAGAAAAAACACGGACAGCAATATTTTGTTGTTTTTTTCTTAAAGGAGAACTCAACCCCCCAATTAAGAAAAGCCCCTACGTTCTAACCTAGATGGTCCCCCCACCCTGCTTCCCCCCACATACTTCAATAGCCCTGAAAATGTCCCTAAAATATTTCTCTCCTATCAGTGCAGAGTAAGTGCAGCGGAGCTTGTGGGTACCATCTTCCGGATCTTTGGATTTCTTCTGATCCTCTTCGGCAATTTCCGGCACTTTTGTCACATGCGCAGTCAGTATGAACTGGTACAGATTAAGACCGTCAATCCAGAAGATGTCGCCCACAAGCTCTGCTACGCTTACTTTGCACTGATAGGTGAGAAATATTTTAGGGACATTTTCAGGGCTATTGAAGTATGGGGGGAACAGGGAGGGGGCAGCACCGATTCTGGGGCTGCTGCCGCCCCCCTCCTCTCCCGCTCCGCGCTTAAAAATTAGCGTCGGAGCGGGTTTCAGGGGGCAGTATTGCTAGTGCATTGAGCGTAATAGCGCTCTTTGCACTAGCGGAGCCGCATTTCTGGGTTAAAACCCGGAAGTTCGGCTCTTACAGTTACAAGAGGTGGCTTTTTGCCGCCCCTTGTAACTGGCCGCTAGCTGCCGCCTGAGGCAAGGGTTTCACCTTGCCTCATGCCAGAAGCGGCCCTGGGAGGGGGGACTATCTATGTTATTAGGTAACGACTTTTCTTAATTGGGGTTGGGGTTGAGTTCTCGTTCGATAAATAAATTGCACAAGTTTTGTCGACTTTTTTTTCTGCATCTGCAGGGTTTTTTGTATTTTGATCTGCTCTCTACTGTATAATGTTGAGGCTGCTCTTTAATCAGTTGTTGAATAGATTAGGTCTTTTCATTTAGAATCATATTTTATGCTCAGAGTTTATAGTCATGGTATTGACTGAATGACAGCCACTAAGCCTTACTTTATCATGCTGTTCATGCTAAGCAGAATTACCTTCAATATATTGCCAGAGTATCCAGAAACCTATCTGTCCAATGTATTATTATGAAGTTAGCCCTCCATATTATTTGCACTTTACCATATTTGCTGCTTGCATCCAAATATTGGTGCACCTGACACAATATGTACCAAACAGAATCAGTTGAAGTGTGTTACACTGTGGAAAATGACTCTCTGCAGCCCCAGGTGCAAGCTGCCAAAGTAAAATTAAACAAATGTAGCAGCACTCCGGTGATATTTATAGAAAAAATAAATAAAATAACTTTAGTTTCACTTTTCTACAAATTTCACCTCCTGGGGAGTATAGCCCCTACCTACTAACATAAATAGCCCCCCTCCTTGATCCCCTGTACTGAATCAGTATATAGAGGTGCCTGTAAAAGGCAGGTGGTGGGTGGCTCATGGGCATCGCCTGGAATGTTTCTAGCTTGGGAATGATTTTAAGATCCCTCTGCTAAAACTCTCTTGCACTAATGTAAGCTGTGCACTACAGTGAGATGTGTATGTGCCGGTTATGAATAGCGATGGGTGAATCTGTCCGCTTTGCCAGAAAATTTGCAAAACTCCGGAAAAATTTGCGTAACTACGAAAAATTATTTTTGCGACTCTTTTGTCCAAATAAATTAAAAAACATTTTGACGTGAGCGACAATTCTGACACGTGACAAATTTCTTTCCACCATGGATTTTTGCAGCAGTTTTGCGAAAAGTTTCGCAGGTGGCGAAGTGCGAAGCCTGAGGCTTGACAAAGGGGCGTGACCCCGAAACGTTGCTCACTTCCGCATTAAACGTGCAAGGGGTTCCTTGCTTGCAGCAGCCTGTGTGCCGTGGATTTCTTCTTTATTAATAAATTCGCCCATCATTATTTATCAACCGTAGCACATAATTTAATAATCATTTGATCATTTAAGGCAGATATTACTGTTATATGTAGTAGCAAGATCTACTTCAAAAATGAATTATTGTGGCAATGAAACATAGCGAATGAAGTGAAAAGTCGCACTGCAGTGGTTATGATATATGGAAAGGTTGGATAACAGCAGGACCCTGAAGAAACGAATAAATAGCAACCCACAGAGTAATAGAATTTTCGCCAGCGTTAGTCACTTCGCCCTTTAGCAGATCTGCCTCAAAGGCTGTAGTGGCAACTTGTGAACACACAATGGTTTTGTTCTAATAAACTGTCTCCTATTTCCCTCTGTATCTGTGCTAGTAAATAATATGTAGCTAAGCAGGGAGTTTATCTAGACAGAAAGGCAGATAGCTAAATTAGATTCACGGATTATTTTGACAGCAGTCAATGTACAGCGAAGGCATTTCCGATATTAGAGAACATTTTGTATTTGCTTGTCTGACTCCTGGATATTACAGTGGGAGCATCACTTTAGCTTTCCAAACACCCGCAAACAATTACATTAGCATAAAACTCTAGACCCAAACCACTGAGCTGAGAATACAGCCTCTCTGCCTTACTTTGTTTAAAGGGAAAAAAACTGAAATCCTATATTTTATAGAAGTACAGCTAGACTTGGCTCGACCCAGATAAGAAAGCAGGAGGGGGTGATGAGGAGATGCTTTAAAAAAAAAAAAGGACTGCTTACAAGTGACAATGACCGATTAAACGAATTTGTCTAAAGTAAAACTGGACAGGTTTAATATAAGAATCTGCCCTTGTCAATGTTTACAGCTTCTCAAATTCTCCAGTCAGCCCTACTGTTGTGCCTCTGGCAGTTACAGACCCTTAAATATTAATAGGCGAACTGTATTTCCAATAAGGTAACCTCATGTAAGTTGTAGAATAGTGTAAAACAATATTTTGCTGGGAGAGGTATCGCTGAAGTATCAATTTCTTATGAAAGTATCAATTTCTTCTATAAAATAATTTTCTGCTTCGATCACTCCTATTATCTACAGAGGCGTCTGTGAAACAGGGGTAAATTGAGGCTTACAAGCAGATTGACTGTCTCAGACAGTTCTATTTTGGCTACATTCAGTGTGTTTGTATTTAAAGGCTGTCTTTTGAAATAAATGTTAAAAAAAAGTACTCTGAAGTAGTGATTGGCAAATTTATTCTCCAGATGAGAATTCACGGTGAATTTTCCTCGATTCGCCACCAGCGAAGCGTAAAAAACGGGCGCCAGCTTCAAAAAAATGGGCGCCGGCGTCAAAAACGGACACAGACGTCAAAAACGAGACGCCGGTGCCGTTTCGCCAATTTTTCGCCGTTTCGCGATTTTCGCTGGAAATTCGCAAATTTTTCAGCAAAGCCAAACGCCGTAAATTCGCCCATCACTACTCTGAAGTTCTTTCCTCAGTTTCTACATCAAAAGCCCCCCATTTGCTTTGTTTTACAGAATCTTTAGCTCAAGTAGTAATTTTTTTTTTTGCAATACATACCATTACCTATCTATTTAAAAAGTAAAAAAAAAAGACTTCTTAAATTTGTTTACCATTTTTCTAAAAATGAATGAATTTCTTTGCTCCTCCAGTCAGGGGCGGATTTACGTAGTGGGCACTCGTGCCGTTCGTTGCCCCTGTCCCCTCCCCTATTCATGCAAATTTTCATCTGGACAGGAGCAATGGGAATTGGCGCATGGGAATTTAAAAAATTATTGTATCTCCAGCGCATCTCCAGTGTCTTTGAACCAATGTGGGTGTGGTTGGACAGCATGCTGCCTCCGTAAAATCCTGCTGCCCCAGGCCCGGGCCTAGGTGGCCTTTCCACAAATCCGGGCCAGCCTCCAGTAAGAAAAACATTAGCCCTACTGAGCATGTACCATAAACTTTAATAAAATCTGTAATAAAACATTTGTTGATCACATTTCTCTGATAATCAACCTGCCCTACAGAACGTTATAGGGGCAAATTCACTAAGAGCCGAAAATGCGCTAGCGACGGCTTCGCCGCACTTCACCACACTTCGCCAGGTGTAGTTTCGCCAGGGCTGCGCTAATTCACGAAGATCCGAAGTTGTGCACAGGTTATCGAACGGTTGCGAAGTTGCGCTAGAGATAATACGATAAGCAGTCCGAAGTTACGCTAGCGATGACTAATTAGCACGGCGTACAGTTAAAGTACAATGGATGTGTATGCTGCAGCAACTACATTACACTACACAAGGCCAATTAAAATAGAGGTCTTATATTGCCCTACACATGTGCCCACTGTATAGTTTAGGTGCCAAATGTAAGGGGGAAGGAGGGTACCCCAAAAAAAATTTACGATCTTTTTCAGCCTATCACCCAGTAAAAAGTAAAAAACACCAGCGTTTTTTGGGACTTGAAAAATTTTCAACTATTTTTGAAGAAACTCCTATCTACTCTATTGTACTTCACCTGGTCTGAGCTGGTGAAGTCAAGTCTGGCACAAGAGGTAATGTTCAGTAAAATCCTCAAGTTAGTGAATTAGCGTAGTTATATCCCTTCGCCAGAGCGCAACTTCGTCTGGCATTAGGGTGCGAAGTAGCACTAGAGTAGGTCCACTTCGCTAGCGAATTTACTCCACCACCCGTTAGTAAATCGGTGAAGTCGCAAAATGACGTCACGCTTGCGAATTTTTGCTAGCATTAGCCACTTTGCCCTTTAGTAAATTTGCCCTTTAGAGAGGGTGAAAAATGAAATACATTCAATGTAAAACCTATATTTAAGAAAAAAACAAAGATAGAGGAAAAAAAGAGCTGTTGCTTGTATTTGCTATTTGAAGATATACTTTGTGAAGGCCCCTTTAACACAAGCACAAGCTGAGAATATGCTGGTACAATAGCAGAAGTTAGTTCATGTGGCTGAGAGATTGAAAAGGAGACAATAGGACCACTATTTATCAAAATCTCAGGGAAACAATAGCACACCAATTATTTCTGCAAAGTTAAATCTTTCCAGCTTAGGAAACTATATTATGTGCCTCCCTCTTCTTTGCTAACAAATTGCATGTTTAGTGAAAAGCATTTGCAGTTTGCTTGCCTCAAATCAGTTGGCATTCATCCTATGGCATTCACTTGCTTGCTGCTGAAAAACGGATGCTGGTTTTGATGCTGTTTAAAGCATAAAGTATCCCAGGAGGGAGGGATTTTATTAGCCCATGACTAAACTACATAAAAGTGTAATTTATTCACATGAAATCAAAGTACACCACACACACATAGTTGGCCGTCACTGGACAAGTAGATTAGCGATAGAATGTACCTCAATCCTTGTCCATGCAACCTATTGCTGTGAATAGTGATGGGCGAATTTATTCGGCAGGCGTGGATTTGTGGCGAATTTGCGCGATTCGCCGCCAGCGAATAAATTCGCAAAATGCCCACGAAAATTCGCCCGAAAAAATTTGCGGCATCAAAAAAACATTTCGCCGTCAAAAATGGCCACTGGCGTCAAAAACTAGATGACTGCACTGTTTGGGCGAAGCGAAACGGCGCAAATTCGCCCATCACTAGCTGTGAACTATACCAAAGAACTACTGCTACTATGCTCTTTCTGCTCTTGGTTGCCCTGCATCTCAGCCCAGTTCTCTTTCTGATTGTCAGCCTAACCCCTTGTCTAGTTTATTATTATTCTCAAACATCTCCTTGCTTGAATGCCCTCCATTGGGCATTTCTCCTAAACTGACACTTTAGGATGCACTCTATTATTCTGTGCTACAGTATATGATCCCAGTGCTAGTAACAACTATTATTCTGGGCCAGAACCTTGGTCTTTAAAGTGAAGCTAGTTAGTCAGATACTTAGCGGACAGGCACACAGGATGCTTTTGCCCAACTCGCCCAGTTTGGGCATCAAAACTTCAAAAGATACCTTACCTTCCCTACTTGAACTATTGGAAGCACAGGTGATGCATATGCTAAAGGTCATCAGCCGCACAACACTTACTTGCTTGTAGGGTGCATTCAATTCCCTGACCGCCTCCAGGTCAATTAACATCCAAATTGTAGATTGGGAAGAAGTACACCAATTACACTGGCTTAAAAGGGGTGGTTCACCTTTAAGATAACTTTTAGTATGATGTAGAGAGTGACATTCTGAGACAATTTGCCATTTGTTTTCATTTTTTATTATTGAAGGTTTTTGAGTTATTTAGTTTTTTATTCAGCATTTCTTCAATTTGCATCTTAACCAATCTGGTAACTAGGATCCAAATTCCCCTAGCAACCATGCATTGATTTGAATAAGAGACTGGAATATGAATAGGAGAGGCCTGAATAGAAGGATCAGTAATAAAAAGTAACAATAACAATACATTTGTAGCCTTACCGAGCATTTGTTTTAAAGAAGGGAGTCAGAGACGCCCATTTGAAAGCTGCAAAGAGTCAGATGAAAAGGGCAAATAACTCTAAAACTATAAAATAAAAAAATAATGAAAACCCAATTGAAAAGTTGCTTAGAATTGGACGTTCTATAACATAATAAAAGTTACCTTAAAGGGATCCTGTCATCGGAAAACATGTTTTTTCAAAACGCATTAGTTAATAGTGCTACTCCAGCAGAATTCTGCACTGAAATCCATTTCTCAAAAGAGCAAACAGATTTTTTTATATTCAATTTTGAAATCTGACATGGGGCTAGACATATTGTCAATTTCCCAGCTGCCCCTGGTCATGTGACTTGTGCCTGCACTTTAGGAGAGAAATGCTTTCTGGTAGGCTGCTGTTTTTCCTTCTCAATGTAACTGAATGTGTCTCAGTGGGACATGGGTTTTTACTATTGAGTGTTGTTTTTAGATCTATCAGGCAGCTGTTATCTTGTGTTATGGAGCTGTTATCGGGTTACCTTCCCATTGTTCTTTTGTTTGGCTGCTGGGGGGGAAAAGGGAGGGGGGTGAAATCACTCCAACTTGCAGTACAGCAGTAAAGAGTGATTGAAGTTTATCAGAACACAAGTCACATGACTTGGGGCAGCTGGGAAATTGACAATATGTCTAGCCCCATGTTATATTTCAAAATTGAATATAAAACAATCTGTTTGCTCTTTTGAGAAATGGATTTCAGTGCAGAATTCTGCTGGAGCAGCACTATTAACTGATTCATTTTGAAAACAGTTTTTCCCCATGACAGTATCCCTTTAAAGGTGAACCACCCCTTTAAGCCTTTATCATTTTTATTGCAGACGTTGTGGCACAAGCTTTCGGGGACCAACCCCTTACTCAGGTGCAATACACACTAGTGAACACAAATCAAGTTTAAATAACAACCCATGTGATACAAGCATGTGAGCCATTTAACCCCATCTTAGCTGCATATTTAATCACAGTCCAAAACGGCTTCATGTTAATCAATCAAAGCAGCCCAATGCATAATGCTCCTTGTGTATCCTCACCTGAAAAAATGTACCAATAAATAGAATGAATAGAAAATGATAAATAAATGTTGCATATATTGATGGAATCTTTGTATAGATTGGTTTTAATAATGAAAATCTTCTATTTATTCTATTTATTGATTCATTTTACAGGACTTTTACCTTGGCCGGGTCAATGTTTTAGTAGCACATTTTTTTTTTTTGAACAATTCTTGACGAGAGTCAATGAAAGAGAGTCAATAAAATAATAATTAGAGAGAATACACCAAAGAGTGGGTTAAAACATGAGGGGTTTGACAGATAAAAATCTGTTTTAATTTATACCTCAGTTCAATATGACCTCAGGCAAATGACTTTGTCTCTTTGCAGCACAGGCATCATAATTAGATTGTAAGATCTAAAATGAGGCGCTCACCATGACTGAAAATTTTCTCTACTCCTATGGAAATGTAATAGTGTAATAAAAGGAAAAGCTTGTTATCATAATAGTGGTGAACAAAGAAATTGACTCACCTCAAACATCAGAGGAACTGGAGGGGCTGCCACATATTGCTTTTATAGTATATCTCGAAAGGATAAAAGCAATTTCACCTCTATATTAGCACAAGGTTGAATAATAACAGGAAATATATAGAAGAATATTATCTAGTGCACATTGACTAATATATCTGACTCTGCTCTTGGCAGTAAAAGCAGAATTTCCATGCACATGAGGCTGTTTTCCTGTCTACCTAGGAGAATATTATTCCAGTATGAAGTGTTCTGGTCAGATTAGCTGATACATTAAATAGGTCCACATTAAAGAGCCTCCGAGATTTTAGAAACTTGAACAAGCCAGATGAGAGTTCAGGACAAAAGCATAATGCAGCATGTGTGTATTCTCTCAAATACAGATACGTTGGAGTAAAATAAATAGTGCAGGAAAATATGTGTGATATGTTAAATTGGAGAAAGCTCCTGTGTGCTCATCTCTAGGTGCCACATAATGAAGTGCAGTTGTATATTAGCTAAGGTTAGGAATAATAAACACATGGGGGCAGATTTACTAAAGAGCGAAGTGGCTAACGCTAGCGACTTTTTTCCAGAGTTGCCACCCGCAGGGACATCGGCAATTTACTAACAGTGGCAAGCGCCAATTCGCTAGCAGAACTAGGGGTAGGCAGAGTAGGCACGTGCCTAGGGCAGAAAGCTGGGGGGGGCGCCAGGCACGACTTCCTCTGCCTGGTACCCCTGTCCGGTCCCCTCTCCGCTTCTTGCCTGACCGCCACTTCCGAATTTTTTTGTCAAATCGTCGATCGGTGCATGTGCGCGAGCCTTTACTCACGCATGCACGCAAGCGTGCACTCGCACATGCGTGCAAGCGCCTGTTCTATGTGCACAAGCATCCAATAGATGCCAAGCATGAGCAGGCCCAGTCGGCGCTATGACCGGACAGGTTGCCTAGGTTAGAACAGTTACTCCGCACATTCATTAAAATGCGGATTTTTCTGAACATTACCTCTTTCGCCAGAGTTGCCTTAGCCACCTAAGACCAGGCAAAGTGCTATAAAGCAGCTAGATCTTCCTCAATCTTCTGTCACTTACATCATATCCTGTGAGCTGAAAATGCATCAAAGTTCAAAAAACACGGGCGACTTTTCCTTTTTTCAGCTTGATTGCCTGCAAAAATCCTAACAAACTTTTTTTGAGGAACTTTTTTTTTCCAGACATTCCCTGTGGACCATTCATTTTACAGTGGGCTCATGTGTAGGGCATTATATTAACTCTCTTGCCTTTATTAAAGGGATACTGTCATCGGAAAACATGACTTGGGGCAGCTGGGAAATTGACAATATGTCTAGCCCCATGTCAGATTTCAAAATTGAATATAAAAAAATCTGTTTGCTCTTTTGAGAAATGGATTTCAGTGCAGAATTCTGCTGGAACAGCACTATTAACTGATGCGTTTTGAAAAAAACATGTTTTCCGATGACAGTATCCCTTTAAGGTTCCCTGGACATGTGTAATATAAACCACTAACTTAAACCATTTTCAGCAACATTTATAATAAAGACCTCCATACAACATTAAATATCCCGCCCTATGCAAATTGACCTAAGCGCAAGACCACTAGCGAAGTTTCGCTATGCACAAATGAACGCTAGCGCATCTTCACTATGAAATGCTCGCACTGCCGAAGTAACGCTAGTGAAAAGTCGCCAATGTTCGACGCCCGGGACCAAACTACATATTTTAGTAAATTAGCATATTCGTAGGGTATTTGTGCCTGGCAAAGTGGTGCAATGGGTGCGAAGCTGATGCTGGCGAAAATTCGACCCATTAGTGAATCTGCCCCATGAGCTTTGAATTCATCAACATCTTTTTAAAGAGGTACACTTTTGTTCTTAAATACAGGTATAGATTTATTAATCAGAATGCTAGGAAACTGGGGTTTTCCATATAAGAGGGTTTTTTTTCTCGATAATTTAGATCACCATACCATCTAAAAACATTGAGACATAAATTAGCCCAATAGAACTGAAACACTTTTGTCCAATATACAGTATCAGATGGAATGGTAAAACCCAGCAGATCTCACCAAAACTTTTTGCTTTTATTAACAATTACAGGCAAATTATGGCCTTAGTTCTTATTAGATATTTGTATGTTGTCACAGGTTTGTGTTATTTGTCCACCTCTCAACATAGTAAGCTACGGTATGTTTTTCCATGACATTTAACAAAATTGTCTAGAATAGACTAGGGAATATAAATACTAACCTCTAAGCCAGGGTTGGTTGACCAAAAGGAAGGAAAAGTTGATTTATGTTTAATGTACATGGGTTACTAAATGTTACATGGCTACTAAATCCCACTGGATTTAAATTGTTTTCCAGTCAATAACATGAATATTTCATGAGGGTATTAGGCTAGAGTATGAACCTTGCATTTGGTACTCCATCAGCAGGTTGTAGGGAAGAAAAGAATGAGTGATTACAAGGGTAAGACAGAACCAAATAGCTGAGAGTTTTGGAAGCACTGAATGGCTGAATGCTTGAAGAAAAAAAACAGCACAAAGGTTAAGTATGATTAATAAGGAGAAGTGGCCCTTGTACTCACTGTAAGTAAATTACTGGGCAGTTTACGAATTCATCATCAGTGAACTGTTGCCTATGGAGACCAAACTGCAAAATGGAAAGCATCAGATTAAATCCAGATCCAGACTGGGAAACAAAATTGTAGTGAAGATGGCAGGAAAAAAGGATTCTGGAGTAAGTTTTTAGATATTAAGAGATGGTTGATTATAAAAGGGTATTGTATGTTTCAGTTGTAAAGGGAATATAAATGCTATAAGTAATCAGGGCCACTTTAAGGTGCAGTTTTCTGGACCCCCAAAGAACCTCTAAAAAATGTGTAAGTGGGTTACGCTCAAGCAGGTTAACAAAAATATAACACGGCAGGAAATAAATAGGGGGTTATTTATCAAAATCCAAATTTATCTCAACATTTTCTGAAAAAATCTGAAGTCGCCCGTAGTTTCCTTGTAAGGCAACTTCGTCGACTTCGGAAAACGAAGCACTCCGAGTGCCATCCCGCCAGTGATTTACATTCTAGCCGACGGGAAGGCTTTTCGGGGAGATTATTCGCCCGAAGAAGAGGAGATTTGTCGCTGGGCGACTTATCTCCCTCGAATCTTATCATGTGTCTGTAATTCATTTCAAGGAAAATCGCAACACCACTTCTTGCTGTGCAGTGCTTGTTTATTGTGCTAGTTTTGCCACAGGGAACAATGTTTCTTTTTTTGGGGGGGGGTCTATACCTCCCTTCACCAGGTTACACAAATGAGTTGAAAACACCCTTAAATACACCCCAAAATCCCACCTTCTTGTGGCAAAACTGGCACATTGATATTAGCTTTCAAGTTGGTGAATGCTCCCTGATCATTGGTTACTGTAGTAGAGTAGACCTATTACAAACCTTGCACATCATATATGGTACTAAGCATGGAAAGAAACAGTGATCAAATATAATTTATGGAGTTATAGAAAAAAAGCCTATTCTGATAAAATGGCACATTACGTTGCACTAATATTATTATTATTATTAACATGTATTTATATAGTGCCAACATATTGCGTAGCACTGTAAAGTAAATGTGATTATACAACTAAATCACATGAATTATATGCATAGAACATATGAAGTTACATACATCACAATCAATACAGGTACAAAAGGTGAGGAAGGCCCTATGCATAGGCATACAGTCTAAAGGGAAGGGAGTAATACACAAGGTGTGGGAGTGGGCAAGATCGAATTAAGTGGGTGAGAAATGTGGTATTGTATGTGGTGTTACGTTTGGTAGTTAAGCAGAGTGAGGGTAGGCTTCTCGAAAATGCGTTTTAAGAGATTTCTTGAAAGCAGAAAGGTTGGGAGAAAGTCGGACAGACCGTGGGAGAGAGTTCCAGAGGAGGGGTGCAGCCAATGCAAAGTCTTGAATGCGAGCATGTGAGGAGGTAATGAGAAAAGAGTTGAGGAGCAAGTCAGTAGAGGAGCGTAGTAAGTGATTGGGTGAGTATATATAATAAGTTCAGAGATGTAGGGTGGGGCAGAGTTATGAAGTGCTTTGAAAGTCAGTTTCATTAATTTGGATTTGATTCTGAAAGGTGGTGGAAGCCAGTGTAGGGATTGACAGAATGGCGAGGCAGAGGAGGAGCGGTTGCTGAGGTGTATGAGCCTCGCAGCAGTGTTCATTATGGACTGGAGAGGTGACAGTCTCTGGGGAGGGGAAGGCCAATTAAAAGAGAGTTACAGTAGTCTAGACGCAATATGATGAGAGAGTGAATAAGAATTTTGGCAGCATCTTGGGTGATAAATGATCGTATTTTGGATATGTTCCTTAGGTGGAAGTGACATGATTTAATAAGTGACTGGATATGAGGAGTGAATGACAGGGCAGAATCTAGGATAACCCCAAGGCACCGGTCCTGGGGAGAGGGGGTGATAGTGGAATTGTTAACTATGATGGATACTTCCGGGATGTTACTGGTGTTAGTTTGAGGAAAGAGAACCATTTCAGTTTTAGAGAGGTTTAATTTAAAGTAGCGTTGCGACATCCAGGTAGAGATAGCAGATAGCAGAGATAGAGGAGACGCGAGTTAGGAGTTCTGGGTTGAGATCAGGAGATGAGAGATAGATATGAGTATCGTCAGCATAGAGGTGGTAGTGGAAACCATACGAGTTGATTAATTTGCCGAGGGAGGAAGTATAGAGGGAGAATAGTAATGGTCCCAGGACAGAGCCTTGAGGAACTCCAACAGAAAGAGGTAGGGGAGAAGATGATACTCCATTGTAGGAGACACTGAAGGAACAATTGGTGATGTAAGAAGAGAACCAGGACAGGGCTGTGTCACGAAGGCCAAGCGAATGGAGGGACTGGAGGAGGAGAGGGTGATCTACAGTGTCAAATGTGGCTGAGAGATCAAGCAGTATTAGTAGTGAGAAATGATTGTTGGCTTTAGCGGTTAAAAGGTCATTAGTTAGTCGAATTAGGGCAGTTTCCGTGGAGTGTTGCGGCTTAAAACCAGATTGTAGGGGGTCCAGCAGGTTATTGTCAGAGAAGAATGAGGTTAGTCGGTTGTAGACTAGGCTCTCAAGTAGTTTAGAGATGAAAGGTAGCAGAGAGATACCAAATTGATCCCATTTATTAAGGTTATCTGCTGATTCTTGCACTGTTTTATCTGTGCTACCCTATCCTATCAAGACTCTCTGTAGGGAATCCCCCTTCTGCCTCTTGTTTCTCTAATTACCTTCTGCACTATAAAGTCACCCGGTGCCCTTCTTTCTTTCAACTTGTTTGTCATGTTCTAGTCTTCGTTTCATATATTTTATTGCTTGTCTCTGTTTTCTGCTGTTATTTCTCCCCATTATTTTGCTACTTTCCCCTATTTTTCTGCATCTATCGCCTCTCACTCCTTTCTCTTCTCACGTTTCCTTATTGTCTTCTTGTTTCTCATCTCTTCCCCCCCCCTTTGTTCCTGATGTTTATAAGGCCTTCCTATACATTACAAAGTGCAAATTGTCATTTGATGCAAATGCAGCTCCGGAGCCTGGAGATCCCTGTGCTGATGATTAGATATGCAAAATGAATTAAGAACAGAGCGGTCATTTATGTACACTAATTTATATTCTGCACGGCCCCTTCTTATCTCTCTTGGAAAGGAGGTCATGTGATTACTGTGTCATATATTTCAGTTCAGTTTCTAAATCCTAAAAAGTTCTCTTTAACAACTACTGTATAATATGTGCATTTAATTTACTCCATATGCTCCATAAAGTAGATTGAGAGAGACAGTGCAGCTGCTCCGTTGTTTTGAGGCAAACACTCAATATACTGTATGTGACAATACTGTGTGGCTTTTGTCATCCCCTAAGGCACGTTAAATCACAAAGCTCATGCTGAGAGAATAGTTTTATTTCTGCATGTACTGTATAACCGCATTTAACGATGTGCCCCAATTAATAGGCTGTAGATCTTTAAATGCATGTTTGAACAAAGAATTTGTATGTATACTAAATGAAAATGCTTCCAATATACATGAATTAAACAAGTTTATTGGTTATTTGTAGTAATTGCAATCCAAGGCATTGTTTGTTTCTGCCTTTCTGTTCTCTAATTCTGCCTCTTGAAACACTTTAGAAGCAGTCGGTTCGCCTCCAGGTCTGTTTATTAGCTGGAGTTAGTGACATTGTTCCAGGAGTCAGACCCATCAGTGCAGAGAATAAATACAGGCAAGCATATAGCTTATGGGTTATTAAAAATTTAATATAAGCTTCTTCATTCTGAAATAATAAACTTTCTAAATATAACCAATTGAAAAATTCTGCATTTTTCTGAAATAATCAAGTTTATCTTCACAACAGCATCTGTTTCTCTTCATTCTGTCTTCATGCAGCAGTTGGGTGTCAGATATTCATTGACAGTTAGATCCAATATATCTTATAGGGGGATTCCTTTCCTAGCAGATGTATTAGAGGTCACTCAAATTACTGATTCTAGTACAAATAAAATCTAACAAAATAACTGCCTGTGATTTTAATAGAGTGAGCTCCAATACATCTTCAAGGCAAAAGGAGCCCCCCTATAAGATATATTATATATATCTAACTGTCAATGATTATCTGACACCCAACCTACTGCATGAAGAGGGAATGAAGAGAAACAGATGAGGGAGAGCATAAACTTGATTATTTCGGAAACAGTATAGAATTTTTAATTGATTATATTTAGAAAGTTTCTTATTTCCGCATGTTGAAGCTTATATTTCATTTTCGCGATAGTTCCCCCTTAAATAATGTATATTGGAAAGATGCTTCAAATTATATTTTCTTTTGTTCTGCAAAAACAGTTCTTGGTTGCATATACCCCTGAACTTATATATGAATGAATGTGAACATAAATATGCTTATATAGTTCTGTACATGAGTAGCAATTATACATGCTAAGGGTAACACTGATATTTGCGGTCTGACTTGCAGTTTGACTCCTAATATACTTTATTTTACAGTTCCTTCGGCACAACCTATTGTATAATTTTTCGGAGAATCAGGTAAATCTGCTGTTTACAAAGCATTCTGATATACTTTGTTTTTTACTTGTAAAGGCATCACCTGTATACATAGACCTGTTACAGAGAGCAATTTACTACACACTGAAATTAAACCATGTTAATGGAAACAAGAGTTCTCATTATATTGTACAAGCTTGGTCTGCCATGGCAGTTACCATAGTAATCAGGTATATAGTATATGTAAATTTGTTCATACTGTCACAATGGAGAGCTATTTTAACACATGGATATTGGTTCAAACAGGAGAATGTATTCCATCATATGCCCTTAGTAAGTATAAGTATAGTTCACACTATTTATTATTATATGACAGGTGCCTCTGCTTGTTAAGCTTAAGGTAACGGAAAAGATCATCTTGGGGCAAGATGCAGAAATCAAGTAACATTTTATTCAAAGCTTTTTTATTCCGGCTTCCAAAACAAAATTTGATAAAGAGGCCCACATAACACAGAAACTCCTAATATATCCATCAAAGTTACCTGTTTCTTCAAGCAGTATTAATAAATGCCATTTTCTATGCTGAAATCCAGAAAAACTTACAAAATGGAACAGGAATGATGGTCAATACACAACATATTTACGTCACCAGCCGTAAAAACATATATGTGCCATTTATCTCATGAGAATTTGGACACCATATTTAAAATTCACTGCGTATTTATGTAAAGTGTGGTTTCAAACTTGTAGATCCCAGAGAGTCTATCGATTTGGTAGTTTCTTGACGTATTGGCGTTTCTGCTAAAAAATGGCAATACTGGTGTCCCGTGGCAGATTTCAGCTTGCAAGCGCCCTGTGAGAATTGCGTTTCCGTTCGTTTCAGCGGTAGTGCAGTTTATGTGTATTTATGCCCGACGGAGCTTTTTTTAAAAACGCAATGTAAGAACGCCACATCTGGCCTTGCCCTAAGGGCAGATGGTTGTTGATACAAAGTAACAGTAGTCAGCCAGCTCAGCAAAGTAGTCAGAAAGATTAGCAGGAGAGAAGGAGGCTAGGCTTAGGTAATTGTAAGAAACCATCCAAAATCATGAAAAGTCTGCATATTTCTTAATTGATGTATATTACAAAGTTGCTTGAAATTATGTTTACTTTTCAAAAAGCTTAAGTTATGTTTTTGTGGAGTTCCCCTTTAAGGATAATTAGCTGTTTGCAGTGACGGTTTCATTTAACTTTCCAAAAACATCAATAATGGCTTTTAAGACATCAAACCTGCTCTGTATTCAGATTAACTCAGTAAACAAGTAAATTCACAGGATTTAAATAAATGATGCCGTGTGTCATATGGACAGAAGTTATTTCTGAGAACAGAGTGTTCAGATAATAACAGCTGGTATTAAATGCGTGTACATTAATTATTTATTAATGCATAGATTTATTAAGTAATGAGATGCTACAACATAATTAGTTCATGTTTTTATATTGCGCTGTCCAGTCGAATGAGGTCAAACCCAATTTCTTTCTGTAGATTTATAGTGTATACTCTGTAGACACTCCTGTGAAATATGGTGGCTCTGTTGTTATTGTAGAAATTGTACAGAATGGTTGTGGCTTTGGGAAACAATACACATGATTTTTTACCGTACAACATTTAGCCAAAAGAGACTTCTGCCTGCAACAAGCCATTGGGTACACTGTTCCATTGGGGTCTAAGGATATTAAAAGTCATGAGAACTAGCATTATGTCAGCTCGTACACAGATGAAAAAAATACATTTGTCCTGGCTTTTCTGACAAAAAACTCCAATTAATTCTGGTGTACCCCGGAGCTGCCTCCAGGGGTAATTCCCATGTAGCTTTAATTACATTGGAATTATGGGAAAAACACAGCACTATGGAGAAAAATTATGATGTTGTGTTTTCAAAATGGCACTGATGGTTCTGAAGAGGGTTAGTCATCTGACATTGTATATGCCTGTGATTGGATTATAACTGAAATTATAATGAAAGAAATTAGATACCCCTCTGTGCTGCCTGTGGAGTGGGACGTTACATGTGCTATTACCCTTATTACTATTAGAACGGTATTCCAACAAGTCAACCTTTCACAACTCCAATCTGTTCTAAATGCTGCTGCTAGACTCATTCATCTATCTCACCGCTCAACATCAGCTGTTCCCCTATGCGTATCTCTTCACTGGCTCCCAATCTCCTCTAGAATCAAATTCAAACTACTCACACTCACATTCAAGGCCCTTAACAATGAAGCCCCTCCCTATATCTCGTCTCTGATCTCCAAATACTCTCCTTCGCACAACTGTCGCTCTGCTTCTGATCTTCGCCTCTCTTCTCCTCTCATCACTTCAGCCCATTCTCGTCTACACGACTTCTCTCGGGCTTCTGCTTTTCTCTGGAACTCTCTGCCTCGAGCTGTCAGACTTTCTGCTTCTTACCAAACTTTCAAATGCTCCCTAAAGACCCACCTGTTTATTTAATGTACCGTAATTAATAAGTCATAACTGTATCAGAAATCACAAATTTGTTGAAATCCTTATGTCATAATTGTACCCTAACCTTTAGTTTGTAAACTCTTGCGAGTAGGCCCCTCTATTCCTATTGTACTCTGTAAACCCATGTTTGTTGTTCACCATTTGTTCCCTTATCATTATAAACTAATGTAAAGCACAGCTTAACTTGTTGCCACTATATACATAAATGATGATGATGAAGGTAGAAGTGCACATGAAGATACCAAAAATCTCCATGTTTAGACAGATGTGCTATGATTCTGGTGCACCTGAAAATCTAGCAGTTCTGTTTTAGGTTCCAAAGTCTCCATCTCAGAGCTAATAGACGAGTCAGTATTAAATGAATTTAAAAATAAAAGCTACGTTAAATATAACACTATGGCACAACTCTCTTATATGGCTTTCCTTTTAAGGGGCATTTCTGAATTCTAATCTTCCTTGACTTCTCTTTTTCTGTTAATAGTTGATCATCAGCCTCTTCTTTTAAAATACGGGACACATTGTTCTCATAATTCATAAAACCTTCTGACCATTCTTTTTGAGTGTCTTTCTAAGCTTTAAATTCCCTGTTTTCCATGTATAACATTTTGATGAAATTGCCTTTACCATTATAATTTTGCAATGTACCCTTCATGCTTGGAAACTCTCCTTATATTAAGGCTCCATAGATTATGTCCCTCTGTTCTGCTAACACAACAGATGAATATAAGACTTACCAGGCTTACAAGAGGCAGTGAGCAAGCAACACTACAATTTGTTTTAATATTAAAAATGTGTAAATTGCCAACTTTTTGAAGTGGTAATTTTACCATTATTTTGCACAGTATAATCTTTAAAATATCTGCTTTGCTGTTGCTTTTCAACTGAAGCCTTCAAAGTTCTTGTTTCACGCAGGAGTACTGATGGGAATTCTATTTAAAGCCAGCATTCACAATGAAGTCTGAACATTGTATATGGGGTGCATGTGGTTTGTATTTCAGCGACAGCCAGAGAGCTACAGTTTGTAGAAGTGAGAGGTATAAGCCCATCATTTATTGATTCCATGGAACAACTACGCAATCATTCTCTATGTTTAGGGAAAAATTGCTTTTCCATTATGTTCATTATTACAGAACAAATGTATTTTATTATATCCGTTTTGGACAATTCAACGTTTAATAATAGTATTTGCCTTAAACCACCACAATGTAGCATTTTAGACCTTTTTTTAAATTGAGAAATATACTGTTGCAGTAGGCCAATTCCTTTAAAATGGACCATTCCTTGTTATAAATAGAAATAGTGTTATTAAGTGAAAAAAATGCATAGCTTACAAAAATAAAATCGCATTTCCCCATGTTCATACATTTCACCCTAGGAGACTACAGATGATCGATGTATTTACAAGGATGTGCAATCATTAATATTTTTATTTCCTTTTTAAAATGTGTCAGCAGATTCTGTAGAGCTGCAAAGAGGAAAGTGATGCGAGGCATAATGAAATACAGAAACAAATTGGAAAGCTGTGATCTAGAGGGAAAGCTCCTTCCTTAAAACAGCAGTTAGACGGATACAGTAGAAGGGCAATGAATGTCAGGTCCAGTGAAATGGATGGGGATTGTGATGTGGAAGGCAAGCTGTATCTTTTCACATTGCTGGTCTGAATAAAGCTGATGACAGGGGAGGGAAATAACTTTCATAAATGTGAAGGAAACATTAAAATGAGCAAGAAATAGTGGGATTCCATAGTAGGGGAATTGATACTTAGAATTAGAATAAGAAGAGGGTCTTATGGAGCTGCATAGATGTTGAGATAATAAATTAGATATCATTATAAATATAATTATAAAAATATAATTGTAAACAGATGGTTATAAATAATAAATTAACCCCCCGAGTAACATATTTATTCTGGTCAGACTAATTAAATAATAACAAAAACTATTTTTGTAATGAATAAAAATGAAGTCTGTCCTTATAAAGTTGAGTTCTCAAATTGATCCCCTTCTTTTGCCTCTGTGAGGGAAAATGGTGACTTGCGATTGTTTTTTTTTACTTTGCCCCCTGCCCTGATGTCGGGGAAATTAGCCCTAAAATGCCTATAAACACAGAGTAAGAAATATTTATTGAAATCTAAAATCATACAATGAATCCACATTCTTTTTGCTTTCGAACATGTGTTGAAATGTGGAAGATTATATGGGGTGCCGTTTGTCCCAAATACATTCTGTATACAAAACTATCCCTAATACACAGAATGAATGTCTCTCGTGTTATATAAGTATTTGTGACCATACACAGAGAAAAAAAATATACAAAAGACTTATTTCTATTAAAGAATAAAAACAAAATCTGGTTAGTGCACAAAAGGATGTCATTATATCACAACCATTCTGTACAGTTTAACAAGCAATCTGTCTCACAAATGTATAACCTCCATGTAAGGGACGCACTTATGTGCAAAGTTACTTACAGAATGAATTATGTAAAAACAAAGTTGGACATAATATATAATAGTGTAACTAACTAGTGCTTGTCAAGCTAGATTTGACTGACAAAATAGATATCTGTGACAGAAAGCAAGATTTTATAGTACAGGATTCATTCTTTCCACAAAATGACAGTTTTGTTTCACAAAACAGATAAAATAACCATTCTGTGAAGCAACCAATAAGAACAAAGCGTATTGCCATATACAAACAAGATGAGAAGTGGCCAGCTCTGCTCCACATGGCTAAGGCAAAATATCTGACCTGCTATAGAGGGCGCCCTCTAATGTCCCCTGTGCTGCATAGTAATAAACATGAACAAACATTTCCTAAAAGAGCTGCTGTTAAACACTACAGGTTCATGAATGGAATTTTTTACAAATGGCTGAGAAATATAATTCTGCACTTATAATAATTGTAGAGAAAGAAAAGTATGCAAAACTTATATAAATATGATCATTTTAGGTGATATGGCTATTCTTATTGTAGCAACCTGCTTGTGTGACCATTTTGGTTAAGGGCATTCCTGCTGTTTTGCCATTATCTTATGACTCACTCCTGTTCCTCTTCCTGTCTAAGCTGAGAGCAATAATGGGACAGGCCACACCCACCTGCCATATTGTATTAAATGTACCAGAAATTACTGTGCTTGTCTGGCTGCTTATAAGTTATAAGTTTTGTATATGATAGTTAGACTCCAATGTCTCCTCCTAGCTGTAATCTTGCACCAATTAGCTTGTAGTAGTCTCTTAGTAATGTGCTTAGCTATAGTTCAACTACTACATAATAGCTTTAGCCAGAGACTTGGGACTGATAGGGTTGCCACCTTTTTGTAATTTAGTTACCGGTTGGTGGGGGGGTGGGAAGAAAAAGGGTCTTACAGGGGATTGGGGGCGGGCCGAGAGGGTCTTTATAAGGGTATTACAAATGTACCGGCAGCTACATTGCCAGTAAATTTGTAATACCGGCCCTGGCCTTGGCTGGTGTTATACCGGCTAGGCTGGTAAAATACCGGCCAGGTGGTAACCCTAGGGACTGATAGAGTTGCCACCCGGCTGGTATTTTACCGGCCTAGCCGGTACCCTTTAAAAAAAGCCCCTGGCCTGCCCCCAATTCGAAAATAACTTACCTTTTTTCCAGCGCTGTGCGATGTTGCTCCGCCCCTTTTGTGGCACGCCACATAGCTCCGCCCCTTTCAGCGGCACCCTGCGTAGCTCCGCCCCCTTTAGAGTCACGGACCGCACCCTTTTGGTGCCCCCCACTGGCCGGTAATTTTTTTTAATAAAGGTGGCAACCCTAGGGACTGATCATGTCACACATTGTGTATAGTATGATGTGTAGGTTATATGAGCAGCCACTCCTGAGTACTGTGTGTAAACAAAAGGCTTCAGGACTTCAACTCCTTTCGTGAATTCGGGTCTTTTCTCCGCTTCGGGACTTCAGCTTCGTCTTTTCGGCACTTCCGCATTCTGTAATATGTGAAATGGCCGCACGGCTCGGGCGCTCATAAAGGGGACCGGCTCTTTTAAAAATGCAGCACTTCTGTGCCCCCCTTCAGGCCCGGAACACTTGTCCCCCCCCCTGCTGGCGGCCCTGGACATGCATGTGACATGGGCACAGTTGTGCTCTCTGCTCTAGTGTTGTGCCCCCCTCGACCTACTCTGATGTGAAAGGGTTAGAGGATTAGAGTCTTTTGTTATAAATAAATATAAAGCATTGTATAGCTTGTTGCTTCTATATAACTAGATTATGATCCCCTAAAATTGCCCCTGCCTAAATGACCCCCTTTTGTTTACACACAGTACTCAGGAGTGGCTGCTCATATAACCTACACATCATACTATAGAGAATGCGTGGTCATACCTCACAACATTTTGGAAGTAAAATTTTTTGTCATGTAGCGTGGCAATTTTTTTGACCACACCCATTTTTGTGGCCACACGCCGTAATTACCATGTTCATTTTACAAAATTTGTCAGGTTATAAAAGTTTGAAAATATTTCTCCTTATCTAAACTGTTAAAATTACTTATTTTCTTATTTTAAAATTGTTACAAAGTATCTTAGTTGCACCTGTTAGCTGTACTGGCCTCTCTGCCAAAAGCCAATTAAGTTAGAAATTTTGGACACAATAAAGATCTTTACACTTTGAATTGGTGCCTGCTCCTTTTTACATTTCGGTTCGTCCGCCCCCTATGCTGAGTGCTCAGGGCAGTGCACCTGGGCCACTTCCCTTACGTGGTGAGTAATTAGTTTACCACATTGAAGTACCCATACTACAGATGACTTCTTGTAAGTTAGAAATTTTGTTTCTTTTTCTTGCTGTTCAGTGCAGAGAAAAGAGGGACTGTCCCTCCAAAAAAGGGACAGTTGGGAGGTATGTCATACCTCCCAACATTTTGGAAATAAAAAGAGAGACAAAATTTTTTTTTTTGCATGTAGTGCAGCAATTTTTTGACCACACCCATTTTGTGGCCGCACCCCCTAATTACCATGTTCACTTTACAAAGTTTAGCAGGTTATAAAAAATTTAAAATATTTCTCATTATCTAAACTGTTAAATGTACTTATTTTCTTATCTCAAAATTGTTATAAAGCATCTTAGTTGCCCCTGTTAGCTGTACTGGCCTCTCTGCCAAAAGCCAATTAAGTTCAAAACTTTGTTTCTTTTTCTGGCTGTTCAGTGCAGAGAAAAGAGGGACTTTCTGGTACAAATGAGGGACCTCAGGTTGAGTTGTCAAAAGAGGGACTGTCCCTCTGAAAAAGGGACAGTTGGGAGGTATGTGTGCACATGATCAGTCCCAAGTCTCTGGCTAAATCTATTATGTAGTAGTTGAACTATAGCTAAGCACATTATTAAGAGACTACTATAAGCCAATTGGTGCAAGATTACAGCTAGGAGGAGACATTGGAGTCTAACTATCATATACAAAACTTTCTCTGAGAATCAGGCAAAGCAGCCAGACAAGCACAGTAACTTCTGGTACATTTAATAGAAGATGGCAGGTGGGTGTGGCCTGTCCCATTATTGCTCTTAGCTTAGACAGGAAGAGGAACAGGAGTGAGTCATAAGATCATGGCAAAACAGCAGGAATGCCCTTAACCAAAATGGTCACACAAGCAGGTTACTACAATAAGAATAGCCATATCACCTAAAATGATCATATTTATGTTTTGCATACTTTTCTTTCTCTACAATCATTATAAGTGCAGCATTATATTTCTCGGCCATTTGTAAAAACTTCCATTCATGAACCTGTAGTGTTTAACAGCAGCTCTTTTAGGAAATGTTTGTTCATGTTTATTACTATGCAGCACAGGGGACATTAGAGGGCGCCCTCTATAGCAGGTCAGATACTTTGCCTTAGCCATGTGGAGTAGAGCTGGCCACTTCTCATCTTGTTTGTATATGGCAATAAGCTTTGTTCTTATTGGTTCAGGAATGTGACTGTCAGTGTTGCTTCACAGAATGGTTATTTTATCTGTTTTGTGAAACAAAACTGTCATTTTGTGGAAAGAATGAATCCTGTACTATAAAATCTTGCTTTCTGTCACAGATATCTATTTTGTCAGTCAAATCTAGCTTGACAAGCACTAGTTAGTTACACTATTATATATTATGTCCAACTTTGTTTTTACATAATTCATTCTGTAAGTAACTTTGCACATAAGTGCGTCCCTTACATGGAGGTTATACATTTGTGAGACAGATTGCTTGTTAAACTGTACAGAATGGAGTTTGTGATATAATGACATCCTTTTGTGCACTAACCAGATTTTGTTTTTATTCTTTAATAGAAATAAGTCTTTTGTATATTTTTTTTCTCTGTGTATGGTCACAAATACTTATATAACACGAGAGACATTCATTCTGTGTATTAGGGATAGTTTTGTATACAGAATGTATTTGGGACAAACGGCACCCCATAAGATTAAGATTCAGTCATAGTAACTGAGTAAATTCTGTATCTTGTGCAAGTCGGGCTGTAATGAAGCACCCAGAGCAAGGTACATATTGGGGAATGTAATAAAAGTCAGTAACGGAAAAATATTCGCAATGCGAAAAGTTATGCCTCTTTAGCAACAAATTTGCCTTTGTGCAAATTCAATATAAAAAATAAGATGAGACGGTTCCGCACTCCGCACGTTGTACACGCTGCTTGACACGTTTTGGGCGGAATCGCATGATTATGATTAAGGGAGCTTCCGCCCGAAACGCGTCAAGCAGCATGTACAATGTGTCTTCTTCTTTTTAAATTATGGACGAATAAAGATTTTTGATGTCTCTTCTTATCTTCCATATTGTGCCGCGTGGGACACCGAAGGACTCCAGCACCCGTCAAGTTGTCTATAAGCCGCCAGGTTTGTGTTCACTACATATGTGGTGAGTCGGAACGGTGACGCTAATTTGTTTTCTTCTTTGAACCAAATTCAATATAGCTTTTGCTAACCTGTAAACTAGGGATGCACCCACTATTTTGTCCGAATACAGAACAGAATCCTAATTTGCATATGCAAATTAGGGGTGGGAAGGGGAAAATTTTTTTACTTCCTTGTTTTGTGACACAAATCCGAATCCTGCTGAAAAAGATCGAATCCTGGCTGATTCCTGAACCGAATCCTGGATTCGGTGCATCCCTGACCTAAACTGTTTAGCGACTACTTCCGACAGTGGAAGAAGGTTTGTGAATTTTATAGTTAGTGCCAGTGCGCAATGAATGTAATAAAACTTCTTAATGAAAAAGTTATGTTTGCTCCAAAAGATTACAACACCTTCAAACACTTCTTAAAAGTGGACAATGCACAATAAATATTCGCAATGTAATAACAGTTTAAAGGGATACTGGGAAAAAAAAAAATTTTCAAAATGAATCAGTTAATAGTGCTGCTCCAGCAGAATTCTGCACTGAAATCCATTTCTCAAAAGAGCAAACTGATTTTTTTTGTATTTAATTTTGAAATCTGACATGGGGCTAGACATATTGTCAATTTCCCAGCTGCCCCAAGTCATGTGACCTGTGCTCTCATAAACTTCAATCACTCTTTACTGCTGCACTGCAAGTTAGAGTGATAGCACCCCCTCCCTTTTCCCCCCAGCAGCCAAACAAAAGAACAATGGGAAGGTAACCAGATAACAGCTCCCTAACACAAGATAACAGCTCCCTGATAGATCTAAGAACAACACTCAATAGTAAAACCCATGTCTCACTCCTAAAGTGTTGTCTCCTAAAGTGCAGGCACAAGTCACCTGACCAGGGGCAGATGGGAAATTGACAAAATGTCTAGCCCCATGTCAGATTTCAAAATTGAATATAAAAAAAATCTGTTTGCTTTTTTGAGAAATGGATTTCAGTGCAGAATTCTGCTGGAGTAGCACTATTAATTGATGCGTTTTGAAAAAAACATGTTTTCCGATGACAGGATCCCTTTAAGGAGTATTACATTGTGAAATGAGAATTTTCATTCTTATCTGTACTAATTGTTTTGCTCTTTACGACTTTTATTGGTCGTGGTATATGTCACGTTCAGTATTCCAAAATCCAAATTAAACGCAAAGGTCCCGGTCATGGCTCACACATCTGCCTATGACAGCCACCATTCATATTGGGAGAAGCCCTTCGTTACTCAGATGCCACCAGGTCTTAAATTGATAGGACCAAGGCGAGGGTTCTGGTCAGGCAATCGAACCAGAATAGGTAACAGTAGGAATGGGGTAGGAGTCGTGGAACAAGCTGAGATCAATAACCAGTCAATCAGCTTAGTACAGAATGGGCAGATGTACAGAAAAATATTAAATATTTGAATTTCCACACCAGGCACAATGACGTCACACAGGGGGTCAAAATAAATGGTTGCACGTATCAAACATCAAAGAGGATAAAGGTGGATGCAGGCGTCCCCAGAGGGAGTACTGTAAGTGTCCCTGCTGTCACACTAGACCACCAGGTATCCTTACAGTACAATATGTCTAGCCTTTTTATTATCCATGTGTGGTGCCTTTAAGAAAACATCCTGGATCACTGATGTCTGTTCCAGTCATAGTCTACACCCCTTAGCTGCTTTGACTGTTAGTAAATCTACTTTCCTATCTACAGTTTCTGTCCTTCACTAAAAAGCAACTTCAAAACACTCACAATCAATCACCAGGCTGCAACTTTTATAACATTATCCCCAAATTATTGTAGAATAGTCATCAATGCATGCTCTGGTCAGGAGTAGTCAGAGGCATTCTAAAATGTCAATAGAGCTTTTCAGATTACAAAACAGTAAAGACAATACACATGTGATAACTTTGAGTGTTTCTTTACCTTGCTAAAGACATTACATAATGTCTGAAAATCTTCCACCATTGCCCCCAGTAATGATCACTTGGGAGCACCAGTGCAGGCACAAAAGACCCTTGAGATACCATATACCTTTAACATATAAATAAAAACTATAAGTAGAATGAATGAAGTGGTCAAAATATTTTTGGCAAGTACATTTTGTCTGATCAAGGTTGCATTTTCTATTGAATATAAGAACCTTGTTTCAGCAGCTTTGATAATCCATGTTGTTATTTTTTTTACTATGTGTGATAGGTGAGCAAATGACCCAACAAGTTTATCTAAGGACAAATGCTGCATCCTTGGGTCCATTGCCTCGCAGAATACACTGTCTGCACGGGTCCATTACTGAATTATGTGGACGTATAATATGTCAGATACACTTTCATCATGCCAACATCACTAATAGCATTTATTTCATTCATAAGGACAGTGACTCACTAGTCGATTAAATGCTTCTGTGTACATAAATGTATTGCTTGTTAACAGCTAAGGTCATCCCTGCCCCCATGATGTTTTGATGAAAAGCAGGCACTCTAGAAGCAAAGATCCCAGATAAAAAACAGAAATAGTTGGCATTATGCGTTTCATGTGCAACAGAAACATAATCATAGGCCTAATCAATCATGTCAATGTTGGCGTTGCCCACTAAGCATTTCTAAAGTGTCTCCTCGCCAGGGTAGATAAAATGTTGGGCATCTAGGGTTCAAGGTTGATTTGGGGCCCTAAGCCATGCCGAGGCAGCTCCTGTGATGCTAATCTTATCTTGTGAGATGTCCCTGCTAGGCATCTCCATGTAGAACCTTTTCTGCTGAATACCACCCCTTATAACTGAAGCAACTTAACTAACAGATCTATAGAGAATAGTGATGGGCGAATAAATTTGTCAGGCACGAATTCGCAGCGAATTTCCCGTGTTTCGCCACTGGCCAATAAATTAGCGAAGCTGTCAAGAAAATTATCCGGCAAAAATTTTTTGCCATTTTGCGAATTTCGCTGCAAACCCCTGAATTATTCAGCGAAGGGAAATGGGACAAATTCACCCATCACTAATAGAGAATAAATTTGCTACAAGAAAATTAATAAATTTTTCGGATGCCCATTGACTTTAATGCATTTGGACCAAATAGTCGTGCATATAAAAATTGTCGCTCAGGTCAAAATTGAAGCGCATCAAAATGATTTTGACGCCCATTGACTTAAATGCGTTTAGCAAATTTTTCGCCACAGATTCGGCAATCACTAATAGAGAAGCATGCAAGGCATTTTGGGAATTATAGTCTTCTTGGAGGAGAGCTGACTTCAAAACTAGCAGTGCTGAAAGGGCATGTAAAGTCTAAAATAGAATAAGGCTAGAAATGCTGTATTTTATATACTAAACATAAACATGAACTTACTGCACCACAAGCCTAATCAAACAAATGATTTATGCTTTCAAAGTTGGCTACAGGGGGTCACCATCTTGTAACTTTGTTATACATCTTTAAAAGACCAAGACTGTGCACATGCTCAGTGTGGTCTGGGCTGCTTAGGGATCATCATAAACAAAGCTGCTTGAGTTCTACATGGCTGGGAAGTAAGGCGGGGGCTCACCCTGCTGTACATAAGTATGATTGATTCATACCATCTGACAATTCTCTTCAGGCCCTCACCTATTCATAGTTTAATCTCTTATTCAAACAAATGCCTCGTTGCTAGGGAACTCTAGAAACAAGATAGCCGTTGAAGTTCCAAACTAGAGAGATGGTGAACAAAAAAGCCAAATATTTAAAAAAAAACACAAAAATAATACAGAAATCTACATCAAAAACAAAGAGCACAATGACCCTTATTATACCACCTTTATTTATCATGGCGGGTCAGTTCAAGTTTGCTTAAAGGGGAACTATCAAGCAAATAATTTTAAATATAAGCTTTATCATACTGATATAATACATTTTTGATTGTTGGAGTCATATTTTGATTCACATGTCTACTACCACATTTTTGGGAGAACTCAATTTGCTTAGAAGATGTATTAGAGCTCACTATTTTAAAACAAGCAAATCTGACAGAAATCCTGTGTGTCTACATGCAGGTTTTATGCTGAAGTCTGTTATTTTGTTAGATTTTGTATCAGCTAGAAAAGGGAGCCCCCTAAAATATAAATTGGCTATGTCAATCAAAATCTGACTAGTGATGGGCGAATAAATTCGCCTGGCACGAATTCACTGTGAATTTCCGCGTCAATTTTGAATTGCTTGATTTTTCCGTGAAAACTTTCGGATTGCTCGATTTTTTCATGAAGCCGTTCGAATCTCACAATTTTTTTGTGAAAACATTAGAATTCCACGATTTTTTTGTGAACTTTCTGATTTCACAATTTTTAGCGAATTCTCGCCCATCTGACTCCTGCATCAAGAGAGAATGAAGAGAGACAGATGCTGAGAGTGGGGCGAGTAAAGAGTAACTTGAATATTTCAGAAACGGTACCGTTTTAAAATTGGTTTTATTTAGTAGGCTAATGAATCTTGTTGATAGTTTGATAGTTCCCCTTTAAATGAAATCAGTGAATTACTGGTAATCGAAGTGTATATACACATGGAGAGAAAAGTACCTTTATCAGTCAACTCTGTACCAGTATAGTTGCATGGTACTTTCCATTCAATTGGGAAGATTTTGGAACCAAGGTACACCTATCTAACATTCAGTTTAATTTGGTATAATTAGGCACCAATGCAGAATTCAGTTTAGTCTGATTAATTAATATACTATTATTTTTTTTACAAGGTGACAGCTACCTATATAGAATATTGACTGGAAGCGTCACATGCTTAAAGCTGTTGGAGTCAGATAGATACTCTTAATTGATCACTATAATTTATGTGACCTTTGTTAAAATGCTTGACATTTATTGCATGATCTGTTACAAGGCTAATAGGAATTATCTTTGTCTCCTCTGCTAGAAATGTATATTCTTGTAAAGCCTTATGCTTGACTGGTGGAGGCTTATTTATTAAAGGTGGTTTTTGAGGTTTTTGAAACCATGACTAAACTCACAAACTCTAAAACCCCAATTGTAATTTCATTTATTAAAAGATTAGAATTTAAAAATTGAGAATGAAAAAATGCTCTGAATGATGCACTAAAGAATATGGATACATCAAAACAGCCTTAGAGGTTTCCAAGGTTTTTACACTATGGGGTAGATTTATCAAGGGTTGAATTTCGAAGTACAAACAAACTTCGAAATTTGACCATCTAATTGAAAAACTTCGAATTTCGAATATCGAATTTGAAGTTTTTTCACCGAATTTGGCAATCCTACGATCGAATAAAAATTGTTCGATTGAATGATTCATTAGCTCGAATCGAAAGGATCGAAGGATTTTTATTCAATATGTAAAGACTTAGAAGTATTGAAGTTTTTTTAAAGAGACAGTACTTTAAGTACTGTCTCTTTAAATTTGAACTTTTTGTACTTCGAAAAGTCACTCAAACCTTAGTAAATCTGCCCCTTAAAGTGATACTGACACTAAAAATGTTATTTCAAAATATTAATCTACATGACACATAACCTATAGGTCATGTTGATCATTTTTCACTGATAGTTCTGCTTTTGTAAGTAATTGTCACTTGAAGTTCCTAAACCTGACTGTTTTGCCAACCTGACTGTTCCTTCTTAACCTGTCAGTTAGAGTTTCTAATGCTAATGGACTCCTACTGCACAGATATAGCAGCCCCTCATAGGGAAAAAAGGGGGTAAGAAATATCATGTAAAAGCATTAGACATATACTTTTATGGCAAAATTATAAATAGTATTCAAAGATAATGTTATGATACATATTAAAAAAGTTCATTTTCTGGTGTCAGTATCTCTTTAACACATTCTCGATTTCTTAGAGCTTTTTTGAAATATAGGAAAACCCCTAATCTTTCGAGAATAGTTGAAAAATTTGCAATTCTTTTGTTAGTGAATGGGTTCCTTATCTTTTAAGAAATTCAATGACAACCGTGGTTTTAGAGTTTAGTTGTGGTTTCAAAAACCTCTGAAAACCACTAAAATAAGCCTAAAGGTGTTTGTATGTTGCTATATAGATTTTTTTTTTCAAAACTTTCCAAATTTCTTTGAACTACAGGCTGAATATAGATTCAAACATTTAAAATTGTTATTTTTCTATTAGAAGGACTATTAATCGGTACTAAAACCATTACAATGTTTCCATTTTGATAGTGATTGACCATTTTGCAGAAACAAATGTTTAAAAGTAACTATATCATACTGTATGTCTCGGTCCATATACAGCATTATGCTGCAGCTCTCCAGGGTGCTGAAACTACTCAAAAGGACTACATGTTTTTTTTACTGTCCTTGCAAAGCTCTATTGACTAGTAATTCATTGCCTCTTCATACCATCAACCATAGAGTTCCACGAAACTTTAAAAATTTTAGAAGATTCCAAAACATATACAGTATATATATATATATATATATATATATATATATATATATATATATATATATATATATATATATATATATATATATATATACTGTTGTTTCAGTATGGCTCCTTTGTCCAATAACCTTGTGTTTCTATTGAATATTTTTCCTTTTCAATGTCAATGTTATACAGTCATGTGAAATGTGTTTTTAGCTGCAGTCTAGAAAACCGGAACCTAATAAACATAAAGATAAACTTGGCTTTTACAAAGGTTTTAATGTTGAACCAGAGGAGAGGGATAAAAAGGACAATTAAGCTCTGTAGGAAGATGGGAAATGTCTTCCGTACCCAAAAGTTTGCTAATCAGAGAACTTCAAAAATGAATAAATCACCTATATCAGAAATTGTATAACTTGACTACCATTGCAGCCAATAAACCTATATTTTATGCACATATATAGATCAATAGATATAGACATAGGGGCAAATCCACTAAAGCGCAAAGCGGCTAACACTAGCGAAAATTCGCCAGCATAACGTCATTTTGTTACTTCGCCAATTTACTAACGGGTGCTGGCGTAAATTCGCTAGCGAAGTCTACCTACTCTACCATACTTTGCACCCTTATGCCAGACGAAGTTTCGCTATGGTGAAGGGACGTAACTAGGCTAATTCACTAACTTACGCATTTTACTGAACATTACCTCTTGCGCCAGACTTGCCTTCGCCAGCTCAGACCAGGCGAAGTGCAATAGAGTAGATAGGGATTGCCTCAAAAATAGTTGAAGTTTTTTCTAAGTCCCAAAAAACGCTGGTGTCTTTCACTTTTTTAAGGGTGATAGGCTGAAAAAGATCAAAACATTTTTTGGGGGTACTCTCCTTCCCCCCTACATTTCCTAACATATGGCACATAAACTATACACTGGGCACTTGTATAGGGCAAAATAACATTTTATTTAATGAAGCTTTCCCAGGCTTGTGTAGTGTAATGTATTTGCTGCTACATATACGTCCATTGTACTTTAACTTGGCGCCGTATGCAAATTAGGCATCGCTAGCGTAACTTCAATTTGCTTGGCGAATTAACGCTAGTGCAACTTCGCTACCTTTCGCCTCCCTGAGCGCAACTTTGGATTTTAGTGAATTAGCGGCGCCCTGGCGAAACTTCGTCTGGCGAAGTGCAGCAAAGGCGTCGCTAGCGTATTTTCGGGGATAGATGATAGATAGATAGATACTTTCGCCTATAGTTTAATAACATTCCTTTAATTATTCTTATCCAATGAATTGATTTAATTTTTACAAAAACAATTTGCCAGAGAGGAATCTGCACCAAATCATCATTATCACTGTTTTGTATAATCTATATAAATCTGCAATTTATCTATGCATAACCCTTAACTGTATCTGCAGGGAACCTTAATTGTGATTTCCCTTGTCCAATCTGCCAAAAGTTTCAGTAATTAGCAAATTCAAGAATGTAATATAATTAATGGGATTAGTTAGTGAA
This sequence comes from Xenopus laevis, assembly GCF_017654675.1. NCBI lineage: Eukaryota > Metazoa > Chordata > Amphibia > Anura > Pipidae > Xenopus > Xenopus laevis. The sequence continues at coordinate 83,064,671 of NC_054386.1, forward strand.
AGGGGTGGAAAGTTGCTTTTATTAATCTAATTGTTAAAGACAAGGTTGCTATTGGTTACTGGACTGGAAAGCATTGCTCCTTTTCTATTATAACTTCTATGGTGACATGTATGGGCATAATACTCTCTATAAAGACTACAAGGTCATTGATATCAAGACTGGAAAAGGGCCTGGAAATGTCTGATCATTGAGAAAAAAGTACAAAAACACCTAAATCAGCCTTACCTAAAACATTTATATCCTGCAACTGCGCATGTTATTTATATAACACCAACAGATTTCACCAGCTCATTACGGAGATTATTCATCATTCATATTAGTACCTACCCCAATGGAGCTTTCTCACACAGTAGGGCCAGTTTTATTATGTCCCAATTAATTGTGTATGTGGAAAAGATACCGGGGCAAAACTCCTTCCAGCTGGAATTGAGATCAGGATCCCAGTGCTCCAAAGCAGAAATGCTGGTTTCATAAGTGTCCATAATAACTTTTCATAACAAAGACAGGGTTCTTAGCAAATATTTGCCAACAATCTGGATCACCAAAATAATCATTGTGTCCAATTTTTCATATACATTTCTGATTATTTTTATTTATCATCTTAAAGTGCAAATCTAAACATAAACTCCAGTTATTATATCATAAATACAGGGACTTATCAGCCTACCCCCCCCCCATACACAAACATTGTAGGTCTAAATTTTGATAGACCTTATTCACTTTTATTTACAGTTATATTTAAATGATGAATTGTTTTCTGCAAATGGTATTATAGGTTGTTGTAATGAATCTATAGAAGCCACTGTTTACACGTGCAATCATAAAATCTGTCTACCTTGCACAGTATTTATGCATGTGAAGAATGGAGAAAGATGATCATACCCAATTTACACATAAGGGCAAAGACACACGCTGCGAAGTCGCTTGGCAACAAACCTCCTCTTTTTCAGGGTGACTAATCTCCCCAAACTGCCTTCCCGCTGTTTAGAATGTAAATCGCCAGCTGGATGGCACTCAGATCGCTTCGTTTTCCAAAGTCACCTGAAGTTGCCTCACAAGGAAACTTCGGAGCGACTTTGAAAAACGAAGCCATCCCGTTAGCGATTTTCATTCTAGCCAGCAGGGGAGATGTCACCCCAAAAAAGCTTAGCCTATACATTTCCCTCCAGATCTTTCTATGCAGTTTTTAAACCATCTTTCAATATCTTGCTTATATCAGTTCTTTCAGAGCTCAAATTCACTCTTTTGCTCATTAATGAAGTCCAGTAGAATCCTCCTTTTACACCAATAGCCTTCCCTATGTGGGCCAAGGGATAGTCCCCATACTCCGCTCCCTCGCTATGTATAGCAGTAAAATCTCCATGACGTGGCTATAAAACTTTCTCTATCCTACTAGTTAGTGACAAGTAGAAAGATCAACTTGATGAAATATTGATTTTAATTTTATTTATACTTAACAATCAGTAAACCAGTAAGTTGAATCTCTGTAAAGAGCGAGCCAAAGTCACAAAAATTGAACTTTCTCCTAATCTAACCTCTGAGATTCTAGGAGTCCATTCCACACAGTTTATTGTGTGATGTGTTTCAATAAGTATATAGAAATTGAGCATCCAATGCGTAATGCTAATCCAATAATCCCCAAAGTTTATGTAAGGTAAATTTGACCTCCAAAATTATCATGAATAGTATCTACAACAGGGGAGTTGGATATTCCATAGTATTGGCCATGAAGTTAGATTAAGAAGACAATACTAAGACTCACAGTATTGATAAACAGACAGTCCTGTAGGTCAACTGTTCTTATTTCACATCATACAGCGGATTATGTTACCTGCAATCTGCTCAAAAGCAATAATAATCTGAAATCTAATTACCAAATTCCAATTTGTCTCAGAAGGAGTCGAAATTCTAAGAATAACCTAAGGGATTGTCAGGGAATTTAAAATAGAATCTATCCTGACCTAGAAACACTATGTAGCTTTCACTTGTTAGCCTAATGGTTCAGAGATGTTAAGAAACAAGGTTAGTTGTATCAAATAAAGCATCCATCTGCCAGGCCAAACCGAATTTGAATCCTAATTTGCATATGCAAATTAGGGGGTGGGAGGGAATCCTAATGAATCCTAATTTGCATATGCAAATTAGGGGCGGGAGGGAAATCATGTGACTTTGTCGCAAAACACCCCTAATTTGAATATGCAAATTAAGATCTGGTTCGTTATTTCGCAACGGTTTCGGGGGTTCGGCCGAATCCAAAATAGTAGTTTCGGTGCATATATATATATATATATGATCAATATCAGAACCATCACTTTATTTATATTTCTAAATGTTTTTAAAGCAAGACATAAAATCCTGTCTCAAAAATATGTTACCTTATTCAATATTTTTTCCTAATACATTCACTGCTATAAAACATTCATTATAACCTGCCCTCTATTCGATTTCTTCTAAACTGTAAGACTTCCCCCCTACATGTCCAAAGGTTCTCCTATAAAATGTATCAGCTTCACTAAAAGGTTGTAATGCGATCGCACCACTGAATCAGACATTCCCTTTGAAGTAGAATCGATAGTTGTGATTTGTAATAGGATTCATTCTACTGGCTTGCAATGATATGATCATATTGTGGGTGAGTGGGATCGTTTTATCTGCAACAGTACAAGCTTACAGTATATGAGCCCTTTGCTAAAAATTATATACAAATATACAACACTAATACATTAATACTCAATGTATAAAAAAACTTGGCCCATACATTTCTCTAGTATAATGTGCTCCAAATACAAATTGAAGCCACTCGCCAGTAAAAAATGTAAATAAGAAGAAATATATATGCAAAAAAAATGTGGGGTGGGGTTGCCCAACTATTTTATCAATACCATGATCCTTCTTTAATGCTACCAAATAGCTGAGATTAATTTCCAGGAACCTGGAAAGACATTGTAAATCCATAAGCATCCTTAAGTATACAGCACTCTGTGGGCAGATGTAGATATAGATATGCACAAAAGCACACAAACCTACTGCCATTCTCACACCCACACAAATTACTATATCAATAGTAGGTTCAGAATTATAAAACATCGCATACTTAGTGTATTATTGGCAAGTAGTGAGTGAGAAGGCAAACCACTCCATATGTTTGTCTATCTACTGTATCTAGCCACATATACTGTATATAATGCAGCATTTACAGCTCCCGTTTATCAGAGATCCATGGCATAGGCTGCACTCCGTAAGTCTTCAGAATCGAAACACTTATCCATTAAGCAGAAATGTACACACATGCTGACTGCTGAAGAGAGAACACAATCTGTTTCTCAGCCAGAAAAGAACCCTGGCAAATAATACATCCATTTGGTCATAAAATGCCTTCAACTTGCTGTTAAGAAAACACTATTGCTTTTTCTCACATTCACTGTTAAAAACTGGTACCCTTACCATGTATTTTTTCCACTGAAAGCTCTGTCTCTCTCTCTCTCTCTCTCTCTCTCTCTCTCTCTCTCTCTCTCTCTCTCTCCATTCTGAAAATTAAAGGTTATTGCTTTTATTTGTTATTGGAATGTCCTGCATGCGGCATTCATAACATAGAATAGAGATGATAGATGTGCATTTAAAGAAACATACTGTTATAACATCTAAGCATTTTTTGTGCTAGATGCCAAACTTGCAAAATAAAAAACATATATTAATAGCTAAACCAGTCCTAGTAAATATGATATAACGTTTACCCTTATGATAAGAGCTGTCTCAATAAATTGGGCCACCCCTGTGTCTCTGAATATATTCTGCATGGAAGTGATTTTTGAGTATCGTAAAAACAAACACATTTTTTTGGCAATAGATTCAAAACATTGATGCACTTTTTCATCACTTTTCCTACCAATGGATTATGGTCCACTTCAGTATTAAGAATAATTTCTTACATTCCACACACAACCAATACAGTTTTAGCTTTACTAGGTAGGTCTGGAAGTTAGTCCATGTATCCACAGTACATTTTGTCAAGTTGCCATGCTTTCCCCCAACCCCTCCCAATATGGCCCATTACAGATCTGCTGTGACCTTTTCTAACCATCAGATCATTAACAAAGCAAAAGCATTTTGAAGAGTTGTAAGAAACATTACCTTTCCCCTCTCATTTGTAGTGATGCTTCATCCAGGGTCTCCAATTAATCCGTGCTGGAGTTGTTCAGCAATTCAGTCGGAGCCTCCCTCCCCCACCACCATCCCTAACCTGCTTCTTTCCAGTAGATCGAATAGCAATGAATACCACTTTCTCCGTCTCTGCCCGAGCCTTCAAAATGTTTTTTCAAAAGCTTTCATAGACACAACCAGATTAGATGGACCTCAGCAAAGCCAAGTCTTCATTCAGCAGTGAGGATCGGCTTATCCAGCTGAATAGCCAATAATGATGTCCTTAGGTTCTAAATTTTTTGGTACCACCACCACCACCAAAGAGATGGGATTCAAAAGCAATGCACTGTAGGACTCAAACTGATGATTCTTTTATTTCCATAAGGATGACTCTTGTAATCCAGTGTTTGCTGGCAATAGGTTTGTCCTGAATGTCAAATTGAAAAGGAATTTAACAACAGCCCGGAGAACACTGTGCTGTTAAATTATTATCCAAGATTAAACTGAATCCAGACCCTGTCGTAAGGTGATCACCCCACCGCTGGCAGGAGCCACCTTAACATTCCTGGTGGGTTATGTTTCCTCTGGATGTGTATGAGACAGCAATACTCAGCATTACCAATCACAGAAAGCCTCTGGAAGTATTCCTATACATTTATATAGCTCGGCTGTTATGATTTATCTGATTCAAGTGAGCTTAGACGGATCCAGATGGAAGAGAAGGTTTTGTACCTGCCAGAGTCTATGATGCTTGCCCTCTCTCTCTCTCTTTCTACATCTCCTCCTCTCTCTCTCTCTCTCTCTCTCTCTCTGCACACGCTTCCTTAAATTCTGCAGCTCCCAATCCAGTTCTTCACAGCATCTGCCTGGCTATGTGCATGGTCCATCCAGCAAGCCTTCCTGCTCAGCAACAAACCCGCCCCTCTGGTGATGTCACTTGTCAGTCAGGGGACTCCAGGAAAATTTCAGCTGAAATCTGCAGACAGAGGGAGAAAAGAAAAAAACCGATACATAATCCTATTACCATGTGAAACCACACAGCTATTATTTCTTCCATACAGGAGCGAAGGCTCACGTTAAGAAGCAGGAGATCTATTTATAGTCGTGTGTTTAATGTGCTAAAGTATATTTTCTTTGCAGGGGTAAAGTAGTTTATTAAGCCTACTATGGTCGTACATCCATTTGATCCTACATGGGAATGGAGATTAACTCATCCAGCACTTCATTGTTATTGGGTTAAAGATCAGTCACATTTACAAGCAAAGCTACAACGGTATTTAATTGAATTGCTTAGTCATAGCTCATCAAAATGTCCCAATGACAGTGGCACATTTAATAGGTAAAACATTCAAAATAAAGTTTACTCTTTAAATGAGAACTAAAGCTTAGCTAAAGAAGTAGCTAGAAATGTTGTACATTATGTTTTGGGCTTCTGTATCAGCCCAAGGCAACCACAGCCCTTGAGCAGTAAATATATTTTTTTCAAAAGATGCCCCAGTAGCTCCCCTTTTTTATTCTGCTGATTCACTGCACATGCTCTGTGCTGATGTCACTTACTGAGCTTAGGGACCCACTCACAATATACAGTACACATATAGGGAAATGTAATATGTTTCATTACCGCAAAAAATGTTTGCAAACGTTAGCCACCATGTTTACACTATTTTTGACTCATTCTTCTCGTCGACTTCCTTGCTAAGTTTACGACTCAATTGCTTTTGCGAATGTTCGCAGTGCATGTAATAAAATTTCGCAATCACAAACCATTTAGTGAAACTCCAGAGCAGGTGTTAAAGGTTTAAAATGTGCAATTAAGCTTCGCAATGCAATAAAAGCCTAATGAAGAATATTATATTGTGACAAGCGAATTTTAATTCATAACGTTTTGCTCTTTGCAAATTTTACTAAATTTCCCCCATAGAATAGAAATGTCACAGTATAAGGCTGATTAGTAATTAATACAGATAATTACTACATGGCAGCACAGAAACCAGTGCAATTAGCATCAGAATTTAATAATCAGCCCTGTAGCATCAGCTTATATTACAGACAAACCTCATATTTTGCTGGATAATTTGCTATGGCCCCTAAGCTTAGCTTCTCAACAGCTGCTCAGAGCCCACTGAGCATGTGAGTGTCACAGACACTTTCCAAGATGGTGACCCCCTGTGACAAGTTTGAAATCCTGGATCATTGCTGCTATTGACAAGCTGAAACTTTAGGCTGGCGCAATAAGTTTAGCATATAAAATATGACATTTTTAGTCATATTCATTTTTAGGGTTTACTTACTTATATAACTAAAATAACTATAGGGTATCTGCGACTATAAAGCTGATGTGCATGAAACAGATACAGCAGTCATATAGAAAATTTCATGTTTCTCTCTAACTGTCCCATCCTGCAGTTTGCTTCAGAAAAACAATTACAGTTTATATAAACAAGCTGCAGTGTAGCCATGGGGGCAGCCATTCAAGCAAAGAACACAGAGTAGATAACAAATAAGTTCTCTCTAACTGTCCCATTCTGCAGGTCACTTAAAGGAACAGTAACACCAAAAAATGAAAGTGTTTTAAAGAAAACACAATACAGGTATTGCGACAATTCGCCGGCGTTAAAACACCTGTATTGTGTCAAAGTTGATGCTGGCGCCCATTAAAGTCAATGGCTGTCCGTTTATCGGTGCCGGCGTCTCCCCGAATCTGCCTGTGTGCCCTAACCCTTAGGGATGAGTAAAATTTTTTGCCGTGTTTCGCCGTAGAAATTAAGCCCCTAAACTTCAATGGGAGAAAAAAATGACAGGAATCAAAAAATGTTGTCACCCATAGGGACAAATTCACTAAGATTCGTAGTTGCGCCAGCGTCCGCTTCGCCGCACTTCGCCAGGCGAATTTTCGCCAGCGCTACGCAAATTCACTAAAATCTGAAGTTGCACTCAGGGGAAACGAAAGGTTGCGCAGTTGCACTAGCATTAATTCGCCAGGAAAATTTCAATCTTTTTCAGCCTATCACCCATAAAAAAAGAAAAAACGCCAAAAATTTCAATTTTTTTAAAGAAATCCCTATCTACTCTATTGCACTTCGCCTGGTCTAAGGTGGCGAAGGAAGTCTAGCATAAAAGGTAGCGTTTAGAAAAATGCGCGCGTCAGTGAATTTGCGTAGTTACGTCCATTGCGCAAATTCGCCAGGCGTAAGGGTGCGAAGTAACACTAGCGAATTTACGCCAGTGTCCGTTAGTGAATCGGCGAATTAACGAAAATGCGCTACGCTAGCGAATTAGGCGCTTCGTCCTTTAGTGAATTTGCCCCATTGTCTTTAATGCATTTCGGCACCGGCAAATTTTTGTGGAAGTGAAATGGGTTAAATTTGCCCATCCCTATTGTGTAACAGTATGCATGCTAAGAGGATATTGTTGGAACCCAAGAGAGAGGTACTGCCCAAGATTAGCTGAATGTATGACAAGGATCTCATGCATAATAGAATGTTCTTAATCCCTTCGTCCATAAAATCTGTTTTTTTTTTCCTAGCTTGACTTACAAAGGGAGGTGCCAGCATGTCACAAACTAAAAGATAATTGAAAATGCAAATAGGAAAGATGATTTACTGATGATGTTAATGCTGAAAATGTTCGCACGCCTGCAGAAAGGAATTATATCTTTAAAAACCTTTTAAATTGCAGTTATAAAAACACCCGTCACTGACATAACATTTAATTCCTCTGCGTTTTATGTAAAACTGTCATTGGCAGCTGATTTAAGAAACACAATGACATTTTCTTATCACGATTGGATATTTTGTAGCCCTCCAATATGACAAAGGGATGAGGCCAGACATTCATTTCTGTGATGTGGCTGACAATTAACCATATCACTTCCATCCAGATCTCTCGATATCAATCGACCACGTTACTGCCATTGGGTTGAGCTGTCGGTGCAGTGAAAGATTTGCTTGAGTGAAATCTTCTTGATCCAATTGTTTGTTCTGGGGTCAGAAGGGACACTTGCAAACCGAGTCAGATACAATGGAATCCATTTGTCTTTAGCAGAGAAGATTTTCCAGCCTGCTAGATCAATACCAGGCCCAGCCCTAATCAAATATTGATCATTTTGGCACCATACATGGACCAATACATTGATAACTTAGTCTGGAGAGACCAGGGCGGTAACTAATGTCAGCCCATATAGCGAACTTGACTTTGTTTCTGCCAAGGGCGGACTCTTTACATAATATAACTAAGTAAATGGCAGTTTGGTCCTGCAACTTGATGCCACTTTATGGCAATCAGCAAGGTAATTTCCATTATGTCTCTTTGTTCCTGCATGTTGATGTCTCATTATACAAATTATCCATGTTACTGCCATGTTTCAAGTTTGTCTTTTTAAACAAATGAATCCTGTCACTGCCATTGGGTCCCTCGGTCCTTTCAGGGTTCTGCTGCCTCTTCACACAAGTTAATCATGTCACTTTTATGCTTTTCAGTGTGGCAATGGGACCTGGCAAGAAGCTAATACCAATTAAAAATGTCACTGTCTTTGACAGGGAGCTGTCTTTTAATATCAATTAAGGATAATTAAATGTTACTGCCATTGGGTTGCATTTTTCAGCTGAAGGCTTACTATTTATGGTATTTAACCATGGCCCTGCCATTGGGTTACACTGTCTATACAAGAGCCACTCTATACAATTTGGTACTTCAATAGGGACATGTTGTTCCTGCCAGAGATGTCTCTATTAATCATATCACTAAACATGAATCCACTACATGTCTAGAACCCATTAATCATATCAATGTGATTCGACCAGTTTTCTCCAATGAGACATTACATTTCAACCTTTTAAAAATAACTGTAATTAAGTCAGGTTGCACCTCCATGGGAATAATTAAAAAGCTCACTAAATACATCAATACCGTTAAGTTGAAGGCTAAACCCCATGTAAAAGAAAAATGGTCTAATGGCAGTGCTGTGTTTAATGGGCTGAAATATTGGTGTCTTGTAACTAACGGACTCAGTGATAATGATGTGTCGAAAGGGTCATTTGTCAACACATCACTTTCATTAAAGCATTTGAGGCGAAATTCATTCTGGGGAGGACGTTATATTTCATATATGCTTCTCCAAGCATTCTGTCGGCTGATCAACTATTATGGAGCACAAAGGGTTGTTGCTAGTGATGGGCGAATTTATTCGTTGTTGCTAGTGATGGGCGAATTTATTCGCTGCGAATTTGCGTGATTTGCCGCCAGCAAATAAATGCGCTTGCGAAAATTCGCCAGCGTCGAAAAAATGGACGCCGGCGTCAAAAAAACGGATGCTGGCGTAAAAAATGGACGCCGGCGTTGTTTCGCAAATTTTTTGACATTTCGCAGGAAATTCTCAAATTTTCCGATGAAGCGAAACGATGCAAATTCGTCCATCACTAGTTGTTGCTTGACGGTAGGGATGCACCGAATCCAGGATTTGGTTCGGGATTCGCCCGGAAATCGGCCTTTTTCAGCAGGAATCCAAAATTGTGGATCTGGTGCATCCCTACATGACGGTATCTGAAATAAGTGGAAACAGTGAGAAATTGCTGTCGGACAGATATCATCTAAATCAAGAAAGTGATATGAGAGGTGAAAATGTTCTGAAAAATACTTTGACCTTTGATAAATCTGCCCCTAGAGTAAAATAAATTTAAAGTAATAGTAAATGTGCTTGTTGGGACAGTTACTATCTATTCTTGGAATATTAGATTTAAAAAGCTGTCTGCATTTCCAGTGGGACTAAGCTAAAGAACTGTTAGTTGGGGCGCATGCTATTACCAAGAGACAGTTCTGATGATCTCTAAGCGGATTTCTGAGCGTATACTGAGAATACTAGGTTAGAAGACTTGCATGCAGAGTTATCACGTGTCACTCAAAGGGTTTATGATTTATTAATGCATAATGCTATAGTCCAATATAGATAGATAGATAGATAGATAGATAGATAGATAGATAGATAGATAGATAGATAGATAGATAGATAGATAGATATAGATATAGATATATATTCACATGGTTATATATTTTTCACACAGCTGAAATGATTTGAAATATACAGTAGCTAAGGCTGTTCAAAGGCATATTCCCTCAAATACAATGTTCTCTCATTTTCAGCACTTTCTCTTTTGTTTCTTTCTCTATTTCTCATTATTTTCTTCACCTTTATAGCCTGTCTAGCCCTGCTTTTGTTCCCATCATCCCATTCCAAACCCTTTACATTAAACATCCCACATACATAAATCAATATTCTTTTTTTTTTTCATTTATAAATCATATAAGAAAATAATAAGGTTTGTTTTAGAGTGTAACAAATGGCCCTTTATTGCATCCATGGGACAGAAATACAATAAGCAATGCTTTTTTAATGTCATACCTTTGGGTTACAATAGAGGCACCTTTGCAACATGATATTTGAAGAAAAATTACATTTAGGCCACAACATCCCTAAATGGCCCAGGAATGTCCAACCTCAGCCCCTAGAGATCACCAGGAATGCAATGAATTAAAGCAAATATAAAATGTACTGTGTATACTAAAGTATTTTGCCACATATTTTATACACAGTTCTATATAAATAAAGAATAACAGCATTTATGTAACAATTTATGTTATTTAATATTTTACACAGAATGGTCAAGAATTCAGATCCTGGTTCATTGGAGCTTACAGTCTAATTTACCTACCAAATCCACACATACATGTGCACACTATCATTTTCATCTGAAAAAAAAAAAAAAATATATATATATATATATATATACAGTATATATATATAACACTATAACCATGCAGTAGGGTTCATCTGCCAACTCTGGTGTGGTTATACGAAAATGTATTTCATGACAAAGTTGCCCTTTTTTTAAAGAAATCTCTGAACATGTATGTAGAAGATTAAGAAAAAAACAATATTGTGTTCATCTCTGCAAAACACTCTTAACACTATAAACAAAGAATACTTAGGGGCATATTTATCAAGGGTCGAATTCAAAGTTCATGGGAGTTTTTTAAACTCCCATAAACTCCCATGAACTCGAAATTCGACCAAAATTCGATCAACTGCAATTTATGAAAAAATGTTAATTTTTCAAACTAGGGTGAATGGGATCGACCCGCAAACTCGAATCGAATTCGAATCCGATTCGAGTTTTGTCTCAGAGGCTGAAAACAACTCTAAATGGATCCCAGGACATCCCCCATAGGCCAAAACAACAATCTGGCTGGTTTAAGGTGGCGAATGGTCGAATTCTTAAAGGGCCAGTACATGATAAATTTCAAAAATCTTTTTTAAAATTCAAAATCTTTTAAAAATTTGAATCAAATTTTAACTATTCCATAGTCGAATTTCACTTAAAAAAAAACTCAAAAATTCAAATTTCAAAATTCTAAATTCGAATTCTAAATTTGAATTTTCACTTCAACCCTTAAAGTGGACCTGTCACCCACAAAAAGCTGTATAATAAAAGTCTGTTTCAAATTAAACATGAAATCCAAATTCTTTTTTTTAAAGCATTCATAGCTGTTGTAAACTCATTTAAAAATCTCAGCTATCAATCAAATATTGCCTGCCCCTCCTCTATGCCTTAGTCATAAAGGCAGGGCAGACAATTACATTCACTTTTCATTCAGCACTTCCTAGATGTCACTGCTTTCCCTACATTCCCCACATTCTCTTAACCATTTAATTATGTAACCAATGCATGGGGATGGACATCAGGTCCCCCATTCTGGTGCACAAACAAGATTCTGAGATGTTGGAAGAATTGTCTTAATAACAGTGTCCACAAAATGGCTCCTGCCTGCTTGTTATAATTATGAATTCCCAGACTGATGGAAACAAGATTCAAATAATTTATACAGTGTAATTAAAGTTAATTTTGCTTGACAAACATGATAAAATAGGATTTGGAATATTTTTTTTGGGTGACGGTTCCCCTTTAATAAATCTGCCCTTTAGAGTAATGCCACTGTTTTATGTCACATTCCAGTACATTTTCATATTCTGCTGGGCTGATTCATCTATATTCAAGCCATCTTCATCTCGCCACCATGTAAGTACAGTGCTGTAATAAGAACAAATGAATTCTTTGCTTCGTTTGATACATGCAGTCACGGCATTTTTGCAGAGATATGAACAATAGGAATCCTAATAATATGATACAGGTCAAACAATGAATTGTGTCTATTATGTTTGGATTCTCTGCATACATGTTCATGAGAATTTATGTGCAGAATAATGAGACTGGCTGCTGAGACAAAAAGAGTTATCTAATATCTGAGATGTGAATTCTTCAAAGCTGTGAATCTCACAGGCTTCTCACCCTTTTGAAAATGAAATAAGTTTAGTCATCTGAATAATCTTCCTATCACAGTATAGATCTACTGCACATCCATTTATAACAGATTTGTCACTGCCATAGAAATAAACATTTAACAAGTATCTTTTATGTTGATCCTTGTAGACCTCCCTATTAGTAATGGGCGAATTTGCGCCGTTTCGCTTCGCCGAAAAATTTGCGAAATTCGCAAAACGGTGAAAAATTTGCAAAATGGCGTTTTTTGACTTTGAATTTTTGGCGCGAATTTTCGCGGGCGTTTCGCGAATTTATTCACTGGCGGCAAATCGCGCAAATTCACTGCGAATTCGCGCCTGGCGAATAAATTCGCCCATCACTACTCCCTATCAATCTTCTTGTTGTTCAACATAACCCTGTATTATTTTATATTGCTGCCTAACTTGTTACTCCATGTAATTTTCTATGTAACTACTCATTTTGTTCAGTAACTCTTATCTTATCTTTCTTCAGTTCTAAAGATCTCAAAATCCTTGCTGTGGTTCCTCCTATTACTGTATACAACTCTCCAGTTAATGTTTTCTATAACTTCAGATACTAACACAGAGTTTGTTGTCCAATAAGACCCACCCTACAACTATTATTATTTTATAAAGCCCTCGATACAGTTCCATATTGCTTCATAAAAATCTCACAGAAGCTCTTAGTGGCCTATAGCCTAATCTATAAATAAGGGTAGCGTCCTTTAATTACTGATGCTTATGAAACATGGAAGTTTGGATAATTTTACAGGTATGGGACCTTTTATCCAGAATGCTCGGGACCTGGGGCTTTCCGGATAACAGATCTTTCCATAATTTGGATCTTCATACCTTAAGTCTACTAGAAAATCATGTAAACATTAAATAGACCCAATAGGCTGGTTTTGCTTCCAATAAGGATTATTTATATCTTAGGCGGGATCAAGTACAAGCTACTGTTTTATTATTACAGAGAAAAACGAAATCATTTAAAAAAAAATGGATTATTTGGATAAAATGGAGTCTATGGGAGATTCCGCAATTCAGAACTTTCTGGATAACCGGTTTCCGGATAACCTGTATTAGTAATTAAAGGGATAGGTTGACAACCCTGACATTATGATAATAAAGGGGGTGTTATTTCTAGTTTACAAGTGTTTTTAAAGTTTTAAATGTTTTACTTAGCGATATTTACTTTCCAAATAAAGCCTAAAATCAGGGGTGTAACGGACCACCCACACCTGCAGACCTTTCTCCCCTACAACGCAGTGTATCAACAATTGATGCAGATGATGCAGAAGAATCACAGGCTCTAGGGATGTGCAAATTTTTGACTTTAATGCATTTCAAGAATTTTCACCACCAGCGAATATTTGGCCAAGCGAAACGGGTTTAATTCGCCCATCCCTAATTTATAGCATACATGCTGGACTAGGGGGATGGGAGAGGATGGTTCCCACTCTCTGTGAAGCCCCCTACAGCCATGGGGTCTGTACTTCTATAGATACACTGCTGCCTAAACTGTATATTATATTTCCCATGTTCTGTTTATAAAGTACATTATAGCGCAGTATAGTACAGTGTCATTTATATCACACAAAAATAAAAGTACAGTATATTGGCAGCTGCATCAGGCTGAAGGTTATTAATTTATAACTGATGTCTTTATTTTTTGCCAGTCTGGAAGCATCTATTGAATCCAGCAGATCTATCAGACTATACAGTCAGCCAGAAAATAAAATAATGTGTGCAGTCAAAGCAGAGCAGGAGATGGAAGATCAGAAGCACTGAAAGTGAACTCTAATATCATGTTGCCGTGATACTGTAATATGGTGCATGTTCTGATTTAGAGCAATATATTGTACAATACACTGCATATTGTTAGAAACACGGCAGATAAGTAGAGGGGCAGGGAGAAATCAAGAGTCAGCAGGAAGGAAGTAAAAAAAGGATATTTTTTGTGTCTCAGCTCAAGTTCAGATTAAGGTAGCAGGAGACAAGGGAACAATTTCAGAAACCCATGGGAACGATTTCAGCATCAGTAAAACCCTTTTACTCTTAGTGTTTAGACTTTTGAAACTTCTGACATGCAGCTCATTCTGTAGGAACCCGTGAGAAGGACTAAAGCTGGCCATAGACTTCGCCAAACAAACAGATCTTTCCCTGATATGCCACTAACGGCATGGCTATATCGGGGGTAATTCGAACGTTCGGCCATATAGTCGAACGATCAAATGAAGATACGCCAAGGGGCTCCGACGGGTCGGTCGGGTAAAAATCAAACGTTCCTGATCGATATCGTGGCCAGATATCGATCAGGAAGACCTGTCGGAAGCCCCCATACACGGGCAGATAAGCTGTCAAATTGGTCTAAACGACCGATATCGGCAGCTTTATCTGCCCGTGTATGGCCACCTTAAGAGACCGTAGCACAAGACTCAGTCCAGAGAGGCAGGCAGTGCTGAAGGAGGAGTAGGGACCAGAGCACAAGATTGAGTGGCAAAGGAAAGCAGCAGCGGATGTGCTTGAGAAGAAGGGAGTCGGCAGGCAGGACACAAATGTTAGAAGCAATCCGGAGAGGTAATCTTAGCTGGAGGAGAAAGGAGAAAGGACTCTAGTAGCAAAGGAAAGCAAAAGCTGTGTTGGAGGGGGTGGAAGCAGTTCAGAAGACAAACAGTGCTGAAGTAGGAGTAAGGGACCGGGGCATAAGACTGTAAGCAGCAAAGGGAAGCAACAACTGTGTTGGAGAAGGAGGGAACTGGGAAAAGACTTAAGGCTGTGGTGAATTTCTGTACTTTGCTGTTGCCAGAGTAGGACTTGGCCAATGGGACACCAGGTAAAAACCTGGTAGGCCCCACTGACCCAGACCCACACCCATTTACAGGCCACACTGCCCCCTGATCTTGCCCCCCCTCTGGCCGCAATCTTGCCACAACTACAGGACAGGTAAGGGGGGGATTGCAACTGAGGTGGGCGGGGGCTGTACGGGATTGCTATGGAGGTAGTGGGCCCTGAGGGGGAGTGGAGGCCCCTGTGTTGTAAGCCCCAGTGGTTATCTGACCCACCTCTGCCTATTGCCAGGTCCGAACTGAGAATTAAAATAGGCCCTGCCATTTTAGGTACACAGAGGCCCAATCGGCCCACACAGAGGCCCAAACAGCCCCCACCAGCCCACTAAATACTGACTTTCTATGGGACCTTATAGCAGCCCCTCTGGCATTTGCCAGAACCCACAGATTGCCAGTCCGGGCCTGCCTATCGCTCAGTACATCACAAACCCAACCACCATTTGGTTGGTACAGGTTCCCCACCGCTCACCCGTTTCCCTTGCAAATCACTCCCCAATAATAATTATAATAGTAATAATAAAACTAATAAAGCACCATCATATTCTGAATTTTGTTCATACAAAAACAACCAATAACCAATACAAGTGGGTCGCCTCCCTCAGTGGCTCCCAAAACAGGTCAGACAGTCCTCTGTCTTTCAGTATTTATGGTTGGGTTTGATGGGAGGTGTAGTTGTAGTTGACACACATAGCTTAGGCACAATTCATGAACATGGAATATACTAACCTGGGGGGGTTGTAATGCAAATCTTCTTCTACAAAGGTGGTATAACCTTGAGTGTTATTTAATGTCATCTTCCTGGGAGTCTATTTTGGACTAGCAATGTTGTTTATATGTTCTTAAAAGGGATAGGCTGCTAAAATCAATTATTCATCTGTCCAAGAACCTAGCAACAGAGATTTAACCCCCTCCCTTATTTTATCTTTCTCCCCTTCTATGCCTTCTATTTCTCTCCTTTATTCCCAGACACAGCTCTGGCACAGGGATCTTTGTTCAGCTCTGGAGTCCAGTAAATCAATCTTGTTAGTGCACAGAGTTCAGTTTTCATGGAAACTAAAGGTGCTTATGATGAGAGCGAGCCCACTGACATGATAACCCAGACTGGACCGTCTTCACAAACAGTGTAATGGAGAATGAGACAAGTGGATTTTGAGAAGAAGAGACACAAAGATTGAGAGATAGTGTACTGTGAGTTAGGAGGGGGTGATAGAGATATATAAATACATAGATAATTATAAATAGAAAGACAGAAGATGGACATATGATACATAAATAGATACAGACAACTATTATTATTATTGTGAACATGCATTTATAAAGAAGCAACACAATGGAAGAGCGTGTACATGAAACAATGTAACATTCACATAATACACAATACTAAAGGCGCAGATTTACTAAGGAGCGAAGTGGCTAACGCTAGTGACAATTCGCTAGCGTGAGCACCCACAGGGACATCACCAATTTACTAACACAGCCAATTCGTTAGCGAAACATACCATCATTTGCCAGGAGACTTTTTACTCTGACGAACGGACATTACTCCGTAAATTCACAAAAATGAGGATTTTACTGAACGTTACCTCTTTCGCCAAAGTTGCCTTCACCACCTCAGACCAGAAAATGTGCTGTAAAGTAGCTAGATCTTCCTCAATCTTCTGTCACTTACATCATATCCTGTGTGCCGAAAAATCGTTCAAAGTTCAAAAAACGCCGGAGATTTTTCCTTTTCGCCTGACGCGTTTCGTGTCTACCAAGGACACTTAGTCATTGGCTGGAGCCTATTACAGTCTATGACTAAGTGTACTTGGTACACACGAAAGGCGTCAGGCCATGGTTCTTAATTATGGAAAATAAAATGTAAGCTTTTTAATCCTTTTACAATCTGACTCCGGTTTCACTATTTTGTGGGTCCAGGTTTGTGCCAGCCTCTTTTCAAGTTTCCTGGTATCTGCTCCCGTTGCTGAAGGTCTGGGGCGTGTACACCCATGCCCACCGTGTACAGAGGTAAGCTCATTTAACACATTTGGACTTATTATATATTCGTATAATTTGCAATTACAAGTATAGCAGCGAGAGTGAACCAGGGCCTAAACTGTCTGCTCACGTACAACAGTGTTAACTCAGAGAGCCCAGAATAACCAGGTCCCTGGCTCAACTCCAGGCAGGAAATTACAAGCAGCAGGTGCAGCTAAAGTTGTCCGTGTTCCTTACCTTTAAGTCCCCCAAGCATGGGTTTATCCCTCCAGCCATTACTTCTCTCAGTGGGTTGCCTTCCTGGACTTAGGTATTTTTTTTTTATACCCCTGACCCAGCCAACAGTAAGTAAAGCAATATTCTCCAATATCTCAGTGCTTTACCTAGAGGTGATTCTAGCCCCTTTGCTACTACCCCCCCTCACCTTTTTTTGGCACTGGAGGGAGTCCACGGGGGTCAAGTGAGGGAGTCCAGGTATACTTGGTTATCCTGGAATCCTTTTAAAATCAAAAAGTAACCTTGAAATATATTCATGCATTTATATGAACCTAACATTCCAAAAGCAATCTTCTGTAGTAGGTACAATAAGGTAGGCAAGAAAAGATATCAAGGTACTGGGCATGGGCTCAGTATTTTAGCCTTAAAGTGAAGTTAGAAAGGAGCCCAGGAATAATTTTTAAAAAGTGCTCTGCCTGTAGGGTGGACCTGGGCTGGACGGTATCTGTCAGGGGTTCAAAACAAAGGGAATATAATATTGGTTTTAGGGGCCTATTTAATAAAACTGATATTTTTCTAGTCAAGTTTTCTACAGTAAAAGCATGATTTTTTAGAGATTTAGTATACAATAATGGGCGACAGCTCAAAAAATTTTTCAATTTGAGTGTCAAATCGAAAAAGTCCCACGATTCGAATTGAGGCTCGATTGTGTCTCAAGGAGGAATTATATAATTATACAAAGTGCAAGGAGTGTATGTTTATGCAAGTACTGTAATAAAGTAGACTTTTCACACATCTGACTGCAGTAAGTAAATGACTCCTGTTATCTGCACAAACAAAAAATTGTATTACCAATTTAATGATCTTGCCTACCTTGTGTCTCATTCCCTTCCCCTTTAGATTGTAGGCTCTTTTGCTCAGGGCCTTTCTCCCCTTTTGTACCGGTATTGGTCATGATGTATGTAACTCTGTATGTTCTATGTACGTAATTCATGTGATTTCTTCGTATAAACACGTTTATCTTACAGCGCTGCACAATATGTTGGTGCTCTAAAAATACATGTTAATAACAATAATAATTTTATTCCAAAGGCCAAAACATTGATACAAAAGATTAAATAAAATCAGATTGTGAACATCCAAATATGAAACACATACAAAGAGAATTACTTACAAAGAGTGGTTAAGAAACAAAGAGCAAAAAATTTTGGCTCAATCATCATGCAGTGTTTTCTCAGTATTCTAGCATTACTGCACCTGCTGCAATTTTTCAACACTATGGGGCACATTTACTTAGCTTGAGTGAAGGATAAGAATGAAAAAAACGTCGAATTTCTAAGGTTTTTTTTGGCTACTTCGACCATCTAATTGGCTACTTCGACCTTCAACTACGACTCGAACGATTCAAACTAAAAATCGTTCGACT
Organism: Xenopus laevis; assembly: GCF_017654675.1. NCBI lineage: Eukaryota > Metazoa > Chordata > Amphibia > Anura > Pipidae > Xenopus > Xenopus laevis. Next base: position 83,083,614 of record NC_054386.1, read on the forward strand.
ATTCGACCATTTGATAGTCGAAGTACTGTCTCTTTCAAAAAAACTTTGACTACCTACTTCGCCACCTAAAACCTACCGAGCACCAATGTTAGCCTATGGGGACCTTCCCCATGAGCTTTCTAAGTAATTTCTGATCAAAAGAAAATCGTTCAATCGATGGATTAAAATCCTTCGAATCGTTCGATTCGAAGGATTTAATAGTTCGATCAAACGATTTTTCCTTCGAACGTTCGATCGAAGTAAATGCGGTAAATCCTTCAACTTCGATATTCGAAGTCGAAGGATTTTACTTCGATGGTCGAATATTGAGGGTTCATTAACCCTCGATATTCAACCCTTAGTAAATGTGCCCCTAGGTGGCTGATATATTAAGTTTGGAATTACATTTTTTATGCATTCAGTAGGATAGCAATTGCAAATTTTATAGTGTGCGATATCAGTGTATGTAATAAAATTTCTTAATGAAAAAGTTGTTACGTTTGCTCCAAATGTTTACGCCACCATCAAGCAGGTGTTAAAGTTTTGCAATGCGCAATTAAGATTTGCAATGTAATAAAAGCCTAATGAAGAATGTTACACTGTGACGTGATTTTTTATTCGCAAATTTGTTCTCTTTGCAAATTTCAATACATTTTCCCCAAAAAAACCCAAACATAGAACTTCCGAGTTCATATAGTTCACATAAAACATTTTTTTTCAATTCCAGATTTTAGAATTTTTCAAATTTTGAAAGTTTCAGACCCTTTGAAAATGACGAGTAGAATATGAATTAAATACATTCAAGTGTATTTTTACAGATTTATTCAATCAAGCTTTGTAGACTCTAAATTTTTAATAAATAAGCAAACATTTGAGTTTTGTAAAATTTTAGATTTATTTGAAGTAGAAAAAAGAAAATTTCGCAAATTTGAATTTTGATAGGCCCCACTTTTTATCCACTGACGGCCTCAGCTACACTAGTGATTTAATTACATTTTTGTTTGCATGATCTGCCATTTTTACTGACTGAGCTACAATACCTGATCAAAGGTATATGCAACTAAGCGATTTTTGTGTGATTATATACATTTCCTAAAAGCACAAACTTTGAAAACTATGGACATTACCTGTCCTTAAGGGTAAGGCCATACAAGGAGATTCGGGGAGATTTTGTCGTCTGACGACTAATCGCCTCGTCTTTTGAGCGACTATCTCCCCAAACTGCCTCAGCGTTTTTCCCCATAGGCTACAATGAAAAGTCACCTGCGCTAATGCACACGCGGCGATACGTTTTCAATAGTCACCCAAAGTTGCCTCAGTGAGAATGTGGTAGTATCAGTTTTCAGTTATTTTAGACAAGAAAATATTTTATTTCCTAAGCTATTAAGCATACATTTTAATAAATTCTCCCGAAAATAAAAATATGCCTTTACAAATCAGAATTTGTGATACGTATGGAGGAAGAACCTTCTTATCTATACATATAAAGAAAAGGCCTTTAAAATGGTTGTATGGGAACTTGTAGACAACAGGCCTCTCTCAAATCTTTTATACATAGAATTGATATATAGAGCAAACACATCAGGACATTCACAGATTCACTTTATGTAGGCAGAAGCTGTAATGGAAACTGTTACATTTTCTCAAGATGGCTTCCAAGATGGCGACCCTCTGCTCCACCGCATGGCTCCTGCTGGGCGCTGTCCTGTGACATCAGCATCTTCTCGCCCTGGGATTGGTCGCCGGCGACGGAATGGACGCCGGCGTCAGAATCGGGCGCCGGCGTCAAGACGTCAGCGTGAGGACGCTGGCGTCTGCGTCTGACGCCAGCGCGTCAACATTTTGGTGCCAAGCCTTGGACTATTTAAACCCCATTCCCCTTTTCTTCTTTGCCCAATTATAGGTTCCATTGACTTGTGTTCCTGGGTGTGTTATATATATATTCTGATTATCCGTGTACCGACCTTTGCCTGTTTCTTGTCTTCGTTTGATTGCCGCCTGAACTGATATTTTGCCTGTACCTTGACGATTCTTCTGGATAAACCCTTTTTGTACTTCGAACCTGGTTTGGTCTCCTCTTTGGTCCTCAACTTTACTGCTGCGCCTTCGGGCCCATTACAGAAGCATAAAGCAAGACTGCCCACTATCCCTATTTGTTTATTTGTCATATGCCGCAGAAATGTAACTAACCAAGGTTAAACAGAATACCAACATGAAATTAGAATTAAATGTTAATAACACCAACATCAAAGGTCGAATTTTGAAGTTATGTGAATTTTTTTTTTAACTCTAATAAACGCGAATGTACTCACAACTCAAATGGGAAGTTGTTTAAGAAAAATCTCAAACTTCTAGGGGCAGATTCACTAAGCTCGAGTGAAGGATTCGAATGAAAAATACTTCGAATTTCGAAGTATTTTTTTGGTACTTCGACCATCGAATTGGTTAAATTCGTTCGAATTCGAACGAAATCGAACGAATCGAACGAAAAATCGTTCGACTATTCGACCATTCGATAGTCGAAGTACTTGCCCTTTAAAAAAAACTTCGACCCCCTACTTCGGCAGGTAAAACCTACCGAAGTCAATGTTAGCCTATGGGGAAGGTCCCCATAGGCTTGCTAACCTTTTTTTGATCGAAGGATTTTCGTTCGATCGTTGGATTCAAATCCTTCGAATCGTTCGATTCGAAGGATTTAATCGTTCGATCGAACGAAAAATCCTTCGATCGATCGAACGAAGGATTAGCGCTAAATCCTTCGACTTCGATATTCGAAGTCGAAGGATTTCAATTCGAGGGTCGAATTTCGAAGTATTTTTAACTTCGAAATTCGACCCTTAGTGAATCTGCCCCCTAATATTTGATCGAATAGGAGCAAACCCGAAAAAAACTGGAATGTCGGGAAGGCTGTTAACATATTCAAATGGTTCAACTGACCTCTGCCGTTGACTTCTACATTAATTCGGGAGGTTTAGAAGTATCAAATTAAAATTGTTTCTAGGGTCGAGGTGTGATAAATCTCACATTCGAATTGAAAAATGGAGTTGGTGGTTTTAAATTCAAAATTGTGAGTTTTGACCTAAACAAATTAGAATAATCTAATTTGAATTTGAACTTTAGTAAATCTGCCCCAAAATAGCCTTCGTGAATGGCTTTATGGATGTATTTTTCTTAGTAACTTAGCAACCAAATAAGCAAAATGAATGCCCAATATTTTAAGAAAAGTTGGACTTTTTGTAAACATCCCACAGAAATCTTGGAATATCTATATAAAAACATTCTATTTAAATAATAAAAAAATACATTTATATATGTACTAGAAACAGCACCAATATTTTTTAAAACATTATCAGCGTTATGAATTCTATCTATTTTAAAATTAAATGTAATGGGATTAGGGTTGCCACCTTTTCTAGAAAAAAATACCGGCCTTCCTATTTATTTATCTTTTTTTTCCCTATGAATAACATTGGGATCAACCATCATTTTTACTGGCCAGGCCGGTAAAATACCGTCTAGGTGGCAACCCTAAATGGGATTCATCCTAGACTTTCCTGCAAACACTTATCATGTGGAAAACATTGGAAGGAATGCCTCTGTATGTACTGCCACATCTTGTAGTATAAGCCTGAACTTATGACGCATTCTGGGTCGACACAAAATAAGGAGGTATTCCTTTTTCACTGGAAAGCCTTATATGCCTGTGAGACATAAAGAAAAGTAAAAGAAATAGTTCCGACCCTACGACCTAACTGACAGTACAAGGGAGACACAAATGTAATTGGAGAAGCACAATAGTGCAACGAATGTTAACTTTGCAAGGAGAATCCCCCAGCCAATTAAACAGCAACAAGAAGCAACAATGATTCTATCTCAGAAGGTCAGCAGAAGCAAGTTCTAAGAAGCAAGCCCTATGCTACTCAGGTAAGTGGATAATATGTAGAGAACAGGATACCAATCAGGCTGATCATTAATTACTGTCTATATCTTGTTGCAGAAGAAAAGGATATACACTGCTGTTAAACAGAGAAGTGATGTATTGGCAACCTCTCTTTGTAGAGAAGTAGATCCACAGGCACCTCAGCAGATAAGTCAGCAGTTGAAAGTTGCAACAGGTGCTACTAGTAGAATTCTCTTGTATTTCACAGCATTGTGCCAGGTAAGTCTGTAGGATAAATGAGAGGAGGTCAATGGTTAGCTAGCAGTGGGTGCAGGGCAGCTGAATTGAGGGAGCCATTGCTGGAACAGAACAGGCAAGAAGCAGGAATCGGAGAGCTTGAAGTTGATGAAATAAGGCTGACATGAATAACACAGGAATAGGCAGGTATGAGTCTGTAAACTGTCAGTCAGAAATCAATAATATTGGCTGATAAAGAAATATCAGGGGGAAGTCCATAGAATAATTCAATTCACAGGTCAGGTCAAGGAGAGTTGCGAGAAACATTCTGTACAACCATCTCTGAGTCTGCAGCGATAACAGTTCACATATAAACGGTGGACTAGTGATGAGTCAATCGCTCTGCCAAAAAATACGCCACTGTTACATGCCCAAAGGCCAAAAATCTGCAAAATGCAAGTCGATGGGTGTTTTTTCACAGTGAATTTTTCTTTTTGTAGTGCAAAATACATTGGACTTTATTGGCATTAAAACATTAAACCAGTTACCATCAAGAACGATCTACTGTTATTACAGAGAAAAAGGAAATAATTTAAACAGATTATATTTATATGCTTAAAATGGTGTCTAGGGAAGAGGGCCTTCCTGTAATTTGGAGCTTTCTGGAGAATGGGTTTCTGGATAAGAGATCCCATACCTGTACCTGTACGACAACCCATCATCAAAAGGGTGGGAATAAGAGGGGTTGTTCACCTTTGAATTAACTTTTAGTATGATGTAGAGAGTTATATTCAGAGACAATTTTTAATTTGTTTTAATTTTTTATTATTTATGGGTTTTTAGATATTTAGTTCTTTATATGGCAGGTTTCCAGTTTGCAATCTCAGTAATCTGGTTGCTAGGGTTCAAATCACCCTAGCAACCATGCATTGATTTGACTAAGACACTGAAATATGAATAGGGCCTGAATAGAAAGATGAGAAATGAAAAATAGCAATAACAATACATTTGTAGCCTAAGGGTCAGGCCACACTGGGCGTTTTTGGGGAGATTAGGTCGCCTGGCGACTAATTGGCTCGTTTTTGCGGCGACCAATCTCCCCAAATGCCTTCCCTGACTCTGCGCCGGCTAAAAAAATGCCGGCAGCTAAAAAGATGCCGGCGCTAATCACACGCGGTGATTCATTTTCCAAAGTCGCACGAAGTTTCCTCGTGAGGCGACTTCGGGCGACTTCGGAAAATGAATTGCTGCATGTGATTAGTGCCGGCGTTTTTTCATTTTAGCCTGCGCTTTTTTTCGACTAAAAAAAAAAAAGCTACAAAGCCTATGGGGACCTTCCCCATAGGCTAACATTGACTTCAGTAGCTTTTAGGTGGCGAACTAGGGGGTCAAAGTTTTTTCTTAAAGAGACAGTACTTAGACTACCGAATGGTCGAACGATTTTTACTTCGAATTGTTCGATTCGAAGGTCGAAGAAGCCCATTCGATGGTCGAAGTAGCCTAAAAAAACTTTCGAAATTCGAAGTTTTTTTCCTCTATTCTTTCACTCGAGCTAAGTAAATGGGCCCTGTAGCATCCTATTCGATGGTCGAAGTATCCAAATTTTTTACTTTGAAAATTCCCTCAAATTCACTTCGACCCTTGATAAATCTGTGTCAATATAAACCCAATAGGCTGGTTTTGCCTCCAATAAGGATTAATTATATCTTAGTTGCGATCAAGTACAAAGTACTGTTTTATTATTACAGAGAAAAAATAAATAGTTTTTTAATATTTGGATTATTTGATTATAATGGGATTATATATGGGAGACAGCCTTTTCCTAATTCAGAGCTTTCCAGATAACAGGTTTCCAGATAACTGATTCCATGCCTGCATATGGGGTGATTTGGAGGGGTTGAACTTGATGGACTATTGCCTTTTTCTAACCCAAATTAACTATGAAACTGGTTTTGTATAGCTTCATAAACATGCTTAACCATTGTTATAGCACATCTATATAATACTCACAAATCACAGAAAAACTCATAGGAATTGCAGGTTCCCTAATGAGGCGACCAGGCTCAATAAAAACTGCTTGCAAAAATCGACCAAACGGCACATTATATAAACAGACAATTTTTTTTATAAAGGCATCCACTCACTGTGGGGGATCCCTCCAGAGCGACGAGCATGAAAGTAAAATGTAGAAAACATCTAATTATAAAAACCAGTTTCCAGAAGGTAATTAAATCTTTTCAAAAACTGGAGTAGCAAATATTAGTTTTTTGAAGGCTTATGAAAATATCCAGGGATTCTCGAATATCAAATGAAATAAATACACTGCCATATGTTTATTGGCATTAAACTAAGCGCACTTTCACCAGTTACCGTATAAAATCGCAGTTTTTATGTTTTTTTGCTAAGTGATAATATTTCTGTAAATGTAAAGTAATGGATAAAGATTAGTGTGTGACACATATAATTCAGTACCTGACCAACTTAAACCAATGGAGGAGTAATTCTGCAAATGATTGTATTAGGGATGCACCGAATCCAGGATTCGGTTCGGGATTCGGCCAGGATTCGGCCTTTTCAGCAGGATTCGGCCGAATCCTTCTGTCCGGCTGAACCGAATCCGAATTTGGGAGGGAGGGAAATTGCGTGACTTTTTGTCAGAAAACAAGGAAGTAAAAAATGTTTTCCCCTTCCCACCCCTAATTGCATATGCAAATTAGGGTTCGGATTCGGTTCGGTATTCGGCCGAATCCTTCGTGAAGGATTCGTGGGTTCGGCCGAATCCAAAAAACTGGATTCGGTGCACAGCACAGTCTGGCGAAAAAATTCGCCCATCCCAAGCAGCCACTTTTGTTTGCATTATCTTGTGCTAGTTACATGCACAAACTGACGCCGGCATCAAAATTTGCGTTTCGCTAATTTTTCACCGAATTTCGCTGGAAATTTGCGAATTCCCCGTTGAAAAGGGACAAATTCGCCCATCACTAGTTAAGATGACTTTAGATAACACAGTTTCTTCAGTTTATCCCAAGTCATAATGCATTTAACACACAAATATTGTTATTTTGACCCCCATTGACTTAATCTGTAAACCAAAATAGCTGCAACAAAGGAAAAAATGAGGGGAAAGTTTATACAGACTCCAGAAAGACAATATAGATAGTGATGGGCGAATAAATTCGCCTGGCACGAATTTGCGGCAAATTTCCATGTTTCGCCACCGGCGAATAAATTCGCTAATCTCCTGCAAAAATTCGCCGGTGGAAATTCGCCGGCGTCAATTTCCAATTTTCAAGATTTTTTTGTGAAAACGTTCGAATTTCATGTTTTTTAGTGAAATCGTTCGAATATCACGATTTTTTCGTGAAAAAGGGCAAATTTCTAAATTTTTTAGTGAAACCGGCCAAATGTCAAATTTTTCGAGAACTTTCCAATTTCATGATTTTTCGCGAATTTCTCGCCGTTTCGCAAATTTTGCGAGAAATTCAAGTATTTTTCTGCGAAAATCGAGAAATTCGGCCATCACTTAAATATAGACAATAAGGGCCAGATTTAATTCAGTAACAAAAACACATCTCATGGTTTATGGCACATACCATTTCTGCTTGCCTCTTCCAAATTTCAACCCCATGATTTACAGACTTGCTGGAGCACAAACAGCTGAGCCCATCACAGCATTACAAAAAATGCAATCAGCCTTAACCTTTATGTGATTTTCCTTAAATACATATCTGGCCTTTTCAACTTTAATCTGTGCCATGTACCAAATGAACATTATTGGCACTGCAAATGTATTCAATAACTACTCTCTTAAATGCATTTGCTTTTCCACTTTCAACTTCTCATTTTTCTTTTGAAATGAGAACTCTGGAACTCAGATTTAACATCCATTATGCACTAAAATAAGAACCATTAAAATATTACACAAAGGTGCTTTATGCCAGAGAAAATTAACCTTAAATCTCATGTATGCTCTGGGTGGGCGTAAGGCCATAAAATCTATGTAACTAGAAGCATTTCTCTGGCACAGCAGGAAATGTTGCCGGAATAAATACATTTAATAATTAAACATGTCGTTGTTCATTTGCTCTATTTAAGATCAGTTCTGTGCATGATAAATTATGCAGGAGGAAGAAGTGCTAGTCAGCACTTTGTTTTGGGAAAGCAGGATAGTTTAACAGAGCAGATCTTTGGAAGGCTTATAAAAATTACATATAGCCTTACATTTAGGGGCCGATTCACTAACTTCGAGTGAAGGATTCGAAGTAAAAAAACTTCAAATTTTGAAGTGTTTTTTGGGCTACTTCGACCATCGAATGGGCTACTACGACCTTCGACTACGCCTACGACTTCGAATAGAAGGATTCGAACTAAAAATCATTCTACTATTCGCCCATTCGATAGTCGAAGTACTGTCTCTTTAAGAAAAAACCTCAACCCCCTAGTTCGCCATCTAAAAGCTACCGAACTCAATGTTAGCCTATGGGGAAGGTCCCCATAGGCTTGCCTAAGTTTTTTTGATCGAAGGATATTCCTTCGATCATTGGATTAAAATCCTTCGAATTGTTCGATTCGAAGGATTTTATCGTTCGATCGAAGGAATAATCCTTCGATCGTACGATCGCAGTATTTGCGCTAAATCCTTCGACTTCGATATTCGAAGTCGAAGGATTTCAATTCCTATTTGAATATCGAGGGTTAATTAACCCTCGATATTCGACCCTTAGTGAATCAGCCCCATAGTGTAGTTCCTCATTTAGTAATACTGGCATTTGAGGTTTGTCTTTCAAACAGTATAAATTTAGATTCCTTTGTAATGTAAAGCAGCAACTGCCAGAATATGGACAGAATCCATTATCTTAAAATGGAACGGGTATTCTTGATATTATTTTAAATCTAACTAACTTTATTTCTACTGAGTCTCAAATTATGTAATATTATGTAATACATGTTCCAGGTTTATTAGCCTTAATGTTAATATGCATGATGCATGTAAAGGCAAAATATTGCATGTTACTCTAGTGAACAAAAACATTGCCAAAAGGAGTCAGTAGGGTCATTTAACTAAGTGCAATGAGCAGCAGATTTCCTCCCCCCATATTATTGCAGTTTAATTGTAGCCACTGGGGTAAGAACAGTTGTAGCGGATGCCTTAATCGTGCTGTGATTACACTTCAGAAACAATTTTGAATACATTTTTCATTGCTGGGCTGTTGTCATTTCCAGAACGCACTGTAAAAATTAAGTCTACCCATGATTCTACCATTGCAGGCTTCTATAGGAGCCCTAGAGCTAACTTCAAGAGTTGCAGTAACTCCAGGCATCACCAGATGTAGAACAAAGAATTATTGAAGCCCAAGTTTATAGAAGAGCAACTTTGGATGCAAGTACATTCAATGAATGACAAAAATGTCACAGAAACTTTGGAAAAAGTTGTATTACCTGCAACTGCGTTTTTCATCGCAAACAATTCCTAATGTCTAGCCATAGAAAAGTCACTACTGCTCCTGCTCCAATATTTAATCAGTTTTGGGGTTCCAAATAACACAGATAAAGACAACAGTCACCAACCACCTTCCCCAAGTGCATGTCAAGGTCTGTTACTCAAAAAAAGCTTATGTATTTACATCAGGGCTACATGTCCAGGGGTTTAGTATGTTATAGAATATCCTATTCCTAGCAACTTTTCTATTGGTCTTCATCTTTTATATTAATAGTTTTATTTGCCTTCTTCTGCCCCTTTCCATCTTTCAGATGGGGGGTCACTCACCCGACTAGCCAATAAACTTTCTCTGCGGAGCTACAATTTTATTAATATTGTTACTTTTTAGTAATTATCTTTCAATTCAGGAAATCTCCTGCTGAATAAAAAGATACATAATTCAAAAACCACAAAAAAAATACAAAATAACCACAAATTCTCTCAGAATTTGACTCCATCATACTAAAAGTTAAAGTAAAGGTCAATTACTTATTAAATGTTATATCCTCACATTCCCAAAGCTTTTAATCAATGACCCTAGAATGTTAATAAAAACATTAAGGGGGTTATCAAAATTCGAAATTGTATCACTATTTTCTGAAAATCACTCCGACCAATCCACATGGGGAACCCTGCCATTTATCAATACATTTTCACAAAAATTTCTTGTACGGGAACTGACCTTATGAAATCGAGAAAAAAAAATGATTTTTTCGGATTTGTTGCCGAAAACTGCAACTTTTTCTCATTTGATGCTGAAATCTGTGACTTTTTTGGATTTGACACCCAAAATCATGAAGTTTTTGGATTATTGAATGAAACCCAGCGCAGATTAGGATATCTTCAAAAACTGGACATCTTCCATTGACTTCTACATGAACTCGGCAGGTCTGAGTTGGAGTACTTTTTTATTCAGACATTAAACACCATCGGGGGTTTAATAAATCTTGAAAAATCTGACCATAAAAAATCAGAATTTAATAAAGATTAAAGCGCCAGTTTTATTTAACTAAACCTATCTTTAAAGAATTTTGTATATACTCAAAAAAACATGAGGAGTAGCTTTGAAGCTACACAAGGCTTATTTATCAACATTCTCATTTCAATAGTTTTAGAGGTTTTTGAAACCACAACTAAACTTACATTCTCTAAAACCTTGAATGTCATGGAATTTATTAAAAGATCAGAATATTAAAAGTATGAACAAAAAAAAAGTGAAAAAAGATTCCAAAAGTCTGAAATGATTAAAAGCGATCCAATGAGATCAGTGCAGCTCCCATTGACTTCTATAACACCTTGACAACTTTTACTTGGCAAGGTTTTGTTTTTGTGGTTTGTACACTTAGGGGCAGATTTACTAAGGGTCATATTTCGAAGTTAAAAAAACTTCAAAATTCGACCCTCGAATTGAAATCCTTTGAGTTCGATATTCGAAGTCGAAGGATTTTTCACCGAATTTTAGCGTCCGAACGATCTAATAGAAATCGTTTCATCGAACAATTAAATCATCCGAATTGAATGATTCGAACGATTTTTAGCAATCGATCGAAGGATTTTTATTCGACCAAAAAAAACTTAGAGAAGTGCTCTGGAAGGTCCCCATAGGCTAACATTGCACTTCGGTAGCTTTAATTTGGTGAAGTATGAAGTAGAAGTTTTTTTTAAAGAGACAGTACTTTGATTATCGAATGGTCGAATAGTCTAACAATTTTTATGGTCGAAACATTCACTCGAGCTTATTAAATCTGCCCCTTAATACATCTCAATTTTTTTGAGTTTTTAAGAAACATAGGAAAAGCATACGTTTTTTGATCTTCGTGGAAAAAAAATCACTATTCACTAGTTAGTAAATGGGCCCCTTAGTGCAGTGCTCATCAACTGTGACACTTACACTTTGACTTCCTCCTTCTAAAATCAATGTCTCATGCAGTAATCTAATGGAGTAATTAAAAAAAAACCGTATACATACTGCAGATTGGAGTAACTAATAAAAAAACACATAAAGCTTTTTGTATGGATACCTGACAAGGGGATACCTCAGTTGACCCAACCTTTCAGCCATCCCACTGAACCCCATTGTTACATACCTTAATGAAACACCATGAGCCAGAAATGGTGTAAAATGGCCACAGCATTTATTCACATTTTATCAAATAAATAGAACAGTGACAGCCTCACCCCAAGGCAATATTCAAAGCCAAAATTCCATAAGAGATCACTGCTATGCTCTGCAGTTCCTCACTATCTATATTAGCACTATGGTATTATATCTACCACTGAGTATTAGGCTGCCTCTACCTACAGAGAGGATGCCCCCAAATCTGCTACCAGCAAGAGTAGCATCTCCCACCATGAGAGAAGTTCAGCAGCCCTGCTGGCGGCCCTGAATCTGCAGTGTCTCGATGATAGTAAATCTAAGCAGGTTGTCACCTAGCACAAGCAGAAGAAGTGTCTGTATCAATCAACCCACTGTGCAGTCACAGGAGAGAACCTCCTTTCTCCCTCTTCTAAACTTACCTGTGCAGTACTCTGGCAGGGTCCTACCTCTGTTGTGACAAATAAAACTTAAAATACATTATGATATATCCACTGTTTTGATCCAGAGGAAGGCAAAAACCCAGCCTGAAGCCAGTGCCAATTATGCCTGGAGAGAGAAAAAAACCCTCCTGTCGATCGGAAACATTCCCTGGATCAGGCATTTGACATTCATTTAATATGAATAATACCATGCAGACTCTCACATTTATACTGTATAACTGTGCAGACACCACAATATAACAGCGCATGCAGGAAAACATCCACATTCAGTTATTAATAGATAATATGAAAATATAAAGAAAAAAAACTCCTGACATTTCACAAATTATACAAAAAGAGGGGAGGGAGGGTAGGTGGGGTGTTTCTACCTGCTCAGAAGATAAGAAAGTGAACTGCTTTTTCCCCTGACATCACGTCCCTCTTCTCAACTCCCAGCCCAGCTTTCCCATTCCTTCTCACCCAATCACAGCTACATCTGATTCTGCCAGTCTTTAAACATAATCTGTCTGCTGGTCATTCAGATCCCTTGTCATGTAGCTCCTGCGTTTATAATTCCAGGGCTTTCCTATAAACACAATCCAAAAATAGAGAGAAGCAGGTATGCTTTATTATATTTGTTTATTTATGCATTGTGTTTACAGAATAAACAGCAGCTTTTGTCAAACACTGTACAATTAATCACACCTATTCAGCTTTTTGAGTAAAAGGCATTGAAAGAAAATAGATATTGATATCTTGATACCACCTATACATTTTACCACATTAAAAGACAAGTAAACTAGAATTAAATCTAACAACCTAACTACCTAACAGCGCTCAGTAAATACTTAACAAGGATCTTAAGCAATACATTTCATACAGCAAGGAATGAAATGTTATTAGAAAACTGAATTCTGTGAACATAATGGTTCAACCACTGCAGTTTAGATTAAGCAGGTATGCTTTCATACTTGTGCTTATAGATAGATATTCTGAGACAGTGAAATCCTTCTTTTTTATTCTTATTAACACAATGCAGATTTTGTAGCATTATTTCATTTTTTCATATACATTAAGGGGCAGATTTATCAAGGGTTGAATTGAAAATATCGAATAGGCCAAAATTCGATTTGAATTTGAAAAAAAAAGACTATTCGAATATCGAAATTTATCATGTACTGTCTCTTTAAAACTTCGACCATTCACCATCTAACACCTGCCTCATTGCTGTTTTAGCCTACGGGGAACCTCCTAGAACCTATTTGGAGTCATTTGGTGGACTTTGATTCGAATTTGATCGAATGCGCTAAAACTTCGATTAGAGTGGTTCAAATGCAGCCTATTCACCCGAAGTTAAAAACTTTGATTTTTTTAATAAATTTTGATCTTTTTTTATTAGAATTTCGAAGTTATGGGAGTTCAAAAAAACTCCCATTACTTTGAAATTCGACCCTTGATAAATCTGCCCCCAACAGTAAAGGTGGCCATACATGGAGAGATCCGCTCGTTTGGCGATGTCGCCAAACGAGCGGATCTCCCTCCGGATCTCCCTCCGATATGCCCACCTTGAGGTGGGCAATATCGGGCTGATCCGATCGTGGGCCCTAGGGCCCAACGATCGGATCCTAGCGAACGCGAACGGGCGGTCGGATCGTGGGACTGCATCAACGAACAGATGCGGCCGCGATCCGACGGGATTTTTAGTCCCATCTGATCGAGATCTGGCCGACTTTCGGCCAGATCTCGATCGGGAAAGCCCGTCGGGGGCCCCCATACACGGGCCAATAAGCTGCCGACTCGGTCTGTCGGCAGCTTTTATCGGCCCGTGTATGGCCACCTTTATTATATTATTTTATAGGAAATTGCCATAACTTTTTTTTTGCTGTATTTTAGGCTCTCCACACTTGCTACTGTGATTATAAATAAATCTTTAAGAATTTAAGGAAAACTATACCCCCAAACAATGTAGGTCTCTATAAAAAGATATTGCATAAAACAGCTCATATGTAAAATCCTGCTTCATGTAAATAAACCATTTTCCTAATAATATACTTTTCTAGTAGTATGTGCCATTGGGTAATCATAAATAGAAAATTGCCATTTTAAAAAATAAGGGCCGCCCCCTGGGATCGTAGGATTCACTGTACTCACAAACATACCAACAAACCATACATGTTAGGTCACATGAGCCAATTAACAGACAGAGCTGTGTCTTTTGCTTCCACACTTCTTCCTGTTACAGTTAGAGTTGAAGTATTTCTGGTCAGGTGATCTCTGAGGCAGCACACAGACCATTACGAAATGGTGGCTCAAGGCAAGAGATGTAAAAGGGCAACATTTACTCAAATATATATTCCAGTTTGGTGAGATTCTTTAATATGCCACTTAATATAATATGAACTATCTGTTGCTTAAGTGTTCATTTTGGGGGTATAGTTTTCCTTTAAAGGGGATCGAAAAAGGGCATCTAAACTCAAAAATTTAAATGAATGTAGAGTTACTTAGGGTGCTTCTCCAAGCACTTTCGGAACTGTGAATACCTCATGGGAAGAGACTGATGTGCATAATCCGCAATCTCAGGAAAGAATAGCGCATGATGATAATAGTGATACTAGCACATATAGAAATAACATTTAAAAAATCTAGTGCACAAAAAATGTATCACATTTGTATATTGTAAGTGGACCTTTACCAACCAAATGGAATGGTATATGAGAAAAGCTAATAAATGGCACTTATATTGCTTATAGAGTTAAACCAATTTTTGTCTGCCTCTTAAAATGTAAAGAAACGCAATCCAGAATAAATAACATTCTCCATACACTGTTACTTTAGCCGTATCCATTGTCATGGGAGTATTATTTTTATTTCTGCAGGGACTACAGGGTATCATGTAACACACTGATTGAGTAGAAAGGAACCAGAGGAGAACAGCATAGATCAATGAACAGAAAACGGTTAATAACCTTTTAATTGGTCTCATGGGGTGTGACCTACAATGGCAAACTTGTCACATACCAGTAGCAAATACACAACATTGACAATATATCCAGCAGGCACTCTGGCACCAAATAACGAAGCATCCATGAATCCATGATGTCACCTCCAAAGGATCTCATCGTTTTAATAATGAGATGTCTCATTAATCGTGTCTATTTTAAGTTTTGACCAGAGCCGTAACTAGAGGGGGGCGGGCCCTGGCGCGGGACGTGCAGCTGGGCCCCGCCCCCCTCCGTACGGCCAGAAACGGCCGCATTAGAACAGTGGCGCGAGCTGCTTGGGGGCCCTGAGGGGGTGCGGGCCCTGACCCAATCGCACCCCCTGCTCCCCCGGTAGTTACGCCACTGGTTTTGACATGAAAAAAGTTATATTTTACAAAGCATGACATACACATAACTTTAAAATGTTAGTATACGTACCATCTCTACTTATGAAGGTCCGAGTGTCTGAATCCTGCTTTTTATAACAAACTTTCTACCTGGATCACAGTTCCTGTGACATTAGAATTGCAAACGGGGTTCGGAGGAATGTTTATGCTAAATCAAAGTTGCCCACTTACAAAGTCAGATTCAGGCTATGATTCAAGATTTACCTCTCCTTGATGTCGTTTTCATCCTGTAACACGGTTCTATGATCATTATCAATGGAATGGAATAAAAAAAAAATCACTGCTTGTTTAATATGTAGGTCATTTTTTTCCACTACAAGAAAAAGCAGGTAATGAGAGTTAGACAGACTGATTCAAACAGAGAAGCAGGTGAATAATAAGTAGGCTGATTTGAGTAGCATTCTATGATTGTATTAAGGATTGATTATTTATGTTACGTTGATTTCCGTTCCACTTACAATCTAACCACCATGTGTAATGAAAGGAATTAAGTCTGCCCACTTGCAGTAACCTATATCACATAAGATGTTTAATTTCAAATGTGTGACCAAAATTAAAACTGATAAACAAACCTGCTGGGGCTCATTTATCAACACCACACAAATTTGCACCTGGGCAGTAACCCATGGCAACCTATCACATTTTGATTTAATTGTTCTTACTGTACCTGACTGTAAACAGAGAATCACTGCTTGGTTACTGCCCAGGTGCAAATTTTCCCAGTGTTGATAGATGAGCCGCAATGTCTTTATTATACTGTTTGTGTGTTATGTGAATATTATCACATTCACATATTATTTATTATTAACATGTATTTAGCTCCTCTGATGAAGCGCCCAATAGCGCGAAACGCGTCAGGAGGGTGTGGCTAACAACAGGTAGGCAGACTGGGGGGGAGACACTGCTTTGTGGTGTGTGTGAATTGTACATTGACATGTTAGTTTTTGTGGTTAATATGCACCAATAAATGTTTTTAAGCGAGAAACTGTGCATGTCTTTGATATTTATATGGCGCCAACATATTGCGTAGCACTGTAAAGTAAATGTGATTATACAACTAAATCACATGAATTATATACATAGAACATATGGAGTTACATACATCACAATCAATACCAGTACAAAAGGTGAGGAAGGCCCTATGCAGAAAGAGCTTACACTCTAAAGGGAAGGGAGTAATACATTAGGTGTGGGAGTGGTCAAGATCGAATTAAGTGGGTGAGAAATGTGGTACTGTATGTGGTGTTGCATTTGGTAGTTAAGCAGAGTGAGGGTAGACTTCTCGAAAGAAGTGCGTTTAAAGAGATTTCTTGAAAGCAGAAAGATTGGGAGAAAATCGGACAGACCGTGGGAGAGGGTTCAAGAGGAGGGGTGCAGCCCTTGCGAAGTCTTGAATGTGAGCATGTGAGGAGGTAATGAGAGAAGAGTTGAGTAGCAGGTCAGTAGAGGAGCGTAGTAAGCGGTTGGGTGAGTATATAGAGATGAGTTCAGAGATGTAGGGTGGGGCAGAGTTATGAAGTGCTTTGAATGGCAGGGTCATTAATTTGAATTTGATTCTGAAAGGTAGCGGAAGTCAGTGTAGGAATTGACAGAATGGCGAGGCAGAGGAGGAGCGGTTGCTGTGGTGTATGAGACTCGCAGCAGTGATCATTATGGACTGGAGAGGTGACAGTCTCTGGAGGGGGAGGCCAATTAACACACATAACACACTAGGCTCAATCTCATCAGAAGCCAACTGTGTGGGAGGAGACTGGAGTGCAAGGAGGAAACCCATGCAGACATGGGGACAATATACAAACTCCTTGCCGACAATGCCTGACTGGAATCAAACTCAGGACCCCAATGCTGAAGTGCTAACTGGGCCCTTTTGCTTTGCCAAAAGATTTCTGAAACCAAGAAAAATTTACAAAGTGGCAAATGCACTGGAGTCAATGGGGAAAAGGCTCCTTGTTGTCAATTTCTTCCAAACGTGGTGCCCTGACAGTTCTTTAGATAAACAAAGGGAGGACTGGGTGTTCTACTTTTCAATCAGTTGATGTAAAGGGCAAGGGGCATGAATTAATGATATTTGATTTTCCTGCATTTTTTTCCTGGCAAAAACGCATAGTGAAATTTTAACACAGATTTGTGAACATTTTCCCCATTGGCAAAAAAGTTTGTTTCTTTGTGAAACCAGGCAAAAAGATTGGTTCATACTAAGGGGCAGATTCACTAAGGGTCGAATTTCGAAGTAAAAAATACTTCGAAATTCGACCCTCGAATTGAAATCCTTCGACTTCGAATATTGAAGTCGAAGGATTTAGCGCTAAACGTTCGTTCGATCGATCGAAGGATTTTTCATTCGATCGAACGATTAAATCCTTCGAATCGAACGATTCGAAGGATTTTAATCCAACGATCGAAGGAAAATCCTTCACTCGAGCTTAGTGAATCGGCCCCTTAATGTTGCTAACAACCAACTCATATGGGGGAATGTAATAAAAGTCGCAAAGAGCAAAGCAATTAGCACCAATAAGAATAAAAATCCACATCTCGCAATGTAATATTGTTCCTCAAACTGTTATTACATTGCGAATTTTAATTGCGTACTCTTAAGAAGTGATTGAAGGTGTCGTAATATTTTGGAACAAACATAACGACTTTTTCAGTAAAGTTTTATTACATTTACTGCGCATTGGCGCAAACTATAAAATTCGCAAATGGTCTTCCACTGTCGGAAGTGGCCGCTAAACAGTTTCCGGGTTCGCAAAAGCTAAATTAAATTCGCGCAAAGCAAAATTTGTTCACACAAAGACATAACTTTTCACAATGCAAATAGTTTTTCCGTTACCGACTTTTATTACATTCCCCCGATAGTGTATTATGAATGTAACAATGTGTATTACGAATATACAGTACAACATATCAAATATGTGTGTAATTGCACTTAGAATAATCTACTTAATAAAATGAACGTATTACATAAACATACGTGAATTCTCTAGAGAGCCCTGATTGCTCACATTAAAGAATGCATGTCTTCATTAAAGTATTAATTGCAGTTCATATTTTCTGTGCAGTTTGTGCATTATCTGTTGCAAATGAGCCCTTTCTATCTGCTTGTACTTCAGTGTATATCTTCTAGAAATGCACAGAGATAACCCTGGGTGGTCGCTGCTTTACAGCCATCACAAATATTGCTATGTCTGATATCAGCCTTATTAAAGTGACAGAAACCTATTACTGAAACCTATTAAACAAAAGAGTGTAGATCTTCCTCACCACAAGGTTTATCAACATTACTCACCCTTTGAGCAATGATTGCTCTACCCTCAGCAAGAGTTTGGTATTTAAGTCTGTGTCTAATTTAAGCCCTTACAATTCTGTAATGAATAATCCATAAAGTAATTATCTCGTTAAGAAGCCATGGAACAGTTTGCTTTTAAATATTTGATGAAGGTTGTGAAAATATCTTTCAATATTCACTGTCAACTCAGGTTAAAGCAATCACTACTAATGGCCTACCTGTTATCTAGTAGTGATATGGCTAGATGTTATACATTATTGACTAAGGTACAGCTTCCAGACATAGGGGGCAAATTTACTAAAATTCGCCACTTCGCCGATTTACTATTGGTCCCTGGCGTAAATTCGCTATTGAAGTGGACAGACTCTAGCACTACTTCACACCCTTACACCAGTCGAAGTTGCGCTCTGGCGAAGGGACATAACTACGCTAATTCACTAAGTTGCGGATTTCCTGAACATTACCTCTTGCGCCAGACTTTACTTCGCCAGCTCAGACTAGGCGAAGTGCAATAGAGTAGATAGGAGTTTCTCTAAAAATAGTTTTCATTTTTTCTACGTCCCAAAAAATGCTGGCGTCTTTTACTTTTTTCAGGGTGATAGGCTGAAAAAGATCGTAATTTTTTTTGGGGGTACCCTCCTTCCCCCCCCTACATTTCCTAACATATGGCACCTAAACTATACACTGGGCTCATGTATAGGGAAATGTAAAAAAATCGATTTTTTTTTTTTATTAAGGTTTCCCGTGCTTGTGTAGTGTAATGTATTTGCTGCAACATATACGTCCATTGTACTTTAACTTGGCGCCATATGCAAATTAGGCATCGCAAGCATAACTTTGCTTTGCTTGATGAATTGACGCTAGCGCAACTTCGCTACCTTTTGGCTCCCTGGATGCAACTACCGATTTTTAAATGAATTTGCGCTGCCCTGGCAAATCTACTTCTGGCGAAGTGTTGTGAAGTGAGCGAAGCCGTAAATTTGCCCCATAGACTCTCCATTAGCAATCTGTGTTTAAAATACACATCGCATCTACTTCAAACACAGCTGTGTATGCTAGCAGATAAAACCGATTATGGGTATATTTTTATTATAAATTCACCCAACATGGGTGCACCCAGTGCTGCAAAGAATAAGCCTCAGTCGCCAGTCAGTGAGGGGACAAGGCATGGAATAGGGGTAGGCAGCAGAAGAGGTACATGTCTGGCACCCCCTAGGCACATGCCTCCTCTGCCTTCCCCAAAAGAGTTTTTATATACATAGAGATCATTTCAGCATAAAGTGGATTCCAAGTAATACTTGCATTTTGCTTTAAATGTTTTTTGAACTATGGATTCAGGCAGAGGTACACTCAAGTAAACTATACACCTTTGCTCAGCAGAAACAGAATAAACAGGGATTGTGGTTTCTCTATTGTGCTTGTATTGTGTCTATTCTTTTAATTGAAAAATATCCTTATTTATGCATTAACACAGCATTGTTTTGTTTTTACTACCTTACTAGCAGTTAGGCATGTTGAACATGATGGACATACAGTATGTCTTTTTTAAACCTAAGTTGCTATGTTACTATATTACTGTCCATACACCTACATCCATACATCTACCCCTACATTAAGGAGAGCTTGTTTAGAAAGGAAAGCCCTGGAGCTATAAACGCAGGGGCTGGTGGTGGAGAAATAGAGGGATTTGATGTCAGGAGAAGAAGTAGTTGACTTCCTTATCTTCTGAGCCAGTAGAAACATCCCACCACGAGTTTCTGTTCTTGATGTTCTCATATTATTTATTATGTGGATGTTTTCCTGAATGCCCTGTTGTATTGTGGATTCTGTACCTTTATATATTAAAAATGTGAGAGTCTGCATTGTAATCATTCATGGTAATTCCGAATGCTTGATCCAGTGAATGTTTCCGATCGCCATTGGGATCAGGAAGGAAATGTTTCCCTCTTGAGGAATGATTGGCACTGGCTTCAGGCTGGGTTTTTGCCTTCCTCTGGATCAAAACAGTGGATATATGATAATGTATTTTAAGTTTTATTTTTCACATCTTAGGTAGGACCCATTGTCAAGGGAAGACTAGATCTGTAAGAAACAAAATCTACATTAACCCTGCAAGAAATAGAAAAACTATAGATATTTTATTGAGCTAATATTAAACAAGAGGAGTATAATGCCCCTTTAAGAGCTGCATCTTTTTAAAAGGACTCGCATGTGAGTTCCTACCCTTTTCACAAAACTAAAAAAAAATAGATTGCCTTTGACTTGTACTGTATATGATGACCTCTTCATTAAAGCGACTAGAGATATGCACAGATATTCCCAAAACATAATTTTTTACACTCTTCATTCCTTTGTCTTTTCCATAAATCTTTCAATTTCCTTATCTTAATTCTTACCTACCCCTTTTCATACCTCATCCCTCATTTTCCCCCTTTTGCTTATACATGAGCTTCTTTGAACAAGACACTTCTCTCTCTTTTAACGTCTCACCCCATATCCTTTTACACACATATTCTGCTCTTTGTTTTTTGCTCTCTGACTTTCCATTAGGCAGCCTCTTTCTTTTATTCCAAAAGCATCTTTCTTTTGTACTTACCTATTATAAATCCTATTCCACAATCAACTGCACCTTTTTCACAGCTGGCCTCTCCTTAACTTTCTTCTTGTATCTTTCTGAATCCAAAGGTTCTATATAAAGTCGACCAGGATTCGGGATGAAAGCTTGGTAGACAAGGGCTCTGCAATAACAGATCCACAATGACAAGTGAAGATGGGTCAGCAATTTGTTATTTTTGTCTCTTGCAAGCTGAACAAACTGCAGTTTTGTAATGCACTTCCTTGACCAGCAAAGAAACATTTCAGAGATTTCTATATTTTCCATTTTATACAAAGAATTAACAATCCACGACAAAGCTAACAATTGACTGATTTATGGGGAATTAATGCTGAGTTGGTTTCTGTTGGTATTTAAAAAGAACATGCTTACTTCAGCACTGTATACAGGTATAGGACCTGTCATCCAGAATCCTCGGGACCTGGGGTTTTCCAGGTAATTGATCTTTCCATAATTTGGATATTCCTAATGTAAGTCTACTAGAAAATCATGTAAAAATTAAATAAACCCAATAGGCTGGGTTTGCTTCCAATAATTATATCTTAGTTTGGATCAAGTACGAGGAACTGTTTTATTATTACAGAGAAAAAGGAAATCATTTTAAAAAAATTGGAATATTTGGATAAAATGGAGTCTATATGAGATGGTCTATTTGTAATTCAGAGCTTTCTGGATAACGGGTTTCTGGATAATGTATCCCATACCTGTAATTGACATGTATGGGTACGCCTAGTTTATAATGTAGCTGCAAAAGAATTGTATATTTTTTACATTCTCTATAGATCCAGCATTGTGCATGGAAAACAAAACTTTGCAGGACTTTCCCTCAATTTTTCAGTGCAAATTCATATACTTGTCTTTAGCTCCACTCCTGGCATGTCTTTTTGACATTAGCAGTATATAGTAAATTACGTGTTATAATTTTCAGCTACTCATTTATTTACATTTGTCATAGGAATGTTTTTGGCGGGGGTTGTTATGTTTTAACCCCTCCATTCCCATGATACTTTGGGTGCCATCTAAAACATGGCAGTAGAATGTCTGCAGTAAAGCAGAATACTGAAAGTATTACATGAAAATTATTTCTAGGCCCCAAATGCCCTAATTGCAAGATATCTACACTTCATTAAAAACTGCCAGATTATTGTAATCTACACATTTTTTCAGAGACCTTTCCTTCCTAGAAAATGACACTATAACTCCAGTGTCACTTTAGGTTAAGATTGTACTTAGTGAAAAGGAACTAAAAGAAATTAATTAGCACTACACAAGCCCAGGGAACCTTCATAAAATAAAATAGAGTTCTTATATTGCCCTACACATGAGCCCAGTGTATAGTTTATGTGCCATATGTAAGGAAATTTAGGGGGGAAGGAGGGTACCCCAAAAAAAATTAAGACCTTTTGCAGCCTATCGCCCTGAAAAACGGAAAAGTCGCCAGCGTTTTTTGGGACTTAGAAAAATGTTCCCATTATATTTGAGGAAGTCCTATCTACTCTATTGCACTTCGCCTGGTCTGAGGTGGTGAAGGCAAATCTAGTGCAAGAGGTAACGTTCATGAAAATCCTCATCTTATTGAATTTTCGTAGTTACGTCCATTCGCCAGAGCGAAAATTCGCCTGGCATTAGAGTTCGAAGTAACTAGAGTCTATCTCCTTCTCTAGCAAATTTATGCCAGCGCCCATTAGTAAATTGGCAAAGTCCCGAAATGATGTCACGCTTGTGAATTTTCGCCACAATGGTGTCCTATGTCTGTTATTTTAGCTGCTGTTTGTGCAGGAGTTAACTAGCCTTATGAGAAATATAACAGCAGCTGCGGATCTGCTGTCAAACATTAATTTACAGTGGAACAAAATGATTTTAGTTCTTCACATGCTGCACTGCTTCTATATGGGGAATAGTATTGCAGGACATCTGCATCTTCTGTTTCTTGTGTCATTTAGATGTGTGCCAGAAGGTACAAACTGCCGGAGAGCTCTGTAGCCTGCTTATAGGTATACTGTCATGGGAAAACATGTTTTTTTTCAAAACGCATCAGTTAATAGTGCTACTCCAGCAGAATTCTGCACTGAAATCCATTTCTCAAAAGAGCAAACAGATTTTTTTATATTTAATTTTGAAATCTGACATGGGGCTAGACATTTTGTCAATTTCCCAGCTGCCCCTGGTCATGTGACTTTTGCCTGCACTTTAGGAGAGAAATGCTTTCTGGCAGGCTGCTGTTTTTCCTTCTCAATGTAACTGAAGGAGTCTCAGTGGGACATGGGTTTTTACTATTGAGTGTTGTTCTTAGATCTACCAGGGAGCTGTTATCTTGTGTTATGGAGCTTTTATCTCGTTACCTTCCCATTGCTCTTTTGTTTGGCTGCTGGGGGGAAAAGGGAGGGGGTGATATCACTCCAACTTGCAGTACAGCAGTAAAGAGTGATTGAAGTTTATCAGAGCACAAGTCACATGACTTGGGGCAGCTGGGAAATTGACAATATGTCTAGCCCCATGTCAGATTTCAAAATTGAATATAAAAAAAATCTGTTTGCTCTATTGAGAAATGGATTTCAGTGCAGAATTCTGCTGGAGCAGCACTATTAACTGATTCATTTTGAAAAAAATTTTTTTCCCATGACAGTATCCCTTTAAGGTATGTGTTAATTGCAGTGCTGTACCTTTTTGGTGCATTTCAAGAACAGAGCATGGGATGTTTTATTTTTCTGGGCCTTGTATTTAATGCTTTCCCTGCACACATTTAGACTATCTAGATCAAAGCCCATATGATGCCTTCAAGCACTTCTTAAAAGTGGACAATGTGCAATTAAAATTTGCAATGCAATAACAGTTTAAGGAAGAGTATTACATTGCAAAATGCTAATTTTTATTCTTATTTGTGCAAATTGTTTTGCTCTTTGCAACTTTTGTTACACTTCCCCCAATAAAGTCTTTTAGAAACTCTAGTTAGTCAATAGCAAATACAACATTTTTTCCTTGCAAATAAGCCCATCTCAACAGCTCTTGGTAAGATAGTGCTGATGTCTTACAAAGGTGCCTTACTCACTAGGCCACTGAAGCGTTACTTCACTAGTGTTCACAGGCAGTGTGTCATCCTCTCTACAGTAATCACATTTGGTCATCTAGGAGTTTGACTTGCAGATGATCTGTCCCTCAAATTTAGGGATGGAGTTCCAGTTGTCTTCTATAGCTGTCTTCTATAGCTAATGGGTAACTTCCTCCTGGAGAAGATGGTTTCTGTTTGGATGTCTTCATATGTTTTTGTACCTTTGCCCTTCTGGGAATCAGTTTGGGGCGCCTCACCTCTTTCAGCATCCATCTATTTGTTGTCCCTGCTTTCTGCAAGTCAGATATAAGTTACACAGGGGCTCCGAATCCCAGCACGCTAAAAGGCACATTGGCTAAACATTTGAAAGTGAACCCAATATTGAATCATAAAGGGGAACTATCGAGAAAATAAAAATTTAATATAAGCTTCAGCACAATGAGATAAATAACTTTTTTAATACAATCAATTAAATATTCGGCATCATTTCTGAAATAATCAAGTTTATCTTCACTATTCCTCCCTCAGCATCTGCTCTTTATTCTGTCTTTATTCAGGAGTTGGGTGTCAGATATTCATATTCACTCAGTTAGATCCAATATATCTTATAGGGAGTTCCTTTTGCTTAGACGATGTATTAGAGATTACTCTTAAAAAATCACCAGACATCATGTCTCTCTACATGCAGGGTTTGTGCAAAAGGCAGATTTTGTTTGTACTGGAATCAGTTATTTGACTGACCTCTAATACTGTACATCTGCTAGGAAAGGAAGCCCACCCTATAAGATATATTGAATCTAACTGTCAATGACTATCTGACACCCAACTGCTGCAAGAATAAAGAGAAACAGATGCCGAGAGAGGGATAGTTAAGATAAACTTGATTATTTCAGATACAGACAATTTAATTGATTGTATTTAGAAAGTTTCTTATTTCAGCATAATGAAGCTTATATTACATTTTCGCGATAGTTCCTCTTTAGATAAAAGGTAAAATGACTACAAACAATGGATTTAGATCGGCAAGTTGTATGACGGCAATAGTATGCAATAAATGCACTTGACTACCCCCCCCCCCCGTTTGCACATGGAGTTGATTCTTATATAACGCTATTACATAGTGCTGGGCCAGTTAAACTATGGTACAGCAGTTATTCATTACTCTGGCAATATGTCCAATCCCTTCCCATATAAATGTGACGCATGTCACTTATGTCTCACTGGTGTGTGGCTGCCCTGTACGTGGGAAGGATCAACCATCATTTTTACTGGCCAGGCTACACTATTATGGGTGATAGTGATATCTAGGAAGTGCTGAATGTATAGTGTAATTACTCGACTGCCCTGCCTCTATGCCTGAGACTTAAAATGTTCAAATGTTTCTGCTACACAAGTGTAAGCCTAGAACTGGAAAGCCAAGTAATAATATGTTGTGATATGAAGTCCTCTGAACCAGTTCAGTTTTTCTGAGCTTTCTGAAAAAGCTGCCTGTTTAGTTAAAGTTCGACTTTTCATTGAAATGAGCATGCGCATGCGCAGCCGCACGAAGAATGTAGAAGCCAGTACAGGAGTGCTCCGTGGTGCTCACTGGTATAGGTTTCTGCTCATAGGAACACCGGCCCAGGTAAGTACATACATTCACTTGGGGGTACCTAACATTTGGCACCCCAAGTGCTAAATGATTTTCCTTCTCCTTTAAGAAGAAGCACCAGCCCTTTGAAAAAAACCTAACAATTGGATTAACTGTGAGATTTCTAATATATTGGCGACCACAATGAATTTATGTTTTCTTGGCCTTTAATCATATCAGCTATCCCTTCTGTTTTTAATATGCAATAAAAATGTAAATCTGTCCTCATAAGTAACATCTTCTGATGTCAGAAGTCACCATTAAGAAAAAGCAGCACTGGAAGGACCAAAGCTATGGTTTTGTCCCAGCAGTGACAGCATATGAGATTTAGATTCATATTCCATTCCGGTTTCAGCTGAATCTTTCATGAAGGATTTGGGATTAGGGATGGGCAAATTTTTTTGCCTTGTTTCACCGCAAAAATGAAGCCCATAGACTTGTATGGCGTTGTGCGTCAAAAAATTTTTTCCGATGCCTATACACTTTAATGGGCGTCATATCGGCAACGGCAAATTTTTGGCGAAACAAAACGAGTCAAATTCGCCCATCCCAATTTGGGATTCTACTGAATCCCAAAATAGTGGATTTGCTGCATCTCTAGTTCTGGAAGCATGTCCATGTAAATCCCTACTCCTATTGGATTGAATGAATTCGCTAGGAGTGGAACATAATTGTAAAGGTTCTGGTGAAGATAGCTTTTTGGAGGTTTGGGGCAGCACCATGAGCAGTGAACACTGTGAGGTTCTGGTGCCGGTAGTTGTGCTGAAAGAAGAAACAAACGCCCCCCCCCCATGCTCCGCCGGTCTCATTCTCAGATTACCGAAGACCTGGAAGATCCCTGAATCTGCAACGAGGGGTAAGTAAAAGGTTAGGGGTAGCAACTAGGCTGGGGCTGAGGAGGGAGGTCTATGTGGGGTGGGGTTTTTTTTAAATAAAGGGTTTGTTTCTCCTTTAAGAGTGAAGAAACTGGGGGGATAGCTGCCATTGTTGAAGAGAAGCAGAAGAGAGGTGGATGGTGGCAAGATTTATGCTTGAAACCAAAGTTACTTTGAATTATGCATCAAAGTGTATGTTCTAGCAGGGAAGCTGTTTGAATGTCTTAGTAGGGAGTAGAAGAAGTAATAGAACTTCTGGGTAATTAACAGACTGTATCTGATTCACAGAGCTGTAAAGAATTGTACCTCACAACTGCTACTTTGTGATAAAATATTAACAATGTGAGAATCAAAAAAATGTTAAAAGCTTTTGGACAGCAGTATCTGTCTTGAAATCAAACTTGTATCAATGTATTTATGCCAAGCAGCACTCTGGGAATCTTAGGAAGTTGAAATTTGTTCACAGTCAACATTTGCATGTGGTCTACAAGGAACATCATTGGTCTCTGGATGTATGCTCGCCAATCATTTTAACAGAGACACTATCACAGAGAATATTTACAGTAACCATAAAGATGTATATTGTTAATGTAAATGTGAATTTTTGATGAAAGCCAAATGATGTATATGTACTCAAGGGTCACCTCTTGAGGATACATCTGAAAAAAGAAGAAGAAACGTCCCCCTTTAAATAAGACAATATTGTTGCCAGTAAAAGCTGAAACAATTGTTGTTTGAAGGTGTTTGAAGGTACAAGAGTCTACGAGTTAGAAAAAGGTAAAAATAGCTACGGGACAGGCCAAATATTTCAAAAAAGGCATACAGCAATGACAACAGTTAAATTTAACTTGAAGGCAATGGAAAGTCCACTGGGAATTCTGCTGAGTATAAAAAACTAGGGTGCTGGAAATCAGGAAATATTATGCACAATCCCAACAAAAAAAACCCACAGTACCAACTATACCCAAACAATCTGCACAATGCATTAACTGAAGTAGCTTACTGATCTTTACCAGCAAAAGATTGTATGTCTCTATAATGCTCAGCTTTTGTTTCCCACTCTTTATTCTTTTACAATTTAGTTATTGTTAAGATTCTTTATTCAGTGTATTTTTTGTAATGCTAAGAATTTACCTTTAGTTATTCAGTAAAATGGTAAGCATAGAAATCACAGTTCCCCTGGGGTGTGGAGCTTAAAATGTGCACTTGAAAGAGGCATTATACTTATTAATTGTAAATCTCAAAGCAACACTTATAGTGTTTTTTTATTAAAATAAGAGAGCTGAAAAGTCCAGCTTACAAAAGTAAGTAACTGATAAAGCCAAGCAAACATTCTGCTATTTTCTAGTTTGTCCATTGGAGTTTATGGATAAGGTTTACCTGCTTGATCTAATGAGGATGCCAGAACTACTGATGGATGAATTTGTCCCGTTTCACAAATTTCCAACAAAATTCGCAAAATGGCAAAAAAAACTCGCAAAACGCAAACTTTGACGATGCCGGCGGGCATCAAAATCAACACCAGCGACAATTCCGATGCTGGCGACAATTTGACGCACACCTATTTTGTCCAAATGCATTAAAGTCAATGGGCGTGTGTTAAATTGTCGCCAGCGTCAAAATTGTTGCTGCCATCAGAATTGTCACCGGCATCAAAAAATCTTTGACCCCAGAGAAAATTTGCATTCATTTTGCAAATTTATTCGCTGGCGGCGAAATTCATAGCGAACTCGCGCCTGGTGAATACATTCGCCAATCACTAGTCAGAACTACAAATAAACAGTCAAGTTAAATCTTAATCTCTTGCTATTCAGCCTGGGCCCCTAACAAACATATTGTGATGACCCTCTCTGAGGGGTGAGCTAGTGATGGGTGAATTTATTCGCCAGGCGCGAATTTGCGTGATTCGCCACCAGCGAAAAAATTCGCACGAAAAAATTCGGCGGCGTTGAAAAGAAACAAAAATGAGACGTTGACGCCTTTTCGCAAATTTTTCGCCATTTCGCGCGAAATAAGTCCTTTTAATTACATTTTCATGAAAGTTATTTTACCAACATACTACATTTCAAAGGTCGAATTTTTATATTGTGACACAAAAGTTAATTTATGAAAAATAAGTACAGTTTTTGCCAGTTGCATAAGTATTCATCTTCTTGTGTTAATGATGTTTTTTGGATATTGTATAAGTTAGTCTCTGATTGGCACTTTTTAGATGTAAACTCTTTTGAATTGCTTACTGGTGTTCTTGGTGTTCTCGGTGCATGAGAATGAAGGTAGTCAGGGCCAGTGTCGTTTAAATAGTCAGGTCCAGTGTAATTTTATCATTGGAGAGCAGTGCAATCAATTGCAATGTTGTTTTTTTTTATTATTTTAGCAACAAGAACAAGCGCTTTCACATATGGATCATTCTTGTAAGAATTCTAGCTACTTACCCCCTGCTGCGTTGAACAACTGACTGCATAATAAACTCAAGCACCAATTTCTGGGTAATTGAAAAATGTTCTTCTCCTACCTAATATCCATGGACTAAAATAGTACCTTTTCTCAATTTCAATACTAAGGCAAAAAAAACTATTTATATGGAACCCTGTGGCAAAATTTTCCTGTGTTAAATAAGATTAGATTTGTTAGGTTAACATAACATTAGGGGGACATAATATATGGTACAAAGTTTAATACAGGTCTAGTTACTAAAAACAATTGTCAGATAGCACTGTAGAACATGAAGCCTCTGTATAAAGGACAATAACAGTATCAGTTTAAAGCAAATTATGTTTTCTGTAATTTACTAGACCTGATCAAATATTTCACATTTTATTACATTTCCCTTTTCATCTGCTAAAAGCATGTTGCTACGTTAGCTTTTGCTGCAGATACAGTATATTTGGACACCTTTGCTATCTGAGGGGCACATTTACTTAGTTTGAGTGAAGGAATAGAATAAAAAATACTTTGAATTTTGAATGTTTTTTTGGCTACTTCGACCATCGAATTGGCTACTTCGACCTTCGACTACGACTTCGAATCGAACGACCCCCTACTTCGGCAAGAAAAACCTACCGAGGTGCAATGTTAGCCTATGGGGAAGGTCCCCATAGGCTTTCTAACAATTTTCTGGGCGAAGAAAAATCGTTTGATCGATGGATTAAAATCCTTCGAATCCTTCCATCGAATGAATTGCGATATTCGAAGTCGAAGGATTTAACTTCGACAGTTGAATATCGAGGGTTAATTAACCCTCGATATTCGACCCTAAGTAAATGTGCCCCTAACTGTTCAATAGCTGTCAAATCCTATTTACACCTCATGCACTGTTTTAACTTAGACCCTGTTGGTAAATTCCTAGACTTCTATTTGTAACTCTGCATTTAAAGGGATACTGTCATGTGAAAACATGTTGTTTTCAAAATGGTTCAGTTAATAGTGCTGCTCCAGCAGAATTCTGCACTGAAATCCATTTTTCAAAAAAGCAAAAAGATTTTTTTATATTAAATTTTGAAATCTGACATGGGGCTAGACATATTGTCAGTTTCCCAGCTTCCCCCAGTCATGCGACTGGTGCTCTGATAAACTTTAGTCACTCTTTACTGCTGTACTGCAAGTTGGAGTGATATCAACCCCCCCCCCCAGCAGCCTAACAACAGAACAATGGGAAAATAACCAGATAGCAGCTCCCTAACACAAGATAACAGCTGCCTGGTAGATATAAGAGCAACACTCAATAGTAAAAGCCCCACTGAGACTGATTCAGTTACATCGAGTTGGATAAATACAGTAACAGCCTGCCAGAAAGTAGTTCCATCCTAAAGTGCAGGCACAAGTAACTTGACTGGGGCAAAAAATCTGTTTGCTCTTTTGAGAATTGGATTGGATTTCAGTGCAGAAGTCTGCTGGAGCAGCACTATTAACTGATTCATTTTGAAAAAAAAAAAAAAAATTTTCCCATGACAGTATCCATTTAAGCTTTGCAGCTACTGAAAGTGTTTACAGAGTCCTTATCAGCATCACATCAGTATCTCCTGATTTGCCTCTAATGATTTTAGCTTGCACTTTATCATCCCCCATTGCGACAGGATGCTGCCTGTAAACTGATATAGAAGAATCTTTCTGCAGAAGGCTCAGTGTGGCTGTTTTTTTGCCTAGTGTAAAACGGTTTCATATTCATTCTAAAAGTGCTTTCAAAATGTTGTCACTGAGATTTGGATGAGCAGGATGAATGGAACAAAAATAGGAAGGCTGCTTGCAAATGAACTTTAAACACAGAGAAAAATTCAAAGAAGGGTAAGTAATCTGACGCTAGTGGATTTCTGATGTTAAGTATGGTTGCTTACTATAGTAAAAGTTTGAGGAGTCAGGAGATTTGCATATGCATATTTACAGGTAGCTTTAATTTTTAATATCGGTTTTAGAAAATTTGCATTAAAGTGTCCACTGTTTACTCAGGTACATATACATTTTAATTAAAGTTTGCCAGGTTAGGATCAAGAAAAATATAATTTTGTGGCCCATCAAGGACCTTTGTTGATTATTTAAGTATTATTATGTAGTTTAAACATGAATGGTACTGAGATTATAAATCTTTTGCTTTACTCTCAGTCCCAGTGAAGTTTACAATCCAAGGCTCCTAGTGCCTATTACACGAACATCATGGAATCATTTCTTTTTATTCTTTTAATTTGTCTGTATGTTTGTGGAGTGTTGGTGGAAATGAAGCACCCGGAGGAAACCCATGCAGGCATGGGAGAACATACAAACTCCTTGCAGAAATAACCTGGACTGGCAGAAAAATGTAGTACCCCAGAGCACCAAGGCAGTAGTGTTATCCACGTGTATATTACATTGCAAGTAGTGATGGGCGAATTTGCGCCGTTTCACTTCGCCGGAAAATTCGTGAATTTCTCGCCAAACAGTGAAAATTTGCGAAACGGCGCCGGCGTCTCGTTTTTGATGCCAGCGCCCGTTTTTGATGCCGGCGAATTTTTTCGGGCGAATTTTCGCAGGCGTTTCGCAAATTTATTCGCTGGTGGCAAATCGCGCAAATTCACCACGAATTCGCGCCTGGAAAATAATTTCGCCCATCACTAATTGCAAGGCTAATTTGAAAAATAGGAAAAATGATTGATATGGTTGTCTTTTTGTTAAATGTTTAGGGCTCTTTGTTGCTAATGGGATATTGTGGGATATTGTGCTCCACCCTTGGCAACAAAGTTCCAGAAAATATCTTTTCAATGGGCCAAACATGAATCGCTGCAGATAAAACATATACGTCACATAATTGAGCAAAATTGTCTTCAAGGAGTTATTTTCTGGTGTTTGTCACTCCTGGGTGTAGAAGCATTCCTATGAAACAAGAGTGGGTGCCCATTGTGGGGAGTGTTTCATAGCTTCATCCATATTTAATTAAGTAAAAAGAAAGCAGGGCAAAAATAAAATAAACAATAAAAAAATTACAATAGCAAAAATATAAACAATCGCAATGACCCTTCTATGAGTCATATGAGGGTATATGAGTCACCTAAACCAAGACGAATACTCAAAGAGGGGAAACATTTATATCTGGTAAATAATTGCAGGGGGGGGGTTAGAAATGAGTCCAGCTCTTAGGGACTATGATAACAAGATAATATTTGTCTAGTCTAAAATATGAATATGCACTAATTCTTTTAGGTTTGCTATTTTCCTGCTTTCTCTGAATGTGTTTCTGTTTGTAGCCGCAGGACTAAATAAATACCGTACCTTTGTTTTCATACTCTCAGGCCACATGATCCCTTAGCAGCATAAACTCTTTACAAGAAGCTAATGAGCAAAGCCAGTTCAAAATATTAAGAAAATAAATTATACAGCTAGATCTGACATGGGGCTAGACATATTGTCAATTTCCCAGCTACCCCAGTCATGTGACTTGTGCCTGCACTTTAGGATGGAATTACTTTGTGGCAGGCTGTTATTACTTCTATTTAAAGTAACTGAATATGTCTCAGTGGGACTTGGCTTTTACTATTAAATGTTGTTCTTAGATCTTCCAAGTAGTGTTGCCACCCGGCCGGTATTTTACCGGCCTAGCCGGTAAAACACCAGCCAAGGCCGGGGCCGGTATTACAAATTTACCGGCAATGTAGCTGCCGGTAAATTTGTAATACACCTAAAAAAAAAGCCTGTGGCCTGCCCCCAGCCTGCTCAAACTAACCTTTTTTTTGCTGGGCTTCTTGCCAAATGCGCTCGCTTGACTCTGCCCCGTTGACGTCACGACCCGGCCAGCCAATAGCGCGTCACGGTCCCACCCCCTTTATCGTCACGGCCCGCCCTTTTAACTAGGGATGTAGCGAACCGCCGATAATGTGTTCGCGAACGCCGTTCGCGAACACCGGCAAAAAATGCGAACAGTTCGCGAACAGTTCGCGAACTTCGAACATCCGAAAATCGTTCGATTCGAACGATCGAAGGATTTTAATCGTTCGATAGATTTTCGTTCGAATCGAACGAAAATCGTTCGATTTTAGCGACCGAATGGTCGAATGGTCGAACGATTTTGACGCGAACGCCTATTGGCGAACGTCGCGCGACGTTCGCGAACTTGCGGCGGACGCGAACAGCCGATGTTCACGCGAACAAGTTCGCCGCAGAACAGTCCGCGACATCCCTACTTTTAACCCCATCCCCTCCACCTGCCGGTAAAGATCATTTTAAAAGGTGGCAACCCTACTTCCAAGGGAGCTGATATATTGTGTTAGGGAGCTGCTATCTCGTTACCTTCCCATTGTTCTGTTGTTAGGCTGCTGGGGGGGGAGGGAGGGGTTGATATCACTCCAACTTGCAGTACAGCAGTAAAGAGTGATTGAAGTTTATCAGAGCACAAGTCACATGACTTGGGGCAGCTGGGAAATTGACAATATGTCTAACCCCATGTCAGATTTCAAAATTGAATATAACAAAATCTGTTTGCTGTTTTGAAAAATGGATTTCAGTGCAGAATTCTACTGGAGTAGCACTATTAACTGATGCGTTTTGAAAAAAACATGTTTTCCCATGACAGTATCCCTTTAACTTTGTAAGCAAAATAAGATATGCTAGTGTACTAAGGACAACTGAGAATCCACATTTAAATGCATATTTGCCCTTTAACAAGAGTACTGTTATTGCAGATTATATTACTGTAAATCGACCTCAAACTGTCACCCCCAGAGCTTTGAGTCTCATAAAACTGTATAAACAGACTGACTTTTTTTTGTGAGTTGATGTTCTCCTTCTCTTTATACTTCCCTGAATGTCACACTCTATTTTTTATGGAAACTGTTGAGTAAAATATAAAAGGGATAGAGGATTTCTGTAACATATATCAGTGCCTAATAATAATTTAACATTCTCTGTTATGTATTTTCTGTGCCAGGGTATATTATGATGAATTCTCCGTAGCTTGTGCCAGTAAATTTCATCTTCAAGAGCTGCTTATGTGTCCTCTATGGGAAGTGTTCCATCTGCTACAGCCTACAGGGACTGAGACCAGCAGGACTTTAACATCTGAGTGGGTTGGACGCTGTAGTGAGACAATTCTGCTTTATTTTGATCTTTCATGTAATGCTTCCTGCAGTAGCCTGGCAGCAGTTTGAAATATTGAAAATAAACGTCATTGCACATCTGTGATCTACAAAATCATGAAAGTCCTACCATTTCAATCACAGAGCGATTGATGCATGTTTATACATACATCGTTTACACACACACAGCCTTCTGGATAACGTGTTTCCGGATAACAGATCCCATACCTGTATATGTAAGTTTAAGAACAAAAAGCTGGCAAGCACTTCCGTGTTCCACTCGCCGATTAAAACAAAAAGTTTTATTTCGGCAGATTAAAAAACATCAAATCCTGACGCGTTTCGTATTGAAGGCAAGTTTGAGTAAGTTTAAGGTTGACATAAAATCTAGGGGCAGATTTATCAAGGGTCGAAATGAATTAGAGGGAATTTTCGAAGTAAAAAAATTCAAAATTCAAAGTAATTTTTTGGATACTTCGACCATCGAATAGGATACTACGACTTTGAATTTACTTCGAATTCGATTCTAAGTAAAATAGTTTGACTGTTCGATAATCAAAGTACTGTCTCTTTTAAAAAACTTCGACTTCAATAGTTCGCCAAATTAAACCTGTCGAAGTGCTATGTTAGCCTATGGGGACCTTCTAGACCATTTTTCAAAATAAAATCATTCGATCATACACTAAAATCGTTCGATGGCCAAAGTCGGTGAAAAATCCTTCGACTTCGAAGTCGAAGTATTTTAATTCGATGGTCGAATTTCTAAGTATTTTTTACTCCGAAATTCGACCCTTGATAAATCTGCCCCTTAATTGTTTTTTCATGAAGTGCCCAGAGTTTTTCACGTAAACTGATACACTTATAAGTCTAAATGCACTGTTGAGATGCACTAAATCCGGGATTCGGCCAGGATTCGGCCTTTTTCAGCAGGATTTGGATTCGGCCGAATCCTTCTGCCCGGCTGAACCAAATCCTAATTTGCATATGCAAATTGAGGGCGGGGAGGGAAATCACATGACTTTTTTCCAAAAAACAAGGAAGTGAAAAATGTTTTCCCCTTCCCACCCCTAATTTGCATATGCAAATTAGGATTCGGATTCAGTTTGGTATTCGTCTGTATGTTTTGCAAAGGATTCGGGGGTTCGGCCGAATCCAAAATAGTGGATTTTCCAGATGATAAATGGGCTTTTTCTTTCTTTTATTACATGTGCATCCACTGGCTTAGTTAATTTTTAGTTCGTTTTTGTTATTTTTCATGAATGATATAGTTTTGATAATATTATGCCATTGTCTCGTATGCAACATATTTTCTTCATCTGCATAACATTTGTTGTCATTTTGATTTCATTTGTTTAATATGAAAATCAAATAAAATATTTTAAACAAAATAGTGGATTTGGTGCATCCCTAATGTACTGTATAATATTTGTCATATTCAGTCAGAATTTTTTACATGCTTTAGGCATATCGTTTTTGAATATCTTAATGTATTGACAAGGTTGTACCCTCTATTGTTTTGGAATTCATAGTCATAGTACTTAGTGTTAAATTTAGTTCAGTTATGGTGTACCAATATGGCTCCTAAAAAAATAGTCAAAGTTGTAACCTTAAACCACACCTTTAGGAACTGAATTGGGATTGGTACACCTGGGCAAAATTTTCTGATTGGTTGATGTGATAATTGATGTATTGTTTTGATTGGTGCACTTTTGTTTAAATATTTGAGGCAAGGCTCTCTTAAGATAGCCTATGATATGAGTGTTAATGACATGAAACGCGTAAGGCTGTGGACACAATAAACTCTTTTCACTTATATATGTTGCCTGGTGGAAGTTTGCCTTCTTTGAGTGGCTGCTCCAAAGATTTCTCCGATTGACCACTCCCTGTGCTGAGGGCTCAGGGATGTGCACCTGGGCCTCTTCCCTGATGTGAGTAATCACTTTCTACTTGGAGACCCTAAAAACTTCAGATTTATTAGTGTTAAAATTATAGCTGATTAATGAGAACATTGATGATTTGATGATATATATGTCCAATATATTTTAC
This sequence comes from Xenopus laevis, assembly GCF_017654675.1. Lineage (NCBI taxonomy): Eukaryota > Metazoa > Chordata > Amphibia > Anura > Pipidae > Xenopus > Xenopus laevis. Next base: position 83,120,129 of record NC_054386.1, read on the forward strand.
AAAAACTGAAACCCCTTCAACTGATTTTCAACATACGTGCAAAGCATTTTAAGAATTTTACCTTGTGTTTTTCTTTGAAAACCTTGATTAAATAAGGGAAATTATATACAGGTATGCGATTGATCATGTGCAATACTTTAGGGCATGTAGTTTTGCAGATATGGAGTCTTTCTGTAATTTCTGTAACTATAAATATCCAAAAAAAAACATGTACAATTCAAAAATCCTAATAGTATTGTTGTGCCACTAATATGAATTTATATTTAGTTACCATAAAGTGCAAGGTACTGTTTCATTGTTATAGAGATCAAAGAAATAATTAAAACAATACAAGTTATTTGCTTTGGAAAATGGAATTCCCATATTTCAGAGCCTCATAGAAACCAGGCTTCTGATGCAAACAGGACTATTTATTTTAAATAGTATAAAATTAAACATTTCTGTCAACAGTATTTTTCTTTATTTCACTGCACACTCCTAAATTGGAGCAATCTCTAAAAGCAATTATGGCTGAAATTATGGGGTTCTGTTCTTCGCCAGACCTTGCAGTTTTTCAGTATTAACAATCCCTTATCTATAAAATACTCCCACCTTTCTTCCTAAATGCAGAATTGTGGACACAATTCTATGCATAAATTGTATTGGACAATTTTGTAACACATACAGAAAAAAATAAGCTTAGAATTTTTTTCACTAAAAGCAAATGTTAAAAATCTAAATTTGCACATTTTCCTGAGCAGAACAATGCCTCTTATGCATAGGTACACGGAGGGGCACATTTACTTAGGGTCGAATATCGAGGGTTAATTAACCCTCGATATTCGACCATCAAATTAAAATCCTTCGACTTCGAATATCGAAGTCGAAGGATTTAGCGCTATTTGTTCGATCGAATGATCGAAGGAATAAACGTTCGATTGAACGATTAAATCCTTTGAACCAAATGATTCAAAGAATTTTAATCCATCGATCGAACGATTTTCCTTCGATCAGAAATTGGCTAGAAAGCCTATGGGGACCTTCCCCATAGGCTAACATTGGTGCTCGGTAGGTTTTAGGTGGCGAGGTAGGGGGTCGAAGTTTTTTTTAAAGAGACAGTACTTCGACTATCAATGGTCGAATAGTCGAACGATTTTTAGTTCGAATCGTTCGATTCAAAGTCGTAGTGGAAGGTCGAGGTAGCCAATTCGATGGTCGAAGTAGCCAAAAATTCTATTCTATTTCTTCACTCGAGCTAAGTAAATGTGCCCCAGAGTGTTCAGTGTGTACACACTGTACTCTAAGACACTACTACAAGGCATATATGGCTATGCTAAGAATCAATCCACTTATATATGTTAAAAAAGAGAAATTAACCTGATTTGTGTGGCCTTCTGAAAATAGAGGTATTTACATGCCTCATGCTCAGGGCCGCCATTAGAAATTACGGGGCCCCATACCCCAGATTCTGCCCACTCCACATCACAGTTAAAAGACCACACAGACATCAGTGCTTAAAAAGGTAACCCCACACACACAAACAAGTTATAAAAAGCTATTGATGGTCAAGGCCCCCTTATAAAAGTTTTTTTTTTAAAAAATTAGGGTCAGGGCCCCCCTTTAAGTTAAAAAAAATTGGGTCCCCGGAGAATATTTTTTAAAAAAACATTGGTGGCAGGGGCCTAAAGAGTATTTAAATAATACATTGATGGCCAGGGGATTAGATGGTGTTCAGTAGAATTGAACTCGTGACTTTGGTACTTCAACTTTGCCTTTTTTTGTGCAGTAACGTAACTAGAGGGGGGCGTGCAGGATATGCAGCCGGGCCCCCCACCCCCTCTTTACGCAATTTTCCACCTGGAATCAGTGATGCGCAAGCTTCTGGGGGCCCTAAGGGGGTGCAGGCCCTGGCCCAATTGCACCCCCTGCTCCCCCGGTAGTTCCACCACTGCTTTCTTGACTTCAGGGATTCAGCTGTTCGGCTTTTCGCTGGTTTGGGACTTCAGAAGGGCGCACAGCTTTGACAGTACAGTAGTGCCCCCCTGATGGCGACCCTGCTCATGCTACACGCATAGCACTGCCTTCATACCAAAAATTAGATTTTAACTCTCACATCAGGCATTACGGGCAGAAACATGCAAATTACTCCTTTATGTCCCTGTGGCCAACTACAGTATGCTAGTCTAGTCAACTAGTCAACTAAGCTGTCTATAAGTTTGTATATATGCCTCTGAACTATAAAACCAGCGGTTTTGGAAGCAAAGAGTTGTTCCCTTTTAAAGGGCAATCAAATCCCCTTGCAAGTGCCTCTTCTCCGGAAACAACTATTTCAACTTTGATAGCCAGTCCTTATATTTTATCTACTCTATTCATCTTGCCAGTGTAATTTGAATCTTCCCTGCTCATTAATATCCTTTATAATGACTGGAGCCAAAAACTGCATGGTATAGTCAAGTAACGCCTCACCAGGGATTTATACAGATGTATAACTATGTTTTTCCCTTCATGTCAACACACTCTGAATGCAAAACTAACTTATTGGAAAAACCACAATCTGGATTAAAAGATTGACTTCCCTTTTGAACATAAACAGATCTAGCTGTAAGCCTAACACATGGAACACCCCTGAATTCTTGAACTCCCTGGACTTCATATACTAAAGAGAGGTAAACAAAACAGCAGCTATTTAAGCAGCCTCTTAATAAGAAGCAGGTGGGAGCTTTCCTGGGCATCACGGGATACTACAGAAGGTTTATCACTCATTTTGCCATCTTGATAGCTCTTTTGACAGATCTAACTAAGGGTAAAAGCTCAGTTATTATCAAGTGGTCCTCGGAGGCACAAAAATCTTTTTAGGCACTCGAAGATACATTATGTGCACAGCCAGTTTTGTATTCCCCAGATTTCTTAAAGGACTTTGTGGTCCAATCAGATGCATCAGATGTGAGTTTAGGGGCAGTGTTATACTAGCTTCATAATGGGGAAGAACATCCAGTGTTGTACTTAAGTAGAAAGCTCAATGACTGTGAAAGGAAGTATGCCACAATTGAGAACGTGTGTTTGGCCATAAATTGGGCCCTAGAGGATTACGGTATTACCTCTTAGGCAGACAATTTGACCTGAATACTGACCATGCACCCCTTAAGTGGATAGCCCAAAAGAAGGAGACCAATAACAGGTAAATTGATGGTTCTTCATGCTTCATAGTGTTTCACAGTGAAACTTAGGCCCAGGTCAGAGATGGGCAATGTTAAAGCCCTGTCCCTGGTTCATTCCTACTGGGCTGAACAAGGGGGGGTATGTGGTGAGGTCACTACCAGGATAAAAAGGCAGCTCAAACCGGAATGGAGAGCTCCAGTCTGGGGAAAAGACACATGAAAGCTGCCTGTTTGTGCTCACTGAGAGGCTTGGAATTACCACAAGGTTGGGATTTTCTTTTCTCTGTTTGGAGAGTCTGGCGGTAGGGCTACTCCTGGTTATTTAGGACAACTGACCTGTGTTAGTCACTCCATTAAGAGGCCAGGCCCATGAAGTGGCAAGTATTTTATTTAACTGTTTGTTTTGTTATATTTGTCACAAGCCAAATAAACTGCCTTCCACAATCAGGTGTTGTGATTGTGCCGTGGGCTGCTTTACCCCCAGAAAACTGGTGCCAGCTACCTAACCCCTAGCTATATAATCTCTATTCACTTTTCCAAAGAATTATCACTCACAAAAACTACCAGTCAATCAATACCAAATACTAATTAGCAGGCCCGGAATGGCAATCTGTGGCTGCTATAAGATCCCATAGAAAGTCAGTATTTAGTGGGCTGGTGGGGCTGTTTGGGCCTCTATGTCGGCTGATTGGGCCTCTGTGTACCTGAAATGCCAGGGCCTAGTTTAATTCTCAGTCCGGACCTGAAAATTAGTCAAAAGAAGTAAAAAACAAAGTGATCATGTACTGCTTACACAGTGTGATCAGAGATTGGATGACCTATTTAACTAGTGACTGTCACGTACAGCTCTCTAAATTCAGAACAAGTGCTAAGCTCCCTGGTCACGCTCAATCTTCCACCTGTAGCAGCCGCCTTTGGCCTCGGGAGGGGCATTTTCATTTCCAAGGTTTTGGACAGAAGGCAACACTAGATTAATTCTCACGGATTAAATGATAAAGCGTAGTCAGGCAGGCCGGGGTTGGTACAGAGTTCAAGAATAGTCAGGCAGGCCGGTGTCGGTGCAGGCAGAGTGCAAGAATTGTCAGGCAGGCCGGGGTCGGTGCAGGCAGAGTTCACAGAATGGTCAGGCAGAGAAAGGTCAATATCCACAGAGTTCAGAATAGGCCTGCAGCCATCTTCTACGCACGGGCAGTGCATTCACATCTTCAGGTGTTCTAACCCTGAGCGATGATGTCCAACATAATGACGTCATCATGCAAGGCAAGAAATTTGAAAATGCAGTCCTCTCACAGATAAGACCTGGCGGCATCCAATTAGCAGAGGGCTCCTTTCAAAGTGAAAGGTGGCTGGTAAAGGCAGAAGTGTGAGCCGAGACAGGGACATTGGGAGTTGTTCTTGGTTTTGGGAAACACAGGCAAATGGTCAGAATTGTCAGGCAGGGATCAAAACCAGGATAATCACAGACAAAATTGCACCCAGGAAACTAATCAGATTAGATCTAACAACGGGCAACGATCACAAGCCCAAAGGCCCTTTAAATAGTTTGAATTTCGCGCCACGGACGTGATGACATCACGCACAGGGCATGTAAAACCTGGAAGTGAGCACCACGCAAGCCCTAGGAACCACCGGAACCAACGGAGGAGTTTATTAGATATTGATAAATGGACATTACACATACTGAGAGGAAACTGTTGCAGGAAGATTGGAAAAATCTTACAAATATCATAATGAAGGATAGTCAGATCCAATTATTCCAGAGTTTTTAATGTATTCAAAATGTGATTTAAGGGATGTTAGGCACTCAGAGCCCAGTGGTGCTCTGAGTATAACAATAGTTCTACCTCTTTAAAATCCACTATATAGAGTAGGGTAGAAGCTGCTGGAGAGCCTGAAGTAGGAGGCACCAGAAAGGAGATACAAATATCTATAAGGTTATGAGGATATTCATTTATAATCTTTATATATTACTGCTCTTTATCAATAATGGGTTTAGTTTGCTGCATATGACTACTAAAAGTGACTACAAAGTTCCATATGGTAACAACAGTAGTGCAAGCATTCATCTCATTTATAGAATCATTTACCTTCCTACTGGTCCCATATGCCTCATATGTGAGCATTAAGGTCACGTCAAAGAACTGATGATTTATAGAATAAACTATTAATGTAAAATTATTTTACAGATACAGAAACTGTAATAAATCAGCCAATATTTTTCTAACCTGCTCAATGTGTCCAATGATATTGATTAGATGACAAATATAATGTTTGATGCAGAGATGAATAAAAATACTGACATTTAATTTCCTCCTTGTTGATCAGACCATTTTTCCTGCCTTCTGGATCAATGCAATGAGGTTCTAATCTAGGTTCTAATGAACTAACTTTGGACTGTATTCTAAATATGCATACGAATACAGAACACAATACAACATTATTCAAGTTCATGAATCAGTGTAAACCTATTAATGCCAGTCACAAACATCTCTCTGGAAAGCATAATTCTCTGGCCAATGCCCACTTCAGCTGAAGAAATAATATAACATTTCAGCGTTCTGGGAATTTTTACTCAGTTTCACAAATTTTTCTGTGAAGCCAAATGGGACAGATTTGCTCATAACTTGATTATAATACACAAAAGCCATGAATATCCTGTAAATGATATCCTTATAAACGGCTCTTAGTGATATCATCAGTTATAAATGGAACTTAATGATGTCATTTTGTCACATGACTAAAGTACCCCTTGTTGGCCTTGTGCTTTTGTATGGTCATGGAACACCTCTGTGATTTATAGGGGCCCATTTACTTAGTTTGAGTGAAGGAATAGAAGAAAAATAGTTTGAATTTGAATGGTCGAATATGCCTACTTCGACCATCGAATGGGCTACTTCGACCTTCGACTACGATCTTCGACTCGAATATCGAAGTCAAAGGATTTTATCGCAAATAGTTCAATCGTTCGATCGAAGGAATAATCCTTCGATCGAACGATTAAATCCCTCGAATTGAACTATTCGAAGGATTTTAATCCAACGATCGAAGGATTATCCTTCGACCAAAAAAATTTAGGAAAGCATATGGGGACCTTCCCCATAGGCTAACATTGACTTCGGTAGCTTTTAGATGGTGAACTAGGGGGTCGAAGTTTTTTCTTAAAGAGACAGTACTTTGACTATCGAATAGTCAAATAGTCAAACGATTTTTAGTTTGAATCCTTCGATTCGAAGTCGAAGTCGTAGTCGAAGGTCGAAGTAGCCCATTCGATGGTCGAAGTAGCCCAAAAAACACTTTGAAATTCGAAGTTTTTTTACTTTGAATCCTTCACTCGAAGTTAGTGAATCGGCCCCTAATATAATTATCACACAAGCAAAAGTGTCCCCTTTGGTTGGTTGGTTCCCACCTACTACCTTAATTTTTAACCTGTTTGAAGGGGTTGAACATGACGAACATTTCAACCCAAATGAACTATGTAACAATCTGATTTTAGGAATCCAATGCAAAATTGAAAAATAATATAGACAAAAAGAACAAAAAAATGTTTTTAAGATAGTAGGCTCACGTTTGACACTTAAATATATTCAGAATAAGTAGCACTTAAAAGACCTCAGGAAACAACTCAGGAAAAATGTAGATTCCAATAAGGGTAATATGAAAAGTCCTACAGCTTTATGACAACAATACTGCAATGACACCAAGGGGCAGATTTATTAAGGGTCGAATAGAAAATTCGAATTTTCAATTTTTTTTATGGTCAAAGCTGTTAAATTCAAATTGTGAATTATATAAACTCAATTTGATTCAAATTTGAATTTTGCAATTTATCATACTCTGGCAAATTAGACTATTCGCCACCTAAAACCTGCCGAGTTCATGTATAAGTCAATGTGAGACGTCCAGGCACCAATTTCGACACAGTAGCCTTACTGACATTCAAGTTTTTGAATGAATTTAATTGAATTGAGTTTAGTCAAATTCGATTTATATTTGATTAGAGTTTTTAAGTCAATAAGATTTATAAATAACCCCCCCGAATTTTGAGTATATTCAAATTTAATATAGTTTTAAAAAACTCACATGAATTCGAAATTCGACCTTTAATAAATGTGCCTCCAAGGATTAAGCATATAGACACTACTACAATAATGGTCCAAAAAAAGTGTGGTTGCAACATAGTGGAAAAGGGCGTCAAGAAAAAAGCAAGCCTCAGGTAGCATCCACTTCTGGCTCATAGGAAGCCAAGAACCCACTGAACCAACAATGCTAGACTCACACATAACAACTTAAAAAAAAATTTTTTTCAAAATGTATCAGTTAATAGTGCTGCTCCAGCAGAATTCTGCACTGAAATCCATTTCTCAAAAGAGCAAACAAATTTTTTTATATTCAATTTTGAAATCTGACAAGGGTCTAGACATTTTGTCAATTTCCCAGCTGCCCCATGTCATGTGACTTGTGCCTTCACTTTAGGAGAGAAATGCTTTCTGGCAGGCTGCTGTTTTTCCTTCTCAATGTAACTGAATGTGTCTCAGTGGGACATGGGTTTTTGCTATTGAGTGTTGTTTTTAGATCTACCAGGCAGCTGTTATCTTGTGTTAGGGAGCTGTTATCTGGTTACCTTCCATTGTTCTTTTGTTTGGCTGCTGGGGGGGAATAGGGAGGGGGGGTGATATCACTCCAACTTGCAGTACAGCAGTAAAGAGTGATTGAAGTTTATCAGAGCACAAGTCACATGACTTGGGCCAGCTGGGAAATTGACAATATGTCTAGCCCCATGTCAGATTTCAAAATTGAATATAAAAAAATATGTTTGCTCTTTTGAGAAATGGATTTCAGTGCAGAATTCTGCTGGAGCAGCACTATTAACTGATTCATTTTGAAAAAAAATTTTTTTCCCATGACAGTATCCCTTTAATGCAATGTGCTTCTTTTGTTCAGGCTTATTTCCAGTGTATTGGTGGAAAAAACATACACACGGGGATGTCCAAGAGAAAAATGTCTTATACTAAATTCCTTGCCACCAACAATATACTGGGACTTGAACTTGAGGAAACCAGACATAATACAGTACTATTTCCACTTGTTAGTATGTGAGACAATGAAAAAGCCATGTATGGCCAAAGTCTTACATAGGCATCCTACTGCTTTACTACTAATATCCACCTTTAATCAGAATGTGGCGTGCAGAACAAAATATTTTTATTTTTTTACAGCCACATAAGCGACGGAAAGTAATTATTTTGATTTATATTTTCTTACGATTAGAAATTTATGCCACAAAATTTCAAGACTGATTAATTAGTGCTGTAATTAAAAAGACACATTTTTAATTATGGTTTATAGAAAAACAAAAATTATATTACCTGAAAAACTCATCTACTTATGCCATTCTTGATTATCTGTATTGTTCTTCATAATTAGTTACCCGTTTAGGCAATAGGATTTAATTAAATATTCTATTCTTCTTGAATAAATTAAAGACATAAGGGTAGATAGCTGTACAATGATTTAGAATAATACATGTTGTTATTTTAGAAACACAACTACCTATTTCTTTTACTGGTCCAGCCACCTGGCATTGTAGAATGTACTGTGGATAATTCACAATGGGAGACAACAGTCTATTTTGGAAGTTTGCTGTCCTGTAGGAGTGAATACCCATAAGAAAAGCACATGTCATTTAGATTTTCAGGACAAGCAGTAGAGCGGCAAGCAATTGTGCTGATTATATAGCCAAAGTAGACTTCTAATGCATGGTGCATGTGAAATATAATTTACTTAAATGAGGAAAAGTATGACTGAGCCATGTGTTTTTCTATGTATAAATCCCAGCAATGAATTACATCTGAAACTACTCCAAGTACTGAAGGAGGCAGGATTGATGCACTGCTGGCAAGCATAACTAAATAAAATGCAATAAGCATGCTTGAATGCAAGTATTAATGAATCACATAGTTTTGCACAATGTTCATTTTTGCAGAAATGCTTCACTTAATATCTTCTGTAACCCAATATAGCTGTGCTCCAATATGGTGGCAATATCTTTTATTTTTGACCCCCACACATGACAATTTTTTTTTTGCCAGATGAGGATTTGCGACAAAATTCTGCATTTAACCTTTGGCATGGGGACAGGCTGAAACGTTGGTCCTTTGCAATAAAATATTTTTTAAATAATTATAAGTTTTGAGAGTGTGGAATCTTTTTGCAGTGAATAGAGACTATTTGCAATAAAATAATTTTAAAAAAACGACAAGTCCTGAGAGTGTGGAATCTTTTTGCAGTATATATATATATATATATATATATATATATATATATATATATATATATATATATATATATATATATAGATAGATAGATAGATAGATAGATAGATAACATATAAATAATGAAGACTAATTGCAAACTTGCTAGGAATTGAACATTCTATTACATACTAAACATTCCCTCAAAAGTGAACCACTCCTTTAACTAACAACATTGTTTTCAGGCAGAGAATTAGTATAATTGTATTAAGATTACATGAAAATATCATGGCTATTGCACCATTCTTTTTTATACCTTATTGCTCAAGAGTGGAATTGATTCACTTCAAAGGTGTAAAGGTTTTTTATTGCACATAACATGCAGACCTATACATTTTAGTGCTTATTATGGTGGATTGTTCTTTTTGTAAAGTACAGATTACAGTTGACTGACGTTTAGTTTGTTCTACCCTAACCTTCTTTAATGCTGTCATTCTTCATTTGGCGCAGTTGTAAATACATTCCAAGTGAAGTAGATACAATAACAAGGGTTTTCTTTTATAGAAGAAATTCTTACAAACATTATCACCTTTATTTGAAATCAGTAGCGATGGGTGAATTTGGGGCGTTTCGGCGTTTTCATTTTTTTTTTGACGCTGGCGAATTTTTGCTGCGGTTTCACGAATCGCGGGAATTTGCCGCGAATTTGCGCCTGGCAAATAATTTCGCCCATCACTAGAAATCAGTCCATTCATCAATCCATTCATGAGGGTAACATTGAAACTTTAATGCATGGTATAAATAAATGCCTGCTATTTGAGTCAGCATTAAACATGTTAAGGTTACTAATCTTAAAAGAAGCATTACAAGCCATCATTTCACATAATAAAGGCTATGACTAGAGGTGTAGGCTCATATACTGTATAGAAGATATAGATATAGAACCTAATATGCAGAATTCTCGGGATCTGAAATATTCCTGATAAATAGATACCTTGAGTCTACTAAAATCATCTAAAGATTAATTAAATCCTATTAAAACAAGGTTTTTTTTTCTTCCTCCAATAAGGATTAAGTACATTTTAGTTGGGATCAATTACAAAGTAATGTTTTATTATTACAAAAAAAGGAAGTAATCTTTAAAAGTTTAAACTATTTGACTAAAATTGAGTCTATGGGATTTAGAACTTTCTGGATAATGGATTTCCAGATAACAGATCCCATAACTCTACTTAGCATGGAGCCTTTAGCCCACACTTCCTCAAATTAGTTGTAAAGTCTCAGATTGTGTGACAAAATAAATACACTAACATCAATTTCTGATCATTGTTATAACTGAAGCAGATGGTAGAAATACTCTCTAATTATGATTACGGTTTCAGTATAGGTGGAAGCCAACTTAAAGGGATACTTTCATGGGAAAAAAATTCAAAATTAATCAGTTAATAGTGCTGCTCCAGCAGAATTCTGCACTGAAATCCATTTCTCAAAAGAGCAAACAGATTGTTTTATATTCAATTTTGAAATCTGACATGGGGCTAGACATATTGTCAATTTCCCAGCTGCCCCAAGTCATGTGACTTGTGCTTTGATAAACTTCAATCACTCTTTACTGCTGTACTGCAAGTTGGAGTGATATCACCCCCTCCCTTTTTCCCCCCAGTAGCCAAACAAAAGAACAATGGGAAGGTAACCAGATAGCAGCTGCGTAGCACAAGATAACAACTGCCTGGTAGATCTAAGAACAGCACTTGATAGTAAAAACCCATGTCCCACTGAGACACATTCAGTTACATTGAGAAGGAAAAACAGCAGCCTGCCAGAAAGCATTTCTCTCCTAAAGTGCAGGCACAAGTCACATGACTGGGGGCAGCTGGGAAATTGACAAAATGTCTAGCCCCAAGCGAAACGCCCCAAATTTGCCCATCACTAACCCTCAGCGATTATACTAGCACAAATTAACTTTAACAGCCTTGCTCTTGTTCTTGTTCTGCAGGACCTCCATGGGAAGAAATCCAAGATCTCAAAATACACAGGCAGTAAAAGTTTTCCCATTTCGCTTCGCCAACAAATTCGGGACAAATGTGGACGGCAAACGTTTTGCTTTCTGTTTTTGCCAACGGGAGATGATCATTGTCAATCCCTGGTATATTCATGTCAATTGCATACCAACATTTGAAAAATGTAAACAGGGACAAAAAATGTGACCACTCCCATTGTATGGCCACACCCCCTAATTACCATGCCCGGTTTACAAAATTTGTCTGGTTATGAAAGTTTGAACACATTTCTGGGAGTTTTAGAGTAATGTTTGATTTGCTAATGCTAATGGAATTTCCCTTTTAGCTGCTAGTTTCAATCCTCTCGAGAGACCTGCTTATATTATCTTTTCTATCTGTTTAAAAAAAAATTAGCTTGTCTTGTTTTTTGCTTAGCTTAAAAAGTGCAGCAGCTCAATGGTCTGGCCTCTCTGCCAAAAAAGCCTCTTATTTTAATTGAGTTTCAGAAACGTTGTACCTTTTTCTGGTGTCAGGAGATCAAAGGGAAACATGGAACATTTTAATTAAAATTTGGTACTGTGGGCTGAGGTTTCAAAATCAGGATTGTCCTGCAGATAAAGGACAGTTGGGAGGTATGCACTACTTCCTATCTGCAGGATTAGGAGAATGCCCTTGTTATCTTTCAGTTAGTAATCCTTACCCTAATGTTTTATAAACTTATTGAAAACTGTTGCTATGTCACTGCAAACTAGTTTTACACTGTCTTCAGCACATACAGCCTGCAGTTGCACCTGCAAAATCAGTGCACATGTATTTAACCGGCCCAGCCGGAAAAAAGGGTCTCAAGGACGGTGCCGGTATTAAAAAAATACCGGCAATTATATTTAATTTTAAGCAGCTTTGCTGCTCCCTCCTCCCTCCCTGCTTGAAATCCCCCAGCTATGCAGTGCCTGTCACAGCGCTTACGTGACATGGAAGGTGCGATTCTGGGCTGCGGGCTGTGTTTAGGGTTGTCACTGCTGGCTCCGCCTCTTTTTGCATCACGGTCTGCCCCTTTAGTACCTGCCCCCACCACTGGCCGGTAATTTTATTTTAAAAAGGTGGAAACGCTAAGGGGCACATTTACAAAGCTCGAGTGAAGGATTCGAATTAAAAAAACTTCGAATTTCGAAGTGTTTTTTGGGCTACTTCGACCTTCGACTACGACTTCGACTACGAATCGAATGATTCGAACTAAAAATCGTTCGACTATTCGACCATTCGATAGTCGAAGTACTGTCTCTTTAAGAAAAACTTCGACCCCCTAGTTCGACAGCTAAAAGCTACCGAACTCAATGTTAGTCTATGGGGAAGGTCCCCATAGGCTTGCCTGAGTTTTTTTGATCGAAGGATATTCCTTCGATCGTTGGATTAAAATCCTTCGATCGAACGAATAATCCTTCGATCGTTCGATCGTAGGATTTGCGCTAAATCGTTCGACTTCGATATTCGAAGTCGAATGATTTTAGTTCCTTGTCAAATATCGAGGGTTAATTAACCCTCGATATTCAACTCTTGATGAATCGGCCCCTAACAGTAGTTAATGCTGAGTACAGTACTGGTTTATATTCATATGATTATTATGATTACTTTTTTATATGTATTGGACAGTATTAGTACAGCATTATGTTATATTACCTATATACTGAATTACTTGTATAGAAGTATACGTTTAGGAACGTTTACCTGATGCACCAGTTTTCATGTGCAGCATGAAGAGAATGTTCCTGTTGTCTTTCCGGTCCCTGCAATAAATTTAATTACTTTTCCCTTAATCTAACCTACCCTTGTACTCTGAATTCATTTTCATATGTGTTGCCACAGGCTCCTAGAATGGATAGAGCAGGCATGTCCAAAATCAGGCTCAGGGGCCAAATTAGGCCCGTTTTCAAATTTACACCGGCCCTCAGCCTCCGTCATGAAATTAATAATAACATGGCCTACCAGCCCAGTGCAATCAGGAATCGCCTAGCCGTAGCAGTAATATTTGGGCACATTAGTGAAATGATCTGCCACTTGGCCTATACTGCTGCCTGTGTGCTGAAGGTGTTAGCAATAGACACATACTGGAACGTAGTGACGCGCCACTTCACATACTTCTTTAGGGCTGAAGGTGCAATAGACGTACTGACGTGCCAGTTCTGTAAACTAAAGACATACGCGAGAGCGGCGCTTCACTATGTGCCAGTACATGTTGTGAAGTTTGGGGGGATCACAGCGGGATTGTTAGCATAAATGCAGGCCACTCCAAGGTGAAAAGAAAAACAGTCCGTTTATTTTGAAAACAAAGAGCTTCCAGCAGCAGTCAAAATGTAACAGAAAGAAAACAGCTTCATTCAGCAACACAAAGTCCAGCAATAAACAAAATAGCTTACTTCAGCGTTTTTAAGTTTCCAGTACCCCCAAGGTACTATCCAGCCTTGGTCTGTGGGGAAAACACCAGGAAAATATCCACCTGGCTATCAGGCCCCACAGGTCTCTGAAAATACAGCCATTCCAACCCAACAGCCCAGCCCTCCTGTGCAGCTCCTTCTCTCACACCCTGCACACCTGCTGCTGATTCCCTTAAACACCCCTTGGCTGTCCAGCCCACCTTCTGGCTGCTTAACCCTCTGGTGTTTCTTAAAGGGAACATTCTTAAATGGATGGCTCAGAACCTAAAAACCGGGGATACATATCTGCCATCCACTATAAATCCCGTCCGGCTTGTACAATGTCTATTACTAACACCTTCAGCACACAGGCAGCAGTATAGACCAAGTGGCAGATCATTTCACTAATGTGCCCAAATATTACTGCTACGGCTACGCGATTCCTTGTTTAAATGAGTTAAATGATGTTAATGGTTCAAAGAATGTCAGACTGAATGGTCGGCCCCCACACATTTTCACCTCACTAAATCTGGCCCTTGTTGCAAAAAGTTTGGACACCCCTGGGATGGAGTAAAACTTGTTTTGTAAAAGAACTGGCAAAATAGAGCAACTGCAAGCTGGGAGGTCCCCTGTATGTTTAATTATGTGAATAACCAATATTTTGGAGACATACCCCTTCATTAAGCAATTAATTCCTGCCCTTTATCATTATACATACAAAACATCAAACAAACAAATATTGGGAGCTTCTGTCAATGGGAGGAGAGTAAAACTTTTAAGTTTTGTACCAAAATTCTAGGCACTATACATAGTACAAAGGGTCGGCACCCTCCCAAGTATCTAGAGATAACAATGTGCTGGCAAAATAGAGCAACTGCAAGCTAAGAGGTTCACTGCATGTTTACTTATGAGAATATCCATTTCAGGTGGTGCCTCTACATCAAGCAATGAATACCCTTCCTTTATCATCAGGCATACACGAAATACAAATATATTAATGGAGCTTAGAATGCATTTGTAATTGCACCCTAATATTACCTTGTTTAACATATTTACAAAAAAAACTTAAAATGTGTATTATTAAAACAAAATTTCAAGAACATTTTTAGCCTACCGAAATCATCCTTTCCTTTGCATGATGATACCTTCTGAGCTAAAGAAAACACAATATTTCATTAATCTACAGTATTTGTATGGACCCACACACAACTGAGATACACTACAAACATGTATTATTAGATTCCTCCATCCGTTCAGCGCGTAGTGGTGATTACATTTGGCACAAGTGGATCACTTTCTCTGTTCCAGATTGGCACTAAGTGTTTCAGCACAGCATCTGAGTAATAGCTTGCGTTTGAGAAGCCCCCCTGAACAGCAATTCGTTGAACAACACAACTCTGTTACATCTCCTCTGGTGTCACATCTTCTCTATTGTTCAAATTTAATTACAGTCATTTCATTCAATGAGGATGCTGATGAAAACAGCACAGCCAGCATTAAACAAAGCGACCAAACATTTCTGTTGTACAAATTAACGAGCTGTGGAAATATGCAGGAGGGGCAATCAGCATCTCTCTCAGTGGCCAAACATATTAATAGCAGTGGCATTAAGGAATCACTCCCTTTGTGTATTTTGAATGAGAAAAATTAATTTAAGACATATTAGCACTACATTTTAATTTTCTAATACTTAACGGGGGAACTACTGTAACTCAAGAATGAAAATGCAAGTTAAGAATGTAAGTCTAGCTCTTTTGGGGGGGGGGGGTTATGTTTGCCTAGAAGATGTATTGGAGCTCACCAGAAATTCTGTCTCTCTACATGCAGGGTTTGTGCTAAAGTCATTTATTTGGTTTGATTTTTTTTGTTTTAGGGAGAACTCCTAAAATATACATTAGAACTAACTGTCAATCGAAATATGTCCCTTACTTACATTATTGTTAATTGATTATATATAGAAAAATTCTTATTTTAGTAAGTTTTATCGAAATGTGACATTAAAGCACACCACAGAAACTCACTTTCTTCCCAATCCTATAGGATTTTTAGAAGTGTATTTATCAGATGGGGATCCCTAACTTTCACTCATTGATAAATACACTTCTAAAAATCCCATAGGATCGGTGAGATCCTCACATTTTGATAAATCTGCCCCTAAATGTTAATTTTTGCAACTGTTCCCTTTTAAAGTATCTGTTATATGGAAGCTTCCCTTCTATGACAGTACTATGTTTAATGATTGTATAAGAAGTTTTTTTTACCTTAATATAATATACAAAAGCCATGAATATCCTGTACATTATATACCTATAAAGGGTGCTTAGTCATGTCTTCACTTATATTCGGTGATTAGTGAGTTAATTTCTCATGGAAACTTAAGTATTATAATATATAACATGCCCCTGTTGTAAAATATGAGGATATTAGTAGCCACCTCGGAGTTCCATGACCTATATGGTCATGAAACGCCTCGGTGACTTATAATATCCTCATATTTAATAATAGAGGGTGCATTATTTACTCTATACCCAAAATCAATGCGATGGTATTGGGAGATTATTTAAGATTCGTGAAATAAACTAGGCACTACAAAACTACTCTAAACATCATAAATAGTA
Organism: Xenopus laevis; assembly: GCF_017654675.1. Taxonomy (NCBI): domain Eukaryota; kingdom Metazoa; phylum Chordata; class Amphibia; order Anura; family Pipidae; genus Xenopus; species Xenopus laevis. The sequence continues at coordinate 83,136,546 of NC_054386.1, forward strand.
TTAAATATTTTGAAAGTTCTATCTTCTGTTATATTATATTTAGGGATGGGTGAATTTTTTCGCATTGTTTCGCCGTGGAAATGATGCCCATAGATTTGTATGGTGGCGTGCGTCAAAAAAAAAAAAAAGCCGCGCGTCAAAAAAATTATTTATGCCATCATTTTCTGCAGCACTTTGCAGAGAGGTTCAAGATCCCTAGTGGAGATTACTATGTAATTCCTCTTCTACATGCAAACTACATATGTGCAAACAAAAAAGCTGGCATCACACGCTCATATACCGGAAAAAGTAAAAAAAAATCCCAGCCCTGTTCAAAACACAATATGTTAGAATTATAAGTCAGTTATGTTAGAATTATAAGTCAGTTCTGATAATTAGCACATTGCCCTGGACAGTTCTTTGTTTACGTCAAAAATGTGGCTCCATAATTTTTTATCAAACAAACCTTAACACACCTGTACAGTTTCATGGCTCTTAAATGGAAGCATTGACTGGCCTTCATTTCAGTCCCCTGTATGCATTTGGTCCCATGGGAGGACCCCAGATACAAGCCTCCTTTGGAAAAGCTAATAGCCCTATTTAAAAATAAATGTAATAATCAATTGAACAATCGTGATACTGTATGCAGGAAATAATAGGCATAAACATGTGCAGCACTATTATAATAGCTAGAAGATGTATTTGCATCTATTTTGCAATGCCAAAAACCCTGTACAGACTGTTGTTAAAGACACACAAAAGGTCTTCTATCAATTTAATTACAATGTTCAGTGCATTTGCGCTCAAGTGATAATAAGAGATGTTAGAAATCCATTCCGGAGACGTACAATGAGCTTTGTATTAATGCACCGTGTGCATACAAGTATGGGAGCTACAGGCTAGTGATAACATCATCATTACAAGGGCAAACATTAGCACAGGCCTACTCAGACAAGCCACACAAACATAATACATATTGAGCAGAGCACAATCCTTATATGAATTATAATTGTATATTATCCTGATTATTACAGAGCACCATGATAACTCAAGTTAAAAAATATTTGATCACAACTCAAAGCCATCTCAGCGAACACCATGAAAAAAATAAATATTTCTCTATGCATCATTTTGAACGGAGTTAGCAGACCATCCATTTCAATGTGCCTACCATTGCTTTTATGTCAAACAGAATGCTGAAACATTAAAAGATTTATGTACCTTATGCTGATGCCAGATAAGGGACTTTCAAGTGGCACTTAAGAAATGTTTTTGCATTGCCTGCTAGTAATCACCTATGGTTGTAACTATGTTGCAGTGTCATTAGAGACAATTGCTAGAAAGACTGCAGGCACAGTTTCTAGAGTGGCACTTCAACTCATCAAAGAGATCTGTTCTGACTGCACCATGATACGTGGCAGAGCAGCCAATCACTCTGTGCCTTTAGCGGACATCAGCAATAATTATTGCTCACTTCTCCTGCCAAAGTCAAAGTAGTTGGTTCCTATCCAAGGCAATACTATATCATACAGCGCCACACTGGGATACCTGGATTCCTCAGCATATACACAAATCTGCTTGCTTTGGTGTACATTTTCCCTGTACACAGTAGGGGCCATTTACAGTGAACTGAGTGCAGTTTCTAGCACAATCCCCATGTTTTTTTTCTCACAATGAGGCTTTTCCTCTTTGCTCCAGAATAATTGCGGTCACCAGCGGAGTTGTACCTGTCATAGTTGCAGGCAATGTAGTAAAACTGAGGTCATTGTGCTTGCACATCAACACACATAGGATCAATTTCTGTGAAAATTTTCTAAGCCTGGTTTCCATAATTTCTAATGTTCAATATTAGAGTAAAGCTGGCCATAGATGCAAAGATCCGATCATACGAATCATCGTACGATCGGACTTTCCCATCGCCACTAACCATTCAGATCAAAGTCTTACCAGTCAGATCAAATAAAGAACAGATCAGCAATGTTCTGCCCCTGACAGCAATCGTACGACCAACCAAAGCTAGTGACAATCTCCCACTGAAAATCGTACGATCTGCAATACACGCAGAGATATTATCGGCAGCCGACAGAAATTTTCTAACCTGTCCGATCGACCAAACGACTGATCTCCGCCGGACGAAAAATGTCGGGACACTCCACACACGGTTCGAAAATCGTACGAATCCTCGATTCGTACGATCAGATCTTTGCGTCTATGGCCAGCTTAAAGGCTAAACTACACAGGAAACTTTGTAGGATTGTGTCGGATTGACATCAGATGCAGTCGCATGTCACATGGATCAAAATATAAAGGAAAACCCTGGACCTATAAACATAGGGGCTGCATAACAAGGGATCCGAATGACCAGCAGACAGATTACACTGGTTATGTTTAAGGATTGGCAGAATCAGATGTAGCTGTGATTGGGTGAGAAGGAATGAGTTAAGGCAGGGGAAAGCTGGGCTGGGTGGAGAAAGAGAGGGAAGTGATGTCAGGGTAAGAAGCAGTTCATATCTTCTGAGCAGGTACAATTTTGAGGCAGATCTCTGTCTATAATATAATGTTGTTAGCTGCAGTATATACACATTGAGTTCTACCCCCCATTGGGGGTAGAACTATTTGGGCAGTTGCTTGTTAGTTTCTTGCTGTTTATTATTTGTTGTACAGTAGTTAGGCAGCATGGAAATCAGCATGGACCCTAAAGGCACCATATGTATTATATAGAAATCCACCCTGTGACACTGAGCTGTTACAACTGGAGTATGCAGACAGCTGTAGTTGGAGTATACAGAGAGAGCAGTGGGGCTCAGTTGAGAGTAGGGCAAAGCCTAAATACAGTAACTTTCTTGGGCTTTGCTTTAATAAGTCTGGGTATTGCACTGTATTTCTATAGATATAGTTACTTGATTCAGCAGCCTGTCTTCAGAGTCTGACCTCTAATTTTAGTGGGCTTTATTGAGTCGCAGATGTCAGCTAAATATACCTGATAAACCCATGCAGACCCTGCAGGTTAGCCATATATTTATTTGGACAACATTGCAGCTGCCCTGTTTTCATACCCTATAGAGGTTGCCCACATAGTATGGAAGTAGTTCTACTGCCGGAGGAAGCATGGTAAGTGGTTGTGTTGGCCAGGTAAAATTTAGTTATTTCAATGAAGGAATACATGTAGTTTAGTTTGTTTTGCATACATATGATTAGGGATGCACCAAATCCAGGATTCGGGTTTGGGATTCGGCCAGGATTCGGGCTTTTTCAGCAGGATTCGGATTCGGCTGAATCCTTCTGCCTGGCTGAACCAAATCTTAAGCCTAATTTGCATATGCAAATTAGGGACAGGGAGGGGAATCATGTGACTTTGTGCCACAAAACAAGGAAGGGCATGTAAAGGCAAAAACATAAAATCTCATTTTTACTTTCTTTAATGAAAAAGAAATCTAAATCCAATTTACTTTAATTTAAAAATGAGTACCATTTTTTTTATTAGAAACCTGACTGTATGCAGTGAAATTCTTCCTTTATTTACTGCTGTGGATAGGAATTGTCAGAGGGTCCCTAACTGCTCTGCAAGGAAACAATCATACTTATGAACAGCAGGGGGAGCCCCCGCCTTACTTTCAAGCCATGCAGAACTCAAGCAGCTTTGTTTTTTTTCCTGTTATGACGATCCCTTAGCAGCCCACACCACACTGAGCATGTGCGTAGTCTTGGTCTTGCAAAGATGTATAACAAAGTTACAAGATGGTGATCCCCCTGTGGCCAACTTTGTAAGCATAAATCATTTGTTTAATTAGGCTTGTGGTGCAGTAAGTTCATGTTTATGTTTAGTATACAAAATACAGCATTTCTAGCCTTATTCTATTTTAGACTTTACTTTCCCTTTAAGTAGTATGTGCCATTGGGTAATCAAAAATTTGCCATTTTAAAAAATAATTGGCATACCTAGGGTTCCTAGGATTCATGGGCACACAAACAAACAATACATGTCAGGTCACTTGAGCCAATTAACAGGCAGAGTTCTGTCTTTTGCTTTCATGCTTCTACCTTTTACTGTTGGTTTGGTAAGATTCTTTAATACGACACTTAATTTGATATAATCTGTTGCTTAAGTATTAATTTTAGGGTTAAAGTTTTCCTTTAAGAGTGGATTGGATGATTTCTTGGACAAGCATAATATCTAAGGCTATTGTGATACTAAACTCTATAATTAGTGTATGAGTATATATAGTTTATGCGAGTGTATAGAGGGGTCAGTGTGAGGGTGTGTATGTATTGATGCTGGGTTTCATTTGGAGGGGTTGAACTTGATGGATTTGATCTGTTTTCAATGCTATTTAACTATGTAACTATATATAAGATATCACAGTTTGTGCTGGCAGTATATGAAGTTCCCTAACACAAGATAACAGCTTCCTGGTAGAACAGCGCTCAGTAGTAAAATCCAGGTCCCACTGCGACACATTCAGTTACATTGAGTAGGAGAAATTAGAAATAAAAACAACATCATAAAAATCATGACGGAATCCCTTTAATATTGCAGAGACAAATAAACTCTATGAAGATGGCTTTGCAGTAATTTGAAGTAGAGTGTACATTTTTTGGAACCTGTACACGACCCGTACCCAAAACCTGCAATCCGCAACCCGGACCCGCAACCCGCATTCTTACCCGTTTGGACCCGCTACCCGACCCGAATCGCAAGTGCCTCATCTGCAACCCGGACCCGCGACCCGCTGAACATCAAGAATCAGGAAGTGCTGTCATTGTAAACCCGGAAGTGACAGCATCTTAAGTAGGCGTGATCGGGGAAAAAATAAGTAAATCAGGAAGTGCTGTCATTGTAAACTGGAAGTGACATCATCGGAAGTAGGCGTGATCAGAAAAAAGGAGTAAAAATCAATATTGAGAAGACCCGCGGCCCAACCCGCGACCCGCAAAACTACAGAACCGCTGAGCCGCATCTATACCCACACCCAGAACTTCTACCGGCAGGTTGTTGCAGGTAACCCGCGGGTACCCGAGCCGCTGAAGCTTTCTTGATAGCAAGTTCCCTTTTAAGAGATAACATACCTGTATATTCCACATGCACAACAAAAACTTGAAAATCTGTGGAGCAAACACCCTTTTTAGTAAGCCAGCTGTTAATTTGTCAGCCATTATTATTAGCACAACACCTGACCACGCTCTATTACAATTTAATAAATAGACGTCTTAAACTCTTCTTATGGGTTAATGCATTAACTCAATACACAGCTATTTGTAAAACAAACACCTCACATATAATTCACACATTTCTATTATCAATAGTAAGCAATTTGCCAAAGTACTTCTCCCTGATCACCATGGCAACAATATTTAGACCAAGAAAATAACTGGGAGCTATGGTTGCAAAATCAGGTGATCGCCTGACACAAATGTTTGTGATGCTGCAGTTTTCTTTCTGTAAGTTCTGCACATTTTCAGGAATTAATCAGACATACAGTGTTCTTATTGTTATTAAATGGAGGAGGGGGGAAAGACCAGCACTGTTCTTGTAATTTTGCAGAAAATTGGTTTTTTATAGTTAATTTAAGGCATGTGATTTTCTGATGAAACACTTGAACAAAGCTGTGACTTATTATTGGAGTCTGAAGCCAATTAGAGTAATTTTAATATCAGCATCTGTCAGTTTTTAGTTTTAATTTACTAGTCAGGCACTTTTTTTTCGTCATTATTATTATTGCATCATTATATACATTTCAATCTGTTTGGGCGGTGAGATGTGCCCAATTTATTCATATGGAAGGAAAATGTAGGCTTTGCATGTCCTTTAAAAGTACATATCACCAAATTCTACTGCTAAACAGGGTTTGCTGGCAAAGGGATGTAAAGAACATGTGGCAGCATTGAAATTCCCATTAGTGATGAACAAAATATTTTACCAGGATTTGCTGCGAAAAAAAAACACCCATAGGGGCAAATTCACTAACCGGCGAAAATTCGCCAGCGTTGGCTTTGCACACATCGCAACACTTCGCCAGGCATAAATTCGCCTGGACAACGCTAATTCACGAAGATCCGAAGTTGCGCACAGGGTACCGAAATTACGCTCGGCAGTTCGAAGTTACGCTAGCGTTTGCTAATTAGCATACGGCGTGCAGTTAAAGTACAATGGCCGTATATGCTGCAGCAAATACATTACACTACACAAGGCCAGGGAACCCTAATACAATTATATAAAGTTGTTATAATGCCCTACACATGTGCCCACAGTATAGTTTAGGTGCCATATGTTAGCAAATGTAGGGAGGAAGGAGGGTACCCCCCAAAAAAAATGTACGATCTTTTTCAGTCTATCACCCTTTAAAGGGATACTGTCACGGGGAGAAATTTTTTTTTTCAAACTGAATCAGTTAATAGTGCTGCTCCAGCAGAATTCTGCACTGAAATCCATTTCTCAAAAGAGCAAACAGATTGTTTCATATTCAATTTTAAAATCTGACATGGGGCTAGACATTTTGTCAATTTCCCAGCTGCACCAAGTCATGTGACTTGTGCTCTGATAAACTTCAATTACTTTTTACTGCTGTACTGCAAGTTGGAGTGATATCACCCCCCTCCCTTTCCCCCCCAGCAGCCAAACAAAAGAACAATAGGAAGGTAACCAGATAGCAGCTCCCTAACACAAGATAACAGCTGCCTGGTAGATCTAAGAACAACACTCAATAGTAAAAACCCATGTCTCACTGAGACACATTCAGTTACATTGAGAAGGAAAAACAGCAGCCTGCCAGAAAGCATTTCTCTCCTAAAGTGCAGGCACAAGTCACATGACCAGGGGCAGCTGGGAAATTGACAAAATGTCTAGCCCCATGTCAGATTTCAAAATTGAATATAAAAAAATCTGTTTGCTCTTTTGAGAAATGGATTTCAGTGCAGAATTCTGCTGGAGCAGCACTATTAACTGATGCGTTTTGAAAAAAATGTTTTTTTCCCATGACAGTATCCCTTTAATATCTTTATTCAACTGTGTGCTTTATGCAGAGCATGCTTCATTGATAACCATTTTACAATTTTACAAGTAAACTCCCTAAAAGCTTCAGGGATATCTGAGTGGAAAACTCATTTGCAAAATATCCATTATACAGACATTTTGTCTGCATGCACTTCACCTTTCTGCCATCTTAAACCAAATGCGGAACATAACAAATCATCCCTACAGTTGAAGGCAAATGTACACAGATCCTTAAAAGGTTTTTACAAAAATGGGGAATTTAAATATACAAGCACAGCATATTCTACAGAGCTGTACAGCAGGATACGGATAGATACCCATTAAAACATGTTATATACAGATTATACTGTACTTGATATACATATACAATTTGCAGAAATTGCTGACATTTGACAATCCAAAGACGCCACTGCATTGTCATGTGCACCACTGTCTTCCACAATGTGGTGCTTCAAAGACAAATTCAAAATAAAAACCCAGGGCTCAATGCCCAATTAAATCTTACTTGATATGCTCTATTTATTTATTAATTATTGATTGACTGTTTATTAATTCTCATCTCTCTGTCTTAACTTATCTCAAATTTGACTTATTGTCAAATATTGTCAAATTGTTGATTTATTTAACCCTTCAGATACAGCACTATATTGCACTTCCTTGTTCTCCCTATCCCTTAGTACCTGCTTCTGTTCCTTAGTACCCACTTCCCCTAATAGTCCACTTTAACTGCAGCTCTGGCAAGACATCCAGTATGTCAAATTTGGTGACTTTGTACCTACAGTATGTAGATTGTCAAGCCCTTTTACTTTATGAATAGTGATGGGCGAATTTCTTCGCATCACCTAAAAATTTTGACGCCAGGGCCGGAAATTCACGAAACGGCAAAAAATTAGCAAAACGCAAATTTTGACACCGGCGTCAACATATTTTTGATGACAACGACAATTCTGACACCCATTAAAGTCAATTGGTGCCTAAAATTGTCACCGGAAACATGGAAATTTGCCGCAAATTCGAGCCTGGTGAATAAATACGCCCATCACTATTTATGAAGCATGTCATATTTATTAGATCACTTTGCACTTACTTAGGGGCACATTTACTATGGGTCGAATATTGAGGGTTAATTAACCCTCGATATTCGTCCATCAAAGTTAAATCCTTTGACTTCGAATATCGAAGTCGAAGGATTTGCCGCAATTCGTTCGATCGAATGATTTTCCTTCAATCAGAAATTGCTAGGAAAGCCTATGGGGACCTTCCCCATAGTCTAACATTGGTGCTCGGTAGGTTTTAGGTGGCGAAGTAGGTAGTCAAAGTTTTTTTTAAAGAGACATTGCTTCGACTATCGAATGGTCAAATAGTCGAACGATTTTTAGTTCAAATCATTCCATTCGAAGTCGAAGTCGTAGGCGAAGGTCGAAGTAGCCAGTTCGATGGTCGAAGTAGCCAAAAAAATACTTCGAAATTCGAAGTATTTTTCATTCTAATCCTTCACTCAAGCTAAGTAAATGTGCCCCTAAATGTTGCAAATATTGAGCATTTTCTAGGTCTCTTTCATTCAAAAGGGTACTGTCATTTTATCCTTAAAATGTAATACAGTTAGCATGCCATTAGGATAAGATTATGTTTTTTGAAAAGGTCAGGGGTTTAACCCATAAAATGCATCACTATTATTTGGTAAATTTGCTCCTAGATGTGAGTTGCCTGTAATCAATTAAAGTTACAATTATATAAGAATAGACTGTTACTATTTAAATGATCTATTATTATGATAATGACCAATTTGTCAACTGAACCTGTCACTATCAATAGGTCAATTAACCTTTATATTGAATGAAACAAATAGCCCATTAAAGATACTGAAAACCCAGCATCCCTATTCTACTTTTGGCATCTACAATTCCATTCAAATTCAGGCATCTTTAGCAGATATGGCTTCAATATTTGCAGCTTTCAGCATTAGATTATAGTCAGTAATCACACAGTAACCTTGACTATGAGAGATGACCTTGGGAGGAGAGAAAACAGGGGAAGATTTTCACACTCTGCACATACAATCCATCGAGAAAAAGTGCTTTTTGTAAGACATGCTTTTTTTCATCAGCTCCTTTGAGCTGAACACGTAAAGGAGAGATCCGTGAGAACTGCAGAAAATGAAATCTCAAAGGCATCACACACATGACAGATCTACAATTCAGTTTCTGCAATCAAAATCTAGAGTGCGGATTCTTTTGAAACATTAATATATTTAACATGGTTTAATTTTATATACGTTTTTCATCTTCACGAACTTACAAGTGTTTTTTTTATTCTGTCCCTACTTGTTCTCTCTTGGATACAGTGCATGCCACCATCCACCTTTATGTCTGACAAGTCATTAAGGCAAATAAAGTTTGAAATGTTCTTATTGGTTTAATGACTTTTGGCGGAATGCATAACAACTAGAATTTAATTTGAAAAAAATACTGATAAAAATGATCTTCAGTAACGAAAGTAGTTAAAGTCACATATTCCATGTCAGGTTAATGATGTCTGGGTTCAGTCAGTCAATGGTAGAATCCATAGAAAATATAATAAGAAAAATACTAGTGATAATGTCAATATATTTTTACTTTATTCTATCACCAGAGACAAACTTATTTTAGAAAAACATACTTAGTGGCCCATTTACTTAGCTCGAGTGAAGGAATAGAAGAAAAAAACGTTGAATTTCGAATGTTTTCTTTGGCTACTTCGACCATCGAATTGGGTACTTCGACCTTCGACTACCACTTCGAATCAAACGATTCGAACTAAAAATCATTCAACTATTTGACTATTCGAAAGTAAGGGGTCGAAAAACGTACCCCTACTTCGCCACCTAAAACCTACCGAAGTGCAATGTTAGCCTATGGGGAAGGTCCCCATATGCTTTCTAATGTTTTTTAGGTCGAAGAAAAATAGTTTGATCGATGGATTAAAATCCTTCAAATCGCACAATTCGAAGGATTTAATCGTTCGATCGAGCGATTTTTCGTTCGATCGAACTACTTGCGGTAAATCCTTCGACTTCGATATTCGAAGTCGAAGGATTTACATTCGGCAGTCGAATATCGAGGGTTAATTAACCCTCGATATTTGACCCTATGTAAATCTGCCCCTTACTGTTAGAAATCTACAAGTCTACAATGGTATTTATATGATTCTAACTGGGTTGAAAATAATGGGACCAAATCCTAGTCAATCATTTGACAGGCATACCAATACCATGAGCAAATATTCAGCAATTCTGTTTTGTGAATAAACTATCATTGAAAATTACCACTTTCGTTGGTGTCTGCTTGGAGGAGGTAAGTTCACTACTACCTCCTCTGAATTACCCATTGGGTTTTTAAGTGCTTTTAGCTATTTTTATCCTTTTTGGCGCCTCTGTTTTGTCTTACTACCATATTGAGTCCACCCCGAGTGGAGGGGTATCATCCCCGTTTTCTTCTTCTACAGAGAGCGACGTTTTATTCCTGAGTGGGGTCAGGATAATCTCCCCACCTGCCTATACAGTGGTTGCCTATCGGTAACCCTGGTTTGTGAGTATTAACTTGTTTACTCTACCATTACTCCTTGTAAAAACATATTACACTATTGGGGCTCTTGGTGTTCCTTTTTGTCTCCATGTATGAATCGCTGTTTTAGGGCAAAGATGTTAAACTAAAGAGGCTGCTCTGATGAGTAATGAAACATCTTCATTGATTACTCAGCAAGTCCAGTTGCAATAGATTTACTTTTCAGAGGATCATTCAAATTTACATACAATACATTTGTGGGTATAGGTCCCCTATAATCTATTTTTCAGTCTCATGTAGATCTTCATCTGAATTGGTCTATGTGTGGGACCATGCACAAGTGATAAACCTTCACTCTGCTTTCTAATTTAATTTTGTGTGCGTCATCCTTAGGTTCATTATAGATGTCTGGGTTTTGCTGCTGTATATGTTGTGCATATTTACATACAGTACATATATACCTGTATGCACATAAAACTAATTGTAGCCTTGTGCATGTCCAGTAAGACATTTAAGCACACTGAGCAATAAGGGAATTTGCCATCACAATAGCAGATTCTACAGCCTCACTGCACCCAAAGTTAAGAAGTATTAGTCTTGCTTCTGATCCTGTCAGATAACCCTTTTTTTCCCCCACTATTTGTCCATAATGTTCACTATTTGCAAAAAATGATCACGTCCAGCTGCGTCTCTTCTCTAGAGAAAACAAATCCAGCTTTGATGGACTTTTTAATAGTTTATTTATCCAATTTCTTTAAACAGTTAAAGTGCACATCATTGAACTCTTTTCAGCTCTTAGTTATCTTTCCTGTGACTTGCACCTAAAACTGCAAGTTAAAGGAACAGTTCAGTGTGAAAATAAAAACTAGATAAATAGATAGGCTGTGAAAAATAAAAAATGTTTCTGATATAGTTAGTTAGCCAAAAATGTAATGTATAAAGGCTGGAGTGACTGGATGTCTAACATAATAGCCAGAACACTACTTCCTGCTTTTCAGCTCTCTAACTCTGAGTTTGTCAGCGACTTGAAGGGGGGCCACATGGGACATAACTGTTCATTGAGTTTGCAATTGATCCTCAGCATTCAGCTCAGATTCAAAAGCAACAGTTATGACCCATGTGGTCCACCCTCAGGTCTCTGATTGGTTACTGCCTGGTTACCAGGGTAACCAGTCAGTGTAAACCAAAAAAGCTGAAAAGCAGGAAGTAGTGTGCTTGCTATTATGTTACACATCCAGTCACTTCAGCCTTTATACATTACATTTTTGCCTAACTAACTATATTAGAAACATTTTTTATTCTGCACATCCTATCTATTTACCCAGTTTTTATTTTTACACTGAACAATTCCTTTAAGGTCTTACCAGGAATCAATAGAGTCAGAATTTATTGTTTAGTTTATAATTGCACTTTGTAATTGATCTTCCAGCCAGTTTATTATCCAAGTGCAAACAGTATTGAGGCCAATATTCCTTAATTTAACCAGTAACCTTTTGAGTGGTATTGTATCAAATACTTTAGCAAAGTGTAAGTGGATCACATCCACTGCCACCCAAAAGTCTAGGTTCCTGCTTATCTCCTCATAGAAGGCAGTTAAATTTGTCGGGCAAGATATATTGTACATAAAGCCATGCTGCCACAAACGCAAAGAGATTTTAAATATATTTCAATTACCTCCAAATGCTTTTTTACAGTCAGCAAGCTAACAGGTCTTTAGCAACATGGCTTTTTAAATAATCACTGAATATTAGCAATCTATTTGCACCATGCCAGACATTAGAGAATTTTGGAAGATTAAAGGTAGTTGGTAATCCCATACGGTAGCTGGCTACTTTATTACCCTGCAGTGAATACCATTATGTCCTTGACCTTTGTTTTTACTCAAATATTCTATTCTCTTTTTAGCTTTCGCTTGACTCATCTAGACACCTATAGCTTTTGAACTGGATATATTAAAAAGTAAATCTCTCACTGGTTCCTCATTGGAGAAAACAACATCAATCATTTTGCCCAATATTTTAGTTTTTAGAGAAAATCATTTTCTTTTGCTCTTCTAATCAATTATCTTTATCAATTCTTGGTTGCCTGACTGTAGATCTACAGTAGATTGGTTAACAGTAATCAGGTGATGGCTCCCAGAGTAATGACACAGCACATGATGAAGACACATTATGAGCGATAGCCCTACAGTTCAGCTATAGCGAGATTTAGCCTGTGACATCAAACCCGGAAGTTATTTAAGTGTATGTACCAGAATGCCCGACATTTGCCTTGAGAAAGCCTTACTTGCGAAACGCTCGTTGGCGAACTCTGCTACTTAAAGCTCTCTTTATTTATTTAACTATCAGAATTGGTCAAGGGGGGAGGTTGTTTGGTGAAATTCAGCACTCAAACCCCATTCTCTTCTCTTCCTATTGTATCCCGCACTGGGATTCTCAAGGATTCTCAAGGGGGCCAGGATTTGTGGTTTTTTGAGGTCTAGACAGTTCTTTCAACAGATAGGGACAGTTTTTAAAAATCGAGACCAGAGTCCTGGTTGTCCTGCCTTTCTTTGCTTTGTGGTGTCCCAGGGATAGTAAATACAATAGGTAGAACGTTTTGGGACAACTCTACCTCTTTGTATATCAATTTTCTTACTTTTATATCGGGTTTGAGTTGCTGGGCAATTGATTTATCCTTAATTAATTTGGTTCATGTATTAATTCTTCTTATTTTCTTCTAAGTCCTAAACTGGACTAATGCTCTTGCATTTTCGGTATTATAATTAATTTATTGTATTTTTAACACTTATGCACTTTAGTTAGTGGATTAATTGCAATTGAATTAATTGTTAATGAGTGGTAGGTCTATAATAGATTTAAATTAATTTAGTCTGCCTTTTTAAAAATTCAATGAATTAGCACTTTAATTTAAAAGCCATAAACTCTGTCATCAAATAATGGAATTTTAATGAATTGATATATCCACTATTATATTTATCCTTCTAAGATCACGTAACCATATAGTTAAGCTAAATTCACGTTCAATTATATTTATTAAGCAAGTTTATTGATGAATTTGATTATTAGAAATGGACCATAGGATTATTAGATAGAAGAGGGGTTCTTTTATTTTCTTCTTTGTTATTAAATTCAAAAAAGCTGTTGGTTTTTTTTTATATTTCATGTGGAATCTACTACAAAACAGAATCTTGTTTATGAAATGTCTGTCTTGCATTGAAACCTGCTGCTTATTCATTGAAATAATAATACGCAAAAGCCACACAGAAGCTGTAAAATTATATTGTGGGTAATATACTCCCTACTGTAATTCATAGTGAACTGAGTAGTCAATGTGGAGGTCCCACGTAACCAAATGAAAACTTTGAAATTGATGTGTCTTAAAATCAGTTAGAATAGAATAGTTCGTTTTATGATGATACCATTTTTTTTGCTCAGATTTGAATATGCAAGTTAAGATTGGTTCATTATTCAGCTGAATGAAAAAAATGGACGAATTGAAGGAATAGCGCATTTGATCGAATTCAATGCAAAGTTTTTCCAAAAAAAAACCTTAGATTTTTCAAAGTCCATCAATTGACTCCAAATAGGTTCAAGGAGGTCCCCCATAGGCTAAAACAGGAATTTGGCAGGTTTTAGATGGCGAATGGTTGAAGTCAATTTTTCAAAGAGACATTACATGATACATTTCGATATTCGATTTTTCACATTTTTTTCAAATTCAAATCGAATTTGGACTAATCCTAGTTGAACTACACAAAAATTCAATTCAATTTTTTTTCATTAAAAATTTACCTCAACCTTTGATAAATCTGCCCCTAAGTGTTTCAATAAAAGAGAGAGATTAAGAAAAGTATATGAAAGTTTTGGCAAAATCAACATTTTGAAGAAAGCAACTTCCCCAATGAGATAAAGAGGGCAATTGGTCCATGTATCGTAAAGACATTTAAGGTAGTAAGTTTAATCAGGGGGACAAATTCAGAGAATATAACCTGGGTAAATCTGATGGGATGTTTATTATAAGTATTTAATATAACTGGTAGGAGGTTACATTTTCATGTACTAGGAATAGTACTATACATGTTTAAAACTTCAGTTTTATTTTAATTGATAACATAACCGAAGAAAGAATATCTGCTAATCTGTCAGAGAGAGTCTTCGTCAGGATTTTAAAGTCCTGATTAATCAAAGATATTGGGCAATAATAACAAGTGAATAAAGGGTCTTTACCTTCTTTTGGGATTAATTTGATGTTAGATATTATACTGGAATGTAAGATTTTATTATGTAAGTAAATTACATTAAATGAGTTGGCAAGAAAGGGAGAAACCTTTGAACAAATAGCCTTATAAAAAAGGAGAGGAGAGGCCATCACGAACACTAGCTTTGAATTTTTAACGATTTTTGATCACCTTAATTACTTCATCAGTAGCGATAAGAGAATTTTAGCTAACAAGGCCAGCCTTTTCTCTTATAGTTAAAGGGATGTGAGTAAAGATTTTGATAGTAATCTTTAAATAGGGTAGAAATAATCTTAGGGTAGTTTGTGGTTCTATTTTGGCTACCCTTGATTTGGAAAACATGGGAGGAATTTTTCCAATTTCTTGTCAGGTTAGCAATGAATCTATTAAGTTTATTACTAATTTTGTTAAATCTCGCATTTGAAAAAGAGTTATAAAAGCTTGCTCTTGTTGCTAGCTTACACACCCTCTATTAACCTTCTTAAGAAAAGTATATGTAAAAGCTGAGATTTCTCCTCCAATAACACATTTCCTGGTATCCCAGAGCAAAGATAGATCATTATGATGAGCAATATTATCTTTTAAACAGGAATCCCATCTTTTGTTTATCATTTATCATATTTATAAAATCTGGTTTCTCAGATAAGGTAACTGAGTGACCAGGGAATGTAAGACTAATATGGTGAATTTATTATTAGCTCTAACAAAACATGAGCATGATCAGACAAATCAATAGCCCCAATATCTGCTAACAAAGCTTTGTTGAAGATATCAGTGGAAACAAATAAGTAATCTAACCTAGTACCAATATTGCGAGGATGTGAAAAATAAGTGAAATCTACCTTTAAAGGGTGTAACATTCTCCAAATATCGATTTGTCTGGAATTTTTAAGGAAACTGGAAATTCATTTTGATTTTGTAAAGGATGAGTGGTGGTCTGGGCCACATTTATCTGAAGATTTAACATGTACTTCATTAAAGTCCCCTCCTACAAACAACCTATTCTGAGGACGTGAAGTTCACACTGTAATTTATAAGACCTTCACTAAGGACAAATCACCCATCCTCATCTGCTTCTGATTGAATTAATAGTGCATTAATTAATTTGTGAAATAAAATAACACCTCTTATTTTGGAGAAAAAACGAAATTACCTATCCAGTAATTAATAATAATTTAATAGACACCTTGTTTGAAAGGTGGATTTCCTGGGGCATACCTATGCTTTGTTTTTTAATGGTTTATGAATACAACCCAATAACATTTTGAGGTTATTCATTGAGAGAGAGAGAGAGAGAGAGAGAGAGAGAGAGAGAGAGAGAGAGAGAGAGAGAGAGAGAGAAAATGATTTCAACCATGTCAGACATCTAATCCAATCAAATAATATTAAAGAGTTCACATTGATTTATATAGAGGTAATGTATCCCAAAAATAAACGAACTAGTAACCGTATAGATAAAAACAATAACTCACAAACCTGAAATAAAGTAAACATCCTCAATATAGGGATGATAACTACAGTCAAAATCACTTACTTTTTTCCTCAAAATGAAGGAATCAAAATACTTTTCTCACTGAGAGAAGTGACCAAGGCGAGCATCCGCCAAAAGGCAATATAGAAGTAGAAACCTTTGAAGTGAAGGAAAAGTTTAAAAGTCAGTAGGGCTCAATTATAATCAGTGGGCACATTTGCACCTGGGCAGTAATCCATGGCAACCAATCAGATTACTGCTTTCAGTGCTCAACCTGCAGCTGTTTGAAAAAAGCTAACCACTGATTGGTTGCTATGGGTTACTACCCAGGTGCAAATTTGCCCAATGTTATGCCCATAAATGAGCCCCAGTGTATCATAGGATGCTGTTAAGTAGGAGAAGCTGATCTTGGAGATTTGATCTGTGAGTCGATCTACCATACTTTCTCTGGAATTGTAAAGTATGTTGAGAATAGTCTTTGAAATTAATTTTTTTCTCTCTTTGAGGTGGACAAATTTATTACTTGTTCTATTTTCTTATTCATCCACTTTAAGTTGAATATGAGAAATTTTCTTCTACACTTCTTCCTGGATCTTGTTGGATACTTCTTCATGGATCTTGTTTAGTCATGGGCGAATTTGTCCTGTTTCACCCCGAATTTTGCGAATTTCCAGAGAAATTTGCGAAACTGGCGAAAGAAACGTGAAACTGCGTTTTTGACGCTGGCGACAATTCGCCGTCAAAGTTTATGCTGATGCCCATTAAAATCAATGGTCAACTGTTTATCGTTGCCAGCGTCTAAATTGGCACTGGCGTCGGAACCATCACCGGCGTAGAAAAACCTCTGACAATACGGGCAAATTTGCTGCAAATTCGCGCCTGGCAAATAAATTTGTCCATCACTAATCTTGTTAGATATATCTTCCTGGATCTTGCTTGTTTCCTTCATAAAAAGAGATTTTTTAATCTCTTCTTTAAGTTTAATTCTATAAACAGCTCATTTTCATCATTATTTTTTTCTGTGATTCTTTCCACAAACATTTCCAATGCTTTCAAACTGACAACGTCTTCTTCTCTCCGCCATGCCTAGGGTGATCAACAATTAGGTAGGAGGGTGTGCAGCCCTTGCAAAGTCTTGAATGTGAGCATGTGGGGAGGTAATGAGAGAAGAGTTGAGGAGCAGGTCAGTAGAGGGGCCCCTCTATACATGTGTATTATAGTTCACAGTATGTTTAATAGCATGCTTCTCTAGATTGTTGTATATTGCTTTGATGTTACAGCCCATTTCGAGGACCATAATTTTACAGTATGTATGAATATGTCAGTTCACATCTATTAAGAGTGACATTCACAAGAGAACTTGGGATACTTTGACTAAGCACAGATAGCAGTTATATGAGTATTTTTATTTTCAGTACTGACTGTGACGCTGATGGTATTATCACTGATGCTTCATGTTTCAGTACATACACACACAGATCACACAATTTGCAATTTTGTTAATGAGTTTAAGAAATATAGAATAACTTGCTTAGCTAATTTGGGGCCCTATAGAAACAAAAGGGTAATTTATAATTAACAATGGCATCAAATGAATATTGCTATTGTAGAGAACAGTTTTATATCATATGAAATATGAAGATAATAAATATATTCCCATGTGCAAAACTACAGACGAAGCATGAGTACTTATCCTCTGGATATTTGCTTATCCTTTCTCATCTAACAAATCCAACCTTATTAATAATTATGGTAATTACTAAAGGGAAGTTTGCCTCTACTGCCACTAGAGACAGACCTATAATTTGCTGTACACACAGTCATAATTACCAGCATTGATTGCAGATTACTCCTGTATACTGATCAAAGACAGAGTGCACAGGCATTCTGACCACACAGCATAGGGACACCTGTGGACTACTTGAATGATAAACCAGTATAATATTTTCAAGAGAATTTCCAATAACCAGCCATGTTTTGCTTTTCATTATCTCTGTTAATTCATCTATTTTAGGGAAAAAAATAGACATATATCCATACCAGTTTAATTTTCATGTTCTTGTTTAGACATTAGCTATCTGGTTCATCTGGTTTTGGAGAGGACCTTATGCCTTGTGACTATGAAAACGTATGAGGAATTTAGTTTACAACTGGCAGAAACCCCCAGTTGTGTAAAAAGTTCAGTTTCAAATGTCTACTGAGCCCAGTTATATGTAATTAATTGTAGGGTTTTACAACGAGCTAGCTCAAAACTATAGGCCAGTTAGTCTGATACAAGTGGCATGAAAGCTTTACAAAGGGGTATTAAGGTATAAGAAACTTCATTGCATAATACTATGAGTTTGTACCAGCATGGTTTTATGTTTAATAGATCTTGTCAGACTAATTTAATTTCTTTTTATGAGAAGGTGATCAGAGACCTTGATTCTGGGATAGCAGTGAATGTGATCTACTTAAACTTTGCTGAAGCATTTGATACAGTGCCAGACAGAAGGTTACTAGTTAAATTAAAGGGGTTGTTCATAATTAAATTAACTTTTAACATAATGTGGAGAGTGATATTTTGAGACAATTTGAAATTGTACTAAAATGTGAACCACCACTTTAAGGAATTTTGGCCTAGAACATAGTATTTGTACCTGAATAGAGAACTGACTAAAATATAGATTATAAAGAGTGGTGGTAAATAATACATTCTAATTGAACCAGTGTTGTTAGTGGAGTACCACAGGGGTTTGTACTTGGTCCTTTACTTTTCAATTTGTTTATTAATGACCTGGAGGTGGCCATTGAAAATACTGTTTCTATTTTTGCTGATGATACTGAATTGTGCAGAATTATAGGTTCCATTCAGGATTCTGCCACTTTGCAGAGTGATTTGATTAAATTGGAAAACTGGGCAGCAAACTGTAAAATGAGATTCAATGTTGATAAATGCAAGGTTATGGGGCAGATTTATCAAAGGTCGAGGTGAATTTTCAAATGAAAAAAATTCAAATTTTGAGCTGTTTTTTGTGTATTTCGACTAGGGATTAGTCCAAATTCCAGGGCCGGAACTAGGGGTAGGCAGAGTAGGCACGTGCCTAGGGCGCAAAGCTAGAGGGGCGCCAGGTATGCACCTTGTCTGCCTCTCCTACCCCTAGTCCGGTCCCCTCTCTGGCCGGCATGCGACGTTCTTACGTCGCCTCTGTTTTCTCACAAGTGCGCACACAAGTTATTTTGCGGATGTGCACACACGGGTTTTCATGCATGGGCACGCACACGGTTTTTCACACATGCGTGTGCGCCTCTGTGAGGTGCTCAAACCAGCTGGGCTGCCTAGGTCGTCTGCCCAGGCTGGCCCGGTACTGCCAAATTCGATTCAAATCTGAAAAAAATTTAAAAATTCGAATATTGAAATTTATCATGTACTGTCTCTTTAAAAATGTGACTTCGACCATTTACCATCTAAAACCTGCAGAATTGCTGTTTTAGCCGATGGGGGACCTCCTAGAACCCATTTGGAGTCAATTGGTGAACTTTGAAAAATCTAAGTTTTTTTGGTAAAAACTTTGAATCGAATTCGATCAAATGCGCTTTTCCTTTGATTCGTTCGACTCGAATTCGGCCGAATACAGACCTATTCGTCCAAAAAAACTTCAACTTAATTTCGGCTGGTCTTTTCAAATTTGAATTTCGAAGTTTTTGCAATTCAACCCTTGATAAATATGCCCCTATGTGCTTTGGCAAAAATAATATGAATACAAGTTATACACTAAATGGCCGTGTCTTGGGAGTTTCCTTAACTGAGAAGGATCCAGGGTTTTTTTTTCTAGATAACAAGTTGTCTAATTCTGGGCAGTGTCATTCTGTGCCAGCTCCTTAGGGACACTGGTGTGTGTATGTTTGCTTATGTACCTGTATTTGTTACATGTTACATGTTGAACTTGATACGTTTATTTTGTTATTTTACAGTTTCACCTCTCCCTTGCCTAATCACCCAGTAACATCTACAGACTTCATTCTGTTTCTTTTATTGGATTGTGGGGAGGTTTAGCTGCATGTCAAATTACGCACTACCTCAGGGTAATACGTAGTGAGGACGGGACAGTGAAACTGTGCTTCAACACAGCTTGATGAAACTGTAGCCTCACTGCAAGTGCAGTGAAACAACGCTCTTCCTTTCACTGTATTTGTGGACTTTGTATACTAACAAGCCAAGATGAGGAATGACCCCAGCTTTGATCTTACTCTGCCACATGCCATCCCTTCAATGTCTAGTACTCGCAGAGCAGCAATAACTCTTCACCAGTGCAATGCAGCCTTGGCCTTTTGTGGTTCTGTGATACCTTTGCCTTCCAAGTAAACGCATTGAGGTGCCTAAGATATACAGAAATACAAAGCCAAAGACTTTGTGTGTTCACTGATGCTTCTGTTTAAGTCATAGCTGCTGTTGCATACCTTAAAGCTGTGGACATCTATGGACAATGTCACATTGGGTTTGTTGTGGGTAAAGCAAAGCGGCACCAATTCCTGAACACACTATACCAAGACTGGAACTCTGTGCTGCTGTTCTAGCTAGCTAGCTGAGCTTATCACAGTCAACATAGGCAAAAAGCTCAAAGAGACTGTATTCTACACAAACAGCAAGGTAGTCCTGGGCTATATCTACAATGAAACCTGGCTGTTTTATGTTTATGTTAACAAGTATTGTGATACTAAAATCTATAGTTAGTATAGATATTGGTATATATTGGTATATATTGTATATGTGAGTGTATGGAGGGGTCAGTGTGGGGTTGAACTTGATGGACTTTGGTCTTTTTTCAACTATGTAACTATATACTGCTATCAGAGGTCAAAGCCTTTTCTATGAGTTAGGGAACAAGAGAAGAAAGAAGTAGAGATGGGCGAATTTGGGCTGCGAAATTGGCGTAATGGCGAAAAATCCGAGAAACTGCGCCGGCATCTAGTTTTTGACGCCGGCGTCTGTTTTATTGACGCTGATGCCCGTTTTTTGACACTGACGCCAGTTTTTTGACACTGACGCCTGTTTTTGACGCCGAGGCCCGTTTTTAACGCCGGTGTTGGGGTTTTTTTTACGCGGGCGACAAATTTTTTTTGACACTGGCGAACTTTCGTCAGCGAATTTTCGCATCCATTTAGCGAATTTATTCACAGGCGGCGAATTAGCACCTGGCGAATAAATTTGCCCATCACTAGAAAGAAGTCAACTTGAGCAGAATCTGTAGCTTTATGCACCTTTTGGTGATACCCCCATTAGTTGTTTTAGAAACAGAATTGCTGCAAAACTTCTCATTGGTTTTCATTTCTTTAATAATAAAATGTACATCAATGCAAAGTCGGAGTCAGTTTCCTGGGTCTCCTATAATGAAGAGACAAGATGAGGGTCTGAATTTATTTTCAGATACAATTATGAACAACCATCTAGCTGACATTTTATACATACTATTACCAATTCAAATTTTCCGTGCAGCATACATATTCATTGTTATAGCTGTATATAATTTATTAGCTTGTAGCATATTAATAGTGTGTCAGTGTTTCGTCATATACTCTGGAACACAAATTAACCACGTTTTCAATCTAGTTTTAAGAAATCTATTTTTAAAGGCTGTAAATACTTTCTTCCTTAAAACTGGAGTCAAAAAAGTGTTTAATTTGTGCTCCAGAGTTTATGATGAAACGCTGATAAACAGTATTAGCATGCAGGAGACGACCAGAACTACATAAATGCTCAGGTTCTGGGCTTGTAGATTATCAGATAGTGGTTATGTCAAATTCCCTCAAATGTGATAAGAGATGATTGAGCTGATTCCAGATTTTCTGTCTCTATTGTTACAATGTCAAGTGCCTGCTGGGTGCACTTCCTTCATCATGGTTGATTGCTATTGAGTCCAGAGCCAGAGGCTTGGAGAGCAAATTTGGCAAAAGAAAAAAACAGATGTCAGTGCCAGTTCTTTTACACATTGCCATTATACCTCTAGTTATACACACTGGCAAAAACATATTAAAGAAACACAGCCCAGTACATTTGCATATTAGCATATCATCTACATAAAATACAAGGACTCCAGTTACACACGTGTTTGTAATTTGTTTTATACTGTACAATAAATAATTCTACCCTGCCATTCTTTTCTGCAGTTTGTATGATTTTTCAAGAGTGACAAACAATCTTCAGTTATTATTTTCTATGGTAGGGCTCTAACAAGTACAGGTAGGGGACATGTTATCCAGAATGCTTGAGACCTAGGGTTTTCCGGATAACAGATCTTTCCATAATTTGGATCTTCATTCCTTAAATCTACTAGAAATCATGTAAACATAAAATAGGCTGGATTTGCTTCCAATAAAGATTAGTTTGGATCAAGTGCAAGGTACTGTTTTATTATTACAGAGAAAAACGAAAATATTTAAAAAAAATTTTATTGAGATAAAATTGATATGAGTTGCTAAACAGCCGCGAAAATTCGCTGGCGTCAAAAAAAATGGACGCCGACGCATTTTCGGCAAAAAAACTGACGCTGGCGTCTTTCGCCCCGTTTCGCAAATTCGCCCATCCATAAAAATGGACTCTATGGGAGAGGGCCTTTCCGTAATTCGGCGCTTTCTGGATAACGGGTTTCTGGATAATGGATCCCATACCTGTATTATGTTCTGAACTGGATTTTTAAACTGTTGAATTGACATACTCATACTCTGTTAAGTTAATGCAGATCCTTTAAAATAAATGTTTTTGAAAGGACCAAATGTATATGTTAAAAATAGTGATGGGCGAATTTATTCGCCAGGCATGAATTCGCGGCAAATTTGTGCGATTCGCCACCAGCGAATAAATTCACGAAGCGCAAATTCGCCCATCACTAGTTAAAAACTGTTTTCTGGTGATTGCCCTGTTATAGATGAGTATCCCTTTATGCTGAATGATTAAGTACGGAATCCTTTCCTCTGGGCAACAAAGCAATATATTTCCACACGGATCAATTGAAATGACTGCATGTAAAATACTTTACAGGCAGCAATCCTGTGTAATCCCACAATTACGACAGTTTGATTCTTGTAAGTGTTTTACAAAGCTCCCCCATCTGCCATCACTGAACTTGCATATTTAATTCAGTTGCACTAGCATATATTCACATCTCCTTTGTGTGCTGTTCTCTGGCACCACATCAGGTGTATTACTGATAACATTACATTGTTCAACCAGTCACTTCTCTATGGGGCCCATTTACTTACAATCGAATTTCTTTTTTTTTCCACAAATCTCGAAAAATGTGTGGTTTTTCTGTATTTCTTAAAAGTGCTGCAAATTTTAGATTTATTAAGTGTAAAAACAATGAAAACCTCTAAGTAAAAAACTCACCAAGTAAAAGTTGATCAGGTCCTATAGAAGTTAATGGGAGCTGCGCTGATCTTATTGGATTGTTTTTAATCAATTCGGACTTAGGGGGTTATTTATTAAGATCCGAATACACGAAATCCGAAAAATTATAATTTTTCGAGATTCATTAAAGTCCGATGGTATGAAAACTCTGTATCCAAAAACCCGGCATCTCAAAGCTCTTGGAGTCCTGTATTAGTCAATGGGGAAGATCCCAGTATATGTGCTACTGCCAATATCCGATGATTTCAGGGATTTTGAGCCGAAAAGTCTAAAAAAAATCGTGGTTTTTGTGGAATAAGTCTGGGCAAAAGTCTGAAGTTTTTGGGTTTTTGCCTGAACCTATTTTTTTGAATGATAAATAAGGTCCATTCTGGAATTTGGAGTTGCTTGGATTTTTATCTTAGAAATTCGGCGCTTGATAAATAAACCCCTAAGAGTTTTTCGGATTTTGTTTCACTAGGAATTGTCCTAAAATCTCAGGTATTTTTTAGATCATTGTTCAGTGCTTTTTTTCGTTCATACTTTTTATATTCGGATCTTTCAATAAAGTCCAAGACAATTCATGGTTTTAGAGAATGTGAGTTTAGTGGTGATTTCAAAAGCCTTTAAAACCACTAAAATTTTACTTTTAATAAATATGCATCCGAATGTCCAACGACTCACCCTGTTGCAACTGGGATGTCCAAGAATATTAAAACATTGATGTCACATGTATTCAACCAACGGCTCACCCTGTTGCAACTGGGATGTCCAAGAATATTAAAACATTGATGTCACGTATTCATCCAACAGCTCAACCTGTTGCAACTGGGATTCCAGGACTACCAGCAACATCAGTTAAACATTACTGCTTCTCAGTTTGCCCACACTTCATCGACTGCTTTGGACTGGAACTGGAACTAACCCACCTGTTTTGGAACCTCTGGACCAATATGTGCCTTTTTATGTTGGAAAATGCACATTATAAAAAGACAACTAATCACCCATTATGTCAGTTTGCTCGTACATGTAAGTAATGCATTGACCGTGGTTCTGTAATTAGGTGATTTTGCCACTAAATGGGGCTAAATCTTTAACTCAGTAAATTGATGTCTTTATTTATGCCTCTGTATCTTGCCAGAGTACAGAGATTTGCTGGAATCTAAAAATCCTTGGCTATTGTAATTGTTATATTTATCTCCTCTTTTCTCTCTTCTTCTGCTTTCACCTTTCCAAACCTTGGATGGTTTCCAAACCCTTGTCGGAAGTGAGAGGAGAGGCTATATATCTGCTCCTGCTTGAGGTGACCAGGGCAGCAAATTTGGCAGCCTTCTCCTTTACAGATGGCAGATAAAAAAGAAAACCATTCCATGGGAGTAAGTCAGAGAAATGTCTTATGGCGGCTGTTTCATCAATGCCACACTTATTTCACATCTCTTAATGTAATTAAATTATTTCACTTTTTATATTTCATATCAAGGAATGCAAGTACTATAGTAGAAGGAAGCATTCTCCAAAATATCAAGTGCCTGGGTGCCGAGTTGTAGTCGAACAATATGAAAAGGAAATTCTGCAGGGTTGAATTTAGAATTTATGTGAGTTTTTAAAACGTCCCATAAATCCTAAATTCGAACAATTGAAATATATTAATAAAATCAAATTTTTTCAGATCAGGCTGACCAAATTGACCCGAAAACTCGAATTGAATTTGATTTGAATTAGAATTCAAATTTAAAAAACTCAGTTCAAATTTAAAAAACTCGATTCAAATTTAAAAAACTCGGTTCAAATTTAAAAACTTGATTCAAGTTATTTTTCACAGAAAAAACTTGAATGTCAGGAATGCTGCAAACATCACCAAATTGTTCCCTGGAGCTCTGGCAAATAGTTGAATTTGAGTTCTTTAAGGGTCAGAGTATGATAAATTCCAATTCGAATTTGAATTAAAATTAAAATTTGAGAGTTTTGACCAAAAAAAAATTTGAATTTTCACTTCGACCCTTAAAAAATCTGCCCCATCATGTTTGCAATGATAAGGACGCAAAAAAGCAACTATTGGTAAATAGTATAATTTATTCAAAAATCTATCTAATATACATATATATAAATATATATATATATATAATCTAATATATATATATATTTATATATATATATATATATATATATATATATATATATATATATATATATATATATATATATATATATATATAAAACCTAGAATCAGGTTTAGTTTAGTGGTCTTTCCAGATATGAAATATGTAAGGCAAATTTGAGAGTTTTGACCAAAAAAAAATTTGAATTTTCACTTCGACCCTTAAAAAATCTGCCCCATCATGTTTGCAATGATAAGGACGCAAAAAAGCAACTATTGGTAAATAGTATAATTTATTCAAAAATCTATCTAATATATATATATATATATATATATATATATAATCTAATATATATATATATTTATATATATATATATATATATATATATATATATATATATATATATATATATATATATATATATATATAAAACCTAGAATCAGGTTTAGTTTAGTGGTCTTTCCAGATATGAAATATGTAAGGCTTATTACATCATGAATTTGTTTTTTAATAAATTACACTTTTTACTCAAATTTGCTGATCACATAAATTGTGAGGTTTTTTTTGTAAACAGTAAAAAGGCCAAGATAGCAAAGAGCATGACCTTGGTTTACACATCAGTGTGAGTATTGATGGAAAGGTACAAATATAGCCATAGTACGGGATATAAAAAGTGAAGAAGGAAAATGGATTGGGACAGCTGCAGATAGTAAACAACTGACAACAGCTATATTGTCTAAATGTTCACTTTTCCTAGCCTCTTAAACAGGAGAATGTAAGAAGGAAGTTAACGCAATGGGTACAATTACAGGAAGATAAGGGGAAAATCTACCTAATATGCCTGTTTTATTTGTTCTCTTGTTAAGATGAAGCAATCAGTCTTAGTTACTTCATCTTCATATTGCTGTAAGGACATGGTCTTCCACTGATTCCATCAAATAGTGACTTCAAATAACTCTATGTAGGGATCCGGAGGGGTAATTCCCCTATGGTCTCAAACCAAATGTTGGAATTCCCCTGCCTGTCCAGCTACAGGTTAAACCTAGAGGGAAGGGAGGGGCAGGAGACCTTGTTCCTGTGCAGTGTGTCTGGCAGATACCGGAGGGTGTCAAAAGGTGGCACCGCTGCACAACCATTTGATATAGGAGAGCCATGTGCTCACACAGCCTTTGCTGATTTCTACTTCACTAAGGGAGTGTGAATTTGAACTGGGAAGATGTAGGGGCTGAAATGGAGTTTGATAGCCCAGCTTGGCCTGGACAGTGTACTCCAAAGCTGGTAAGGTCAACCATGCAGGTTTAAAACTTGAATTAGCGAGATTGGCCCTGGAAAAAACTGAGCAAAGTTTGGTTGAGCAGTGCAGTGCATGGGTTGCCTGATGTGTGCCAGACAAGTAGGTTTCTAAAATGTTATCAGCTTGAAAAAGGAATTTAAACATTTTGGAAGCTTGCTATGATTATCTTAGTTAGACAATAAAGGTATCACTTTTTAAAAGGGTTACCCTTTAACTTTTTAACTGGATAACACAGGACAAAAACTTTACTTGCAAGCTGATGACTTAGTTGACACTTGACCATAACAGCCTTGTCAACCACATCACATATCACATGCCACAGTGCCCAGGGGAAGCCAAACATAGGACTACACTCAGCAAGAGCCAAATCCTCATGTGAGCCCCTCTCCTTAAATTTACATGCAATCCAATTATCTGTATCTTTTTCCTATTACAACTGACAGTTTACTCCCTATGGGAAAGCCCTACCAGAGGCTCATGATGTCTCCTGACAGTAATGCCCTAAGCAAAGCTAAATGTAAAATAATGTTAGCTCTCACTAGGGTTCGTTTTTCATGCAAAAAGGCTATGTATGCATATTTTTATTTATATAGCACCGTCAATGTACTAAGCATTTTTAAACAAAGCATATGGATGACAGTGTACAAAAAAATCTACAAACACATGTTATTCTAGAGATGAATAATGAGCACATCTTTATGAATGTATAATAGATACAAGCTTATGGAATTTTGATTTCCAGTGCAATGAAATTTTAGGAATTAGTTATTGAGGAAAAAGGTTAAAATATATTTTAAGGCACTAACTAAAGCATAATGCATTGGGTCCAGCTGTTATGCATTTATCATTCTATTGAGACTTTTTAAAAAAAAATTAAAAAAAAGATATTGCAGGCTGACCCGAAGCCCGGGGGTCAGGTGGGTTTGGTGCAACACTCACACAAAATATTAGAGCTTGTGACCTGACTGTGCCCCGATTCCGAGTCCTGTTTGCAGGGTATAGTGTATTTATAATACTTTTTATCCACTTTTTATCCACATGGATCTAGAATTCCAGCTTGGTGATGGTATAATCCTTGTTGGTATTATGCCTACCAGAACCTCATTACTAAACAAGACTCCAAAAACGGTTCTTCAAAATAATTGAGTTGTTTATTAGAGAGAAAAAAAGAACAGATTCTTGGGAAGCTGTCACAATAACACACTAGCTGTAGCACAACATGTGGCACGGAGGACTTCAGGTGGCATGACAATCTGTCTGAGCTTATATAGCCTTGGCCGGACACTTAGGGGCCGATTCACTAAATTCAAGTGAAGGATTCGAAGTAAAAAAACTTTGAATTTCGAAGTATTTTTTGGGCTACTTCGACCATCAAATGGGCTACTTCGACCTTCGACTACGACTACGAATCGAAGGATTCGAACTAAAAATTGTTCGACTATTCGACCATTCGATAGTCAAAGTACTGTCTCTTTAAAAAAAACTTCGACCTCCTAGTTCGGCAGCTAAAAGCTACCGAAGTCAATGTTAGCCTATGGGGAAGGTCCCCATAGGCTTGCCTAAGTTTTTTTGATCGAAGGATATTCCTTCGATCGTTGGATTAAAATCCTTAGAATCGTTCGATTCGAAGGATTTAATAGTTCGATCGAAGGAATAATCCTTTGATCGTTCGATCGAATTTTCTGCGCTAAATCCTTCGACTTCGATATTCGAAGTCGAAGGATTTTAGTTCCTAGTCGAATATCGAGGGTTAATTAATAGGGATGTAGCGAACCGCCGCCGATGTGTTCGCGAACGCCGTTCGCGAACACCGGCATAATTTGCGAACTGTTCGCGAACTGTTCGCGAACTTCGATCATCCGAAAATCGTTCGATTCGAACGATCGAAGGATTTTAATCGTTCGATCGAACGATTTTCGTTCGAATCGAACGAAAATCGTTCGATTTTAGCGATCGAATGGTCGAATGGGCGACCGATTTTGACGCGAACGCCTATTGGCGAACGTCGCGCGACGTTCGCGAACTTGCGGCGGACGCGAACAGTCGAAGTTCGCGCGAACTAGTTCGCCGGCGAACAGTTCGCTACATCCCTATTAATTAACCCTCGATATTCGACCCTTGATGAATCGGCCCCTTACAGTAAGAGAAAAGAGGCACAATACTTAGCAATTATTTCCAAAAACAGAAAGAACACATATTTAAAAACTAATAGTTTCCTGTAATGGAGCAAGCATTGTGGAAATGTTTGATAACAGCAAAAGGCAGAACATGTTGTTGTGCTGCAGAGTCCTGTCTTGTTCTGTTGTTTACTCAAAATATACAGTACACATAGAATATAAATCACAATATAAGGCTAATAATTTGGATAATTACTACATGGCAGCATAGATATCAGTGCATCAGAATTCAATAATCAACCCTGTAGTATCAGCTTATATTATAAGCTAACCTCATTATCTTCTTGGTAATTTGTGATGACTAGTGATGAGCAAAATTTTCACCAGGTTTCGCCACAAAAAAGACTCACCTAGACTCCTATGGGTGAAAAAGATCAAAAGAAATTGTCGCCCACTGACTTTAATGCATGTGGGAATTTTTGCCAAATTTTCATCACTAGTAACAACCCCTAAGATTACCTTCTCAATAGCTGCTCAGAGCCCAAAGACGGTGACCCCCTGTGACAAGTTTGAAGTCCTGGATCATTGCTGCTATTGACAAGGTGACACTTTAGGCTGGTGCAATAAGTATAGTATATAAAATATGGCATTTTTAGCCATATTCATTGTTAGGGGTTAGTTCTTCTTTAACAACACCTTTATTTCAACGGTAATATCATTGTTTTACCCCAGTTTATGAGAATGACATTTTATGGCCTCAAACTATTCACCTGTGCTAAAGTCTTTAGTCCATAGTGTCCGTCTTTGTATCCTTGCCTTCCAGTCTACTACCAAGGTAAAGCTATTTTGTAAGACCTCCTTCTTAGTTCTAACTTGTGGCATACAATGACCATTTCATCAATGACTAGGCAGCATGTTATGGGTTACAAATGGTGTCCTTATCTCCAATTCTTCATGTTGTAAACCTGTGTTCAAGCTTTACCAATAGTGTGCATTTCTCTCTTAACTGTATGGGGAATTAAAACAGATCCACCTGTTATTCTTAATCCACTTGTGCCACTGTAGTGTTGCATGTACCATTTATAAGACATGAGAAGAGGCTTGAGAATGTAGGCTGAGAAAGAAAAAAAAAAATCAGCCTACAGCTAAGCATACCATACCTTATTGAGAAAGTCTCAGGAGACACCACTATACACCCACATCTCGTGATTAATTGTTCTATGAGATCAGGCTTGGTCATGGGGGAAACTGATCCAATGAACGCTGTGTTTTAGGATGTATTTATGTATGATTAACATACTGTATCTATCTAATATTTATATATATTTATTTATTTCTTGTGTAATTCCTCAAATTTTGCTAAACAATTTTACCATACAGAAAAGTAAAATCAAAGAGGACAGTGTAATAAATAAATATACAGACATTATCAAGGGTCGAATCTCAAGTTCATGGGAGTTATTTAAAACTCCCATGAACATGATATTCAACCAATTGCAATTTATTTCAAAAATCAAATTTTTGAAACTCGGGTGAATAGGACGGACAAGCAAACTCCAAATTGATTACAGGGTGTCTTCCATAGGTTAAAACAGCAATTTGGCAGGTTTAAGGTGGCAAATAGCCGAATTTGAATTCTTACAGAAATGTGGCAAATTTTTGTCTATATACTTTCCCCATGCAATTGTGTGGAGAGAATTTTATGCCATGAAAAAATGATCCATGTGGAAAATTAGCATGGAGGGAGTGATGTAGATACTCAGATTACAAGGTTGCTGCTCTGTCGTTATAATGGTAATTTGTCATTGGGGTATTTTCCCTGGATCACTGTACTTACCCTTTCAATGGCATTCAAGAATGCTGCAGATGAAGATCTTCAAATACTGTATTATCTTGTTAAAATAATGACATGTGTTGACTGTGTTTTCAAGTCCATTGAGGCATTGATTTGTAGTAAATATAAATAAACATGTCCATTGAAAGCCAGGAGAGGTTTTTCTTCAATTAAAAATGATTGACTGTTGAACTACAACAACGGGAATTTATTTATAATAAAAACCATATACCCATAATACAACCAATAAAGTGAGGTACTTTTCTGAGTCCTTCATCAGTGAGGCAATTGAGTCTTTAGTGACCCTCCAGTGCCCTTTCCAGTTGCATTTACTATATTAGGCTGGTGTCACCTGGTGAGTACTAACTTCACTTCTCCTCAATGGAGCAAAATGCTGCTCTTGCTAAACTGTCCTACCTGTTTCACAACTCCTTTAAGTATGCTATGACAGAGTTATCTACACTGTACATCCACATCTGGTATCATGTGAAGACCAAAAATAGTGGGAACCTGCCCTTATATAAACTAAGAACAAGAGTACTGTAGATCACACAACCCTTGGGCCAACCTCTCACCTATAGAGTATAGGTTACAGACCAGTGATTTATGTGGGATTATGCATGAGTGAGCAGGATTATGCACAAATGAGCAGGATTATGCATGAGTGAGCAGGATTATGCACAAGTGAGCAGGATTATGCATGAGTGAGTGAGATTATGCATGAGTGAGGGGGATTATGCATGAGTGAGTGGGATTATGCACAAATGAGCAGGATTATGCATGAGTGAGCAGGATTATGCACACGTGAGCAGGATTATGCATGAGTGAGTGGGATTATGCATGAGTGAGCAGGATTATGCACGAGTGAGCGGGATTATGCACGAGTGAGCGGGATTATGCATGAGTGAGGGGGATTATACACAAGTGAGCGGGATTATGCATGAGTGAGTGGGATTATGCATCCTTACTGTTAACCTTTAAACAACCAGAGTGGCAGTTATCTAAAGATTTGAAAGAGGCCGTTCACCATTTTTATGGGGGGGGGGGGTTACATGTCCTTTAAACAATACAAAAACTATAAAATCCACATTAGATTACATAACAACACAGGACCCAGTGCAGTCTGTATATTCTGATTATTAATCAGTCTTGCTGTATTGGCTTCTAGCAGATATTATTTGACTTGTGCTGTTTTGATAGTTTATGACGATCCCTAAGCAGCACAGACCACACTGAGCATGTGCACAGTCTTAGTCTTGCAAAGATGTTTAACAAAGTTACAAGATGGTGACCCCCTGTAGCCAACTTTGAAAGCATAAATCATTTGTTTAAGCTTTGTGGTGCAGTAAATTCATGTTTATGTTTAGTATACAAAATACAGCATTTCTAGCCTTATTCTATTTTAGACTTTCCTTGTCCTTTAATTCAACAAA
The DNA here is from genome assembly GCF_017654675.1 of Xenopus laevis. Classification (NCBI taxonomy): domain Eukaryota; kingdom Metazoa; phylum Chordata; class Amphibia; order Anura; family Pipidae; genus Xenopus; species Xenopus laevis. The sequence continues at coordinate 83,168,913 of NC_054386.1, forward strand.
TCTATATACTGTATCTATCAAAATCTTGTTTCATCAAAAAATTCACCAGGCTTTTTTTTTTACTTTTCCACCCCAAACACGAAACTGACAAAAATATTTCTTGCAGTGGACTGAAGCATTTTATTTTTTACAATATTAGTGAAGACCCTATAGAGCCATATCTGAGTTAACTTTACTACAGATATCTGAATCTTCGCAAAATAATCTCTACTATAAAATGTTTATTTTACCTCTTTTTATGGGGGTGCAGCACGTGTCTGTATCATACAGTATGTACAGTATATGGGAACCTGGAAACAGGATATAGATTTTTAAGCAATCTTAAGGCTCCTTTCATGCAAACTTAAACGTTGTATATTAGAAGTGATCAATTGCATTGGAAATGAGTACTTTGCAATATATATTGGTTCTGTGGTATCCTATCATTGTATCTCATTCTTTGTATTCTTTAAATCTATGTAGCTGTTCACTATTCAGAAATGGCCCACTCCACATAGCAGGTACAGAACATTAATGTCATTAACTGGAGTTTTTTTTTTTGATTTTGAAGGTTGCCAAAAATAGGCTTTAGCTAGCAGTGAAACATCTCAGGGTTTTGTCCTCGGTTGGCTGCGTTTTGTTTTATTCTTCCCTTTAATTTGGCAATGGAAGCCAAGTCTTATTCGATTTTGCCAACATTTTAGTATTATGCAAAGTAATACAATTTGACCGTTATGTTTATTTACACGGAGAACTGGACACTTGGCTGGTAAGCGTCGGAGAATATTAAATTCAAATAGAAATAAAGTTAACGAACTTCTGGAAATGACATGGTAAATAAGGTTGGGCTTCGTCTACCATTAGCAGGTACAGAAACAACTACAAAAATTGTGCAATCTTGTACATGCCAAAATTCTCTAAATGAACCCCTCCTGCAACCATGTTTACTTGCAACTAGTGTCAATGCATCCATTGTGGCTGTTGTTATGACAAAGATGGACACTAGGAGGAGGGGCCCTGAAGTCAGTCCTGGGGCCCCAGACATCCCAGTCTGACCTCACAAAAAGGAGTCACGTCTAAATGCTCCCACAATCGCATGTGCCGTAAAATGGATGCAATGTAGCAAAGTGATGCATTAGGCTAAGTTACTTGCAGTCAAGACCAACAAAGTTGGCACAAATAACAGTATATTTGATCATTGCAGTGACACAGGGAAAACTTGTGCATTATTATCAAATAGGCCTGTTTTACTCCCTTGCTCTAGCTGCACCTAGTAATGCCTGCAGAATTCTGTAGTTTAGTGACTTTTGGCAGGTGCAATGACTCTAACACTTTGTTGGTAAGGTCTAACTGCTTTTATCTTCTGTGGAATGCACCACCAGTGGGTATTTGATTTACTGAGTGAAGCTATGTTACTGGTATCATTGATGGACATAATACTGTAGCTAATTGTAAACTTGAAGTGGGGTTGAAAACATTTCTCTTTTTGCACAGACACATACAAATGATCTATTATAATTTCTATCAATTATTAACAGTCTAGCATTATGCAGTTTTTATCTTTATGCCTCTTGATATCGATGATCATCTCCCTCTAAAGTATATTCCAATCTGATTTTTTAGCTACTGATTAATGTATAACTCTACATATATTGTACGAACAGCTTTAATGTGTATCTTGCCACTTGGTTGTTATTTTACCTTGTAGGTTAAACACTTTATGCTCATGATAGTCAAAGGGAAAATGCAGCAAAGATACGAAGACCAGTGGGATTTTTTTAACAAAAGAAACCTTGGTAATGGGAGCCAAGGAATATTACTGAAACAGAAATGTTATCACTAAGATTAATGAAGAGCTGACACGTATGACAGCTAGTCAGCTAATGGAGCAGAGAAGGAATAGCACAATTAGAGTTCTGGTTGGTTCAGCACTACCACTGCATAGAGAAGCCACTACTCCAAAAAAACTATAAAAAGTGTTTTTATTCATCAAGATCACCTAACCCCCCATGTGAAAATAAATTGTAACCCCAAATCTACATATCAAAAAAGGAAAATGTGAGTGTCCCCAGAAATTACGAACCAATCAATTAAAAAATAGAAAAATTTATTAGGACATAAGAGCAAGACCTAACGCGTTTCGTGCCTGCTGGGGCACTTACTCATTGGTTCAAATCTACATAGGCTAGCCTATGACTAAGTGTCCCAGTGACACGAAACGTGTCAGACAAGAGATGTTTTTTACAATAAAGGTTTCAATTTGTATTAATTTTTGGGTCTGATCTATTCGTGGTATAGCGGAGTGCCTTGCACCAATATTTGTTTGCATACAGGATATGATGTCACTGACATAAGATTGAGAAAGATGTAGCTTCATCTTATCAGTTCTCCAGGTATAACCTGGGGAAGCAGACTCTGGTGAACGGGGTAACCAGCGGCAATTCCGTTGAAGAAGCCGCCTGAGGCGGCTCCTCAAAATGCCGCCCCCCTCGCAGGCTTACCCATCTGCAGGGGAGGTATCCGAGGCAGGAACACTAGTGCGAACAGCGCAACTGCGATCTCCCGCACTAGTAAAGCCGAATTTCCGGTTTCAAAAACAGAAATTTGTGTCTTAAAAGTACAGGAGCCCCTGGAAATGTATCTGGCACTGCCGCCTGAGGAGAGTGCCTCAGGCTGCCTCAATGGCCGAGCGCCCCTGGGGGTAACGTACTGGAAAATTCTCACTTTAGTGAATTTGCAGAATAATGATCGTTCATGTGAGCAAAAATTTGCCTGGCAAAAGGGCACGAAGCTTCGTTAGTGACGAGCTCTTTCACTAGCGAATTGCCCTCTATGCCTGTTAGTAAATTAGCGATGTCCCTGCCGACTGTCTTTTCGTCTAATTTTTTCTAGCAACGGCCACTTCACCCTTCAGTAAAATTGCCCCAATGACTTTAAGATTTCCCTTATTTCCAGTATCAGTAGTTTAAATACTGGGGATCAGGGCAAAAAACATTATACAATATTTTTAAAAGTTGATTGTATACCGTCAGCACCACTGAAAAGCCTATGCTTACATCTGAACATACGATGGTACCCTCTAACAGACAGTTTAGCAAGAGTCTTTGACCCCACTAATTATATTGTGTGGCATCTTCAGCGATTTATAGAGCCAATAAAAGTGTTTTGTACCTACTTGCTTAAAGGAAAACTATACCCCCAAAATGAACACTTAAGCAACAGATAGTTTATATCAAATTAAGTGGCATATTAAAGAATCTTACCAAACTGGAATATATATTTAAGTAAATGTTGCCCTTTTGCATCTCTTGCCTTGATCCACCATTTCGTGATGGACTGTGTGCTGCTTCAGAGATCACCTGACCAGAAATACTACAACTCTAACTGTAACAGGAAGAAGTAGTGAAGCAAAAGACACAACTCTGTCTGTTAATTGGCTCATGTGACCTAACATGTATGGTTTGTTGGTATGTTTGTGAGTACAGTGAATCCTATGATCCCAGGGGGCGGCCCTTATTTTTTAAAATGGCAATTTTATATTTAGGATTACCCAATGGCACATACTACTAGAAAAGTATATTATTATGAAAATGGTTTATTTACATAAAGCAGGGTTTTACATATGAGCTGTTTTATGCAATATCTTTTTATAGAGACCTACATTGTTTGGGGGGTATAGTTTTCCTTTAATGTTTCAATTAATATGTACAGGTATGGGACCTATTATTCAGAATGCTCAGAACCTAGGGTTTTCTGGATAAGGGATCTTTCTGTAATATGGGATCTCTATATCTAACAAAAAAATAATTTAAACGTTAAATAAACCCAATAGGCTGGTTTTGCCTCCAATAAGGATTAATTATATCTTAGTTGTGATCAACATTACAGAGAAAAAGGAAATCATTCTTAAAAATCTCAATTATTTGAATAAAATGGAGTCTATGGTAGAAAGCCTTCATGTAATTCGGATGCTTTCTGGATAACGGATCCCATACCTGTACCTACTTTTTTTAATATTGTATAGATTTTTTGCATACTGCACTTGTCCTAAAAACCAACCGACATATAAGCACCTTTTTGCTTTTTTGAAAGAAGGGGTACCTTATTTTTACTTTAGCCAGGGAACACGACTACCCTTAATCAGTCTGAATAAGTGCGTGGATTAAACATGGCTTGATTATTTAATGGCAGTTGCTGGTCGTTTCTACAAGCTTAACAGTAGGAACTTTGGAAACAATTAAAGATTTATTTTGAAGGAGCAATAAATAAAGAAAACACCAGTAATGTGCTTGGCCTTTGCATTTTGAAACAGATGACTGATTAGTGAAGCAGCAATGGCAGCAAGTATCTTGATTTATTTATATTGAGTTGGAATATCCTGTGGTGCTAAAAAATCTACAGCACCACTCTGACTACTTTCATTTATCTAGTTCTCATTTGTTTACAACTGCCTTTCAAAGGGATTTCTCACTTTTGAAAGCAAACTGTTGTTTTATTTTAGGGTAAAAGCACAGCGGGAAGCAGGGCCATTATTTTTGGCAACCCAAATACACTGAGTGCCCAAAACAATTAGATCACCTAATAAATGTTTGTGCTAGAAATGCTGTGTGTTTCCAAACAAGTCATTAGGGTTGATTTGGGTGCTGTGTTGCGATGTTCTTGGGCTAAGTAAAAACAGTTCTTTTATAGTACACAAAACAACCTTGTTGCCATTATCATTTCTGGTAAACTCTTCTGTTCTACTAGAAATAGAGAGACGCATTCTGAATAAGAAAATGTCCATCATAGCATATTGCTAACTAGACCATGCCTATAATGGACCAGATTAAATTTGATGACAACTCTACTAAAGTTATAATGGGTAAATATAAAAAATGTACAAGTAAGGGATTCTTCATCTGGAAAGCCATTACCCAGAAAGCTCTGAATTATGGGATCGCCATCTCCCATACACCGCATTTTAATTAAATAATTCAAAATTTTACTAATAAAGCAATACCTTGATTTTAATCCCAACTAAGATATAAGCAAACCTTACTGGAGGCAAAAAATTCCTACTGGGTTTAAATCATTTTGAAATTATTTTTTAATAGACTTAAGGTAAAGAGTATTAAGAGATTTTCTAATTGAATGAAATATGGTTCCAGTGGCAGAACTACCAGGGGAGCAGGGGGAGCAATTGGGCCAGGGTCCGCACCCCCTCAGGGCCTCCCGGCAGCTCGCGCACTGCCGATTTCTGATTTCGGGGGGAAAAAATCTGCACGTCCCACACCAGGGCCCACTCCCCTCCAGTTACGTTACTGTATGGTTCAATATTTAAAATGAAAGCATGAGAAAAAGTGAAAACAATCAATTGGGCAAAGTGAGAAACCAATGTTGCATGTTAGAGAAAACTGTTAAGTAACATTTATTGGTTCAGGCTCCCATGAAAGTTCAGCAATTGTTCAGGGCCCCTTAGCTGACAATGGAAATAGAACAATGTTTTTTTAGTCTTTTTTCAGTTATTCAGCAATAGTTACAATAATATGTAGGGCATCAAATACAGGACACTTTCACCGTTACCTTCCTTGAAGTTGGGCTTTCAGATATATTTAAGACAGCAAGTAGACATATGCCAAAATCAAACCCTATCTAGCCTACAGACTGATCTCTAAGCCCCACCACAATGGCAACCCACAAACTGATAATCACTGGTTTTCTGGGTTATGCTTTATAGGTTTTCCCCAAGGCTGACATAATAACAGACAATGATTAATAAGTGGGCCATGCAGGAGCATTATTAACAAACGACTCTGACATGTTTAATGAGTTAAAATAAATTATCCTATTTATCCTATATCCTAAAATAATTTCTTTGATATTTCACATATATATTAGAAAAGTTCTCATATCTTTCTGACTTGGTAACATCGTCCTGGTCTCCCTTTACTAACGATTGATTGTAATTAATGTGGCATTAAATTGGATGATAGAATTGGGGCCTGAGAAAGCAGTTGCAGTTTCTGGCCCAGTGCCCACGACTAATTACATAGGAACGAAACTTGTAGATTAGAGAAGGGCAGCGAGGAATTACTGTTCCATTCAGGAAGAGGAAAACGTAAGAGCCAATCTGAGTTATTGCAAAGGGTGAAAAGGGTCTGAAAAATACACAGAGAACAGGAACAATAATAGTTGCAAATGTGAACAATTATGAACTGCTGTGATTTTGGAAATCAGTCTGTATGTGAAGGTCGCGTTAAGGATTTAACCTTCACCTGCTGTGTAAGTGTAACCTATACACTTTGGGAGGGTTATGTTTCTATTGACTCAGAGGTGTGATTTTGGGTCCCTGATCTATAAAACGGCAGAATATTCTTCCTCTTTGGAATCCAATCAAGGAGAGTTTGGGCATGCTGGAGGGCCTGAGGCAGGAGGTCTCAGTAAGGAAAAGGCAGGGGGCCACAGTAAGGAAGAAGCCAAGACCCTAAGGGAGGCCTGACACCTTAGTGGATGTCAAGGGAAGGAACCTTGTGTGTGATGGCTTCTAGTCAGTGGCAGAGTAGCTCCTGGGATATCACTTAACAATAGTGATGGGCGAATTTGCGCCGTTTTGCTTCGCCGAAAAATTCGCGCATTTCGTGCGAAATTCGCGAAACGGCGAAAAATTCGCGAAACGGTCCTGGCGTCTCGTTTTTGACGCCGGCGCCCGTTTTTGATCCGTTTTTTCGAAAAAAAAAATTTTGACGCCGGCGAATTTTCGCGGGCGTTTCGTGAATTTATTCGCTGGCGGCGAATCGCGCAAATTCGCCGCGAATTCGCGCCTGGCGAATAAATTCGCCCATCACTACTTAACAATTGTGAGACAGACAGTGTGACTTAGAGCAGTCTGGGGTAGTTTGACTTGATCCATTATGATGGCATTGCCTTTTGAGGCAACAATGTTGGATCCATGTGTGCTGGACATAGACACCTGATGTGAGTATTACCCATGAGGAGTTCTGATAATGTGAGATGAAGATCTGCAGTCAATATTCAGTGTACCAAGTTAGCTGAGGAAAGGAGTGTAGTAGAGCTTTACGTAAGAGAGTTGCTGGAAAGCAGTACCCCTGTGTCTATGGCACTACACATTATTACATGTATTATATCTTCATTATTTTTTATTACATGTGCTTACCACCTTAATTTTAAAGAATTTTGCCTTTCTTCCAATGAGAATTGTTAGTGTTAATGAGTAGTGCCATATTACATCCATCCAGATTATTGCAACTACATACAGATTTCTGCAGTGGAACCTGTCCAAAAACATTTCTTTGCTGAAATGTGCAGAAATTTATAAACACAACTTCACATAGTGCACATAGCAACCAGCAGGGAAATGCGCTGTCTGCTCACACAGCACTTTATCCCCATCTCCTCTTTTGGTAATCTAATGCCCTGGGTCTCAGTATCACCTGTGTGCTGACGATAGCCAAATCTTCACATCCTTCCCTTTTATTAATTCTGTTTTGATACACCAGCAGCCTTTTTACCAAAACATCATAAAAAGTCTACAGTTTCCTATAACACAAGAGCTCAAAACACAGCCGTGTATTGTCACCTTGCACTGCTCTTTCTACTGAAGGACAAGTAGCAACAAAAATGAAAATGTAAACTTTAACTTAACATAATACTAACTTAACTTAATACTCATTTTATTCTGCTTGTGCTGAAAGAGTTTATCTTTGAAGAAGTCCTAGTTATCACTGCAGCATTTTTATTGTCAGTTATACAGTGTTCAGCCAAACTTTATTTTCTAACGATTCCCCACCAACTGGTTTGATTAGTTCAATGGAGTATTAGATAATGAATATTTATGAAATGCCCTCAAAATGCCTGCTATGAAGAAATGTGCATTTTTTAAAAGAAAATATTATACTTTCTAGAAATGGTGCCGAATGTTTTAAAGTGCAGACTAAGGGGCAGATTTACTAACCGGCAAAAATTTGCTAGCATCCACTTCGCACCCAGCACAACACTTCGCCAGATGAAAATTCCTTTATACAATGCTAATTCACTAAAATGTGGAATTTCCTCGTGGGCGCTGAACGCTGGCAACTTTTCGCTAGCGTTACTATATCGCCTGGCGATATAGTACAAATGACCGCTAGCCCCTGTCTCTTTCACAAGCGAATTGTTGCCTGCACTGTTAGTAAATTGGCGAAGTCCCTGTGGACGGTAATGCTAGCGAATGGACGCAATCGTTAGCCACTTCGCCCTTTAGTAAATCTGCCCCATAGTGAACATTAGATATAATTGGTTTTAGTGCAATTAAATTTTTTTGAGGTTGCTGGCCTATATCAGTGGCAACATATACCACTTTAGCTCCCCCCATTTCACGTACAGGTGAATTAATAAGATGTGTTTGGAATTAGAATCTCTAATCAGTTTGGTTAAAGTGAAAAATCACATTAAATACATGCCCCTAAATGCCACATGTGCTCAATCTTGTCTCTAACATTAGAGTGCTAGTTCGGGGTGTGTGTGTGCGTATGGATGCCCATGGGGGCTCCAACATTCTGCACTTTACATATCAGTACAGATATGTGCCATTCAAGCCAAGTCACATATCTTTTCACCTCTGCAATCTGTTGTTCAAATATTTGGGCCTGATAGTGGTGGGCACAATTACACTTGCATGATTGGAAAACAAGGTATATTGTGGACTAAAAACATGGTGATTAACAAAGCTTAATGTACAATCATCTGCCCTCCAGTGATCGCTGGATTACAAACAGCTCAATCTCTGATCTATCTTTTCCTTGGATGCATGAATGCAAACCTCTGCTACTTTACGACAAAGCCCCATCCAAAAAGTGATGTCTTTGACAGTTGTGCTCTTAGCCTTGTCAGAATATTTCTTCTGAAGTGTCATCTGCAGTAATGTATCCAAGTCAGTAGCTATATTTTTTCTTCAGGGGTCACAATTCATTCTGATGAAGTGCAAGCCTCTTCCAGCCATACGCATCTAACGGAAGCTTTTTTAGCTTTCTCATAGAAAGTTCACGGCGAAATGTATTTTAGATCCTTTCAGCTATGTAAAAGACATTTTTATTTCATATAACTTTTTGTTGGTTTGGCGTATCACCTATCAATGAGGGCTACTTTACCAGTGACCTGAACATGTTTCATCGATGAGAAACCACATATCTAGTGCTCTTCCCCCAACATTGTATATCTGCAGTGACAGCTGTAAATAAGCCACTTCTCACTTTTACCCCACAGTTTGATATGTGCCGCTGTCACAATGTGTACCAGTCCTGTGTATAATCCCACATAAATGTAATATTCTCACACTTGCCCCTCACAGACAGCTGCCTCCATCCAGGTGACACAGTTGGCATCACTAGGTACCAATAATTATAAAAAAATAACTTGCAGGCTATTTACAGCTAGTGATGGGTGAATTTCTCCCGTTTCGCTTTGCTGAAAAATTAGCGAATTTCCCGCAAAATTCGTGAAACGGCGAAAAAAATTGCAAAAAAAATGTGAAATCGTTAAGTTCCCGAAAAAATCGTGAAATTCGAATGTTTATGAGAAAAAATCGTGCAAATCGGACGTTTTCACACAAAAAACGTGAAATTAGGATTCCACTCAAAAATCGTGAAATTTGAAGGATTTTATTTAAAAATCGTGAATTTAAAGGTTTTCACTAAAAAATCGTGAAAAACGGACGTTTCACTCAAAAATCTTCAAATTTGAAGGTTTTCCCTACAAAATCCTGAAATTTGAGGGATTTCACTCAAAAATCGTGAAATTTGAAGGATTTCACTCAAAAATCTTGTAATTTGAAGGTTTTCACTCAAAAATCGTGAATTGTGAAGGTTTTCACAAAAAGAAATCGTGAAAATCTGTTCACAAAAAAATAGTGAAAATCGGAAATTAACGCTGGCGAATTTTCACAGGAGAATTTATTCGCTGGGGGCGAAACACAGAAATTCGCCGCAAATTCATGCCAGGGAAATTATTCGCCCATCAGTATTTAGAGCATTTGTATCACAGACAGATGCAAAAGGAATTTGCAGGACCCATTATACTGAGACAAACAATTAGCAGTTCTTGTGTTCAACCTGCCAAGGATCAGATGTGTATTTATATGGCCCCTGACCTGCTCATCCTCTCCATAGTATTTAAACCGAAGATGTAAATTTATTTTACTGTGACAGACTAAGAGGCACATTTCTCAAAGGTCGAATTTCGAGCTCATGTGAATTTTTTTTAACTCTTATAAATTACTCAAAATTTGATTGTTGGGTTATTTAATAATTTAATAATTAGTTTTATAATTTATCTAAAACTCATACAAATATTACTAACATGAAAACCTGGATCAAATTTGACTAAACTCGGATCTCTGAAAAAAACTCAAATGTCAGGAAGGCTAGTATCAGCTTCAAAATGGTCACTGGACCTCTCCCAATGACTTATACATGAACTCGGCAGGTTTTAGGTGGCGAATAGTCGAATCACGGTTAGATCAGTCTTGAAATTTGAAGTTTGGATTATTCACAATTCGAATTTGAGAGTTTTGACCATAAAAAAAATTAGAAAATTTGAATTTATATTTTCAATTTGACCCTAAATAAATCTGCCCATTACAGTATATAGAATTATGGTTCACTACATGCAAAGGCTTGGTAATTATAGAAAATGAACATTTGAATATATACATATCTGAATATATCAGCAGAGACAGGAAATATTGGGTATAAAACAAGTTATGCTGTGATTAGTTATTATTTGTGTTCAAAGAAAGAAAATAATACCATTTTGACAAACCATAGCTAATAAACAATGTATATTTTGCTTGTAAACATGAAAATAAATATAATGTGAATAAACAGTCCCGATTTTGACAGCTGAACCCACAGTCCTGAGTTTCTCTTTGACCTCCTGCACTGACGCCAAAGACAGATACAAAGTTTCTGAGAGAGCCCAGAAAACTGTGCAGCTGCACTTCAATACATTTGTAACAATTTTAGATAAGGAAAGAAACAATTGTAGCAATTTAGATTAAAGGGATCCTGTTATCGCAAAACATGTTTTTTTTCAAAACGCACCAGTTAATAGTGCTACTCCAGCAGAATTCTGCACTGAAATCCATTTCTCAAAAGAGCAAACAGATTTTTTTATATTCAATTTTGAAATCTGACATGGAGCTAGACATTTTGTCAATTTCCCAGCTGCCCCTGGTCATGTGACTTGTGCCTGCACTTTAGGAGAGAAATGCTTTCTGGCAGGCTGCTGTTTTTCCTTCTCAATGTAACTGAATGTGTCTCAGTGAGACATGGGTTTTTACTATTGAGTGTTGTTCTTAGATCTATCAGGGAGCTGTTATCTTGTGTTAGGGAGCTGCTATCTGGTTACCTTCCCATTATTCTTTTGTTTGGCTGCTGGGGGGGGAGGGGGTGATATCACTCCAACTTGCAGTACAGCAGTAAAGAGTGATTGATTGAAGTTTATCACATGACTTGGGGCAGCTGGGAAATTGACAATATGTCTAGCCCCAGTTTGCTCTTTTGAGAAATGGATTTAGGTGCAGAATTCTGCTGGAGCAGCACTATTAACTGATTCATTGAAGAAAAAAAAAATTTCCCATGACAGTATCCCTTTAAGCAGTAGTGATGTGCGGGCCGACCTTGCACCCCCTCTTGCGGTTGGCGGGCATATCCGGGTCGAGCTCTTCAACTGCTGATTTCCGACTTCCGGCTTGCCCCGTCCCTTTTGTGAAGAAATTTGGCGGGGCGAGTCGCCGCGGGTCTATGAAGGGAAGCTGGAAGTCTGGCTCGGGCGGGTGGAGGAAGTGCGGTGTGTGGATCTGGTGCAGGTCGAGAAAAACCCTTTTTATTCCTAAATAGTATTTATGTACTTTCATAAGTTTTTAATATGGGCAATGGTCATATATGATCAAAGAAATCTTGATGGGAGAGCCCAGTATTTTCATCTTTAGGTTCCCCTTTAAAGCCATGGGTCTGATCATGTAGGCCCGTGGAACAAAGGGTATTAAGACTGTTGCTTTAATCAGGTGGAAAGCAGTGGTGTTCCTAAAATCCCCATCCTCCTGTCAGCAGCTCCCACAGTGATATAAAGGATATTCGCTGTTACAGCGAGCATGGCCATGGCAAACAGAGCACCAATTACAAACTATAACGTGTATAAGAGGTATAAGAGCTCGGTTTCTCAATGCTTGGTTTTCCTGATACAACATGGTGACCAGCACCGTTTTCATTGACGTTGTTTTTCACCTGATTACAATGCTGGTCAAAACCCCTTAAGCCATTACCCTTCATCCCTGTGATTCAGTCGCTTTGCTCCAATGTGAGTCTGATTATTTAACCTTTAAAACATGTTCCTGTCATTAGGTCACTGTACTCTAATGTACTGCTGCTTTAACTCATAAATCATTTCTCTCTTCTTAGGTCACTCGATTCTACAGGGGACCGACCATTTAAAGACTTCTCTAGGTTCTTACTCTGGCAGTAATCACCACCAACAAGAAAGCATGACATTCTAGTAGGTGTTTTCTTTGTAGAAATGAGCAAATTATTCCCTAAGAGAGCTGAAATGTCCCAAAATATGTATTAAAATAGGAATCTATAAAATACCCAGATGGAGAGAAACGTGCTAGCTGAGCAGATGGTAAGGTTTATATCATAGTTTTATTGTGAGGCAAGCTTTGGAGAGACAGTTACATGGGAAATATTAACACTGAGAAGCAATTTTCCTTTATAGCTTTTCTCTGCTCTTTTCCCCTCAGTACCAAAAATGTTTATTTTGAAAATTCAATGCGATCAGATACGTGAAAACGAAAGTTATTAAAGGAGCAGCCATATGCAGGTTCCAGAGGGTTAGGATGGCACAGCAGCTTTATAAAAGGAAAGAAATATGTATTTGCAAGAAAGAGATACTAATGGAACACAGGTTAATTCCCCAAAGAGTTCTTAGCAAGATAAAGCCTTCACTAAGGGCCTCCACAAACCAAAACATGGAGAGCCTGCTTCATTTCTATTTGTGCAAAAGCAGAGAAGGCAAATCTCAGGCCTGTCAGGGGAGGAAGGGAACAGCAATTCATCCACACTGTTTTAAGGAGTCAGTAGTTGCATTTCTTTAACATAGACATTATCAGTCCCTGTGGGTGCAGTATATCTCATGCATATAGTATTCGTGTTAAGTATATCTGCTGGTTTTGTATGCAGGAGAGGATTAATGAGCATAAAATGGCACAGATTTGGGCACAGATGAGAAAAGAAGTTTATTACACAGGGCTTATATATATTACACATGCATATGCTTCACAGATGATTTTAAGCACCCAACGCTGTCCCTTATTTCAGATCAGCTGATTAGGAAACTACCATAGAGTTTTGTAGAGTGATCTGGATACCTGGTCTATGTTGAAAAGAAACTGTAAATATGTATATATATATACTGTATATATATATATACATACTCTTTCCAATGAGTATCCGCACTCCAAGGCTGTTGCTAGTGGCGGGGTGCACGGTGATTGTGTGTATATCAATTAGCAGCAGACCAGCACTCCCTTTTAAAATGTTATACTTTTTATTGTCATGGTATCAAACCAACGTTTCGGTCCACATTTGGACCTTTTTCAAGAATCCTTGAAAAAGGTCCAAATGTGGACCGAAACGTTGGTTTGATACCATGACAATAAAAAGTATTACATTTTAAAAGGGAGTGCTGGTCTGCTGATAATTGATATATATATATATATATATATATATATATATATATATATATATATATATATATATATGGACTCACTAGCAACAGGGGGAACCGGTAAATGTGGCACGATAAATTTCGATATTCTAATTTTCGATTTTTTTTCAAATTCGAATCGAATTTGGACCATTTCCTAGTCGCAGCACACAAAAATAGCTTGAAATTCGAATTTTGTTTACTTTGAATTTTCTTTGAATTTTTTTGAACTCCCATAACTTCGAAATTTGAATAAAAAAAGACCACCCGAAATGTAATAAAATTTTATTGAAAAATGTGACCTTTTTTTTCTGTTAAATTCGAAGTAACATCGTATTCGTTTGAATATGATTCTACGTTTTTTAAAAAAACTTAAATTTTTCAAAGTCTACCAATTAACTCCATATAGGTTCTAGGAGGTCCCTCATAGGCTAAAACAGCAATTCGCCAGGTTTTAGATCGTAGTCAAATTTTTAATGAGACAGTACATGATAAATTATGATTTTCAAATTTTCACATTTTTTTCAAATTGAATATAGAATATTCCCTTGATAAATCTGCCCCTTAAACTATCTGTTACTTAAATATTCATTACTTTTAGTATGATGCAAAGAGTGATATTCTGAGACAATTTGCAATTGGTTTTCATTTTCTATTTGTTGTTTTTTTAGTAATTTAACTTTTTATTCAGCAACTATTCAATTTGCATTTTAAGCAATCTGGTAGCTAGGGTCCAAATTCCCCTAGCAACCATGCATTGATTTGAATAAGAGACTGGAATATAAATAGGAGAAGCCTGAATAGAAAGATGAGTAATACAATTAGAAATAACAATACATTTGTAGCCTTACAGAGCATTTACTTTTTAGAAGGGGTCAGCGACGCCCATTGGAAAGATGCAAAGAGTCAGGAAAAAAAGGCAAATAATTATAAAACTATAAAAAATAAATATTGAAAAGTTGCTTAAAATTCATGCTATAACATACTAAAAGCTACCTTAAAAGTGAACCACTTAATGGTCAGTGGGTCCTAGGAAAAATAACAGAAGGCACTGATTTGGGCTAATGCTATTAAAGATCTACTGTGTATGTAGCCTACCCAAGGGTATATCTTGATATAGTAATATGACTGTAGTGACACCCCAAAGATTCCCAGTAAATATCAACGCAAACAGAAATGAACACAGATTTATTACACAGAAACTAGGCTAAAATGAATTCGTAGTTAAAGGCAGAAAATATTAATGGTCACCAACAACCAAATGTAATGCAATTTAAATTGGTTAAATCCACACTAGCATTTGACAACATTTAACAATAAATGTGAATAAGCATCGGACATAGACGGATGCTTGGGAGCTCCCCATAGGTCTTAAAAGCCGGCAACATTGGGGCCCTTAAATGAAAGTTTAAACCCAGATTCACTGAGCTTTTTTTAATAGATCGAATATGATCTTACTTCGATTTGAACGATGGAATACAGCCTATTCACACGCAAAAAAAAAATATAAATTTTGGTTGGTCTTTTTTTATTCAAATTTCGAAGTTATAGGAGTTCAAAAAAACTCCCATTACTTCGAAATTCTGGGCAGATTTATCAAGGGTCGACTTTGAATAAAAAAACTTAGAAATTTGAACAAAAAAAGACCAACCAAAATTTATTTAAAAAATCTAAAATTTTTTATCAGATGAATAGGCCATTTAAGTTCGAATTCGAATTGTACAAATCGAAGTAACGTCGTATTCGATCGAATTCTAAAAAAAACAGTTGATTTTTGATTTTTTGACCTTCGAAGTTAAATCCATCGACTTCGAATATCGAAGTCGAACGTTCTACCGCAATTCCTTCGATCGAAAGATCAAAGGAAAAATTAAATCCTTCTAATCGAACGATTCGAAGGATTTTAATCCATCAATCGAACGATTTTCCTTCGATCAAAAAAAGCAAGGAAAGCCTATGGGGACCTTCCCCATAGGCTAACATTGGTGCTCGGTAGGTTTTAGTTGGCGAAGTAGGTGGTCGAATTTTTTTTTAAAGAGACAGTACTTCAACTATCGCCTGGTCGAATAGTCAAAATTTTTTAGTTTGAATCGTTCGATTCGAAGTCGAAGCCGTAGTCGAAGGTCGAAGTAGCCAAAAAAGTACTTCAAAATTCGAAGTATTTTTTATTCTAATCCTTCACTCGAGCTTGTTAAATGTGCCCCTAAATATGTTCTACGAGGTCCCCCATAGATTAAAACAGCAATTCGGCAGATTTTAGATGGCGAATGGTCGAAGTCGAATTTTTAAAGAGAATTTGGACTATTCCCTAGTCGAAGTACACAAAAAACAGCTTAAAATTGGAATTTTTGTCATTTGAATTTTCACTTCGACCCTTGATAAATCTGCCCCTTAAACTATCTGTTGCTTAAATATTCATTTTAGGGGTAAAGTTTTCCTTTAAGATTCAAAACACCTAGGACTATACAGTGCTAATATCTGTATACAAGCCAAAGCAATACAGTGAATTGATGTTTAAATGTTGAAGCTTGGCCAGCAATTTAATATATTCAAATATGTTTGCGGATGCCTTTTTTGTCTGCTACTTAAAGCAGTGAGGAGCAGAGATTGTTATAGAGTAACCGGCCCTCATTTAGCTGAAGATATATCAAGCTGGTCCCACTTTCAGTTTTGTATGCTGTATGTCTCCCTACTGTTGTTCTTTCAACTGCTTTGAACTGATTCACAGTTATTCGGGCGGAAAATCAATGTGAAGAAATTAAATTCTGAGCCTTTGTGCAGAGAACAAGAGCACAAGAGAAAGAAACATGCTGGAGGGGCTGATGTGTGTGTGAGTGTGTGTTTACATACACATGTGTCCACATTGTTTTAAAGGTTTCTATTATTCATTGCATAAAAATATTAAACAAAAGAATTCTGCTTTTCAAAGCATTACTTTTATCACAAGTTCTCTTTTTGTACTTTTGGGAGTGCAGTATTAAATGATTTTGCATTCTGGTGTTTGCATGTCGAAAAAATTCATAAATTTCCAATGAAATTCGCAAAACAACGGA
Source organism: Xenopus laevis (assembly GCF_017654675.1). Taxonomy (NCBI): domain Eukaryota; kingdom Metazoa; phylum Chordata; class Amphibia; order Anura; family Pipidae; genus Xenopus; species Xenopus laevis. Next base: position 83,185,682 of record NC_054386.1, read on the forward strand.
AAATTGTCTGAAAACTCACTCGCGTCAATTTTGCCGCTGGCATTAAAGTCAATGGGCATCCGAATAGTGTTGACGTGCGTCGGTTTTGACACAAGCAACTTTTCGGACACTGAGGGGCAGATTCACATAGGGTCGAATATCGAGGGTCGAAGGATTTAGCACTATTCGTTCGATCGAAGGAAAAATCATTCACTCGAACAATTAAATCCTTCGAATAGTTCGATTCGAAGGATTTTAATCCATCAATCGAACGATTTTTCTTCGACCCAAAAAAGCTGGCAAAGCCTATGGGGACCTTCCCCATAGGCTAACATTGACTTTGGTAGCTTTTAGGTGGCGAACTAGGGGTCGAAGTTTTTTCTTAAAGAGACAGTACTTTGACTATTGAATGGTCGAATAGTCGAACGATTTTTAGTTTGAATCGTTCGATTTGAAGTCGAAGGTCGAAGTAGCCCATTCGATGGTCGAAGTAGCCAAAAAAAAAACATTCAAAATTCAAAGTTTTTTTCGTCTATTCCTTCACTCGAGCTAAGTAAATGGGCCCCTCTCGAATGTTCGTTAGCGAATTTTCAAGGGAGATTCGCAAATGTATTTGCCGGCGGCGAAATGTGTAAATTCCCAGCAAATTCGTGACAGTCGAATTTATTTGCCGATCACTACTTAAACTATATAGTTTTGAATATTTTTCTGTATACATAAAACCACATCACAATGCTGGGGACCATGCTGCCTGTCAGTAGAGATGTCGCGAACTGTTCGCCGGCGAACTTGTTCGCGCGAACATCGGGTGTTCGCGCTCGCCGGAAGTTTGCGAACGTCGCGCGACGTTCGCCATTTTGGGTTCGCCATTGTTGGCGCTTTTTTTTGCCCTCTCACCCCAGACCAGCAGGTACATGGCAGCCAATCAGGAAGCTCTCCCCTGGACCACTCCCCTTCCCTATAAAAACCGAAGCCCTGCAGCGTTTTTTCACTCTGCCTGTGTGTGCTGAAGAGATAGTGTAGGGAGAGAGCTGCTGCCTGTTAGTGATTTCAGGGACAGTTGAAAGTTTGCTGGCTAGTAATCGTTTTGATACTGCTCTGTTATTGGAGGGACAGAAGTCTGCAGGGGTTTGAGGGACATTTTAGCTTAGGTAGCTTTGCTGGCTAGTAATCTACCTTCTACTGCAGTGCTCTGTATGTAGCTGCAGTGGGCAGCTGTCCTGCTTCTGATCTCATCTGCTGACTGCTGCAATAACAGTAGTCCTTGTAAGGACTGCTTTTATTTATTTTTTTGTTGTTTTACTACTACTACTACTACTACTATAAGAGCCCAGTGCTATTAGTCTAGCAGTGTTGGGGAGTGGGACTGGTGTGCTAATCTGCTGCTCCTAGTAGTTCAGCAGCACCAACTTTAATTTTTTTTTTTAATATTCATTTTTTTTTATTTTACTTTTTTTTATTTTACTACCGCTGTAGTAGTGTATAAGTTGACCTTTTAGGCATTATTTGCCCTGTAGGCATTATTTGCACAGTGTTTTCTTCAACCCGCCATCTAGCTGTGTGACCTTGTTCACATTCTGTCTAAATATCCATAATATTACCGTCTCCAGAAAAAACACCGGAGTGACTTTTTTCAAGCAGCCATAATATATTTTACGTAATCCGTATCCACCGCTGTAGTAGTGTATACGTTGACCTTGTAGGCATTATTTGCACACTGTTTTCTTCAACCCGCCATCTAGCTGTGTGACCTTGTTCACATTCTGTCTAAATATCCATAATATTACCGTCTCCAGAAAAAACACCGGAGTGACTTTTTTCAAGCAGCCATAATATATTTTACGTAATCCGTATCCACCGCTGTAGTAGTGTATACGTTGACCTTGTAGGCATTATTTGCACACTGTTTTCTTCAACCCGCCATCTAGCTGTGTGACCTTGTTCACATTCTGTCTAAATATCCATAATATTACCGTCTCCAGAAAAAACACCGGAGTGACTTTTTTCAAGCAGCCATAATATATTTTACGTAATCCGTATCCACCGCTGTAGTAGTGTATACGTTGACCTTGTAGGCATTATTTGCACAGTGTTTTCTTCAACCCGCCATCTAGCTGTGTGACCTTGTTCACATTCTGTCTAAATATCCATAATATTACCGTCTCCAGAAAAAACACCGGAGTGACTTTTTTCAAGCAGCCATAATATATTTTACGTAATCCGTATCCACCGCTGTAGTAGTGTATACGTTGACCTTGTAGGCATTATTTGCACACTGTTTTCTTCAACCCGCCATCTAGCTGTGTGACCTTGTTCACATTCTGTCTAAATATCCATAATATTACCGTCTCCAGAAAAAACACCGGAGTGACTTTTTTCAAGCAGCCATAATATATTTTACGTAATCCGTATCCACCGCTGTAGTAGTGTATTCGTTGACCTTGTAGGCATTATTTGCACAGTGTTTTCTTCAACCCGCCATCTAGCTGTGTGACCTTGTTCACATTCTGTCTAAATATCCATAATATTACCGTCTCCAGAAAAAACACCGGAGTGACTTTTTTCAAGCAGCCATAATATATTTTACGTAATCCGTATCCACCGCTGTAGTAGTGTATACGTTGACCTTGTAGGCATTATTTGCACACTGTTTTCTTCAACCCGCCATCTAGCTGTGTGACCTTGTTCACATTCTGTCTAAATATCCATAATATTACCGTCTCCAGAAAAACACCGGAGTGACTTTTTTCAAGCAGCCATAATATATTTTACGTAATCCGTATCCACCGCTGTAGTAGTGTATACGTTGACCTTGTAGGCATTATTTGCACAGTGTTTTCTTCAACCCGCCATCTAGCTGTGTGACCTTGTTCACATTCTGTCTAAATATCCATAATATTACCGTCTCCAGAAAAAACACCGGAGTGACTTTTTTTAAGCAGCCATAATATATTTTACGTAATCCGTATCCACCGCTGTAGTAGTGTATACGTTGACCTTGTAGGCATTATTTGCACACTGTTTCTTCAACCCGCCATCTAGCTGTGTGTATTATCGTTTCCAGAAAAACCAACTGAGTTTTTGTTGTTGTTGTTGTTTTTTAAAAAATAATGCCAGGCAAAGGCAGGCCGCCACGCAGAGGCCGTGCTAGGGGCCGTGCTGCTATGCAATCCTGTGGCCCTAGCAAATTGCCCAGTTTTAAAAAGCCAATGACCCTGAACTCCCAAAATGCTGAAGAGGTAGTTGACTGGCTTACACAGCACACCCCATCCTCTACCGTTTCTAACTTTACCACAACATCCTCCTCATCCTCCACTGCTATGGCCACCCCACGTAACACTTCCTCCACCACCGGTGCCCCTTCTTCACTGGGGTCAGAGGAGTTATTTTCCCATGAGTTTCTTGAACTGAGTAATGCGCAACCATTATTGCCAGAAGAAGATGAAGGAGATGAGGACCTTACACCAGATTTAATTCTGGCAGAGAACACGACAGAGATGGACATAATGAGTGATGAGGAGGAGGTCCCCGCTGCTGCTTCCTTCTGTGATGTGTCAGAAGAAATTGATGCATCTGAGGAGAATGATGATGAGGAGATTGATGTTTTGTGGGTGCCTAGTAGAAGAGAGCAAGAGGAGGGTAGTTCAGATGGAGAGACGGAGAGTCAGAGAGGCAGTAGGAGAATAAGACTTAGAAGAAGCAGGGAGGACAGCCCGCAGGGATCAGTAGGGCAACAACATGTATCGGCACCTGTGTTCAGCCGGCCAACGCACCCGCCATTGCCGCCAATGCCGCCAACTTCTACTGTTACCGCCAGATCGCACACTTCCAAAAAGTCAGCAGTGTGGGATTTTTTTAATGTGTGTGCCTCTGACAAAAGCATTGTAATTTGCAATGAGTGCAGTCAGAAACTGAGCCTTGGTAAGCCCAACAGCCACATAGGTACAACTTCTATGCGAAGGCACATGAGCGGCAAGCACAAAGCACTTTGGGAGCAACACCTCAAAGGCAACAGGCAAACTAAAAGCCACACTCCTTCTGGTCCAGCATCTTACTGCTCTACCTCTGCTCTCCTTGACCCGTCTGAACCACCCTCCACTCCGCCTTCCACCTTGACCACCTGTTCCCATTCCCAGTCATCTGCCACCAGCCAAGTTTCTGTGAAGGCCATGTTTGAGCGTAAGAAGCCAATGTCTGACTGTCACCCCCTTGCCCGGCGTCTGACAGCTGGCTTGTCTGCACTCTTAGCCCGCCAGCTTTTACCATACCAGCTGGTGGACTCTGAGGCCTTCCGCAAATTTGTAGCAATTGGGACACCGCAGTGGAAGGTACCCAGCCGCAATTTTTTTTCTAAAAAGGGAATACCACACCTGTACCAACATGTGCAGAGCCAAGTTACCGCATCTCTGTCACTTAGTGTTGGGCCAAAGGTCCATATGACTACTGACGCATGGTCCTCCAAGCATGGTCAGGGCAGGTATGTCACCTACACTGCCCACTGGGTGAACTTGGTAATGGCTGGGAAGCAGGGAATGGGTAGCTCAACAACAACAGTGGAGTTGGTGTCACCGCCACGGATTGCACGCGGTTCTGCCACCACCTCTACTCCTCCATCGTTCTCTACCTCGTCTTCTTCTTCTTCTTACTCTGCTGCTGGGTCCTCCTTCTCCTCCTCCACACCTGTGCACCCCCAGCTCCCCCTAGGCTATTCGACGTGCCAGGTACGCCGTTGTCACGCTGTCTTGGGGATGACGTGCCTGGAAAGCAAAAACCATACCGGATCTGTACTCCTGTCATCTCTGCAGTCACAGGCCGATCGGTGGCTGACCCCACACCAACTGCAGATCGGAAAAGTGGTGTGTGACAATGGAAGCAATCTGTTGGCAGCGTTGAGACTAGGCAATTTAACACATGTGCCCTGCATGGCACATGTGTTAAATTTAATAGTCCAACGTTTTGTCTCCAAGTACCCAGGATTCCAGGACGTTCTCACCCAGTCCAGAAAGGTGTCGGCCCATTTCAGACGTTCCTACACAGCCATGGCACGCCTTGCTGACATTCAGCAGCGCTACAACATGCCAGTCAGGCGTTTGATTTCTGACAGCCAGACTCGCTGGAATTCAACGCTCCTTATGTTGGAACGTCTGCTGCAACAACAAAGGGCCGTCAACGAGTACCTTTTTGAACTGGGTGGTAGGACTGGATCTGCACAGCTGGGGATTTTTTTCCCCCGTTACTGGGTGCTTATGCGCGATGCCTGCAGGCTCATGCGACCTTTTGAAGAGGTGACAAATATGGTCAGTCGCACCGAAGGCACCATCAGCGACCTAATACCCTTCGCTTTATTCCTGGAGCGTGCCGTGCGACGAGTGACAGATGAGGCTGTAGACCAGCGTGACGAGGAGCTGGAAGCGCACGATTTCTGGTCGGAATCACCAGAACGAACCCAGGCACCTGCTGCAACGCAGGGAGAGGTGCCAGAAGTGGAGTCAGAGGAGGAAGGTGGCTTTGTGGAGGAGGAGGAGGAGGACCAACAGGAGCAGGCTTCCCAGGGGGCTAGTGGTGACCTTTTGGGGACCCCTGGTCTTGTACGTGGCTGGGGGGAGGAGACCGTGGATGATGCAGTCCTTGATAATGAGGAAGCGGAGATGGATAGCTCTGCATCCAACCTTGTGAGAATGGGGTCTTTCATGCTGTCATGCCTGTTGAAGGACCCCCGTATCAAGAGGCTTAAGGAGAAGGACCTGTACTGGGTCGCAACGCTACTAGACCCTCGGTACAAGCATAAAGTGTCAGAAATGTTACCAACATACCACAAGTCCGAAAAGATGCGGCATTTACAAACCAGCCTGCAAAACATGTTGTACAATGCTTTTAAGGGTGATGTCACTTCAGGAACTCATCAACATTCCAGGGGCAGAGGTGCCAGTAATCCTGCCACGAGCACACCTGCAAGGACAAAGCCCTTTGGCCAGTCTGTAACGTCAGACATGCAAATGTTTTTCTGTCCAAGGCAGCGCCACAACCCTTCTGGATCCACCCTCAAAGAACGCCTCGACCGGCAGGTAGCGGACTACCTGGCATTAACTGCAGATATCGACACTCTGAGGAGCGATGAACCCCTGGACTACTGGGTGCGCAGGCTTGATCTGTGGCCAGAGCTGTCACAATTTGCCATGAACCTCTTGTCTTGCCCAGCCTCAAGTGTGCTCTCAGAAAGGACCTTCAGTGCAGCAGGAGGGATTGTAACTGAGAAGAGAACTCGCCTAGGTCACAAAAGTGTCGATTACCTGACCTTTATTAAAATGAATGAGGGGTGGATCTCGGAGGGTTACTGCACGCCGGAAGACTTGTTCTGACTTCTATGCAGCTGTCCTTCTCTTCAAGCCTCATGACTCCACATACAGCTGTCCTTTAGCGTCCTCCTCCTCCCTCCGCCACCGTTACAAACTAGGGTGCAAACCCTACTGGTTTAATTTTTTCTGGCCTCTGTGCTTCAGTGGCTGCAACCAAAAAAACTGGGCAAACAATGTCTACAAGGTCAACGTATGGCAAAAAATGACTATTTTCAGCATTTATATGGCATATTTTTTCTGGCAACTGTGCTTCAGTGGCTGCGTCCAAAAAAATGCATATTTTCTGCATTTATATGGCATAATTTTTCTGGCCTCTGTGCTTCAGTGGCTGCAACCAAAAAAATGCATATTTTCAGCATTTATATGGCATAATTTTTCTGGCCTCTGTGCTTCAGTGGCTGCAACCAAAAAAAATTATATTTTCAGCATTTATATGGCATAATTTTTCTGGCCTCTGTGCTTCAGTGGCTGCAACCAAAAAAATGCATATTTTCAGCATTTATATGGCATAATTTTTCTGGCCTCTGTGCTTCAGTGGCTGCAACCAAAAAAATGCATATTTTCAGCATTTATATGGCATAATTTTTCTGGCAACTGTGCTTCAGTGGCTGCGACCAAAAAAATGACTATTTTCAGCATTTATATGGCATATTTTTTCTGGCCTCTGTGCTTCAGTGGCTGCGGCCAAAAAAACTGGGCAAACAATGCCTACAAGGTCAACGACGTTGACTTTGTAGGCATTGTTTGCCCAGTTTTTTTGGCCGCAGCCACTGAAGCACAGAGGCCAGAAAAAATATGCCATATAAATGCTGAAAATAGTCATTTTTTGCCATATACGTTGAGTCAACGTATGGCAAAAAATGACTATTTTCAGCATTTATATGGCATATTTTTTCTGGCCTCTGTGCTTCAGTGGCTGCGGCCAAAAAACTGGGCAAACAATGCCTACAAGGTCAACGACGTTGACCTTGTAGGCATTGTTTGCCCAGTTTTTTTGGCCGCAGCCACTGAAGCACAGAGGCCAGAAAAAATATGCCATATAAATGCTGAAAATAGTCATTTTTTGCCATACGTTGACTCAACGTATATGGCAAAAAATGACTATTTTCAGCATTTATATGGCATATTTTTTCTGGCAACTGTGCTTCAGTGGCTGCGACCAAAAAAACTGGGCAAACAATGCCTACAAGGTCAACGTATGGCAAAAAATGACTATTTTCAGCATTTATATGGCATATTTTTTCTGGCAACTGTGCTTCAGTGGCTGCAACCAAAAAAACTGGGCAAACAATGTCTACAAGGTCAACGTATGGCGAAAAATGACTATTTTCAGCATTTATATGGCATATTTTTTCTGGCAACTGTGCTTCAGTGGCTGCAATCAAAAAAACTGGGCAAACAATGTCTACAAGGTCAACGTATGGCGAAAAATGACTATTTTCAGCATTTATATGGCATATTTTTTCTGGCAACTGTGCTTCAGTGGCTGCGTCCAAAAAAACTGGGCAAACAATGCCTACAAGGTCAACGTATGGCAGTTGTTTAAAGAGAACAGTAGATTACTAGCCAGCAAAGCTACCTAAGCTAAAATGTCCCTCAAATCCCTGCAGACTTCTGTCCCTCCAATACAGAGCAGTATCAAGCAGATTACTAGCCAGCAAACTTACTATCATCTGTCCCTGAAATCACTAACAGCTCTCCCCCTACACTATCTCTTCCAAGCACACACAGGCAGATTTTTCAGATACATTTTTGCCCTTGATCCCCCTCTGGCATGCCACTGTCCAGGTCGTTGCACCCTTTAAACAACTTTAAAATCATTTTTCTGGCCAGAAATTTTTTTTTTAGATGTTAAAGTTCGCCTTCCCATTGAAGTCTATGGGGTTCGCGAACCGTTCGCGAACCGCTCGCGTTTTTGCGCAAGTTCGCGAATATGTTCGCAAACTTTTTTTCCGACGTTCGCTACATCCCTACCTGTCAGGGGGCCTATCAGCTCCAGTCTGGACCAAGGAGGAAGCCCAGGGGTCAAAGTCCAACTCGAGGTACAATTAGGGGTAAAGCAGTATCTAAATCCAAATCCAGGAAAAAGGTCTTAAGGCAGGCAGAATAGGAGCGAAGTCAAAGTTCAAACAAGGTCAAAAGTCCAAAAAGCAGTGTAACATGGAACTCACCAAACAATTTCTATTTGAACCATCGTCCTAGGTGTCCTCTTATTCGAATTTGGCACCAGTTCTTGACGTCGTCATGCCTGCTTTCCGATGCTGGCGTCACTAGGCCAGCGCCACTACCCACGTGGGACTGATTGGCGCCGCCATCTTGGATTCTTCATCGCCGGGGAAGGACGCGACGCCCGGCATTCCTGACACTGCCCTTTCCAATAAGGCATTGGACAGTGAACTGGGAGCCACGTATGTGCACACATTTTCTATTTGGACATAAAAACACCTGCATATATTTTCCATAAGTGAGAATCTGAGAATAAGGCTAAAAAAACAACCAAAGGCTAAAATGAATCCCTTGATGAAAAGAAATGGCAACATTTACTCAACTGTATGAGAGAGGGTAGGAAAAGAAGTCTCTGTTATCAGAGTGTTAATGAAAGAAATTTTCATACAGTTGGGTATCTGTTGCCCATTTCTTGTCATCATTTTAGCATTTGGTTGGTCTTTTCAGCCTTATTCTTGGATTGGAGAAAGGCAAGGTGCAATTGACAAATTTCCCTCCTTCAGTATGGATTATTACAGAGGGGTTTGAAAACAAGGGCAATCTGGATATTACTGACCCAGGGTCTGAGATGCATTGCTGATATCTGTACGTACAGTATATTCAAGGATAGTAATTTGGAGCCTTAAGTCTTTAAGAGAAGAAAAGTAATTTGTAGTCCACAATGGTGGATTTATGGTGGGAATGTGGGTAGCAAAATAAAGGAGTGGAGAAGGTGAAGTGCTCAGGCGGAGTATCCTTTTAGTGTTATGCCAGATTGTGAGCATTATGCAGACTCTGGTTAAGCCTGTGTTTATTATACAGCCATAATAAATCTGTTGCAGTATATGTAACAGGCCTTCTTGCCTAAAAAGCCATAATACAGTAAATTTATCAGGCAAGATAACTTAGGAAGCAGTATTTTATAATCAGCATAAGGTTAGCATAAGGTGTGATTTTAAGACATGAGCTCATAAGAGTTAACACCACCTACTGGAAGAGTTTACCTGGAGTGTCCCTCAGATAGTCCATGTATAGCCAAAGATAGGCTGGCATAGTATAGTCCTTAGAAATGGAACTCCACAAAAACACAACTTAAGCTTTTTGAAAAGTAAACATAATTTCAAGCAACTTTGCAATATATATTAATTAAAAAATATGCAGACTTTACATGGTTTTTAATGGTTTCTGACATTTCCCTAAGCCTAGCCCCCTGCTCTCCTGCTGATTTCAAATGATGCAGAAAGAGAAGAACTGTTAAACAGCTGGATTTCAGCATAGAAAATGGCATTTATTCATACTTTTTGAAGAAACAGGTAACTGTGATGGGTATATTAGGGGTTGATGTATTATGTGGGCCTCTTGATCAAATTTTGACTTGTAAGCCGGAGTTCCCCTTTAGTGTTCTTGTTCCTCCAGGTTGCAATCCAGTAGGGTTGATGGTTCCATAAAAGTCCAAAGGCAATAATGGGAGGAATGTTGGTCTCTGGGACTCACTTCCATAGTCGAATATGGTGGCTTTTGCTTTTGGTGGGTTAGACCAATGGTGCCAGGTGGTTCCTAAAACTACACCCCTTTCTTAGATCATAATCCCTATCTTATCCATTGTATTTTCAAAGCTCTTTCTCTCAGAAGGAGGATGCTATTTTATCCATGTGTCTAATAACCTTTCTGGGCTGTAGGTATAAAGCAACAGGAAAGGTATGGACAGGAAATATGCAGCAGGGGATTGAGATTCCATATTGAAATGTGTTAGATTTTAGCAGACAGAATGGCACCCGTGACTCCTTCAAGGATTACTAACCTGAAAAACATGACAATGAATCACCCATATTGAATGAAGTTATTACTACAAGATAAATGGTGATAGCATACAAGTCCATGACAGCAGGGTCGAACTGGGGGGGGGGGTTCCCGAGCCCGACCCTCCCACAAATCCCCATCCAGACCGCAACCACCTTCTGCTTTTGACGTGACCAAGGCCAGAGACAGAGATCGGGCCAGCAAGGGCAGGGAGCAGGTCTGGGCCATAGGTGGACAGAACTGAAAAACCAGCTCAACTACCCCATACTGTCATGCAAGGTTTGGACTAGCCAGGGGCGCCCAGAAAAAACCTGGTGGGCCCTGCTGATCCGGTCTGACCCTGCATGACAGTATGGGGTACTTGAGCACAATCCACCAATTTCTTAACTTGCACAGGGTCTCTTTGTTGTAGATGACAGAGACCTGCAGCACCTATAGCTAGAGTGCTGCCTGCATTTGGCAGTACTGTATTCACAAGGGGTGGAAGTGGGGAGACACATAGGCACCCCCATAGGCAGCAGAAGATGGTTTTGGCTGGGGGGCGAAAGGTAGCATGCAGCATGACAATGATTAGCCACACCCACTTTTTATGATCACTCCACCTGTTTTACTATGTGCTTTCACTGAATTTTCAGAAAACCCAAACCATAGCAGAGGGGACAACATTTGCTTAAAGTCTGACCCAGGACAGCATGATATTAAGACTGTAACCCCTATATGTAATATAAGGCACTAAGTTTGCCCAGGAGCAGTAGCCCATGACATCAGAACTAATAGCAGGATGGCACAGATTACATGTACAAATAATTACATGTACAAATAACCCCAGGATTCATAGCAGGATGGCACAGTGGCAATTCCATGCATGGATTCCTCCATAACTCATAGCAGGATGGCACAATGGCAATTCTGTGTTAATGACAGGGCTGGTCTGTGCCCCCAGTGCTGCTCTCTGCATCTCACAATGAATTTTTTTTTATCCAGTATCAGTTGCAGAGTGCAGCTAGACCCAGAGTCTATGTAAATATCCCCCACTTTCTTCCCAAAACATACAGAAGCCTGTTCCATTCAATAAGGTTGTTTTTTTTTACGATTTTGTCAAATTCTGTTGTAAATCATTAAATATGAAAATCTTATGTCATGTGTCGTCGAATAAAAAAATATCATTAAACACTATGGGAGAGAAAAAAATACATTGAATTGAGAGAGGTGTTTTCTAATTGAATTAAAAATGAGTCTTAATCTGAAAGGTTCATGTACATTTTGAGAGAACTGTGATGAATGTGAACAGTGAGCTGTGGCAAAGCAAACAAAACCATTGAACTGTTGATAAGAAGGGATTATGAAAATGAATGATTATTTAATGATACTATCTTATGAAAATGGGAAAATTCTCCCAAAATAGTGCAGCAAAGTTGTTAAAAAGTAGCCACTTTTGACAGCTTGTATATTTACATACCTGGGGATATTTTGCTTTCTGTCTCGCAGTTTAAGGAACTCAATCTGGATCCAGTGATACAATGGATGCAGGACAAATGCAAAAGCTGGGGCACCTAACCAGTCAACCCAGCAGGCAAAATCCACCTTATTAAAATGTTCATACTACCTAAAATGCTGTACATCCAATGGCACTCTTCAGCCTACAGACCTAAAGCAGTGTTTACCAAAATAAATGCACTTTTTGGCAAATTTATATGGGGGAACCTCAAGAGCTAGACTGCGTTTAACTGCACTAATGAAACTAAGAGATAAAGGGGATATGGTTCTCCCAGACACCTAACTGTATTACATTGCAGACCAGCTAACACATATTTCCCCAATTAAACACCAGGAACTATCCCGCCATTATACCATCTGTGGGAGACCATAACTGGTTATGCTAACTCTCTGTGGCAGGCTCTGCTAAACAAGAAACGCCGTAAACTCATCTCATCTCATCCCTGGTCATGCTGCAGATGAAAATACTAAACCAAGCACACAAGATAACACGGTACAATCATTACCTACCACAAACACCCTTTTGGGGTAACACAGAATTCCCTGATTTGGCCTCACTAAATCCTCCAGGAGCCTGGCTTACTACTCTTGGGGATACCAGGTTAGACCCAAACATATCTTTCATGAGGCGAGACAACTCCCCACTTCCCAATGGTTCACGTATCACAGGCTAAAGACGGCCCTGACTAGGCAATCCAGAAGGAAACTTATTACACTAGCTAGCTCACCCACTGTGGACATCTTACTGAACACTAACCAATATGGTAAACTATCGACCTTATACAAACAACGCCACAAATCAATGCAAACTGGCCTTGAAATCCCTGGTAGAGCAGCATGAGAAGGGGATGTAGGTACAATTACAGACGCCCAATGGGACTGGATGCTAAGCACGCCTCTTATAGTCTCCATCTCCCAAAGGCATAGACTGCTGCAACTGTACCTGATACATAGGGCCTATTACACAGCACAGATGCTACATGCCATGAAAGCTTTGCACTCCCATTATGTGTTGGATGCAACAGCGAGGTAGCCACTTTGGTGCACACTTTATGGAGCTGTGCATGCGATGCCAGAGCCTGTCTCCTCACGCTAGACCTGGACATTACCTTGGACAAGTATACAAACATCTTCATTACTAAAGCTCTGTTCCAAGCTAGGAGACTGATTACTCTCCATTGGAAGGATAGTTCCCTACCTTTAAGCAGTTACACTTAGCCATGGACGACGAAGCAGCAAATTTATACAAATCTGAGACCGCTGGACTTTAAGCCTCAACACCACAGCCCCTTCCCCCCCAGTGGCAATTAAGGTACTTTAGTTACCAGTGATAGCAGATAAATTTACCATCCCAGAACATACCCTATGCTAGCAGAGGCACAAAATATAGGTTACTATTCTTTTAATGTTTACTCTAAGGTGTATGGTCATATGTATGTTTTGTTTGTTTTTCAATAAAGCCTCTTTGAGCAAAAAAAAAAGTAGCCGTGTTTGTATAGCTATCATTTATCTGTACTGTATATTTTACATTCAGTTGAAGGGGACATCATAGCAGAAGCATGAAGCATATACCATTGCAACTCCACTATCCCCTTATAGATAAGACTGGGTCCCCAGTTACATAGGGGCAAATTCACTAAGATTCGTAGTTGCACCAGGCGTAACTTCGCCGCACTTCGCCACACTTCGCCAGGCGTAGTTTCGCCAGCGCTTCGCAAATTCACTAAAATCCGAAGTTGCGCTCAGGGGTAGCGTAAGGTTGCAAAGTTGCGCTAGCGTTGATTCGCTAAGCGAAGCGAAGTTACGCTAGCGATGGTTAGTTAGCATACTGCGCCAAATTCAAATTTCAATGGAGGAATACGTATCAGCACTCCAAATGCCTAGAAAACCTTCAAAACATCAAATAAAAATTTTATTTTGCCCTACACATGTGCCCACTGTCTAGGTAAGTTGCCATAAGTCAGGAAATGTATGGGGGGAAGGAGGGGAGCCCCAAAAAAATTTACGATCTTTTTCAGCCTATCACCCATAATGTAGAAAACACGCCAGCGTTTTTTGGGACTTAGAAAAAATTTTGACTTTTTTTGAAGCAATCCCTATCTACTCTATTGCGCTTCGCCTGGTCTGAGGTGGCGAAGGAAGTCTAGCGTAAAAGGTAGCGTTCAGTACACTGCGCGCGTTAGTGAATTTGCGTAGTTACGTCCGTAGCGATAATTCGCCAGGCGTAAGGGTGCGAAGTAACACTAGTGAATCTACGCCAGCGTTCGTTAGTGAATTTGCGCAGTAACGAAAATGCCAAATGCTAGCGAAGTAACACTAGCGTTCGGTGCTTCGGCGCTTAGTGAATTTGCCCCATAGTGATTAGTAACAAGTGTCAGTGTTGAAGAGATCAGGATACCCAATACATCTGTAGAAAACTCTTATGATCAGGTTGCTTTTATCGACATGCCATTGCTATGTATGTTATTGCTATTATTATCCTAAATAGATTCCCTCTAAAAATAAGTATGACCTTCAAACCACCTTTGAAATGTTTACTCCATCATCTATTATATATTTGACATAGTATTCTCTTTTTTTAGATTTTGTTCATGCATGTGTGTATCATTATGTTACCATCAGAATAAAAATAAAATTTTTTCAAACTGAGTTTCATGAACATCAGCCAGGGCTTCAGTAACTCACCCCCAGGCATTTCCAGCCTGTGGCTTCCAGTACAATAGATTCAACAGCCTCCTAGGCTTGTTCATTTTGCCCAGAATAATAATAGTGACTTTAATGTTATTTGCAAAGCCATGTATGTGTTGTGGATATAAAATATATGCATTCTTAGAAAACTTGCATGCCTTTTAATATGTTTACATACATTTTGTAGTAATGAGAAGGCAGATCAAATAATATTCCATAAACAGTTTCAGACAGAAAGAGACAGGCTATAGGCACCAGTGGGTTTTTATCTGCTGTCAAAATTAGAGATTTTATTAAGTGGTTAGGAATGGCGACATAGCTACTAATAACTTTTGTCAGTTTCTGTGATATAGTGACAGCCTTAGTAAAAATCAAACTTGTATATTTTTGTTCCCTGTGTATCAGAGCACTGTCCTCCCAGCATGAATCCTGCATGCTATGGACACCAGCAGCTCATTAATAGTATTTATGTCCCATTAAACGCATCCTTTTTGAAACACTTTTGTGGGACTTTGTGGCAGGAGCATTGTGTGTGTCAAGGTAATGTGAAGACACACTGCCATTAGGATGACACCTCTTATAGGTATCAACACTTAAAAGAGAACCAAACCCTTTTTATTAAAATCCTGTACCCCCTATCCTACATAGACCCCCCTCCCTGCTCCCCCCCCCCAGCCTAGCTGTCACCCCTGGTAAATGCCCCAAACTCTTTACTTACCCCTCGGTGCAGATTAAGGGCATCGGAGTTCACACACGCCATCTTCTTCGGTAATCTTCCGGCGATTCAGCAATTTCCGTGGCTTATTGTGCATGCGTTGTTGTTCGGGAATGGAAGATGGCGTAAACTGCAAATGTGCCGATACCCATATCTCTTCCCAAAGATTACTGAAGAGAAGAAGATGGAACCCGTGAACTCTGATGCCCTGAATCTGCAACGAGGGGTAAGTAACGAGTTAGGGGCATTTACCAGGGGTAACAGCTATTCTGGGGGGGGGAGCAGGGAGGGGGGTCTGTGTAGGGTAGGGTATTTTAATAAAAAGGGTTTGGTTCTCCTTTAAGGGCCATGTTACTGACTGGTTTGACCCTGGCCTGTTATTCTGACTATACTCCTGGCTCCTGATTCTGTACTGCACTGTCTGACTGGTACTGAACCAGCCTGGCAATCCTGGCTTCACTCTTGGTTCCTGATTCTGTACTGCACTGTCTGATTATTACTGTCCCTGCCACTTCCACAACTGCACTTAGTTCCCCGTCCCCTGTAAATGTTACAGTTCCCTTTCCTGCCCAGAACTTCCCCCTTGCTCCTCTCACTCTAAGACCGTGTGGCTTCCAAATAGCGGAGGGCTCCTCCCGAAGCAAAAGCGTGAGCCGAGACCGGGACCTTTGGGTTAGTTCTGAGTTTTCGAATACCATATGTTACAATTAGGTTAAAATTAGAAAACGATAAATGATAAATAATGTCTAGCACCAAAGTGGCTAATAAAGGGTGCCTGTGGGGAGGTACTGGCATGGCGACACAGGGTAGGATACTGTCACTGAAGGAGAGCTGGAAAATAAGTGGAAGTTGCTTATCCTCCTCCTTTTTCAACATCACAATCACCTGGAGTGCAGGGTATTGGCAGTGTGTCTGGTCTCCCATAATAGTGACCAATCATCACCCCCCAATCATTGCATTTTTATGTTATATTGTATTTTATTACTCAAGTGTTTTGAGGAACTTATTTTTATACTTAAAATTGTTTCATTTGTACTATTATTTGAAGTGTTTTTGTCACAGCTGCTGGCGGGTAATTGAGTTTGGTCCTTGCCATTTGGGTCTTGTCAATAGGGTTTCTCTTTACGTGCCCACTGCTCCTGTGGTGGCTGGCATCTGGGGTAATCTAGGTTTTTTTATAACATGGCAAGGACGGGTTATCAGTTTAAACTAACCATGGTTTAATAAAGTTGTGACCAACCACCACCCATTAAAGTGAAAAAGTGTCTGTTTTTTTTAATTACTAATGGTAACTAAATATGTTTCAATAGGAATGTTTTGGTTACATGCATTCCACTGTCTCCCCACATTTACTGTCTTGTTTCGATTTCATATCACCCTTCACATATTTGACTTTCTTAATGTTGACAATATACCAAAAGACAAGATGCAGTAATCTCTTGAATCCAGCTTTGAGTAATTGGCATGGTGCAGTCACACAAGCAATAAGGTCACTCCCTGTACAATTATAGGGATATGATGGATGTGCCTTTTGGTGTTGTGGAGTCAATTCATCCAGCTTGCTATGCCCCACAGACAAAATATGATGCCAAAGAACGTAGGCCTATAAACATTAACCATCTAGTCTAGTTGTATGGTTGTTGCAGTTATTATGTTTTCAAACATTACCATGTACAGGTGCCCTCCATCATTTTTTCCACCATGACCATACATTTATTAACTGTAGCTTGGTTCCCTAGGCCATTTCAAAAAATATTGTATCTCTGTTGTGAAAGTCCTTTTCAAACAACTACATTTGTATAGTTATCTGAAAACTGCAAAACTGCAAAACAAAAAAATATAGTATATGTATTTTACTATCAAAGAGTAGCTGAATGAGAGGCTAGGTAGTATGTGAGCTCACAGAGAACTGACAGGCTAACCAGAGGCAAGTGGCTGCCGTCCCCTGGGGAGAACTAAATAACACAATTTAATCCTGTAACACATGGGTGAGAGAGAAGGTTGCTAAACTTCGAGATATGAGGCCAAAAGTTGAGGGAAAGCTGATATGTCTGGTTGCTTCCACAGTCCTGCTTGGTATGATTTCAGTATCCTTATCTTAACAGAGCTCCATCTGATTAATCACCTTTACCTACACAAAACTGAATGGACATGCTGCAAACACTAGAGGTGAGGAGCCAGAGTCCCACATGTTTATAAAAACAAATCATCTTTATTTATTCCTTGTATTAAGAAATTATTAAATCCATAGATTCAAGGGTGCCAGTTCTTGATGCTTGATGCCTTCTGAGAGGTGATACAGTAAGATGTAAAGAATTCATCAAGCACAGGAATAATAATGACCCATAGAAAACCTACATTAATGGCCACAATGACTGGAAAAATAGATAATAATTCTCATCAGACACAAATAGCATAGTAGAGATACCAGCTCTTATGAAAATAAGCTTAAATAAGAAACAAATGAAATGGACAGGAGATCTTGCTATACATAATGGTTATGTTATACCTGAGTTAGTCCAGAATTAAATGGTGCTTGATGATACCATAGTTCTGAGTATGAGTTTTTTATTATTATTATTATTGCTTTCCTGCTATAAACTCACTCATCATGTTTTACATATAAATTGATTTAAAACAATGGGGCAGATTTACTAAGGAGGGAAGTGGCTAACGCTAGTGGCAATTCACTAGCGTGAGCATCCGCAGGGACATCTCCAATTTACTAACAGGCGCCAATTTGCTAGCGGAAAAAAGACCGTCACTAGCGTTCATTCACACTCAATCACCAGGATGACTTTTCGCTCTGGCAAACGGACCTTACTTCGCAAATTCACTAAAATGCGGATTTTACTGAACGTTACCTCTTTCGCCAGAGTTGCTTTCGCCACCTCAGACCAGGCAAAGTGTTATAAAGCAGCTAGATCTTCCTCAATCTTTTGTCACTTACATCATATTTTGTGAACTGAAAATGCATCAAAGTTCAACTTTTCCTTTTTTCAGTGTGATTGCCTGCAAAAGTCCTAACTTAAACTTTTTTTTGGGGAACCTTTTTTTTCCTAACATATGGCACATTCATTTTACAATGGACTTGTGTGTGGGGCATTGTATAAATTCTCTTGTTTTTATTAAGGTTCCCTGAACATTTGTAATAAAAAGTGCAGGCCTGGATTTGCGGCGAGGCCACATAGGCATGGGCCTAGGGCGGCATAAATTAAGGGCGGCATGCCGCCCAGCCACAGTGGTAGTTTGCGATGTTCTGGAGCACAACGCGCTATAGACGCTTAGTGCTCCAGTGCGAAAAGATGCGTATGTGCACAATTCTACGGCGGGAAGGGGGTGCCGGAGGACACTGGCCTCCGGGAGCCGTGAGGAGAAATCCACCCCTGAAAAAGTGGTAACTTCAAGCATTTATAATAATGACCTCTATATAACTTTAAATTACCCACCGTATGCAAATTAACCTAAGTGCAAGATCACTAGCAAATTTTCGCTAGGCACAGCGTCCAGCATCCAGGCGCAACTTCGCATATTAGTGAATTAGCGTAGTGGTTGCAAATTTGCGCCTGGCGAAGTGGTGCAATGTGTGTGTGCCCTTTAGTGAATCTATCCCCATGAGAGAGTCTCATCCACTATTGATGGTTACACAGGTTCCAAGTTTGTTGAGTGACCCGCAGGCACTTTGGTCAGGTAGAAATTAAAAGGAGCTTATGTCCAACATCCACTGACAGCCAAGGACAAAATAGGCAATAGTAGTAGATTTCCCCAAAGTATGTCCATGACAATCTTCTGATGGCAATTAGGGTTTTGCCAATGTACATTTCCTTTCATACATTTCCCTGGAGCTTCTTCTACGGTTAAGTTTAGCGGAGAATGATGAACCGTACAGGTGCTCCACAAGGGGTTAGTTATGTCAGGAAAATAACTTTTCCATACCAGTGTTTAATATTAATAGACAGTTTTTTTATTCATGGCACCAAGGTTCTCTTTTTATCTACGACTCCCTTTTGTTCAGAGCCCCATGAGCCCAGTAAAATATATTTTATTGTACTGGTTCCTGTTGCATTTATAATCAAACTTCATTTACATGTGCTAAATTTCAAGCACAATTCAGTTACAAAAAAAACCACATAAAAATATAAAGGGGGTTAATATAACCAGTGCTCAGAGGATTCCTTTTATCCATTTCATTCACCATCCATTTCACGTTGATGTTTTCCCCTTCCCACCCCTCATTTGCATATGCAAATTAGGATTAGGATTCGGTTCGGTATTCGGCTGGATCTTTCGCAAAGGATTCGGGGGATTGGCCTAATTAATAATAGAGGATAATTACTTTCCCAACTACCAAAATATCATTAATTGATACTGGAATAGAATACATATTGTCTTCCATGTTGGTTAACAATATATCTGCAAACGTATCAGATTTAAAATGACCACAAATAACTGATATTATGGTCTATTAAAAGGTATTCTAACCAATAAAGTTGTTTGAAAGCATAACCTTCATACAGTAATGATGCTTCAGTCAAGGACGGATAGGAGATACTTATTCTAAATCAGTAAAAAGAGAGAAATAAAATGTACCTTAAATAGATTCCTAAATGGAAGTAGGTATTCCATTATCAGGAGGGCCTTAATTGCTTAGAGCAATTAGTGCTATCTGTTCTTGTAACTGCAGCTCACTGTCATCTAGAGAGAGACTCTACTCATTTAATGTGTTTATTTACTTGGGAGAAAGAAATTACACCTAATACAAACAGAAACATTTTACGTTTATATATTATAATAACGATAGCCTGTTCAGCATATGCAGAAGGGAAATGACCACACAACATGATATGTTTAATCATCAAAGAGTCCCTTCTATGATCTGTGTCTTTTGTATCCTTATGAATGGAACATTATTAGGTTCAAATATAGGCTCAAACTGCCTAATGCTAGCAATAGATTTTATTGGGATAAAATAGTAGATTACACCTAGGTGCAAAGTGACTGGGATCTGTTATCCAGAATGTTCGGGACCTGGGGTTTTCTGGATAATGGATCTTTCTGTAATTTGGTATCTTCATACCTTAAGCCTATTAGAAAATT
Organism: Xenopus laevis; assembly: GCF_017654675.1. NCBI lineage: Eukaryota > Metazoa > Chordata > Amphibia > Anura > Pipidae > Xenopus > Xenopus laevis. The sequence goes on from NC_054386.1 coordinate 83,206,019, forward strand.
ATGTGAACATTAAAGGGATCCTGTCATTGGAAAACATGTTTTTTTTTTAAACGTATCAGTTAATAGTGCTGCTCCAGCAGAATTCTGCACCGAAATCCATTTCTCAAAAGAGCAAACAGATTTTTTTATATTACATTTTGAAATCTGACATGGGGCTAGACATTTTGTCAATTTCCCAGCTGCCCCCAGTCATGTGACTTGTGCCTGCACTTTAGGAGAGAAATGCTTTCTGGCAGGCTGCTCTTTTTCCTTCTCAATGTAACTGAATGTGTCTCAGTGGGACATGGGTTTTTACTATTGAGTGTTGTTCTTAGATCTACCAGGCAGTTGTTATCTTGTGTTAGGGAGCTGTTATCTGGTTACCTTCCCATTGTTCTTTTGTTTGGCTGCTGGGGGGGAAAAGGGAGGGGTGATATCACTCCAACTTGCAGTACAGCAGTAAAGAGTGATTGAAGTTTATCAGAGCACAAGTCACATGACTTGGGGCAGCTGGGAAATTGACAATATGTCTAACAAAGAAATGGTCAAGTTTAATCACAGATCACAGATGAGAAAACTGAGAAAAGGGTCAGTTTCACAATAAGCAAAATATCCATCCCAAAAACAAGCAAAGTGACCAAAAGTGGACAAAATGTTTAATCAATCAAAAGGTCTTTCCCAGCATAGTAAAAAAGTGACCTACTGTAGGAATCTGGCAAAGTCACAAATTTAATGAGGTCAAGGGAGGCATTACATTCAGACTTCTCAGGTTGGAGAGTGGTAAACTTCTCACTAGTGACATTCCATATGTGTTTTCTTGACAGAAAACATTCAGACATGTAACTGCCTGTCCAGGGTTTTTTTTTTTCTATGTTTGGAAAATGAATTTTTTTCACCAAACCTTCTGTCAGTTGCTACAAGCCGCCCTTGTCGCCACCTTTCCCTCCACTTTTATTTGCACGTCTCGTTCGTGTGTCACCTTTGCTGAATTTCCAAAGTGTTATGACAGTAGATGCCTACACAGTCCATTCATTCTTGTAGCTGTCTATAGTTTACTTTTCTAGCCATCTGAATGCTGGAATGTACCTGCCAATAAGTTACAAGCTCTGAAGAACAGGCTGCCTTTTGAATTATATCATCTTATTTAAAGGAAAAGGAAAGTCATCTTGCACTTGGGGGTGCCAAATGTTAGGCACTTTGTGCAAAAATAATATACACGTAAATGCAAGTTATACACTAAATGGCAATGTGTTGGGAGTTTCCTTAAATGAGAAGGATCTAGGGGTCTTTGTAGATAACACGTTGTCTAATTCTGGGCAGTGTCATTCTGTGGCTACTAAAGCAAATAAAGTTCTGTCTTGCATAAAAAAGGGCATTAACTCAAGTTATGAAAACATAATTCTGCCTCTTTATAGGTCCCTGGTAAGGCCTCATCTGGAGTATGCAGTTCAGTTTTGGACTCCAGTCCTTAAGAGGGATATAAATGAGCTGGAGAGAGTGCAGAGACTAAGTGCAACTAAATTGGTTAGAGGGACGGAAGACTTAAATTATGAGGGTAGACTATCAAGGTTGGGGTTGTTTTCTCTGGAAAAAAGGCGCTTGCGAGGGGACATGATTACACTTTACAAGTACATTAGAGGACATTATAGACAAATGGCAGGGGACCTTTTTACCCATAAAGTGGATCACCGTACCAGAGGCCTCCCCTTTAGACTAGAAGAAAAGAACTTTCATTTGAAGCAACGTAGGGGGGTCTTCACAGTCAGGACAGTGATGTTGTGATGCTGATTCAGTTAATGACTATAAGAATGGGTTGGATGATTTTTTGGACAGACATAATATCAAAGGCTATTGTGATACTAAGCTCTATAGTTAGTATAGGTATGGGTATATAGAATTTAATTAAAAGTAGGGAGGGGTGTGTGTATGGATGCTGGGTTTTCATTTGGAGGTGTTGAACTTGATGGACTTCGTCTTTTTTCAACCCAATTTAACTATGTAACTATGTAACCCCCAAGTGAATGTATTTACTTACATGAAAGCCCAGGCCGGTGCTCCTATCAGCAGAAAACTGCACAAACCCAGTGTTATATCAGTGAGCACCACGGAGCGATTCTCTTCCGTCTTCTTCTTTCTTCAAATTTCCCAGGGCAAACGCATGTGCTAGAGTCGTGTGCGGGTCCATTTTTTGGGACCCGTACCCGCAACCTGCAATCCGCAACCCGGCATTCTTACCCCGCCCCGCAAGTACCTTATCCGCAACCCGCGACCCACTGACCATCAAGAATCAGGAAGTGCTGTCATTGTAAACCGGAAGTGACATTATCGAAAGAAGACGTGATCAGAAAAAAAGGCGTAAAACAGGAAGTGCTGTCATTGTAAATCGGAAGTGACGTCATCGGACGTAGACATGACCAGAAAAAAGTAGTCAATATCGCTATTGAGAAGACCAGACCCGCAAACCCGCAGAACCGCTGACCCACATCTTTACCCGCACCCGGAACATCGCAACCCGCTGCAGGACTCTGGCATGTGCAGTTGAACGAAAATAGACGACTTTTTTAGTTAAAAGAGAATTCAACCGTTTTAAAAAAAAACCCTATCCCCCACCCCACGTGGGTGCCTAACATTTGGCACCCCCAAGTGCACAAAGACTTTCCTTCTACTTTAATGCTGCTTAATGCGGCATTCTTGATTTCCTATAATTACATTGTTAATGCTAAATAAACTAGATTTTATATACACTGATGTGTAAATTCTATTTTTCTACCATTTAGCAAAGAAAATGTAAATGTATGGGCTGATTTTAATATAAATATTATATAAATGTCTGATTAAAATCCATTTTTCTGTATAAAAATCAAGGCAGGTTAAATGTAATATAGATGCCCACAGCACACTGAATAAGGGCAATATTTAATTATTGATGATTTCCTTGCATTTTAATATTGAAATGTAAAATAGTTTTAGCATTAACATGATTAATTTATTGTTCCTTTTTGATATTCTTTATATGTGTAAATCATTTCTCACTCTCTCCCCACTATAAAGAAGGGAGAAGATATTGCAGGAGGGTGCTTTTTTACAGTGCGACTGAGTAATAGTGGGGAGCGATATTGCAGTTAAAGGAGAAATAAAGCCTAACTAAATAAATAGGGTAGAAATGTTGTACATTATGTTTTGAGCTTCTGTACCAGCCCAAGGCAACCACAACCTTTGAGCAGTAAAGATCTGTGTCTCCAAAGATGCCCCAGTAGCTCCCCGTTTTCTTTTCTGCTGATTCACTGCACATGCTCTGTGCTGCTGTCACTTACTGAGCTTAGGGACCCACTCACAATATACAGTACACATAGAATAGAAATGTCGCAATATAAGGCTGATTAGTAATTAATACACATAATTACTACATGGCAGCACAGAAACCAGTGCAATTAGCATCAGAATTTAATTTTCTGCTTGATATTTTGCAACAACCCCTAAGCTTAGCTTCTCAACAGCTGCTCAGAGCCCACTGAGCATGTGAGTGTCACAGACACTTTCCAAGATGGTGACCCCCTGTGACATGTTAGAAGTCCTGGATCATTACTGCTATTGACAAGCTGAAACTTTAGGCTGGTGCAATAAGTTCACTAAATAAAATATGGCATTTTTAGTCTCATTCATTTTTAGGGTTTAGTTCTCCTTTAACAGGGCTAAGAAAAGATCATATTTAAGGAGGTACTCATGCATCACATAATTATTTATTTAAATGGAATCTGATATGATGCTTTATATGAACCAAATGTCTTGTCATTTCAAGCACTTGGTTCCTGCCTCCACCTGTTAATCACCATGGGCAGTAAATCTGTAAAAAATATCCCTTGTGCCATGAAGCAAATCAACTCATTTATGAAACAGTATTACATTTTACTGCTTTTCCCCTTCAACCTCCCCATAACTCATATCCAGTTGCATGTTACAGGCAATTATTGAGAGGTTGGGGAAAATGTATTGAAAATAAACTAAGGCTAATGGCACACTATGGGGCAGATTCACTAAAGGGCAAAGTGGCTAACGCTAGTGACATTTCGCCAGAAATCCCATCCGCAGGAAATTTGCCAATTTACTAACAGGTGTAGGCAACAATTTGCTAGCGAATGGGATCGTCGCTAGCGTTTGTTCACACTCTATCGCCAGGCGATTTTTCGCTCTAGCAAACGGGAGTAACGCTGCAAATTCACGCTAATTGCTAATTGCTAACATGCTAATTTTACTGAACGTTACCTCTTTCATCAGAGTTTCCTTTGCCACCTCAGACCACGTGAACTGCTAAAATGAAGCTACTGTACATCCTCCTCAATCTTATGTCAGTGACATCATATCCTGTCTGCCGGAAATGCATTAAAGTTGTAAAAACATTTTCAGTCCTGTTTCACTTCGCTGAAAAATACACCAAACGGTAAAAAAATTTGCTAAACGCATAGCCGCCAATGAGCGTCGAAACAATTTTGACGCGCAACAATATTGATGCAAGCGACAATGTTTATATGTGCGACTATTTTGTCCAAATGTGTTAAAATCAATGGGCGTCAAAATAATATTGACGTGCTAAAATTTATAAGCAAGTTGGGAAATGAGAAATTTCACAGTAAATCCATGCCTGGTGAATTTATTCGCCCATCACTACTGGCAAAGTGGTGTGAAGTATGGCAATTTATTCACTGACGACAATTTGCCCTTTATTGAATTTGCCCATATGTATTTTCCCCACCAGTGAAAAACTGAACAAATGTTATCATTTAGAAGACATTGGCACACTTTATCCTACTGAAATAACTAGTGCAGGGCCAAATGTCAAAATCCTGATCCATATTAAACAATTTCTTTTGGTCTTGCCAGTGCAAAGTACTATAGACTGTACTAATATGAACTGTCTACTGTCTCATTTGGGGCTTCTATCCCATTGAAAGATTCATATTTATTTCATCATGATTGTATTTATTTACAACTGATTCTAGTCTTGTCAGCAGCCATCCCCAATGTGTGACCTCTCCTGACACATCCCCCCTCTCTCTCTCTGCAGAATATGATTCGCTAGTGCAAGCTGTCAGATACTTGCCAGCTGAAATTACCATCAGAAATACATTTTCGGGGGGATAATTACTGCACATTTAAGCATCAGGATTTTTTTTAATCTAAGATATACAGAATGAGGTTCATTTTGCTAAATGCTTATGCAGCAGTCAGGTATATATATCATTATACTGTGATTTTTTCAGATGCTGCTGGATGGCCAGTCATTAAAGGGATACTGTCAAGGGAAAAAAAATGTTTTCAAAATGAATCCGTTAATAGTGCTGCTCCAGCAGAATTCTGCACTGAAATCCATTTCTCAAAAGAGCAAACAGATTTTTTTATATTTAATTTTGAAATCTGACATGGGGCTCGACATTTTGTCAATTTCCCAGCTGCCCCATGTCATGTGACTTGTGCCTGCACTTTAGGAGAGAAATGCTTTCTGGTAGGCTGCTGTTTTTCCTTCTCAATGTAACTGTGTCTCAGTGAGACATGGGTTTTTACTATTGAGTGTTGTTCTTAGATCTACCAGGCAGCTGTTATCTTGTGTTAGGGAGCTGTTATCTGGTTACCTTCCCATTGTTCTTTTGTTTGGCTGATGCGGGGAAAAAGGGAGGGGGTGATATCACTCTAACTTGCAGTACAGCAGTAAAGAGTGATTGAAGTTTATTAGAGCACAAGTCACATGACTTGGGGCAGCTGGGAAATTGACAATATGTCTAGCCCCATGTCAGATTTCAAAATTGAATATAAAAAAAATCTGTTTGCTCTTTTGAGAAATGGATTTCAGTGCAGAATTCTGCTGGAGCAGCACTATTAACTGATTCATTTTGAAAAAAAATTTTTTCTCCATGACAGTATCCCTTTAAGGATTGCAGCAGGCATAAGTACTCTGAAAATGTACCCATTCAATTTCCACTGACTGCCTATGGCTGCATGGTAGCAGGTGAGGGTTTTTGGTAAAACTTTTATAAGCAGCTTGTAATTTTTTTTTTATCCCATATGAAATCTGGAAAGGGTTACATGTGTAGACTGGTCTTCAATGCCCAACCTCTCTGTTGTATATTTTAGCTAGAGCAGCCCTTTGTAAGATGAGATTCTCTTGTGATTTGTTTTTGTTTTTTTCTGTGCGTGTTAATGATTGTTGCTGTTGTAATTTTGTGCTTACTTAGCAGCCCTGTATTATCTGACTCAGGGATCATCAGTAAATTAAATATAACTTTTATAAGGTTGTGTTGCCCTTACTTGGGACAAAGACTTTACATATTTAAAGATACAACTCTCATTAGTTCACTTACATCTCTAAGGTCATGTTGCCCTTATTTGGGACAGAGGCATTGGTTCACTTACACGTAGCATGAAATGGCGCATGACAATATGTCACTGACATTAGAAATTTTGACCCTGCATGGGATTGACCGTTAAATATGTTTATAAATAGTTATTGTCATTTTCCTGGATGAAATGAAGGTGAACGAAACATATACTTGAGTAAATAGAAGGACCAGTGTCTCTAGTGATAAGCCGAGGAGCAGGCTTACCTGGAGACAGGTTAACTCTTTAATAGTACTATCTAGGAGAGTAAGATAGAAAGGTTAATTAGCATGAATAGTCTGTGCTCCTACACGGATTATACCATCTGCTAATACCTTCAAATGTACCTCAAATGTAACTATTGCTCTATTGCTATAGCTGGACAGTTACGTTTTAGGCTCTAAATAGCCCAAAATAGCATTACAGATGTAATTACACAGACTTTAGGAAGCAGGTTTTCAGTATCGGGCTTACACATTAATAGTGTTGACTACCGATGGGGGAATAAGGGGTCCGTTTACTAAAGTGCGGTAAATCTGACTTTAAGTTTCCGCATGTTATCGCTGAGAATATTTTTACGCCAGAATATTCGCAGCGACTAAGTTTACTAAACAGCGATGCGCTCAGAAGTCATTGCGATCACTTGCGGTAACTACGTTAAGGAACCAGCTTACGTTAGCGGTAATTTTAGCGAGTTGCGAATTTTCTGGCGAAAAATTACGTTTTTGCGAATATTTATGCTATAAAATAGTCTTGTTTTATGGCGGTTATTATGGCAATTTTTACTGTGACATTTATGGCCAGAAATGCATCTTCAAAACTTATAAACTTTATTGACTGATGATTATACCATCCAACAACATCACCAGAGTAATACCAATCAAACATGTCTGCATCATATAAACTCTTCTGCCAATAGAATCATAGGAAATGATACCAGTCAATCTCTTTGCTTCATAGAAATGCACAGTTTAATGTAGCCAATCCCAATGAAACCAAAAAAGTGTAGAGGCTGACGAATCCTTGGACTGTGATGCCACTGCCAATAATACGACTCTGAGCTGAAACTGCTGCTGTTGCACCAGATAGAAGCAGAAGCCAAAACATCCTGTCAGCAATAGCTACAGATCTCTCTCCTGTCAGCAAAGAATGATGGGTAAAAAAAAAACATTATTATGGGATATTTCCTGCCCCTTGAGAATTTTCTGGCAGAAAAAATACTTTTACGCCACTTCATATGTGGCGGTAAAAGTTTGCGAATATTCTGGCGTTAATTTTGTCTTTAGCACATTTCGCTGTTTAGTAAACCATGCGTTAATGTGTACGTAGCGTTATTTTCAGCAAATGCGATAACTGGCGAACAATTATTCTTGCGCAAGAAAATTCGCAAATTTATATTTACCGCAGGTTAGTAAACTGGCGATAACATATTTGGCGAAAATTCTGTCTATATATTGTGCGAATATTTTTAACGCACTTTAGTAAACGGACCCCTAAATTTGGCAGGCACAAATTAGCTGCAAATTTTCATGTTATGCCACCGGTGAATAAATTAGAGAAACTGCTGAGAAATTTCCACGTGAAAAAATGAAGCGCGTAAAAAAAATGTGGACGTGCGTCAGAATAGTAGCGCACATAAAAATTGTCACGCGTCAAAATTATTCGGACGCCCATTGACTTTAATGCATTTGGACAATATTAAAATTGTTGCGGGTGCCGAAATTAACAAGCGTCAAAATAATTTTAATGCCCATTGACTTCAATGCGTTTCGCAAATTTTTGGGTTTCTCTAATTTCGCAGGAAATTTGCAAATTTTTCAGCAAACCAAATGGGAAAAATTTGCCATCACTAGTGTTGACTGGGTAGTGTAGGTAAAATTGGAAGTTGTTCCCAAGGGCAATTACTGACAATTAGGCACTATCTTCATGCATCTATAGGTTACTATTCTGCTAAGTTTCTTTTGCTGAATAAAGTACCCAACTCCCTGGTACTGAAGAGAACATGTGAGAGTGGCTCCTTGATCCCGCAGAGACTCACTTGAGTGTCTTCGATACATAGTAATTCCCCTGTGATCAAACACAGTTATACAGGTAGATCACTTTGCATCTGTATAAGGCAGTCCTCAAACAGTGAATGTAGACTTTCCATTTGTAAAATAGCTATTTAGCAATATTCATGAATCAAACTTACCATGTATGTTGCGATTAAATCTCTCATTATATGTATTGTCCTAGTATGGTGCAGTGCATCTGACGCAGGACCAAAAGATTGGGGACCCTACTCCAATCACAGCTTTGTCGCCTTGTGACCTTAAACAATGCATTAACTTGGCACAGACAATTCTGTGCATGAGTAGGAATTAACTATATTATTGTACAAATGTATATACTGTACATGCAAGCCTTTAATGCTACACTGAATAATTTGAAACACACATGCATTTAGCACAGTGCTTTACAGAATGCCTAGTCCTCTTACTGGAAGTACTCACTATAGTGTGCTGTGGTGTTTATTCAAATGGCCTGTGCTCAAGACTTGTACTGTACATAGTTAGTTTCTATACAACTTGTGGTGAAATTTTAGAACACTAGCTGTGTGGCAGGCACTGGTGCTGTAGTAATGAGACCATCAACTAATTGTAGGTTTAATGCAGCAAAAAAAATCCCATCCTCGTCGCCAATTTGTTATGTTTTGGTAACAGAGGATGCCAGCTGAATTATTACATGGCAGACAGATGCGCACTTAGTTACATGTTGCAGACATCAAAATTCCACAAAATACTGTGCCTACAAAATCATCTACTGCGACATTGTCAACGTCAACAAGCCAAATGCAAGGCTTATACTGACAGAAAACGTGGTGCAAGTGAAGTGCATTTTCATCTTGGATCTTCATCAGAAATAAGAAACCAGGAATACTGAAACAAGGACAATCTAAATTTACTACACCACTTGAAGCGAGACGCCAGCGAGGACCACACACATATGAACTGTCTGATGGATGCATATGGAATGCAAGTTGTCTTGCTCCTATTAGATATGACTTTGGAGAAGCTCCATTTGATGAAGGACATTTTCCAACTCCTGATGTCAACTGCAATAGGCCTAAAGAAAGTGAACCTATAAGGCGTACTGAGAGAATCAGAAAACTACCTGCATGGACCAAGGACTTTGTGATGTGAAGAATGTATAATATTGTTTTAAAATGCATACTGTTTAATTGTTGCTGTTTATTATAGATGTCAAAATGTTTTCCAACTATAGGGGGAATATGTGGTGTTTATACAAATGGCCTGTAGATGTCACTGTGCTCAAGACTTATACTGTGCATACTTCCTATACAGCTTGTGGTGTCAGAGTTGCTTACTGTAGTGTAATGGATCCATGAGCCTGCTAATAAAGCACTGTTATACTCTACTCATCCTCGGCTACCAAAACATAAATAACGTGCCATTATTTTCTACTTCCCCAACACAGACTGCAGGACCAACCGTTTTCTGTATCTTTCACACTAAGGTGGTAATTGTAAGCTTAACCTAACTAGAACAGTAGGAATTTCAACCTTCTAATTGATTTCTATAATACTAAACTCCCAATATACTTTACATTTTTTATTACATTACCCACAATACAGGTAAAGCTGTAATTCTCATATAAGCAGTTAAATTAGTGATGGGCGAATTTGCGTGATTCGCCGCCAGCGAATAAATTCGCAAAACGTCCGCAAAAATTCGCATCAAAAATTCGCCGGCGTCAAAACAAAATTCGGAAAAAACGGACGCTTGCGTCAAAAAGGGGGGCCGGCGTCAAAAACGAGACGCCGGCGACGTTTCACGAATTTTTCGTCGTTTCGCGAATTTCACTAATTTTCCGGCGAAGCGAAACGGCGCAAATTCGCCCATCACTAAGTTAAATATCAATTATTATGACATAGTTGCTCAACTGAAAGCCAACAACCAAATATAGGGAGTGCATAGACTGTTAGACCAAAAGTGCATAAAGAACCACTCTAAGTTTACATCAATTAATTTTTTTAGAGCTGCCCTTTTAGTGCCAGTATATTTGTGCCACTGGCCCTTTAACTACTGGTGAACAGTTCTTATGGGCAAGTTGAGTATGCCATTAGTGTGCCCCTTCAGTTTCCCTAGGAACTAATAAAGGAATCCAGAGATCTGTACCACCGTATGTAACGTTATCCTATGGATCCTACTCATAGATTATATAGTATGGCACTCTCAGCTTCCTCCATTCATAAAAGCTGTCAATGGTGACAGTATTATGAATGGGGAAAGCCCCTGGCAGCTAAGAAACCAATTTCCCACAGACTTAAAGTAAATGGGAAAACCTGTTTATATGTAGACATTAGTGATGGGCGAATTTGCGCCGTTTCGCTTTGCCGAAAAATTTGCGAATTTCACGCGAAATTCTCGTTTTTGACGCCGGCGTCAATTTTTTCGGGCGAATTTTCGCGGTCGTTTCGCGAATTTATTCGCTGGCGGTGAATCGCGCAAATTCGCGCCTGGCGAATAAATTCGCCCATCACTAGTAGACATTTCCAATGATGCTTAGCAGTTACTGTAGATTTCTCTTTAACACACAACCCTCCCAAATAAATATAATAAAAGCATTATGTCTTACATTATTGCTCCAGCATTGCAGTTCGCTCTCTTAGTGCCCATAAGGCCAAGGGATTAGTAAAAATAGCAAGCGTGAAAAAATAATTCACATTGTATATCTTTCAATCAGGTTTGTGAATAATTGAAAAAATAAATATATGCACCACTGAAGTTAAGAAAAAGGCATATTACTGAAGCGGTGGTTTCCTATGCTTGAAATATCTGTTGGTTCATTTACAAATGCAAGCACAACTTCAAAAAGCTAAGATGTGCACACTTTGCCCATATTTTTAAAGGCAGCTGCACCTACAGTATACACACTGTTTAGGGTGGGCAACAAAACCTCTGTTGAGCATAAGCTACATGTAATTGTTTAGATGCATTATGTAATTATTATTTTAGGTTGGTGCAGTTGAGGCAATGGTATATATCCTCTTTTACATTATTGGGTTAGAAGGTCACAACCTTCTTCCTTATTCCAACCTTCTTCCTCCTTCCAACCTTATTCCTTGTGTTGAGTGTAGTCAGGGCCTCCTTGCTATAGGTTATAAGCCAGATAAGAGGAGCCCCATTCCAGAGGCACAAAAAAAATGTCTTAATGTTGTCTGAGTATGCCCTACAGCTTTTAATGGGTTAGATTATTTTTCCTGACTCTGTTTATTACATTTCTGTATGTGAGCATTTTCCTACATTTAATCTTTATTTAGATCCCTATTAAAATAATACCATTATACAAGTAATATTACATTAGCAATGTCAAACTTTATTAATAATAAGAAGAATAAATAGGTTTGTTGTATAAGATATTAACTAGGACAGAATAAATCCATGCTGGTGACAAAGCAATATTTTATAATGTTCAAAACTAATTTCACATGTGGCCTCTTCTCTGCCAGTGCAAAAAAATCGACATAAATAAATCATGGGACATACAATGAAACCAGAGTGGTGGAATTAATGTACTGGGATGCATAATAGTGCCGATAACTCTAAACAGCACTCGGAAAGTTAATCTAGCTCTACTTTCTCCAGGATAGGCCAATTAGCTGTAACATCAATTGTCAGTTAACTCATAGAAAATTGCCCATTAGGACAGTTAAGAAGGAGCCCATATTAATGAAATAAAAATGGGTGCAGTACCAAGAGAAAAAATTACAGAAGAGTATTGGGCATAAACCATCTTTATATAAAAAAAAAAAGATGCTAACCTTTGGAACTGTATTTGGTGAAAAAAAGCAAGAGAAAAGGCAAAAGCAGAACAAATGACAAGTAAGTGACAGCAGAAGTGGGCCCAAGACAGAAAAAGAAATGCAAAATTCCCATAAACATAAAATTCCCATAAACAAAGAGCTCTAAACAAGTTCAAGGAGCATTTTCTAACAGGAGGTATGTGGGTTTTAAAGCTAAGAAATTATATTTAAAAAGTATAAAAAAAATAAAGAAATATATTCCCAAATGTAACTTGAAAGTGCTTTCCCCAACAAAAAACTCTTTAGGCATGGGCCGATATGCAAAGTGCCTGCTGGGGGAACCTTGTCCCAGACCTGCCTACCACTACGAGTTTCCAGCAGGCTGCAAAAGTTTTGGATAGGAGAAGGGTTGGGGAGGGGTGACAGCTATACAGCAGACCCCTCCCTGATGTTCTCCACACTGGTTATTGTAGTTATGCCACTGCTTATGTACAGGAGAAGAACCACCTAGCCCATGAAGAACAAATGAAGCATGTCCAGGACATCACCAACTAAAATGGCAACCAAGATTCAGCAAGATCCTTAGCATCTGATAAGCCAAAAGCATTCCTAACCCTAATCAATGACAATAAAGCCTGACAGTTATTTTTATTATCTTTATTTGTAAAAGACTAGGTTTTCCTTCAATACTATACAGTGGTGAGACTCAGAAGGACTAAATCAGATGGACAGTTTCAACCCAGATAATCGATGTAGAGCATGGTCTGTTTAATAAAATAAACATAAATATTTAAATCCTAATAGGTATTACAGAAAGATATGCAGCGAGTAATATAATGTCATGGAGTCAGAGTGCTGACATTGTTGATGTGTGTATAAGGATGGCTATTACAATATTGTTACCTTTCTTTTTCAGTTTTCACATTCCCAGAAGAATGATACTGTCACAGTCACAATCAATGGGATAAAATAAATGGATATATAAATGTGTTCAGTGGGCCATGAGTGGATCAAATGAAGCAGAAGCTAAAAAACAATTAGGAGACCCCTACTGAAAACTGTAGGAGAAGCCAGAGTTGCACAGAAGTAATATGAGGCACTCTTAGAGAAGAACACAGACTGGTAATTTCAATGGATAGAGCTACCACATCCCAGGAGCTTTCAGGAAAATATTGATGCCCAGGACAATAAGATATATCCGTGTGTTATTTTAGGAACGTGACTTACTGGCAGTTATGTGATGGATTGAATATTAAAGGGGCAATATTGTTCAACGTGACTTCAATGAATAGGATTTATGCTAAACATACTCTGCCTATTGTTTTGGTCCCAAAAAATCTATGGTTTTTGCTATGTGAATATTGGGTTAATTTTCCTGCAATCACAGACACTTGAAGACTCTGAGTAGATGCTCAATCAAAGAAGGAAGTTTATTGATTCAATACAGCAAGCATAGAATACATCTGCATTCAACAGCTGCAGGACAATTGTCTGATATTGCTTACATCACAATTGCATTATATACCCTTAAACAAACACCATACTTCTGTTTCTCATAAAAGATCCTTACATCACTTAGGGGCAGGTTTATCAAGGGTCGAAGTGAATTTGAGGGAACTTTGGAAGTTAGAAAATTCGAAATTCAAAGTAATTACTTCGACCATCGAATAGGATACTACGACTTCGAATTTACTTTGACTTCGGTTCGAATGAAAAATCTTTAGAATATTCGACCATTCGATAATCGAAGAACTTTCTCTTTAAAAAAACTCTGACTTCAATACTTCGCCAAATTAAACCTGCCGAATTGCTAGGTTAGCCTATGGGGACCTTCTACAAACTTTTTCCTAGTCTTTACACATCGAATAAAAATCCTTCGATCGATCGCTGAAATCCTTTGAATCGTTTGACCGATCGAACGATTTTTATTCGATTGTAGGATTTCCAAATTCGGTGAAGTTTTTTAATTCGATGGTCGAATTTCGAAGATTTTTGTACTTCGAAATTCGACCCTTGATAAATCTGCCCCCAAAAGTGATACTGACGCTAAAAAATATCTTTTCAAAATATGACTCCACATTACAAGTTACCTATAGGTCACGTTGATTGTTTTTCACTGATAGTTCTGCTTTTGTAAGTAATTGTTACTTGAAGTTTCTAAACCTGACTGTTTTGCCAAACTGACTGTCCCATCTCAGTCTGTCAGTTAGAGTTTCTAATGCTAACAGACTCCTGCTGCACAAATATGGCAGCCCCCACATAGAGGAACAATGGAGTAGGAAAGGTAATGTAAAAGCATCAGGCAAATACTTTTATAGCAAAATAAATAGCATTCAAAGCTAATGTTATGATAGATGTTAAAAAAAAAAGGTTCATGTCTGGTGTCAGTATTTCTTTAAATTATTGTGACATATTCCTTTACCGAGTTATTTCTATCCCTAGCTCTGATTAGCTACTGACCAACTTTAAGATCTGCTCATTTGGTGAGGGTTTGTTGCATTTATGAGGGGCAGGAAAGGCAAGAAGGTGACCGCTGTCCTGGCTCCAGAATTTGCATGTTATTCAGATGGACAATTGAATACCCCACTCTGTGCCTCGTAATTGATTTTTAATCCAGCAAAGTGCATAGCACACCCAGTGCAAAAAGCAAACCCTACTGAGCTAGTTTTACATTTATATGATAATATCCAGTGATTGCCATAAATCATCCCTCAATACACTGTGTTGCAGAGCTTACCCCACTACTTACTCACATCTTCAATTGTTCTCTAGCTTCTGGAACCTTCCCTTCTCCTTTCAAACAGGCCTGTGTAAAGCCTATTCTTAAAAAGGCCACGCTTGACCCAGCCTGTCTATCAAATTACCGTCCTGTCTATAACTGTAATAGAAATAACTCGGTAAAGGAATATGTCACAATAATTTAAAGAAATACTGACACCAGACATGAACCTTTTTTTTTAAATCTATCATAACATTAGCTTTGAATGCTATTTATTTTGCTATAAAAGTATTTGCCTGATGCTTTTACATTACCTTTCTTACTCCATTGTTCCTCTATGAGGAGGCTGCCATATTTGTGCAGCAGGAGTCCGTTAGCATTAGAAACTCTAACTGACAGGCTGAGATGGGACAGTCAGGTTGGCAAAACAGTCAGGTTTAGAAACTTCAAGTAACAATTACTTACAAAAGCAGAACTATCAGTGAAAAACAATAGCAGTGTCCCATAAACATATATCTTTATTTAGAAACTCAGTCATACAGCAGCCATTATAAATGTACATTCTCTCCTAAACCCATAGGACTGTGGTCTATGAAAGAATAAATTCCCTTTCCTTCCCTCCCTAAAAATGCCAAACTGCAGTATGGCAGCAATAGTATCATTTAACCCATAACAGTTTTCCTCCCCCTGCTCCAATGCATTTTACTATATGATATGAGCACATAGATGTGTCACCTCATGACTGTCAGTGATTGGTGCATCCAAGAAATGCATCCCCTTGTGTTACCTTTGTTCACTTCAGTGCAGGACATTATTTACCTAGTAAGTCACCTGACTCTAAGGGGCCGATTCACTAAGGGTCGAATATCGAGGGTTAATTAACCCTCGATAGTCGACTAGGAATATCGAAGTCGAAGGATTTAGCGCAGATAGTTCGATCGAACGATCGAAGGATAATTCCTTCGATCGAACGATAAAATCCTTTGAATCGAACGATTCAAAGGATTTTAATCCAACGATTGAAGGAATACCCTTCGATCAAAAAAAGTTAGCCAAGCCTATGGGGACATTGACTTCGGTAGCTTTTAGATGGCGAACTAGGGGGTCGAAGTTTTTTTAAAGAGACAGTACTTCGACTATCGAATGGTCGAATAGTCGAACGATTTTTAGTTCGAATCCTTCGATTCGAAGTCGTAGTCGAAGGTCGAAGTAGCCCATTCGATGGTCGAAGTAGCCCACAAAGTTTTTTACCTTCGAATCCTTCACTCGAAGTTAGTGAATCGGCCCCTAATTCTCACAAAATTCATACTACCCTAAGTTTTTCCATTATCCCTAAATTAGGAAAACCTTTAAACTGCCAGTAGGTTCTTCTTCCATTTCTTTCAAGGTGACATACTGGCTTAGTAGGAATCGTCAATTCCCCTTTGACCAAAATATAACAGAAATTGCTTTGTCAGCTCAGCCCTGACAAAACCCTATTATTTTCAGACGAATTTCTTGTGGGGAAATTGTCCGCATTTTACAACCCCTTGACAACGTGACTTTTTTCTACTTGGATAATAATTTAGACATCTTTCCGACCTTAGTAGCACCCTTTTGAATGGAAACGGGGACTTTTTGTTGAAGTAGTAAACCTTAATTTAGTAATGCTTAATAAATTGCACTCCTCAAAAGTCTTAATTACTAAATTCAATTGACTGTTCCAGAAAAACTTGTAGGTAATTAATTATTCCAAGGGGTAGGCATGAGGGTTAGTGATGGGCGAATTTATTCGCCAGGCGCGAATTCGCGGCGAATTTGCACGTTTCGCCGCCAGCGAATAAATTCGCAAAACGCCCGTGAAAATTCGCTGCAAAAAACGGGCGCCGGCGTCGAAAAAACGGGCGCCGGTGTCAAAAATGGGCGCCAGCGTCAAAAACGAGACGCCGGCGCCGTTTCGCAAATTTTTTGCCGTTTCGCGAATTTCGTGCGAAATTCGTGAATTTTTCGGCGAAGCGAAACGCGCAAATTCGCCCATCACTAATGAGGGTTGGTGTTCTTAAAAGGTGCAGAATTTGGGCAGCACTCCAAATTTATGAACATATAGATTTGAGTTTTTACTGCAATTTCAGTTTCAAAGTCAAGTTTCCAATTTTTTTTATATTCATTAGGAGCAAAAAAAAAAAAACTTGAAAGCTCAAATATAAAAATTTGGCAGCTAAAAGCGACCGAGTTCAGGTAGAAGTCAGTGGCTGTTGTATAAGAAATATTTAAGCAATTTTTAAATTTGAGTTTATGAGATTATTTGAAAATTATGGGTAGAATGTGATTTCACTTAGCATGAGTTGTTTTTCCATGCTTTTACAAGATCAAATATTTGAAATTCAACTGCCCCAGTGTTCAGGATAGCAAGGCAGTCTCTTACTTAAAGGAAAACTATACCCCCAAAATGAATACTTAAGCAACAGTATTTCTTGCCTTGAACCACCATTTCGTGACTCTATCTGTGCTGCCTCAGAGATCACCTGACCAGAAATACTACAACACTAACTGTAACAGGAAGACGTGAGGAAGCAAAAGGCAGAACTCTGTCTGTTAATTGGCTCATGTGACCTTACATGTGGTTTGTATGTGTGCACAGTGAATCGTACGATCCCAGGGGGCGGCCCTTATTTTTTAAAATGGCAATTTTCTATTTATGATTACCCAATGGCACATACTACTAAAAAAGTATATTATTATGATAATGGTTCATTTACATGAATCAGGGTTTTACACATGAGCTGTTTTACTCAGTATCTTTTAATAGAGACCTACATTGTTTGGGGGGTATAGTTTTCCTTTAAAGCCTGCCTTGAGAAGAAAGTAAATACTGCCTGTCCCTCAGAAATAAGAGATGTGCATGTAGTAGTTAGTCAGCCGCCTAGTGTTGCATCTTGCATGGCTGGTCATTTATAGTTAGGTGCAAGTCTTTGCTCCTACTGAATTGACTGCAAATGTATGCCTGACAGAACTAGAGGCAAATTGGGATAACAATGTCCACTATGGGCAAAAAAATCTATTGGCACCATGTTTTTTTTTGTATCTGATAACCTTTTATTAATGAACCCTTTAGTAACAAACTGCAACATATGGTAAAACATTTTCCAAGATTCAATTAAAATATTCAGTCATCAGCAATGGAGTTTTCTAAGAACTGTCAAAAAATATCCGTTAAGCCTTGTCCTCCTTTAGGGCAGTTTGACATTTCTATCTGTGCAATTAGTTCACACAATGTAAAACACAATTCTTACTTTCTCGCTAGGTGAACACATGTCAAACAGGCAATGTCAAACACCATTGTAGCTCACAGAAAACATGCAGCATTACCAGCTACATAATTAATCTAGCGGAGAGCCAAAGAACTAGCTTTTCTCCCTCTTGACCCATGTTTTTTTTCATACAATCAGCTGTCAAACGCCTCTCACAAGGTACCATCCCAGCAATTATATTATTATTTAGGCCACGATGGCCTTCAGAAAGCTTAATCTGGTTCCTCAGATCATGCAAAGGAAAGTGACACCTCAGTAGATTCTAATTAAATGATATACATAGATAAATAAAACAACCAAGAGGAAAACCTGAAATGACTTTTAAAGTGGATTGTTAGATTAATAAGGGTTAGTGTCACGGGGGCACTAAAATGTTACACGGAGATCCGCTATTTCACGCTGAGTGGCTTCTATGGCATTTGAAAATATAAAAACCGACATTTCCATGCATTTAGATAACTCACTGGGGTATTCCAATGTAAGCTTGAACCAGTGTGAGAGAGGCCTTTATACTGTATGTGCAGATTTTAAAGGGAACCCGTCTTGTTTATATAACATATACTGTATGTACAGACGCACACTACTTACACCGCATTATTGTAGCTCAGAACAGTGCAGTGTAATTATACTGCCTTTTATTAAAGAGAAACAATAGAAAGCTACCTGAGCAGATTTTGAACATGTATTTTCATATATTAAAGGTCACAATTCTTCCCACATTTTCTATTTGGAAAATTTCCATTTTGAGTGTTATGCTCTGTAGGTATAGGAGCCCAAGGACTGTCAGAATTACCCTTTAGGTGTAGTCAGAGAACCCTACCTTAAAGGTGGCCATACACGGGCCGATAAAAGCTGCCGACAGACCGAGTCGGCAGCTTATTGGCCCCTGTATGGGGGCCCCCGACGGGCTTCCCCGATCGAGATCTGGCCGAAAGTCGGGCAGATCTCGATCAGATGGGACTAAAAATCCCGTCGGATCGCGGCCGCATCTGTTCGTTGATGCGGTCCCGCGATCCGACCGCCCGTTCACGTTCGCTAGGATCCGATCGTTGGGCCCTAGGGCCCATGATCGGATCAGCCCGATATTGCCCACCTCATGGGTGGGCATATCGGAGGGAGATCCGTGAGCGGATCTCTCCATGTATGGCCACCTTTACTCTGGTTTTCACTGATGCGGAACAGGCAGGGATCCTCAACACAGCCAGTCGGGGTACAAAAAGGTCAGGCAGAGACAAAGTCGTGGACAGGCGAAAGGTAAAAAGGCAAGCAGCAAGGTACGGAAGTCAGAAGACAGACAAAAGGTCAAATCCAGTAGATCAACAAGTAATAATGCTTTAGAGGAAGTCAGAAACCTGAGAACCAGCTTGGACAATGAAAACAAACAAAAAGTGCTTTTTATTTTTTGAATTTAGCGGCAATACATGACGTCAGCGCGTCTGCAGACACCACGCTGCATCATTATTGTGCATGTGCGCCAAATACGTCATCGTGCATGCATGTTTTTACCTCTTGCGGGCAGAGGAACCCGTCTGAAGGTATGAGTGTCCACCGGTCACACATAAATGTGTCTGTTTATATTTTTTTAAAGGTTTTTTTCTCACTGTTACCTATTTATAAAGAACTTTTACATCATCTTTGATCAAAATGTATTTGAAATTGCTTCACCAGATCTACCCTGACAAAAATATCCTTACTTCTCATAACAACTTTTTGGCAAAATGAGGGATAATGTTGACAATCCAGATAAAATCAATGAATTGCCATTAAAATTATTTCATTGACATAGTCTTGCTTTGTATTTTCATTGCTTTGATTACTTATATTAGATATTTTTGAATGGAACTGACAAGATGTGTTAAAGCGAAGCAAAGTTACGCCGGCGACCGTTAGTAAATCAGTGAAGTACCGAAATGACGTCACGCTGGCGAATTTTCGCCCACGTTAGTCACTTTGACCTTTAGTAAATTTGTCCCGAAGTGTTTCTTTTGACAGAGGACTCAGAGCAGAATTACTTTCAGGGTTTACTGGTGTATTTATATAGACCTTTCTGATAAACTTACTTAATTTTAGCCGTTCCTTCTCCTTTAAGAAGGCTCTCTGTGCATATCTGTAAATACACTTACTGTTAAATTGGATCTGCCTTGGATTCTTTTATGTGCTTATATGTCTCAGTAAGGATACTTATGCTGAGTTGAGGCATGCCCCTCAAGAGCTTTATTTACAAAGAATTCCATTCTCCCATAATAAGCAGAGGTTCAGGTCTACTGTTACCAGACAGGAGTGACATTTCACAGGCGACAGGGAAATTTCCAGGTGAACCCCAAATTGAACATCACTAGTGATGGGCGAATTTGCGCCGTTTCGCTTCGCTGTTTCTGTTTTTGACGCCGGCGCCCGTTTTTTGGCGCCGGCGTCCGTTTTTTCGAAAAAAAAATTCGCCCATCGCTAAACATCACTTTAATTTGATTGGCTGAAGCACAATTGCACTCTAATATACTATATTCAATATTAATTGATTTCCATACGGGGGGGGAAGCATACACATGATTATAGGAAAATGTTTCTATTTAAAAAAATAAAAAAAAAATCTGGAATTTTTTATATGAGTATGAATTATTGTTACCTTGAATTTTCATCTATGTCTAAAAGGCAAATGCTATCTGAAACTATTATTTTACAAGATAACTACCTTGTTTATTAAGGAATGGAAATGAAAGTTTTGGCAAGGAGAGAGGGAGAGCTGAAATGAGATATGACAGCGTAGTTATTTGTACGGAACTATACACCGAGTGTGAGATACTGTGAATATCTAATAGATGTGATTTAACAGTCAGGAGAGATTATACGAAGTAAAATGTGAAGTAGCAACAGAAATATTTGTGGCTGTTCCCTCAGATATAACAAGACAGTATGCAGAACGTATATCTCTTCCAAACCAATTAGACCTGGCATATCTGCTGTTTTTTGCAAGCTTAATTACACCCTAGTACCCAGCAGCAATCAAAAGCAGAGGCAGATTCAGGAGTTGAACTGTTACTGTTGCAAATCACGATTTCTACTCCTTTGCTGTAGGAGAGGGTACTATGTACTTTTATTCAGAGATTATATACAAAGCCACTCTAATACCACTATTCATATTTGCATGCTACATCATAGGTCAGTTTCACATTTTAGCATCAGGTAATGCAAAGTAGTTGAAAAATCTGAAGGCATGTTCCTTCAATTCCAATTAAATTGACAATAAGAGTTGGTCACTTTAGCATAGTTTGTCTCTGGAATTTTTGATTTGGATTTTCTCCAAGCTTCTATGAAGGTGTTACTGCCTCTGCTTTCAGTTATAGTCTTTCCTAAGTAGTCTTTGGGGCAGATTTACTAAGCGGCGAATTCCCCCCAGCGTCCGTTTAGCACCCATCGCAACACTTCACCAGGCACAAATGCGCCCAGACTACGTCAATTCACTTATATGCGGAATAACGTCCTTGGCGCCGACCACTGGCGACTTTTCGCTAGCAGTACTACGGCAGTGTGAGCATTTCATAGCTAAGATGCACTAGCGTCCATTTGTGCCTAGCAAAAATTCGCTAGTGATCTTGCGCTCGGGTCAATTTCCATATGTGGGAAATTTAAAGTTGTATGGACGTCTTTATGTTAAATGGTGCAAATACTTACAAATTCCACTTTTAAAACCTCATGTCCAGGAAGAAAGACAATAGAGTTATTATAATGCCCTACACATGAGCCCACTGTAAAATTAATGTTAATTGTTAGGACTTTTGCAGGCTATCCCGCTTCAAAAAAAAGAAAAGTCGCCAGCGTTTTTTGAACTTAGATTTTTTTGGATCACAGGATATGATGTCAGTGACGTGAAAATTGAGGAAGATCTAGCTACTGTAGTCTGAGGTGGTGAAGGCAAATCTGGAAAAAGAGGTAACATTCTGTAAAATCCGCATAGAGTGCAAATAGCCACTAGTGATGGTCTCTTTTGCCAGCGAAATAGCACCTGTTAGTAAATTGCTGATGTGCCTGTGGGTGGCAAGGCTAGGGAATTGTCGCTAGCGTTAGCCACTTTACACCTTAGTAATCTGCCCCCTTGTCTATCTGGGACGCTAGACACAAGCTTTGGTTATCACCTCTCACATGACTTGTTATATTTAGGATGAGCAAAACTGGTCAGGTCCGCTTTGCCAAAAATTATGAAATATGGAAATGTCACTGAAATTTGCCCTGAAATCAATAGCCATTTTTACTGTGTTTTTAACAGCACAAAAAAACTAATTTTTATTCCAGTGAACAAAATTCATGGCAAAATTCTAGCACAGATTTACAAAAATATTTGCTGTTGGCAAAAATGTGGATTTTGCTATAAAACTGTAACTGTGCCAAGGTACCAACTTTCAGCCCATTCTCCTGAATCCTTTCAGGAGTGACCACGTAGATCAGTGGTCCCCAACCAGTAGCTTGTGTGCAACATGTTGCTCTCCAACCCCTTGGATGTTGCTCTCAGCAGGGCTTATTTTTGAATTCCAGGCTTGGAGGCAAGTAGGTTGACAATCCACATAGGGGCTACCAAATGGCCAATTACAGCACTTATTTGGCACCCCAAGAACATTTTTCATGCTTGTGTTGTTCCCCAACTCCTTTTTCTTCTGAATGTTGCTCAAGGGTTCAAAAGGTTGGGGATCCCTGATGTAGATGCACAAAAACTAGGTATTATAAGTATTTATGTATTTATTTAACTACACATATCTGTGATACATACAAGATTAAAGGCCTAATGAGAAGTTGTTAAACTGTACCCTGCATGTTCTACATTGAAGTTGTTGAACTGTACCCTGAACACTTTTCTGTTGCCTGTTGTTGGGAATGCCCAGTGCTTAATAACCCTGTTTTGTCTGAAGCCTTGGTGTCCCTGTTTCTAAGCTCCAAATCCTACGCTACCTGCCTACCAAACGCTAATTCCCCCATAAAAGTGCATGTGAAGGCCAGTGGCATGTCACAATATGAAAAAGAGTAAAATGAATCTAAAAACCGACATGAAAGCAATAGTAAAATAAATGCCACAAGCATAATACACCAAATAATATAAAGTTAGAAATAAAAAAGAGAAACAAGAGGGAGATGCATATTAAAATGCATCATGAAGCATAGAGGATAACCACAAAAAACATTTCCTCTAAATCCAGTGCTACTACCAGTGCCATGCCCCCAACTACTGCAACAAGGATTCAGTGCAAAAGGAACAGGATAACCAATGTATATTTTTTAGATGTTATCTGGCTAAATAAATATATAAACAACGTGAATCATTTGAACATTATAAAGCCAGGGTTGCCATGTAATATATTCAGCTATCCAGAAGGACATAGAACTTGCTTGGAAATTTGAGTTACAGTACATGAACGATATAGATTGTACTTTAAGAAACACATTTTATGTAGCGATACACTTGCAGGATACCTGCTCCAAATAAATTAAAATGTTTAGACAGTTGGAGAGAATATCACTTTCTAAATCCTCTTTTCTGGCATCGTACCAACCAATTGGTATGCAGCAGATACTGGTTTCTCATTTCACAGGCAAAACAGAACTCTCAATCTCATAACTATTTTTTTTTTTTATCTATCTGGTTTGTATCCTAAAAAGGTTTGACTCACTAGAACTTTTCCTCCTTCTGTCTTCTTTTTGTTAAATGGAGGTGAATGGAATAATTTAGGCCACCAAAAAGGATTAAACTCATGTTTGGGTTTCCATGTTGTTATGTTTCGGGTAGCCGAGGATGAGGAGAGTATAACAGTGCTTTATTAGCAGGCTCATGCAGCCATTACACAACAGTAATTTTCACTTTTAAGCTGTCCGGGAAGTATGCACAGTATAAGTCTTGAGCACCAGGGGTGCTTCGCCAATGAGGCGAGTTGAGGCTGTCGCCTCAGGTGGCAGCGCCCCACTAGGTACCAGAGGCAGCAAAAATGCTGCTCCTGGTACTTTAAGAGCAAATTTCTGGGGGAGGGAGGGCAGCTGCAACTGCTGCTGCCTCAGGTGGCGGAGGGGCCAGGATCGTCCCTGTTGAGCACAGTGACATCTACAGGCAATTTGTATAAACACAACATATTTAGAAGCACTGGCGCTGTTAGGAAATATATATGTATGTATGTATATTTTTATTTGTATAGCGCTCCTTGAGGGCAAAGCACTGTACAACAAAACAATAAATTAGTAGTAACAAACAAGGGGTCATTGGAATAAAAAGTAACAATAAGTGCATTATTAGAAATACAATTCACATAAATATAAAAAATATAATTACAATACAGATTAAGTGCTCAGTGTCAAGGAAACAAAAGGTTAGAGGACCCTACCCCGTAGGGCTTACAGTCGAAATATTGTCCAGTTATGTGGCGATTGCAACTGGCCAATCAGCAGCAGTGGGAGGCTATAAATAGTCTTCCCGTATGCTGGCCAGTTGCCAGTACAATTGGTTAATTAGTGTACCAGTTGCTACTAGTAAGAGTGTTTTAATAAGATTCAAAGACTTACTATTCTGTGTTTGATATTCAGCTAGTTCTCGACTCCGCTTCTGTATATCCCTTCAGGTTTCGACCAGCTCCGACTCGTCTTTGGCTTTTCCCTGCCGGAACTGCAACCCGCACCGATCGGCACTCGAAGTCCTACCCAGTACGTTTGGCGTTGTACCAACGTTTCCTGCTCGCAGACCCTCTGCACCAATGTGGTGCCACTGAAATCCCAGGGCTTCCTTTCCTGTGCGCTCACTCAGTGCGAGCTCACTGCAATACGGTTCCTCGCAAGAGGGAGCCACTTTCAAAATAAGGGAAGAACATCCAGCTTCTGCTGCTACATAGTTACAGACCAGGTTGAAAAAAGACCATCAAATTCAACCCTTCCAAACGAAACCCAGCATCCATAGATACAGTACATATATACAAACACACACACTGGCACTGACCCCTCCATATACTCAAATAATTTATATATAACCATTACTATACTAACTATAGATTTTAGTATCACAATAGCCTTGGATATTATGCTCAGACCCGGACTGGCAATCTGTGGGTTCTGGCAAATGCCAGAGGGGCTGCTGTACGGTTCCATAGAAAGTTACCATATAGTGGGCTGGTAGGGGGCTGTTTGGGCCTCTGTGTACTTGGAATGGCAGGACCTATTTTGACTCCCAGTCCAGGCCTGTTATGCTTGTCCATATTTGTCTATAATGTCCTCTAATGGACATGAAAAGTGTAATCATGTCCCCTCGCAAGCGTCTTTTTTGCAGAGAAAAACAATTGTGTGTTTGCTCTGCATTTTGGCAACATAGAGATCCTATGATGTCTTCAATTTTGAAGAAACGTTGTTGTGCCCACGGGTTTCGTTTGGTACCTAGGAAAGAGGCAATATCTCCTGTAATTCATGTTCCTAAAACATACAAATTATAGCACAGAGACAATTCTGAAATACTTCCTCAGAGGTTAAAGAGGTTAAAGATGATACCTTATAATTATATTATTAGTGATGGGCGAATTTATTCGCCAGGCGCGAATTCGCGCGATTCACCGCCAGCAAATAAATTCGTGAAACGCCTGCGAAAATTCGCTCCGCCCGTTTGTTTGACGCCGGCGCCCGTTTTTGAAGCCGGCGTCAAACAAACGGGTGCCGGCGTCAAAAACAGGCGCTGGCGTCAAAAACGAGACGCCGGCGCCGTTTCGCAAATTTTTCGCCATTTCGCACGAAATTCGCGAATTTTTCTGCGAAACGGCGCAAATTCGCCCATCACTATATATTATCATAGATAACATTTGGAAAGGGTTACACTAGGTACTGTATGTAAGCGAAATATGACTTTTTCACAGAAAAAAGTAGAAAAGTAGCCTATACTCTCTTATTTCAGTAAGAAAAATTAAACTGAAACAGTTTTATAGGAAATTAAAAAGCAGAAGGGAAATGAAAAACAATAGTGCACTTGCATAAAACAATATTTCAATATAAGTGGCATCAAAATATAAACCTATTAAAATAAAATGTGAGGAACTCAATCGGAAACAATATTTAAAAGCTGTAACGATGAATGACATTTGCATCAAAATAAAAGTATAACAATGAAATAACATAACTACTTTCTCAGAATTACAAGTTATGAATCAGGCTCCTATTAATAAAAAAAAACAGCTGTAATATAAAGTCTGTAGTGTATGTTTGTGTATAGGGGTTATTGATCATAGTCTGAATTTATCTCATTGTATTCTGAGATACATTATACTCCGACCAAACTGCATGGGTTATTTCCCCTTATTTATCAATAAATTTTCCCGAAAATTTCCAGTTAGGGAAGAAAACTTCAGAAAATCCTGGATATCGTCCAAAAATGTAATCGTATATATTTTTTGGATTTTCCACCTGAAAAATCAGATTTTTTATTTTTTTTGGATTTTTGCCGAAAACCATGACATTTTCGGATTTTTACACAAAACCCATCGCAGATCAGGCTATTTTAGGGACTTTTCCCATTGACTTATAATCCTGATTCAGACTTTTTCCATCCTGGGAGTATAATAAATCTCAAAAAATTTGAGGCTTTTTTTTTCAATAAAAATTTGGATTATAAAGTAAAAAAAACTATTTTTTTGGGGTTTTTTGCATTCGGACTTTAAAAAATAACCCTCCTATGTGTCTGTGTGTATCCTTAGTAATTAGGAAACTTAGTAATAAGCTCCACAATCTCAGGGAAAACTAGCAATGATCAACTGCCTAACTGAAAATAATTTCTGAAAATAGATGCGCGTTTTACTGAACGTTACCTGTTCCTCCAGACTTGCCTTCGCCAGCTCAGACCAGGCGAAATGCAATGGAATGTATAGGGCTTCTTCAATTTTTAGTTGAAACATTTTCTAAGTCTTTTACTTTTTTCAGGGTGATAGGCTGCAAAAGTCCATAAAAAATTTTTTGGGTACCCAGGCTCCCCCCTACATTTCCTACCATATGGCAAATAAACTATACACTGGGCTCATGTGTAGGGCAATATAACAACTCTATTTTATTTTATTAAGGTTCCCTGTGCTTGTGTAGTGTAATGTATTTGCTGCAACACATACGTCCATTCAACTTCCCGCCGTATGCAAATTAGTCAACGGTAGTACAACTTCGATTTGCTTGCCGCAGTAATGCTACCGCTACTGCTAGCGTTCCATTCCCTGGAAGCAACTTCGGATTTTAGTGAATTAGCGTTGTCCTGGCGAATCTACGAAGGGCGAAGTGTTGCGATGTGAGCGAAGCTGCCGCTGGCGAGTTTTCGGAGGTTAGTGAATTTGCCCCTTAAAATGAAAGTCTAAGGGGCAAACTTACTTACCTTACTTACAAATTTGCCCCAGCGTTTTCTTCGCCAAACTTCGTCAGCCGTAGATTCGCCAGGACTGTGCAAATTCACAAAGATACCAAGTTGCACACAAGTTACCGATCGTTTGCGAAGTTGCGCTAGCGATGTTACGATCAGCGGTTCGAAGTTACGCTAACGATCAGAAATTTCCATACAGTGCTAAATAGAAGTTTGAATGGACGTGTATGCTGCAGCAAATAAATAACACTACACAAGCCCAGGGAAACTTAATAAAATTATATAGAGGTGTTTCAATGCACTGCACATGTGGCCACAGTATAGTTTAGGTGCCATATGATATCAAATGTAGGGGGAAGGTGGGCACCCTAAAAAAAATTGATCTTTTTCAGCCTATCACCCCTTAAATAGTAAAAAATGCTAGTGTTTTTTGGGGACAGAAAAATTTTCAACTTTTTTTTTTTCAAACTCCTATCTACTCTATTGCACTTCACCTGGTCTGACCTGGCGACGTAAACTCTGGCGATAGAGGTAACGTTTAGAAAAAAAAACCTTAGTAAATTTGCATAGTTTCGCCCCTTCGCCAGAGTGCAACTTCGACCAGTTGCGCTAGTCTATCTACTTCGCTAGGGAATTTTCGCCACGGACACTGTAAGTAAATTGGCGAAGTGGCAAAATGACGTCACGCTGGCAAATTTTCGCTAGCGTTAGCCACTTCACCCTTTAGTAAATTTGCCCCTAAGTCGTGTTGCAGTTTCTTTTAACACTGTTTGCTGTATTTAGGGATGTCAATTTGACTATTACATTGTTTTTAGTAGATTGTTTTCGGGCTGTTTAAAACGATAGCAAGTTTTAAGACAATAAAGGAAGTTTTATAATGTGATGGTAATGTACAGCATGCCATTTAAAAATCAGATCTATCTTATTTATTAGCAGAAGGCCTGTGAGCACTGCGGCGGTGGAAGCATTTGCTTAACGACCAGCAAGGGAGGGAATATTAGAAACTGTTAGCTAAATTCATTTTTTTCCATTATGAAGCAGTGAAAAGCCATTTAATTCAATTGCATGTGTGCTGCTGGGAGATTGTTGGTGTTGATGTCGTAGTGATAGAAAGGCTATAATTGTGGATTAGCCATAATGCAAAAGTCTTGCATTTAATGACAACAATCCAGCTTTGTCTCGACATATTATCAATTTATATTAGCAAAAGTGGCAGGTAATAGGGGTATTTAAAATCTTTATTCATTGATTTAACTTTTGACAATGGGAGGTTACTACATGTACTGGTTTGATTTGATTTGTGGCCTTAAGGGATACTGGGGCTCATTTATCAACACTGGGCAAATTTGCCCATGGGCAGTTACCTATAGCAACCAATCAGTGATTAGCTTTTTAAAGCCAGCTGCAAGTAGAACAATGAATGCAGCAATTTGATTGGTTGCTCTGGATTACTGCCCATGGGCAAATTTGCCCAGTGTTGATAAATGACCCCCACTGTCATGGGAAAAAAAAACATATTCAAAATGAATCAGTTAATAGTGCTGCTCCAGCAGAATTCTGCACTGAAATCTATTTCTCAAAAGAGCAAACAGATTTTTTTATATTCAATTTTGAAATCTGACATGGGGCTAGACATATTGTCAATTTCCCAGCTGCCCCAAGTCATGTGACTTGTGCTCTGATAAACTTCAATCACTCTTTACTGCTGTACTGCAAGTTGGAGTGATATCACCCCCTCCCTTTTCCCCCCCCCAGTAGCCAAACAAAAGAACAATGGGAAGGTAACCAGATAACAGCTCCCTAACACAAGATAACAGCTGCCTGGTAGATCTAAGAACAACACTCAATAGTAAAAAACCCATGTCCCACTGAGACACATTCAGTCACATTGAGAAGGAAAAACAGCAGCCTGCCAGAAAGCATTTCTCTCCTAAAGTGCTGGCACAAGTCACATGACCAGGGGCAGCTGGGAAATTGACAAAATGTCTAGCCCCATGTCAGATTTCAAAATTGAATATAAAAAAATCGGTTTCTTTTGAGAAATGGATTTCAGTGCAGAATTCTGCTGGAGTAGCACTATTAACTGATGCGTTTTGAAAAAAACATGTTTTCCGATGACAGGATCCCTTTAGGTGAAAGCCATAGATCAGCATTTTGTGCATGCTTTGTTAAACTTTATTATGTAACCAGCAACTTTATCCAATAAAGGCACATTTTAGCCAAAATCAGTTTAAGGACCTATCAAGGACAGGCATATAATAGGTTAGCAGACTTTTGGTTTTTATTTGAAGATTCTCACATATTTAGAACCAGCCTTCTCCCTCTTTTTTCCCCACTTTATACACTCAAACAAATAATTTTGCTTTATACAATTATTGTACTGTATTTTGTGTCTATAGAAGAGTTCATATCTTGACCAAAGTTAAGAAACATGATTTGTCTTCACTGAATGTACAGTGCGTGTATGTTCTATGATGGTCAGCAAGAACCTTGTACTAATGAACGGTCTTAAAATTTACTATAAACTTTGGCACCTAAAGAGCTGACAGATTTGCTTCTTGTTATTGTGATCTTTGAATAATATGGCTATTCCCTAGAAATGATTGCTGTATGCTGCAATATAAATGAGCTTAGCATAACCTTATGCACTATTACAATGTGAAGTATATTAATCAAAAATGCAATATTATGCAAGTTTATAGCATATTATAGATTATAGTTCAGTGTTAGTAGATGATGAATCCTATTATAAGTGAAGCAATTAAGCTACAGGTCAATGTGCATTGCAAAAATGAGAGATTGTGTAAACAAAAAATGCCGAAAATGCATTACAATTCAAAAAAACGCTGGCGACGTTTCCTTTTTATAGCGGGATTGGCTGCAAAAAATTGTTTTGGTTAACCAGTTTCCTCCACACATTTTATAACATATGGAACATTCATTTTACAGTGGGCTCATGTGTAGGGCATTATATTAACTCTCTTGTCTTTATTAAGGTTCCCTGGACATTTACAAGAAAAAGTGGTAACTTCAAGCATTTGCACCAACATTTATAATAAAGACCTCCATACAACTAAGCGCAAGATTACTAGCGAATGAACACAAATGAACGCCAAGGCATCTTCGCTATGAAATGCTCGCACAGCCGAAGTACCGCTAATGAAAAGTCGCCAGCATTTGACGCCCAGGATGACACTTCGCATTTTAGTGAATTAGCATATTCGTAGAGTATTTGCACCTGACTGACGCTGGCCAAAATTTGCTGTTAGTGAATCTGCCCCTTAGATGGAGATTATACTGTATAGGCTTATAATGTTTTATTCTCAATTAAATTCTTGGGGAATAGCACAGGAGGAAGATAAGAAGCTGTTGTGTTTGAATCTTTAATGCTACTTTCAGATGATTTTTTAACCATTGGTTTCTGAAGGTGAAGTAAATGCCAAAATATGTCTAAAGCTAACCATACAAGTAGAGATGTCGTTTTTTTTTAAATGTCGAGTTTGATCATTCGGTAGAGAGAGAATGACTCTGCATTAACATAAAGTGCAAAGAAGATCAGCCATGAAGGTCAGTCATGTCAATGTGACCCCTTTATTTCCTGACACAGAATATAATCACACACGGATATACCCAGGGAGACTACCTGTTGGCAATCTGACATACCTGGGAAGCCTCCACTGATCTGGTGAGAGAGTCTGGAATGCACCTTAGGGATTCCGACTAGTAAATTAAATGCACTGAGATTGCACCTGTGATAAACTTTATATAGAAAACATAAAAATGTAACGGGAAGCTAATACACTAAAATAAACCTGCAATAAGGGACCAATGGGGACCTGTCTGACTAACTAGCAAAATCTACACTGTCTACATTACTCATTTAACAGTCCCTCAGTTTAACTCTCGATGAGATAAGTAAATGCACAAAGTCCCCTCCAATAGCTCTTATACCCCAGGTAGCACTACCAGGTATCTCTCCTTGGAATATGATTTGCACACAAGTGTTTACAGGCAACTCTGCAACGCTGCTACACGCTGCAGTGGCAATGGTCACCTCCAGGGAGGTTTGGGAACATAGTTTTGTCATCACTCAACAAAATTGAATCGGTGGATATTTTGTTGAAAGAGCTCCCAAAATATTTGTTGCATGATAAAACCATTTAAATGAAGAGGCAATCCCTGTATAATCAGGAGTTTTAGCAGGACTATGAAATCCACATGCTCACAGATTAGACTCCGAAAGAATGTCCAGGGGGAGGAAAGATTTGTTTTATAATACAAAAAGAGCTAGGCGTTTTACAGCAGCTAATTTTCAGACTTAAACAAGGAGTAGCTAGCAAACACATTTTTGTCTAAATGCCAAAGATTTGCAGCATCACACATTATATAGAAAGTGAACAAAGGCAGCTACACAATTTCTTATATGAGACACCAAAAATATAGCTTTGTGGAAATGAAAAGTCATTTATACTGTGCAAGTCAGTAGGTGTGTGAAGCATTGCAAGAAATGCTGGCACTCTGGGTATAAACGTTCTTTTAAGCATGAATTTCAGGACATAAATTATTTACTTTGCTTTTCTTTGTACTACTGGGAATTATTCCAAGCAAGTTTACTTCCCTAAAAACAGTTGCTGGAAGGCATAGTTTCTAAACAATCAACTGTGCATTAACCTACATTGACTGGCGTGGCTTAAACACCCACAAGGGTTAGTTTATCTAAGAGCAGCAGATTAAGTGACCTTATTCTAGGACAGCTAAAGCAACCTCTAATTGTGCGGAGACTCTGATGGAGAAAAAAGGTTACACTCTTGCAAAAAGCTTTCAATCACTCCAGACAAGCTATTCTGTCTGTGTGTCACAGTGAGGGCAAGAAAATAAGTGATTGTGAGCAGTTCAGGGGCATGGGAAGACAAAAGAAGTACATTTCTTTCTTTCCCTCTGTCTCTTTCTTTCGTTCTTTCTTTCTTTCTTTCATTCTCTGTTTGCTTACTTGCACAACGAATTATTAACTTGTCTGAATTATGAACTTTTCTCTTTGTTTAATGTACAGCAGTTTGTGCTTAACAAAAGGGTATTGGGCACGGTTTCACTTCTTTAGGACTAATAACTTGGCATAGCAGTATAATTAATTAACATTTTTCCACTACAGCATCTGCAGCACACAGCCTTTTATTACAGAGGGCTTTAAGTTCATCCCTGAAGGCACACTTTCCCAGATGATACTCACTATCTGAGGCATACAAATAAAAGCACTGGAGCCTTTATCTGGTTTGCACTCCTAAAGGTGGCCATACACAGGGAGATCTCTCCCCGATATGCCCACATTGAGGTGGCCGATATTGGGCTGATCCGATCGTGGGCCCTAGGGATCAGAATGGAGGCAATACAGGCGGTCGGATTGCGGGACTGCATCAACGAACAGATGCGGCCGGGATTTTTTATCCTGCTCAATCGGCGTCTGTCCGACTTTTCGATCAGGGACGCCAGTCGGATGGCCCCACACACGGGCCAATAATCTGCTGACATGGTCTAACAGTGACAATGGCAAGCTCTCATGTGGCAGACAGCACTATGGCAAAACAAAAAAATTTATATATCGCACGAAGACCTTCTTTAGCCTGCTACAAAATATGAGCTAAATTTAATCTTTCAGCAGAGCAATGATCTAAAATGTTGGAGTCAGGGACATGTTGCATCCCCCTTTTTCCCACCACTACCTTCCACACAGTCTGTGACACACCATGGGTTCTTTGTAAGGTGATGAGGGGTCTATTGTGAGGCAAGAAGTTCACTGGCACACAGGAATTGCTATAACAAACAAGGGAAAGTTGTGCTCACCACTAGTTTTTAAAACCATTAGGCAGGGATGCAATGAGGCTGTGACCACAAAATACATATAGACAAATACAAGATTCCTCTGCACTCAACCCATTATCAATATATTTAAGACAGCGACATTTTGTGCATACTGCTACTGAAAAATGCCTTACCCTTTAAACAACACAGGGATTGTTTGTCCATATATTGCAATATATTTAAGCTGGCCAACTACGTCAAAGTCATCCCATATCTGGCCAGTCCTATGCTCAATTTTCATCTGATTCATTAAGAATTCTATTGCTTCATTATACATTTTATAAAAGGGACGAATACGTTTTACCTGCAACTTACTAGCTGCTTTCAAAGTAAAACTCCCAAACTTGGCTGCCCTTTTATTAGACACCAGTGGGATCACCTGACTATAGTTGGAGGGGGTGGGAGCTACAACATGGAGCTGGTCACTGCTCCTGTTTAACTATAACAAACAAGGGAAAGTTGTGCTCACCACTAGTTTTTAAAATCATTTGGGAGTTTTACTTTGAAAGCAGCTAGTAAGTTGCAGGTAAAACGTATTCGTCCCTTTTATAAAATGTATAATTAAATCATAGAATTCTTAATGAATCAGATGAAAATTGAGCATAGGACTGGCCAGATATGGGATGACTTTGACGTAGTTGGCCAGCTTAAATATATTGCAATATATGGACAAACAATCCCTGTTTTGTTTAAAGGGTAAGGCATTTTTCAGTAGCAGTATGCACAAAATGTCTCTGTCTTAAATATATTGATAATGGGTTGAGTGCAGAGGAATCTTGTATTTGTCTATATGTTTTTTGTGGTCACACAATCATTGCACCCCCGCCTAATGATTTTAAAAACTAGTGGTGAGCACAACTTTCCCTTGTTTGTTATAGTTATACAGGAGCAGTGACCAGCTCCATGTTGTAACTCCCACCCCCTCCAACTATAGTCAGGTGATCCCACTGGTGTCTAATAAAAGGGCAGCCAAGTTTGGGAGTTTTACTTTGAAAGCAGCAAGTAAGTTGCAGGTAAAACGTATTCGTCCCTTTTATAAAATGTATAATGAAGCAATAGAATTCTTAATGAATCAGATGAAAATTGAGCATAGGACTGGCCAGATATGGGATGACTTTGACGTAGTTGGCCAGCTTAAATATATTGCAATATATGGACAAACAATCCCTGTTTTGTTTAAAGGGTAAGGCATTTTTCAGTAGCAGTATGCACAAAATGTCGCTGTCTTAAATATATTGATAATGGGTTGAGTGCAGAGGAATCTTGTATTTGTCTACACAGGAATTGCTGGCAGGATGAAACTCTTGCTTACAATTTATTTAATGCAGCATGCAACATTTCGGGGATGACCCCCTTTATCAAGCATGATGCTTGATAAAGTGGGTCATCCCCGAAACGTTGCATGCTGCATTAAATAAATTTAAAGCAAGGGTTTCACCCTGCCAGCATTACCTGTGTGCCAGTCAACTTCTTGCAGTACAATTGGATAGGTGGCCGATACCTATTTCGCTGGGCACCAGGGTTTCGTCTGCTTCGGAGGGCCAGGGTTTGCGTTTGTATCTGGATATTCTCCATAGGGTCTATTGTGAGGTCAGGCAGGAGTAGAGGGTGCATTTCTTATCATTCCAGGTACCACTCTGTTTGCTTCCACTGACTAAAGTGACTGAAGAACAAAAAAGGAAAGGAAACAGCTGAATATTCTAAATTGCCATAGTCCTTATCTTAGTCCTACTGAGAATATATTAAAAACTGGGGTATAATAGAATCTTATGACTAGCTCAAGCACCTGGGACAAATCTACCTGCAAGATTAGGCAAAAATTACTCCTGAACAGTGCCCTAGGTCGAACAGTTACCCCTAAAGATTAAAAAATGCTAGTGCTGTCAAAGGTGGCTCTAGAAAATATTAATATGCAGGGCTGGACCTAAAAATAGGTAGAGTAGGCAGCTGCCTATTACACATGGGGAGTGCAAGTTGGAGGTCATTAATTTACTCACCAGTGCAGGGGAAATGCACAGGAGCAAACAATTAACAATGGTAGCAGGAGTAGCATTGCAGGGGGCTTGTTAGAGACAGGCAGTGTGGGAGTGGGGGGTTTGTGGGCAATCATGGGTGGGCAGCAGTATGACTCCGTCTCTGGCCTTGGGCGCCAGTAGAACTTCACCTGGTATTGTAAATGTGAGGAACTGAATACTTTAAGTGAACAATATATTTAATTGTTTAAAACTGCTATTCGGATTTTTTGTTAATGTTACATAAAAAAAGCTAATTCTGAGTTTCCGTGCTTTCAACTAAACATATCACAGAACATAATTTCAGTGTAAGATTGTTATTCAGAGAAATAGCAGAAATTGCCAAGGTCTTTATATTGTTACAAAATACTGTGATAAGTACTTGGTCAAACTGGAAAAAAAAACACATCACACCAAAGAATTGCTAATGGGCCTGTTTCCACTTCTGCCTCCAAATGAAAACATGCAGAAAATGAATGTTCTCTCTAGCACTCTGTTAAAGGGAATAATAGCAGATTATTTTTCTGCATCTAACACTCTCACATCCTTGATAAACATAGATTCGATATAGTTCATTTAATCCTTCCATAAGCACCTAAGCTAGTTGTTGCTCTACAGTATATATTTTAAGATCTATATCAAGCCAGGAATGTGACAAATGTCTGTCACTTCCCGAACTACAATTAAATCATTAGGTTAAAACTAAGGTTCTGATGGGAAATGGCATTGGAAGAGCTTTCACCTCCTGGATACTCATGGGGGCAAATTCAAATTCGTTACTTCGCTAGCGTTTGGCATTTTTGTTACTGCGCAAATTCACTAACGAACGCTGGCGTAGTTTCGCTAGTGTTACTTCGCACCCTTACGCCTGGCGAAGTTTCGCTAGCGACGTAACTACGCAAATTCACTAACGCGCGCAGTGTACTGAACGCTACCTTTTACGCTAGACTTCCTTCGCCACCTCAGACCAGGCGAAGCGCAATAGAGTAGATAGGGATTGCTTCAAAAAAAGACAACATTTTTTCTAAGTCCCAAAAAACGCTGGCGTGTTTTCTACATTATGGGTGATAGGCTGAAAAAGATCGAAAAAATTTTTGGGGCTCCCCTCCTTCCCCCCTACATTTCCTGACTCATGGCAACTTACCTAGACAGTGGGCACATGTGTAGGGCAAAATAAAATTTTTATTTGATGTTTTGAAGCTTTTCTAGCCATTTGTAGTGCTGATACGTATTCCTCCATTGAAATTTGAATTTGGCGCCGTATGCAAATTAGCCTTCGCTAGCGTAACTTCGCTTTACTTAGCGAAGCAACGCTAGCGCAACTTCGGAACCTTACGCTACCCCTGAGCGCAACTTCGGATTTTAGTGAATTTGCGAAGCGCTGGCGAAACTACGCCTGGCGAAGTGCGGCGAAGTGCGGCGAATTAACGCCTGGTGCAACTACGAATCCTAGTGAATTTGCCCCATGGCCTTTCCTTATATCTCCCTTAGGGGATTTTGGGAACTGCCTGCAAATGGCTTTTAAAATTTCTAACACCAAACTCCCTGCGGGCTATGGAAGAGATGCTACACACATTCATTTGATTATGTTTTTTTTATCATTCTAAAATTATGTAAATACAGCATAATGAAGTTGACTGTGCAATCTGCTCTATACATATATAGATGCTCATCCAGGCGTCTAGAAATGTTATAAACTTTCTAAATGTTATTAATGTTAAAGAGGCCTGATATCAACCTAGTTTCCAGTAGAATCGAACAAAGGAGCAGCTGCTAATGTGCATTGCTATTGCCAAGACATTCCATAGCAATTCTGCTTTTACTAGCTATGATTTTATGTAAAATACTAGCAATACTGACAAGAGAAACAGTTAGATGTCAACAGAGCATGTAGGCTTTTACACACAAACATCTGCTTTCATGCATACCAGCACATGGGAAATCAGAAATTATTTCATCCCTGTATTGACTATCTGATCATACTCACTGTGGTGGAAGCAAGTGCCAGACCCAGGTGGAACACAACTTGACAAGTGTTTAGAGAGAGGCTTTTGAATCAACTAGGGAGTTTTTATAGGCTGCTATTAAACCCTTAGCAAATGTGGGTAAAACTGAATGTAAGAATCTGACCCTTGTTAATCTTTTACACATCATATTGCTCTTTACAAGATATCTGTATTCTGCTGTTAAGATGGCCCTAGACGCAACAATTATAATCTTTCTTGGAAAAGATCTTTCCAAGAAAGGTCGTTCATTTCAATACACACGTGTGGAGCTGAATTGTCAGATATACACGTAGAAAAAATAGAATTCTTCACTAACACCCACTAACAATGGCCAATGATCGGGTGCCTTCAAAGGTGTCTGATCAAAGTTTTCCATCCAGTCTGATTGAAGAGCCGACCAATACCCAAGTCTTCTGCCGATATCGGTCAGGTCGTCTCCCACCATATACGCACGATTATTGCACTAAAATTCACTTCGTATGATAATATCGGTGCATGGATGGCCACCTTTAGTCTATAAAACGATACAGAATGCAACACTCAGCTAAAATGTATATAGTGCAGAAGGTTGTTACTTTACTATTTTGGGGTTGGATTTTGTAGTTTCTGTGGACATCTATGCATCCATGTAATAGGTATGTTCACCCAACACAGGTATGGAATCTAATGAAATGTCTGGGATGTTCCAGGTAAGAGTTCTGAAAAACCACTAACTACATTTAAACATTAAATAAAGTCAGGATTGTTTTGCCACTAGCAATGATTCATACAGCTT
The DNA here is from genome assembly GCF_017654675.1 of Xenopus laevis. NCBI lineage: Eukaryota > Metazoa > Chordata > Amphibia > Anura > Pipidae > Xenopus > Xenopus laevis. The sequence goes on from NC_054386.1 coordinate 83,244,171, forward strand.
AGTTACCATTTAGCACAAGGTACTATTTTAGTTTTACAGAGAGAGAAAACGACTTTAATAATATTAAGGAAGCAGTCCTCAACCTTTTTTTATCCATAAGCTGCACTCAAGTATAAAATAATGTTGGAGAGCAACACAAGCATGCAACACGTTCCTGGGGGTGCCAAATAAGGGCTTTGATTGGGTATTGGTTAGGGATGTAGCGAACCGCCGATAATGTGTTCGCGAACGCCGTTCGCGAACACCGGCAAAAAATGCGAACAGTTCGCGAACAGTTCGCGAACTTCGAACATCCGAAAATCGTTCGATTCGAACGATCAAAGGATTTTAATCGTTCGATTTTAGCGACCGAATGGTCGAACGATTTTGACGCGAACGCCTATTGGCGAACGTCGCGCGACGTTCGCGAACTTGCGGCGGACACGAACAGCCGATGTTCGCGCGAACAAGTTTGCCGCAGAACAGTCCACGACATCCCTAGTATTGGTAGCCTCTATAAGAACTTGCAGCCAATGGAGGCTCTGTTTGGCAGTACACATGTTTTTATGCAACTAAAGCGTGCCTTTAAGCCAGGCATTCAAAAACAAGCACCTGCTTGGAGGCCACTGGGAGCAACATCCAAGGGATCGAAGAGCGTCATGTTGCTCACGAGCTACTAGTTGGGGATCACTGCCTTTAGGGATGAATTTACTTTTACAGTATGTGATTTTTTACATGTATACAGACTACAAAGCTGCCTTGAAAAAGTTTAGTTTGCAACACACGTGTAAAGTAATTGCTAATTAGCCATATTCCATGTATAGTTTATATATTACTCTAAGGGATGATCTGGCTCTTCAAAGAATGCATATATAGTAGCATTTCTCTATATGAAACACGTGTTCATGGTTAACCCTTGATTGGTTGCAGAACATTTATTTCTGGGTTGTATAGATAAACTTACTTTGGTGGTGTCCACACTTTTCCAATGTAAGTTTTCCCGTTGGATGGAGAGACACAAAAAATAAATGGTTCAGCTATTCAACCATAGTCCCAAGAATATATATGGCATAAAATGAGTTCTTCCAAGATCTCTGTAATTGACAAGCTTGGAAAATACTTATTATCTCAAATCTCACTCTGATTGGCCCCTAAGCCAATGTACTGGGCCCCATAGGAGGGGAAGCAGCACTGTTTGGGAATTTACATTCTGGTTAGAACTGATCATCTGTTCTGATCTGACTATAGAAATTAAGAAACAAGAATTACCCTCTATAGGTTTCTTTTGCCGCCTGAAGAAATCCAACCCAGTATGCCATATACCGAAGCTGTGCCATGCTGAATTGCATATTTTGAACCAGTATGTTACTAAATGGTTTCAAGTTCTATACTACCAATCTGAGCAGTCATATCTTACTGACAGCTGGTCAGGCTGCAACTGCATTTTGAATAAGATTATAGTGCAGGATTCATGTCTTTGTATAAACTCTGTTTACTGTAAATAACAAGCCTGTCTTAAAATAAAGTGCAAGTAATGTGCCAAGATAGACTGGCAGATGGGTGAAAGTATAAAACAGTTGGATGCTGCATGAGCACATGGGGAATATTTGCAGAAATACTTTAAGGTAATTTCTTGTTCATTTTTTTATTTTTTTCAGTTAAAAGGGCCAAGCAGTTTGGCAGGCTTGCTTTCAAAAGGTTGTTGTGTCTTTGCTAATTAAAATTGTGGAGCAACAGCATAATAGATCTATTTTACAAATTAATGGTGCATCTTATGAGCCTCTTGCTTGTAGTAATTCAGTCCACGCCCAGAGACATTTATCAGCCAGATTGCAATTCATTTCCCCCCAATGATCTTGCTCTCATAAAGCCAACATTAATGTGTGTACACTTCTGTACAGAGCAAATTAAGACACACATTAGTTCTTTTGGTGCTGAGGAGCAATGAACTATCAAGGCTGAGATGGAATTGTCTTTAAAATACATGTCTGCGCAATTGTTGGTGTGAGACTCTATTCAGAACTACTGTGTGTATCAGGGTCTCAAAGTGGGACTGTGTGAAGCTTCTGCCTACCTGACATGTTTTTTCAGCATCATTGTTAATGCAGAGTGTGTGTTGTGTATGTCTTTGCACTAGTCCAAAAGTCATTCCAGGGCCGCCATCAGGGGAGTACAGGAGGTACAAGTATACCGGGCCCCAGCCTGAAGGGGGGCCCGGCAGTGCTGAACTTTTCGAAAGAGCTGGGCCCCACTTGACAGCGCCAAAGCCATGCCACCTCCTTCCAAAGTCCCGAACAGCTGAAATGCGGAAGTGCCGAACACCCGAAGCGGCAAAAAGACCCGAAGTCACGAAAACAGCCGAAATTGAAGTCCTGAAGCGGTGAAAAGACCCAAAGTCACAAAAACATTTGAAGTTCTGAAGCGGGGAAAAGACCCAATATCATGAAAGGAGGCGAAGTTGAAGTCCTGAAACCACGAGTTAAATTCCTCTGAACACCCATGTGTGTTTTTTAATTTTTTTTAAATCCCCTGGCCATCAATGTATTATTTTAATACTCTATAGGCCCCTGTCACCAGGTGACATGTTTTTTTTAAAAAAAATATTCTTTGGGGGCCCAATTTTTTTTAACTTATAGGGGGGCCCTGGCGCCAATGTTTTTTTTAAAAATATTCTTTGTGGCCCAAATTTTTTATAACTTGTATGGGGGGCCCTGGCACCAATGCTTTTAAAAAAAACTTTTATCGGGGGGCCCTGGTCCCCAATAGCTTTTTATAATGTTTGTGTGGGGGGTTACCTTTTTAGCGCTGATGTCCGTGTGGTCTTTTAACTGTGATGTGGAGTTGACAGGATCTGGGGTGGGGCTTGGGGCCTGGGGCCTGGGGTGGGGTGGGGTACCAATGTACATATACTGACATACTGTAATGTAAGGTATACCAAACTCAGAACTAACTCCAAGGACCTGGTCTCAGCTCACTCTTCTGCCTATAGTAGCTGCCTTTGCCCTCCACTACTCAGATGCTACCAGGACTTAATGTGAGAGGACCAGGGAGAGAGTTTTGAGCAGGCTAGGGAACCAAACATATGCTGGAAAGGACGTGGGAGCAGTTGTGAAGCGGGAAAGGTTAATACCAGACGGGCAATGCAGTACCAAATCATATGACACAGAGAAGTCGAGGTAAGAGGCCAAGGTCAAACCAACAACATCATAGTACAAAATTGGAATCCAAAGAATAGTCAATACAGGCAAAGGTCAGTACAGGTGACAGGTGTTAAACCCACATCAATCTTTTCTACAAAGAAAAAGCTTGCCCCTGCGGGAGATGAAGAGGGCCTTATGAACCCTTTCCCAGATTTTCCTTGATATACTCCTCCATAGCCTGGGACTCTGGGAGAGATAGAGGGTACGTCCCAATCAATTTGAGAGTTGTGTCCCTGTAGCCAGGGAAGACCTAGAATCACAGGGGTGTGAGGACAATGGATAATATAGAAGAACATTTCTTCAGAGAGATCCCCTACAGACAAAACTAGTCTTTCAGACTGAGAAAAAACCAACTCATCCCCAAGGGGACTACCATCTATAGCCAACAATTTGACTGACGGAACAAGGGGTTTAGAGGAAATACCATGCTTAGCACAAAGCTACTATCAAGGAAATTACCCACTACCCATGAATCGAAAAAAGATGGAATCTCAATGCAACTCTTATACCAATTTAAGAGTATCGGAATGAACAACTGAGACAAAAATTGTTGGGGAGTAGAAATGGCATTACTCCCCAGACCTGCCTAGGTTCTGCCGTATCCCGGCTTCTTAGGACAGGTATTGTGGAGATGCCCTTTATCCCCACAATAAAGGCACAAGCCGTTTCTTCTATGGATAACTGAGTAGAACGGGTTGCATGGGTTCCGCCAAGGGCCTAGGGGCAGAAAGGAGAGGCTTAGGTGCCAACTTTGGAGAGAGAGATTTACAGAGGCAAATCTAGGATTATCCTCTTAGAAACTCTTCCTATGCCTTCTATCAATCTGGATAGCCAGATGCACGAGGGAGTCTAGGGAGGACAGAGCTGCAGACAACCGCACCCTGAATTGGCTTCTCAGTGATGTATTGTTTCAGCCGTCTCTACCGCCTATCAGTGAAATTCTGTACAGAAATCTTAGACCCGCCGTTTGCCTTTCCTGAGATTTTGGATGACTGCATCGGCAGAGGCGGCACGGTCCGGATCATCATAAATAACAGCCATAGCCTTGAAGAAGGCCTCCAGAGAGAGATGGGCTGAATCTGCTGCTGACAGGCTGGATGCCCATAATTGAGGATCCCCTTGGAGTAGGGTGATCACAAAATTTACCCTGGATTCCTCAGTTGGGAAAAAAATAGGGCAAAACCCCAAAATGGAGCTTACATGCCTCTTGGAAGGCAAAAAATGTGCTCCGATCCCCGGAAAACCTTTCAGGAAAGGGGATTTTGGGTTCAATAATAGAGCTACCAGAGGGAGAAGGTAGTGGTCTGTTTGTCAGGATTGGAGCTGAAGCAGGAGTAATTGTTTATTGTTGAATAGTGTCCAGCCTAGCTGAGAGTCCTTGGAGACACTTTTGATCCTGCTTGGCCTCTTGTTCTGAGTCGCTGGAGAAGACCGGGCAGAATGGTATCTGACAGAGAAGCTGCTCTGGCAGCGTCCATGTTTGGACTGTTCAATGTACTGTAACATAAGGTATCACCTAGGGCAGCAAGTCTGTAGGGGCGGAATTACTGTAGGGGCGCAAGAAGCTCTAATCGCCAGCGAATTGGTGCAAGCTCCTGCAGGGGCAGGGGCTTGTGCGTGAAGTTGGCGGGTGCTAGGACCCTGCTGCATGGTGTTGGTGGGCGCTAGGACCCTGCTAGGACCCTGCCCAGCAAAGTGGTCTTGGCTCACTCTTCTGCCTATAACAGCCGCCTTTGGCTTTGGGAGAAGCCCACAAGAGAACATAGTCGAGGTCACAGGCCAAGCTCAAACCAACAACAGTGTGGTACAAAATTGGAATCCAAAGAATAGTCAATACAGGCAAAGATCGGTACAGGCGTCAGAGTGGCAAGGTCACAAACAGGCTAGGGTCTGGAAAATGCATCAGACAGAAGCGCACCCAGGAACTATACGAATTGACCTTTACATTGGACAATGGCAATGAGTCACCCCACAAAACCACCAGGAACTCTTAGACATACATGTATACAATATCATTTTGGTATCATTTTGGTATCTTCTTTGCTTCGCTGTGTCTGTGTTCATCATTGTGTCATACAGTATGTATCAGTGAGTACTGAAAGAATTTATGTGGAATAAATTTCATTTTATCACATACATTTCAGACATTTCCCTTCAGTGAGATTTAATTTGATTCTCCAGGAATAATATGTGGATGAATTGTTCCAACTGGTTTTTATCCGCTGTCAGATTTGAGGTTTCAATAATGCTGTTCATGACAAAGGAAAACATAGCAACAGAGCACACTGCTTTCAACCAGCTTGCTTCCATCGCATGGGAGGAATAAACATGCAAAGCAAAATCTAAGGATTCTGGGAAAGAACACAGGTGCCATAAAATTTCCGTTACCCTACAGGTCTAAAAAATTGACCTATTTTCTTTGTAATATAAAAGTCACTCCGGAACTCATTGCTGTCAATAAGAAACAATTATGTTTTATCTGAAACCATTTCATGAGCTTGCCTTTAATTTTCAGACTGTTAATAACGCTCCAATGCTACTGGATTTTTCTATTGGGCTTTTGGTGATTTTCTTCATTAATAATGGTTACATCAATATATTAGAGAGGTTACCTTTATTTATTTTAGGCATATCCTTAAGGAATCGATGTTCGTTATAACTTTATCCTGATTCATTTATTGAATCTATCGTTTTAAATAAATAGTATCTGTATTGGCAGTGGGTGCTGGGAATTGTTCATAACAATCATTTTTAATTATAAGTGTATTACAATTACTGACAGTTTAATCCACTGGAGTGGTAGGATATTCAGGATTCCCACTGAACTGTATGTTTTGATTCCATGAATCATAGCACAGCCAGTATTTCTCTCCGATGTAAAAATCCATTGATATTTAACTATTAGCATTTGAAATGTGTGTTAAAAAACAGTTTTTTTTTGGCTGACATTATTAAATTCTAAAAGGGAGATTATTGTTAATAGAGGATAAGGGGTGTGCAGCTCCACGAAAATTCACAGCACATTGACTCATTTGAAGTTCTCAATTTATGGCCTAATCAGCCTTATTGATCACAGAACAAAGCATAATTTCACTGCTTCCAATTCACAGTTTAATCAAGTTGGCTAATGCCAGAAAGATATATGCCGTGTTGCTAATTTTAACTGCTTTCAAAGTAGTCTGTGGGTTTTTCAGCACTAACCAAATTTTCTGGGCATCGTTCAGCATTCTTACATCCATCCGTAATGTAACGCACTTTTGTGTAATATATATATATATATATATATATATATATATATATATATATATATATATATATATATATATATATGTGTGTATATATGTGTGTATATATATATATATATATATATATATATATATATATATATATATATATATATATATATATATATATATATATATATATATATATATATATATATATAATTCTGAAGAAGGCCTGCAAAAAGGGGCCGAAACGTTAAAATATATATATATATATATATATATATATATATATATATAGAGAGAGAGAGACACATACAAGTAGACAAATATTTGTCTACAGTATATGTATTTTGTGGTCACAGCCTCATTGCACCCCGCCTAATGGTTTTAAAAATTAGTGGTGAGCACAACTTTCCCTTGTTTGTTATAGAGATATTCCTACAAGGGAAGTTTAGTTAAATACAGTTATTTAAACAGTGTTGGCATTTAAAAAAGTAGATATTGGGAAAACCAGTTCCCCTCAGGGGAGCCTACAAAGAGAAACATTCATCATATAAATGTTCATTGGCTTATCCTGCCTGCAAACAGTTGGGACTTATCATAAAATATTTAATTTAACAGCAGTCAGATCTTTTTTCTAATGACAAAATCTTTCAAAATTGATAGAACAGAATTTAAAATACTTTGAAGGAACTTTGGTGTACTGGATAATTTATGGGCTAGCTAAACAGTTTCAAAATTCAACCTGTCCTTGAGATTGGTGGAATCCCATACGGATTTTGCATGTAAAACAATAGACCAATAGTAGCCATTTACCGGCTAGTTTAAAATAAAAGCCTAAAGTCCTAAATCAAATATAAAGCATATCATTTATTAAGGGACACATAGAAAAACAAAACTGCTGTTCAAAATAACTAAACAAAAGTTGTGATTGTTTTTACAGGTCCTGAATCCACTTTGCTAAATGAAAGGGTACTTGGATTTTTTCCTCAATGACAGTGTCTCCACCTAGTGAGATCCAGGGATACACCTACAGGTGGCCCCACTAGGAAACAATAATTAACCATATTGTTGCAGTAAAATAGATCAACTTTATAGAAGTGAAGGAAAATTGCAAAATGCAATTACACAATAGCAATATCAATAATCCCTGCCCTGGGGATCCCGTGTTGGAAGTCCAATCTTGGCACAGTCCAACACTCCACTCCAGGAGGATAAAGAGAGTCACAGTCCCTGTCCCCCAAGAGCTGTTAACTTTCCCCAGGTAGCGCTACCTGCCAAATTGCTCTTCTGATGGACAGAGGTAGTTGCTCCCATGTAGCAGGCACATGAACAATGCCTGTATTTAAACAGGGGCCATATGCTGGAGTCTTTCAATACCCTCCCACTGGCAGAATACTCACTGTGGACTCACACAGATGGGTCAGGCATCCATAGCGACTAAATCCTTAGGCTGGGCTCCCAAGCTATCCTAGCTGAGCACGCAAAAAATGCTTTATTCTTTAGGACACAGCTCCAAGCACTATCCAAAGTGCGAGAACATCACAAGCCCCATTTAAAATCAGCATCCATCCACAGACAGCTGCTGTAGGGTTCTCCGATGCCTCTAGCTCCAGACAATCTCAATACTGATCAAGCTCCATAATGCTTGAGTCCGTGTACCCCAAGCCCTCCGGGGGCCCATCCATGCATGGGCTTTCTGCACACAATCCCTCCTGGAGTTAAAATGGACAGAGAGACTGAGCACATGGCAGGTCAACTTTTTCTACTTCTTGCACAACTGTGACACCTTCTGACCAAATCTGGAATCTGCCAGAGCTCACTGCACATGGGACAAAGGACTCACTTTCCCTCCCAGATCCAATTTAGGTACAACACTTAGCTGGCCACAGAAGGGGATTTTCAACCCTTTGGGATTTTCAGATCAAAGGGGAACTTAACCCTATTATATTTAGAGCCTATAATGGACTGAAAATGTTGTATTCATAGCCAAGTAAACTTTTGAAACAGAAATCTGCACTTGCCATCTGGTCTAAAGCTGCAGTTAAGTGTGGATTCCTGATGACTTTTAAGAATAGGAACAATTATTATGCATGAGGCACAAGCAAACTCATCATATGAAGGTATAAAGTAAGGGGAAATACCTGGCTCTGCAAATGTCTGTGCTTCCTGCTAATTGCCAAAGAGGAATTCTTAGGTTCCTGCACTTCCTCTGCAGGAAAATCCCCTATAGGCTAACCTGAAGGGTTAGTGCCACCTGCTGACTGAACTGAACATTGCCAACTATTTATATTTAATATAAAATATATACAGTATTGCACCTATTTACAAGCTAATTCTTGACAGCTGGTTATATGTTGCTGGTCCTTTCACACTGAACACATACAAGTATGCAAAGTTTAATTTCTGTGTTTATCCACTGCCCAACAAGGACTACTTTGTAATCATGGGATAGGTACATACAGTAGATTAACATTGTGTTTGGGCTGGTTCTTGGGAAACTGCCCCACACATGTTCCAGCACTGAAATATAGAGCCAAGCATGTATCATTTTTCTCCTAATTCTTTTAATGCCAAGCAGCAATGACAAAACTAGATAGAGAAAAACTGTCTAAATAGAGGTTAACCTGTACTGAAATAAAGTTTAAATAAGACCCGACAGAGGATGCATTGTTTGTAGAGTATCTTTTAATAATAAACACCCCATACTAAGCTACGGTATTGAGTTTATTTCACAGCTAACCTTGCTAAATGCACTGAAGTAAATAATTCTGCAGCGTATTTATGCACTGATTATGAACTCACCACAGAGAGTAATTGAACGTAATGAAACCACGACACTGTATCATAAAGCTGGGGATCCGTAATCTGATAACAAACATTTCGCACTGTATAATGAGCCTCTATTCACAAAGGCAAAAGCATAAGGCCCATTATAATAATTGTAGAAGGGAAAAACCATGTCACAGTGTTCTAGGTATTGGCAGGTACAAGCACTGTTAGTGAAGACAAATGCACCATAGGGGCCAGATTTGTTGAAGAGAAACAATTTAATACCAGTGCAAAGGGAGAGCTTTGAAGCTAGAATATGTTTTATAACTCTGATATTGATCATTACGTGATTTATAAAAATATAGGGGGCTACATTGTCAAGGACCTGGACACATTTTTTAAAGAAATATTCAACACCAAATCCATAGAACTGAAGTGCAACTAACTCAGTTCCCAAATGGCTGCTGTAAACTGTAATTCATAATATATATATATATATATATATATATATATATATATATATATATATATATATATATATATATATATCTATATATATATCTATATACAGTATATTGGAGTGCAGTGTTGGCTGCCATTGTGGTGAGAATGCTACTTATTGGATTTACTTCATGCAATTCAGAAAGGCAAGTATAATTAAAAGATAGATAAAAAATCAGGGATTTCTGCTTATTAACCTGCATAAGGAATGAGGTCTGTCATGAAAGTGGCCTCCCTTTCCTATAACCCATAAAGTTTGGATGTTCTGCAAACCTGTAGACCCACTTTTATGTCTGGGTTTGTGTGAAAGGAGGGTTTTTATTATTAGATTTATTCTAAATGTCTGTGGCAACATGAGGATCACTGGTTTGATCTACAGCAGTGGTCCCCAACCTGTGGCTCGTGAGCATCAAGTTTCTCACCAACACCTTGGGTGTTGTTCCCAGTGGCCTCAAAGCAGGTGATTATTTTTAAATTTCTGGCTTGAGGGCAAGATTTGGTTGCACCCCGAGGAACGTTTTGCATGTGTTGCACTACAACTTTTATTTACATATGAATGTGGCTCACAGATAAAAAAGGTTGGGATCTCTGATCTAATGGGTAAAACATTATGCATCTATTTTCCTGTTGTGAAATGTTTCACTTCTTACCTATTAAATCAGTGGTGAATTATGTGATCTAAAGAAGAAGGATAGTCTTTTTATACTTGGGGGTGCCAAAACGATACTCTCCCTGCTCTTTTTTTCTTCTACGTCTCCACGTGCGCTGTTGAATGAAAAGGCGAACTTTAATAAAAAAGCCATTTCATTCTACTGTGCATTAGATCTGCCCTGGGAAAATTTGAAGAGTGAAGAAGATGATCGCTCCATGGTGCTCATTGGCAAAACCCTGGGTTGGTGCAGTTTTCTGCTGATAGGAGCACCAACCCAGGGTGTCAGGTAAGTAAATATAACCACTTGGGGGTGCCTAACTTTTGTCACCCCAAGTAAATGACTTTCCTTTTCCTTTAAGCACTGGCTTTGACTCCCCTCTGTTCTATCAATGGCAATCCCCACCTCCCTTTAGTGTGGTGTGCAATCCATGGATTCTTTTTTCAATTTTTATGAAACCTAACAGGGCCTTAGAGATCTGTTAGAATGTCTAAGGTAGTGAGAACTTTATTTATGGGACAAAGAGACAAGCTACATCTGATGAACAAGGAAGTCTATGACTATGGATGACAAAACAAAAACGTTTTCCTAGCCACTAGGACATATACATTTTTAGGGATATAAATAAGATAAATGCAGTATATCAGACCAGTCAATAGGCACCAATATTGTGTGGGGTTAACAGACAACCAGGAAGCAAATAGAATTGCACTCTTCATAAGATTCAATTGCTTGGCCCTATGTGTGTTTGGGTGGTGGAAATAATGATGGGGAAATAAAATCCCAAAGAATGGGATACAGGATGAATTTCTCTTATCTAAACAGTATTACAAACAACACCAGGTAAGCATGATCTATTCTGCTTTAAAAATTATTCTTTATGGCTTCATCTAATTCCCCATTCTATATGTGTGCCCCGTGCATAATGACTAACTGTGAATCATATACAGAAATAACAATAAGCTTATTAAAAAAAAAAAACTCTCAGGGAAAACTGTAGTCATTGCCTCGCAACTAATGTTATTATGAAATTTCCATGTCTGCATTAATGGTAGCTGTCAACACTGCATATTTCACAAATGCTTATTCCTGCCATCAATAAATAATGATTTCTTTACAGAATGTCACTATGTCATTATTACACTTTGCTGTGACAGTTTCCCGAGACTGATCTCTTCAAACCGTATGGTCATTGAAACATACAGATCCCATTTTGATCTGTAACATATTTCCCTTTAATCCCCATCTTTGACATATCTGCCTATAAATAGAAGAGAGGTCAGCAGCACAGATTGATTGCCTTAAAGTTTCACTCAATCAGCACAGTGAGATGAATTTGCTTTGATTAACCACTGCCTTTCAACACACCATCAGCACGGATATAACCCTTTCAAAGGAGGTCAGATAAATAACAGATTTATTTGATTTTGCCATTTAGTTCTCTTCTACCACTAGTGCCAATTGTTTTGTCAGTGTGAGTTTGACTATTCTGAAAATGTTCTTTAAGTTTAAAAATTCAAATAAATCAAGTTGAACATTTGCTAAATACACATTTTACTGATAAAAATGTAGAAAAGGTCAGCAATGTTCTGTAGTGTGATTAATGCACATTACACCCAGCATGCTAGCATTATGCATGCACCTCCATTTTTGTATATGAACATAAACACTATATACAGCTCGTTCTGTACTGGAAAAATGTGCAATTGCAAACTGTTGCCTCTATATAGAGACTAATTGATTTTCCACCATTCTGCAACCTCTTGCTCCTGTCCTTTCCTGTAGTTTTCATTATGATAGACCTGACATGAAATACATTGGAGAAAGGCAGTTTTAGACAATGCACTGTAGTAATAATGATTTCAGGAAAGGAAAGGGTGTTAAAAATCTATGACTATTGTAGGGGACTGATAAATGCATCCCCATATATAGTGCAATCACCTAAGGATTGGTCACCAAGGGAACCATATTTAAAGTGGAACTGTAACCCAGTAATAAAAAGCTGTATAATAAAAGTCCTTTTCAAATTAAGCATGACATCCAAATTCTTTTTTTATTAAAGCATTCATAGCCATTGTAAACACATTTAGAAATGTCAGCTGCCAATCAAATATTACCTGCGCCTCCTCTATGCATAGAGGTGGGGCAGGCAATTACTTTCACTTTCCATTCAGCACTTACTAGATGTCACTGCACTCCCCCTCTCTCTCCACCATTTAATTGTGTAACCATGGGAACGGACATCAGGTCCCCCATTCTGGTGCACAAACAAGATTCTGAGATGATGCAAGGCTTGCCCTAATAACATTGTCCACAAAATGCACCTGCCTGCTCGCTATAATTATGAAATTCCCAGACCAAGGGAAACAAGATTCAAATAATTTATATAGTGTAATTAAAGTTTATTTTGCTTGGCTAACATGATAGGCAAGGATTTGGAATTATTTTTTTTGGATGACCGGTCCCCTTTAATACAGGGAGTTACTTTTCACTTCCTGGGTGTCATAGCTATTCTGGGTAGCTATAAGTACCCTAATATAAAAAGGTGAGCCATGCAGCTCTAGGGTCTTTTGCCAACAGCTTCCCCAAGTGAGAAGAGGGAAGGAGTGGAATCCCAGGAGAGCAAAGGCTTAAGTGAGTATCAGTTAGACCATTTAATAGTCTCTCTAGGAGAGCCAGTCAGGAGTAGGGCTTCCTTTATTGAGCAGCTTTTAGACCATTTAATAGTCTCTCTAGGAGAGCCAGTCAGGAGTAGGGCTTCCTTTATTGAGCAGCTTTGGGCTCCACCAAGGAGATTAGCAGGGATTAAAGTCCCAAGGGCATTGTGGCCGAGACAGGGAACAAGAGCTAGGTTATAGGGGTTTAGCTAGATTCCCACCTGGGTTCCACATGAGAGGTGTCCCCCCGAAAAAACAGGAGAAACTCTGGGAGGACAGTGTGATATTACTCTCTCAAGTGCTACTAGAGGGAAGACTCTTCTATTGTTCTGTATTGTGAGTATATTTGATTATCCATTTATTTTGCTTCTTATAACTGCATTATTCTCCCTTCTGGATTTGTTATAATAAACCAGTTCAGTTATTGTTCAAGAACCACAGACGCCCATTCTTTGACTGTACAGTGATAGTGCACCCTACCTCCACACAGTTGTGAGGGCTTACCCCTGAGGATAAAAGGTCTCCTGTACAGCATAATTTGGGGTACAGCTACTAGTGTAGAGCAACAGGGCTGCTCATTTAACTATAAGCTTACACTATAAGCCTACACCATATTTAAGAGAGGGTAACTGAAGACTTATCTAATTTGAAAGAACTATATCCTGTCAACTAGAATACTAATGAGAGGCTATTCTTCAGAATTTTGCTCATTGTAGCAAGTCTCTAACCCACCAATTAGGCTGCTGTGGGAATAGGCTGAAAAGGCCAGGTGATAGGTAACGTACAATCCGACTAGCTGCCCATTGGTTAAAGCATAGTGCTAGAAACCCAAAGTTCTCTGGCTCGAATCCCAGCTACTTACAATCTTCTTCTGTAACTGTACATATTACCTTCATTAAGTTTACTGTTTCTCTGTAAAACACCTACTTTATAAGAACCCCAATTAAACAAGTCAAACAATAGCATTTAGAGTATAGTCTCACCTTTCATTGGGCATCTCTTCCCATGTGTTTCAACCTTAGGTAAAACCCTTGGACTAAGTCAACTCCTGTTGATCAGTCTGCTACAGGAACACTATCATTTGTCCCCCTTAACATCTACCTCATTATTTGGCATTCACTTCAGAATACTACTATACATAATTTACTAGCCAACTTACTCAGGCATTTGGAGTCAGTAGTCAGCAGGAGAATTGCAAATTCTTCTCTATGGCAAACCATATGCAGGATAGTTGGAACAGCACCACAAGTTGATTTCGCTTAAAATGCCTTTATTGCACACTTAGGGCATTACAGCAAAGTTTCAGGCCATGTGACTTTTTATCAAGCTTTATAAAAAGCCACATGGCCTGAAACTTTGCTGTAATGCTCTAAGTGTGCAATAAATACATTTTAAGTAAAATCAACTTGTGGTGCTGTTCCAACTATCCTGCAACTTACTCACGCAGACGCATCTATATGTCACTTCCTAGTAACTGTAGCAGCTACGGATGCCCGTCTACAGAGCAAAGGTCCTGGAAACCACAATTACCTGGATCACTGGCCATCACTAAACTGCACTCAAACTTTGGTCTCAACTATTAGCCCAGCATCATTAATACATACATTTAGCATATAGCGTAATTACGACCTGTTACATAGTTACATAGTTAAATTGCGTTGAAAAAAGACAAAGTCCATCAAGTTCAACCCCTCCAAATGAAAACCCAGCATCCATACATACACCCATCCCTACTTTTAATTAAATTCTATATACCCATACCTATACTAACTATAGAGCTTAGTATCACAATAGCCTTTGATATTATGTCTGTCCAAAAAATCATCCAAGCCATTCTTAAAGGCATTAACTGAATCAGCCATCACAACATCACCCGGCAGGCCGGCAGTGCATTCCACAACCTCACTGTCCTCAGGGCCGGATTTACCCTCCTTGCCCCCCTAGGCCCAGCTACTGTGCCGCCCCCCCCGCACGCATTTTCTGGATGTGAATCTTTTTCCAATCAGGACATTTATGCAAAAGTGGATCAGATGGATCAACTAGCAGTTAGGCTTGTTTGAGATATATCTATATATATTCTCTATATATAGACACCTTTTTATACATAGATGCAGAGAGAGATGTGTCCCTTGTTTTGATAAGTTTGTCAATTGTGCTACAGTGGGCAGCCGCAGCACCAGTTAAATATTTATTATAAAATAAAAAAGTCAAATCTTGGCAGCATCATAATCTTTGTAGTTCCTATTTCTCAGCAGACATTATCCCTTATAATACATGAGTGATACTCCGAGTTCCCTGTGTAACTCAGCCTGCAGCCTTGTGCCTTTATATGGTCACAGAACAACCCCTCAGTGACTTCTAATATCCTTATCATTTACAGTAGGGGGTACATTATCCCTTATAATACATGAGTGATACTCAGAGTTCCCTGTATAAGTCAGCCTGCGGCCTTGTGTCTTTATATGGTCACAGAACAACCCCTCAGTGACTTCTAATATCCTTATCATTTACAGTAGGGGGTACATTATCCCTTATAATACATGAATGATACTCAGAGTTCCCTGTATAACTCAGCCTGCAGCCTTGTGCCTTTATATGGTTACTGGACCCCTCAGTGACTTCTAATATCCTTATCATTTACAGTAGGGGGTACATTATCCCTTATAATACATGATGATACTCCGACTTCCCTGTATAACTCAGCCTGCAGCCTTGTGCCTTTATATGGTCACAGAACAACCCCGTCAGTAACTTCTAATATCCTTATCATTTACAGTAGGGGGTACATTATCCATTATAATACATAAGTGATACTCAGAGTTCCCTGTATAACTCAGCCTGCAGCCTTGTGCCTTTATATGGCCATAGAACCCCTCAGTGACTTCTAATATCCTTATCATTTACAGTAGGGGGTACATTATCCCTTATAATACAAGAACTGGAATGGTTTTCATTTTGTAGGAAGCAGGAAAGGGACATAAAAAAATCTGTAACAGGTTTAGAAGTTAGAACACTTGTGATTCTGCACCTCCAGCAAATCTGCAAGTTGACTATGACATATTTCTCTACATGGCCTATATACAGCAGATCTGCAGGGGAAATATTAAATGTACATACCAGGAACAGATCACCTTGCTGGGACACACGCAGCACAGCAGAGGCAGCAGCAGCACGAGCACAGAGAGGAGTGGGAGGGGGCGGAGCCACAGCGGGAGATAGGCTGGAGGAGCGGTCCTAAAGCCAGCCGGATCTATCAGGAGCAGCCGACTTACACAAGATGTTAGGGGGCGCCTTCTTGCCGCCCCTAACATATTGCCGCCCTAGGCCCGGGCCTAGGGGGCCTTTCCCTAAATCCGGGCCTGACTGTCCTGACTGTGAAGAACCCCCTACGTTGCTTCAAATGAAAGTTATTTTCTTCTAGTCTAAAGGGGTGGCCTCTGGTACAGTGATCCACTTTATGGGTAAAAAGGTCCCCTGCTATTTGTCTATAATGTCCTCTAATGTACTTGTAAAGTGTAATCAAGTCCCCTCGCAAGCGCCTTTTTTCCAGAGAAAACAACCCCAACCTTGACAGTCTACCCTCATAATTTAAGTCTTCCGTCCCTCTAACCAATTTAGTTGCACGTCTCTGCACTCTCTCCAGCTCATTTATATCCCTCTTAAGGACTGGAGTCCAAAACTGAACTGCATACTCCAGATGAGGCCTTACCAGGGACCTATAAAGAGGCATAATTATGTTTTCATCCCTTGAGTTAATGCCCTTTTTTATGCAAGACAGAACTTTATTTGCTTTAGTAGCCACAGAATGACACTGCCCAGAATTAGACAACGTGTTATCTACAAAGACCCCCTAGATCCTTCTCATTTAAGGAAACTCCCAACAAACTGCCATTTAGTGTATAACCTGCATTTATATTATTTTTGCCAAAGTGCATAACCTTGCATTTATCAACATTGAACCTCATTTTCCAGTTTGCTGCCCAGTTTTCCAGTTTAGACAAATCACTCTGCAAAGTGGCAGCATCCTGCATGGAACCTATAGTTCTGCACAACTTAGTATCATCTGCAAAAATAGAAACAGTACTTTCAATGCCCACCTCCAGGTCATTAATAAACAAGTTGAAAAGCAAGGGACCTAGTACAGAGCCCTGCGGTACTCCACTAACAACACTGGTCCAATTAGAAAATGTTTCATTTACCACCACTCTTTGTAGTCTATCTTTTAGCCAGTTCTCTATCCAGGTACAAATACTATGTTCCAGGCCAACATTCCTTAATTTAACCAGTAACCTTTTGTGTGGCACTGTATCAAATGTTTTAGCAAAGTCTAAGTAAATCACATCCACTGCCATCCCAGAATCGAGGTCTCTACTTACATTCTCATAAAAAGAAATTAAGTTAGTCTGGCAAGATCTATTACGCATAAAACCATGCTGGCACAAACTCATAGTATTATGATTTGCTATGAAGTCCAGTATCTTATCCTTTATTAACCCTTCGAAAAGCTTTCCTACCACTGACGTCAGACTAACTGGCCTATAGTTTTGAGGCTGAGAACGGGATCCTTTTTTGAATAGAGGCACCACATTAGCAATTCGCCAGTCTCTCTGCACTATGCCAGATCTCAATGAATCCTGAAAAATTAAGTAAAGAGGTTTGGCAATCACAGAGCTAAGATCGCTAATTACCCTGGGATGAATACCATCTGGCCCTGGACCTGTGTCCAGGCTTCTCTTATATTGTTTTCCTATGTTATTCATCACCTTAGATAGTATAAATTTTCCTTTTACCTTTACTAATATTATACTATACTATGGTTGCTATGGAAATTTAGTCTGTGCATTTCTTATTACCATTCCCTTTATTAAAACATATTATCTCATCATTCTGATTAATATCTTTTGTAAAAGCAATTCATATATATACTGTATCTAGGGAGGTTTTCAGAAAAGTCATGCAAACATTACTTTTAGTATTGTTGTGCAGTTTGGAATAGAAATACATTTTTACCAATTTTGGATTTGTCAGAATTTGCACTTCCCCCATAAATATTGTCCTGTTATGCTGAAAGGGAAGTGTCTAAGAAAACTATAATATTTATTATTCTCACCACACTTGTTTCATATAAAGCATATTATATCTCCTACTGTAGATTATAAAGATACTAAAGGCACTAAAGATTTCTGTGTGGCCATATAAAGGCACAAAGCTGCAGTTGTTATTGTTATGGCTAAGTCAGAAACTGGTAGTGATACAGGCTCTTTGTGGACACAGGTTGCACTTACTCACCTTACCCCTTGGGGAGGGCAGCTGCCATGTCAGATAGCAATAAAAATAGTAGGCACATGAAATGTTTATGTGTGCAAAACTATCATAGCTTTATTCAACATTTAAAACATTTTAACCATGCCAAAAGGACAGAGGTACCTAAGTGCTCCATGGTCCCTGAGCTTCTTGCTCCTAATGCATTTCACAACATTCATTGGATGCTTCCATCAGATAAGTTCATGGCACGTAGCCCAGGAAGGTGTATGGTAGTTATTCTTAGTAAGCATTCCTTGTGATTTTTACCTTGTGTTTAAAATTTTAAAAAGTTGCATTGTAAAATTGTTAAAATATATATTTTACTTTTCACAAAAAATATATCCTTTGGTTATTTTAGCTTAGGTATTGTGCAACGGTATCCCCCCCCCCCCTTTCTATCCTCTAACTTGCACATCTTTCAGACACAGAAAGGGGGGACAGAAGGTACAGGCTGCAACAGGGCCTACTCCTTACTATGTGCCTTATAGGCTGCCATGTGCATTTGTGCCAGATTTTATTATCCAGCATCAGGTGCAGAAAGTGTTCCTTAAGGTGCACTAAGGAGCACGTTTCCCCCTCTTAGTTCTCTTGCATCCGGGTGCCTGTAATGACCCCTATTTCTGTAAAAAAAAACTGTTTTCAAGCCATTCTTTTAAAAAGCACAAAGTCAAAGTAAACTTTATTGTCATCTCAGCAGTATACGAATATACGGTGAGACGAAACGACGTGGCTCCAGCTAGTACATATCACAGAAAGGCACTTAAAAACAATGTGTTGTTCAAATGTGTAATATAGTAATTATCTAATGAACAATATTACATTGTGCATGCAATGTTTCCTTTTTTAATTTTGTGAATTTTCATACCACTTCTAATTGTTAGTTCATTCTCTCAAATGACTCCTAAACTATTTTAATATATTTTATATTCATCTTTAAAACCCTGCCTTTTTATTAACATTTTCTGTTGTGTCAATGCCTGTTGTAAATGCCTTTTATTCTGCATGTAGACAAGTTCAGCTATAAAGTGGGTAGGGGGAGTACACAAGATTCTTATTGATTACAATGTGCTACTAGACTTAGGCCAAACTTTGCATGTTTGTTCATTTCAGAAAGCAAAAACAACAGTTATATTGTGTCCCAACCTTCTTTGCACAGTGTTGGTTTCCAAATAGATCCATTCCTAATGCCTATGCTAATGAGAAATAATTTAAACATAAAATGGTAAATCATTGGTATGATTACTCTTTGAGCACCAGATGCTGTTTTGGGCACTCTTCAAGCAAAAAACCAATGGAAGGATGTTTTCTCTTCTGATAGCAACCAGCTTAATTTATCATATGACTAACAAGAAAAGGCTGGACAAATATGGGTTGTTTTTTTTTTTTTAAAACACATGCCTTGGAGATCACTATGTACAAATATATACAAGATCAATATCAATTTTAGCTTCAAACTATACTTGAGTGCAGGTAAATAATGAGATACCTAATTGGTGAAAGCAATTTTTTCACAATGACATAGTTAATTGGGGTAGAAAGAAAAAGGACTGCCCACCAAGTTCAACTCTTCATTGTAACTAGCAGCATTGCTGCATTGTGTTTAATTTAAATATATATATATATGTGTAGCTAAAAAAAAACCTAACAACTAATCTAGGCAGCAATGCAATTCTTGGGATGACAAAGGATTTTTTTTCTTCTCTTGAGAATTTATTAACTTCCACTGTGATGCAACATCAACACTTCTGTTCTTACATGTCTCTGTTGTATTGTATACAATGGAGTTCACACACAACTGTGGGCTCCAGTGGCTCTGCGACACATGAAATGCTCATTATTACAACCTCCAGCAGGTATATACAAACAGACAGCAAGAGGTGTGCGGCGAAGGGCTCATCTAGCAGTGAATGTATTATATACAAAATGTAGAATTTTCAAACGTACCCATTCAAATATATTGTTTATCTGTACAAAGAGCCACATGAAACTGCATATTTGTACATTTAATATGAGAGGGAGTTTAAAGAAAAATTAAAATTTCAGCTGAAACATCTAATGGGCTTCCTGATGACTGTGTGATTACATGCCCTTTGGGCTGCCTTCAGCCTAGAGAATTCAGAAATCAGATATACGTCAGCTTTCTGTGTGTGTTACATACAATTTACATTTACTACTATTGTTTTATATCTTTGAAATGTACTGTGAATCGCAGTCTATTGTGTTGCACAGACACTGCATCCAAAGTTAGTGGAATATATTTAGATGCTGCCAGAACCAAGACATTTCACAGTTAATAGTGTGAATGTGGTCATGAACTTACTCTGTAATATATTCTAGTTAAACTATGCTTCCATTGCAGCATGTGTCTTACTTAAATGCAAGCAGATCGGTTCTCCAATGGTGTGTTTTAAACTTAAAACAGTAGAAATCTATCATCCTTGATTTCCTTTAGTGATGGCTATTACATCGCAGCTTGGGTGAGACATACGAGGTTAGAGAACCTCCATTTAGGCGAAACAGTAACCTTTCGTTTTATTCAATACAGCGGATACTCTGAGAATCCAATGATATGAAACTAAATAAACAATTATATTTGTATATCACTCCGAATAACAAAGCAGTAAAGGTAATTGTTTTTATAGATGAGTTGTAAATAGGAGCTCTGCTATGAAGGCATTACAGACATTACAGCATTCAACTACTGAACTTCACTGCTTTCATATTCAGCAATTATTAAACATTCTCCTGATCTGGGTATTTTTAGAAAAATCTTGTGCTAACCGCCACCATGCTCACAGCTCTGTAACCTCTGCTAGTCCCATGGCACAATATAATTATAGAATGCCTTGTGTGTAGCAGAAGGGGTGGATCAAGCCATAGTAAGGCACAGATGGGCATGGAATAGAAGACGTACAAAAATAATAAATGGTACTACCCAGCACAGTGGGAATAAATAACATATGGAAGCTGATTTATGAACATTGGATTGTTGATTGCATGGTAAAACTAAGTCAGAGCATGCAAAAAATAAGCTCCATGGGTTTCAGGTGTTTAGGTGGCCATAGACGCACAGATAATATCGTACAAAACAAATTTTCGTCCAATATTCGTTGCGTGTATGGTGGAAAAAGAGCCGACCGATATCGGCAGAAGACTTGGATATCGGTTGGCTCGTCGATCGGGCTGGACGGAAAATTTTGATCGGGTGCCTTTGAAGGGACCCAAACATCACCCATTTTTAGTGCTAAATCGTCAGATACAGATAGAATTCTATTGTTTCTTTCCATATATCTACCTGTATATCTGAAGATTCAGCTCTACACGTGTGTATTGAAACGAACGATCTTTCTTGGAAAGATCTTTTCCAAGAAAGATAGATCGTAATTGTTACATCTATGGCCACCTTTAGACTCAATCTCTGCAGCGTTCAGCGGGGCAACCAGTTTCATCTACACTTTTCTAATGAAGGAGTTCACACATACACAGTGTCTACTTAATAAAGCAAAGTGGTCACTAGGCACATTATCCAACAAACTTATATCTGGGAAATAAAAACTATTTATAGTCTATTTATAGGCTCTCTGAATCACCCAGAGCCAGTCTTGTAAAATGAGATTGCTTAGTTATATGTAAAGCGTTTACCATAAGTCTCTCATGCAGAGCCTGATCCTGACTTTAGTCTCGCTTATTAGCAAATCTTGTTAGCATTTCAAGGTGGCTCAGCACATGGGCCACTGAAGCTGTAATGCACTGAGATTACTAATTAAGATCCATAAAAAGAATTATTCATGCTAAAGCTCAAGTTGTCATCGGTAGGGGTGACATTTCTCATAGAACCAAAGTGACAGTTAAAGGGTCGGTCTTTTGTTAAGCATGGTTATATTATATAACAAGACCATGTTTAATGGTATAAAGGGTCAGCACAGCTGAATAAATAAAATCAATACTGTATATTTTGTATATGTGCTGCTGAATATGAGAACACCCACTGCCTGTATGTCATGCATGCTGTCATAAAAGCAATGTAGTTATATAGAGAACTCATTTAGGGGCCACAGAGTGTATGGGTGATAGGTCATTTGCCATTATTTTCTGGCATAATATTGTGTTTCCACTGGTATGCAGTGACTGGGTGTCATTATATAATTGTAGGACATCTTTACCTTATTATAATTGTAGTGAATATTTTTCTTACCCATTACATTTACAGTACTGATGTTACACAAAGCTCAAGAGAAAATGTTATGTTATTAATACGAGTCTCTAATTCTGTAAGGCTTACGGGTGTCAGTAGAGACAACGTCCTTCACTTTACATGGTTGGAAATATACCATTAACTATATCATAGTACCTCTATTGGTTAAAGTAGGTGGAAAGTACCAAAAGCAAACTCCTTAGCATTCCTCCTATCCCCTACTTAGCCCTGAGTTTAAATAAATAAATGAACCTTGGATAGCCCCCTAACTATTGGGGGGGACTTTGACTCTAACCTGCTTCACTGCAGTATTTAATTAAGAATACCATAGCTTCTGGTGTGAATTAAAAAAAATATATATATTATATATTGGTAACTTGATTAACGTATTTAAAATTCATGACTGGTTAATGTATGACTTGAACAGTTCATTCAACTGAAAAACAAACAGCATTGAAACTAGAAAAGATAAAATGTAAATACATTCTTTAAGGGGGTTATTTACTAAAATCTGAAAATGTCTCATTATTTTAGTAAAACCACTTTGATCAAACTCCCATCAACATTTTTACCTTATTTATCAATGAATTAACTTGAAAAAAATTTGGTGCGGGAAAAGATTCGCTAAAAATGTGAAAAATCAGAAGCATGCAATTTTTTGGGGATTTGACGCTGTGAAAACTCAATTTTTTTTGGATTGTCACACGAAAACCAGGAATTATTCTGATTTTTGTATGAAACCCAGCATAGATCAGGATATCTTCCAATTGTAAAATGGACATCTGCTATTGACTTCTAAATGACCTTGGCGGGTTTGAGATGGAGTACTTTTTTATTCAGACTTTCAGCCGTCTCGAGATTTAATAAATCTCAAAAAATTCAAATTTTTTTTCTATGAAAAATTGTGTTTTCCCCTTTAAAACTTTAAAACTCTGACCAGAAAAAAATTGGACTTTTGTAAATATACTATAGTCAATTTAATAAATAACTCCATGGTGCTGGCGTTTAAATGTCATCTATTTGATGTGGTGCTACTTGTTCTTGTTGTGACATGAGGACTGAATACAGATTTCCCCTGGCATTCCACTACTTGTGATTCAGGACACAAAAGGTAGGCACACTTGAGGATGCTCAACGCTAGAGGATGCTCAATGCAATGCCTTCCATTTTCCATATGGGCGCTAGAGCTCCAGCGCTTGTGCCAATAATAAATGAGTTATTGGATGTCTTCCACACTGATTTCATCAAGGTTCTTGCCCAGGTCTTCTTGTGCTACATTTTCATCCCCTTCAGTCTGTCCAAATAAGGCTGATTCTTAAATATGTCTGTCTCCTGCTTAAGTAGCATCTGGCCTCTTGCAAAGAAAACTCCTACTTATATACAGTATAGAAATGAACAGACTTATTAGGATTGTGATTCATATGAAATATAGCCGATTAGAAAGAGAACCTTGAGTTCAAAAATAACAAGCTGCTACATGATGCTGCCAGTTCTAGGACTACAAATAGAAGGTTTATAGATGCGGGTTCATAGAAGGTCTATGAATGAGAGTCAGGTTTAATTATAGTATTCTGTGCAACTCATTTTACACTGCTCTATGCAAGTGAATTCAGAGTAGTTATTATTATTATTATTCATAAGCTTGTAAATAATGATGATTTGGAAAGAATACTCTCCATCTTTCCATAGGGTTGAGGTAGCTAGCATAGTTGTGCTCCATGCCGCTTGGTGCCAGGACCACTTTGTCAGCCCTGCCTCTTGTTCCAAATTGAGCACTGTGCACTATACAAAAAATCAGGTACACACATTATTTTGAAGTGTGCTGGAAGTAACAACAACTGTGAGAATTTTGACACATTGGCCCTACTTCTGGGGTTTGGCTAAAATTCAAAAATCCGGGTCAGAATTAGAGATACATGAGTTAATAGCTGCCAGAGTTGCAGTATCCAAACACTGGATCTATTATATCACAGTATGATAAGACTCAAAGGTTTCAAGTCTATTGTTCTATATTGCATTTACTATATTATTAGTATATTATGCATTTGTAGTTTAGCTTACGTGAACTCTGTTTAGATGATGGAGCTTTGGCTATTGTACACCTGAGAAAAACTGTGAGCCACATAACTTTGCTAAGCCTCCTTGCTATATCAACTTATCTTTGTTCAGAGTTGTTTGCGGTTGTCTGAAACCATGGCATGGTCTTAAACAAATTTTGTGTGAAAACTGTAAAAAAAAATACCCAGTGCTACGGTTTTTATAGGATTTCCACTTACAGCAATATGGGGCATCAGGGAGTGTTATCTCATCTGGGCTTACATCCGTAATATAAAAATGGATGTTTTTTTTAATCATCAATTCCAGACATTGACAGTATTTGTTTTTGCTGTACTATGACCTGACATTCTGGGGTTTGGATAGCTTTAACTTAATGAGTCCGTTTAGGATTTTCATACTGCTGTATATCCAAATATGAGGTGATTCGGGAAAAAATGTGCCAACCCCAATATATCAGTTCCTGGAGATGGCATAGCAAACTTAAAAAAAAAGTAAACTGGGTCACTATCATGGGTCATTTTAATAGAGAAATAATTGATTGCGTTAATTTTTGGCTGTCGGAGTCAATAACCCCTATTTGTAAGCTGGAAGGAGGCAGAAGATGAAGGGAAATAATTACCAACTATTAAAAATAATTAATGACTACATTTATTAAAGGAGAAGGAAAGCCTTAAAAATAAACCCCCTCTCAGATGTTCATCTTAACCCCCTCTCCTGAAACGCTGCCTTATTAACTTTCAAATCCTTACCATTCTCACACAGTATTAGTTGAAAAATCCCCACTATTTAAAAGTTTGCCGCCGCCATATTCCTCTGTGCACGTCACTTCCCTTCCTCCACTGTAATGCTACTGTGCTCTCGCCAGAATTTGACCCCACTACGTCAGTTTGTAAATTGAATGCTGTGTTCGTACAGACGACTGTCTGACAGACCTGAATGCAGCTGATGTATCTCTGTGTACTGCTCCTGAGGAGCGCAGTAGCTTCCAAACTTATCTTAACTTCGGGGCGTCTCCATGGCAACGGGACAGCAGTAATCCTACTGGCGCTTGAGCTAGAACAGGCAGGGGCAGCGAGGTCAGCAATTCCTTTCAGGTCACGTGACGTCTATATGCTGGGGAAAGCTTTCGACGTTGTGCGCATGTACAGGGCACCTCAGAAACTAACTGCGCCTGCGTGTGCCCTGAATAGAAGAATTTCTGGACTGCAGCAGAGGTATACTTTGCAGAACAGCTTAAAGCTTTTTTTAAAATTGATTCCACCTTCAGAATAACTGACTAATTGTAGGAAAAAAATACTGATGGTATGTATATGTACATTTTACGGCCAATGATTAGAGCTTTATTTATTTTTAGCCTTTCCTTCTCCTTTAAAGTACGATTTTTTCTGGTCGGACTTTTGAAGGGGAGAAACACAATTTTTTAATAGAAAAAAAACTTATACAGAGGCTGTAATTCTTTTTGTGATTTTTTCTCTATCTCTCTATCATCTATCTATCTATCAATCTATCTATCTATCATCTATCTATCTATCTATCTATCTATCTATCTATCTATCTCTCTGTCCAGTGTCGGACTGGGACACCAGGGACCCACCCAAAAACCTTATACCAAGGGCCCACTCTCAGTACTATTACGGAATGGCTGTCTCCCATAGACTCCATTTTATCCAAATAATCCAAATTTTTAAAAATGATTTCCTTTTTCTCTGTAATAATAAAACCGTAGCTTGTACTTGATTCCAACTAAGATATAATTAATCCTTATTGGAAGCAGAATGAGCCTATTGGGTCTATTTAATGTTTAAATGAATTTCTAGTAGACATAAGGCATAAAGACCCAAATTACGGAAAGATCCATTAGCCAGAAATCCCCATGTCCCGAGCATTCTGGATAACAGGTCCTATACCCCTACAGGAATTCCATTTTATGGATGAAATTCCTAGCCATCAAATGAATGTGCTGCTACACTAACTGACTCTTAAACATCTCAGTGTAATAATGTCACTTTCTTCCTGTTTTTACTAATATGATTGGGATTTAACATACAACATGGATATCATATATAAGCTCCACAATAGACTAAATATCATGGCATTGCCATTAAGTACAGTCATTGTTATTAAGTTTGCTCCATTTAACTTTAATCTAAAAGCTTTAGAAGAATATTTAGCATAATATTGGATTCCCGGGAAGTGAGAGGGGACCTTTGTATTATAAATACACTTGAAAATCAAAATATTAAAAAACTAATCCATTGTATCCTTGGAGACAAATTCTTTTAAAATTGCCTGGTAATTGTCTGTACACAATTCATCTCATTTTAAAAAAAAAAAATCACAAGCTGTCAATTTTCCTTGCTCAGAAGACACCATTTTCTCTGTGACTCTGAAATCGAGAGATTTATTAACATAAATTTAAGGAGGAAAAGGAATGGGAGTTTCTTTGTAAAAAAAGCTGTTTTCGATGGCTATGGTCTGAACTCACAAAAGAATTCCACCAAGAATAGGCTCATTTAGCTTTTGTTAAATCTCCATATTCCATCTTACTCCGTTTTTTATGCTCATAATATTTTAACAGGAGAAAAGAATTATTTTAGCAGGGCAATTATAGCACAGATTCAGTTCCCTTCTTCAGTAATTGCCTGACTAATGCGTGTGCTCTAAATTGAGTTTAAAACTGACCCTGTACCCCATTAGTCACATTACTAAGAACTCCGTGGGCCTGAAAATTTAACCCATCAGATGCTCAACATGGACCTATTTATCCTGTTAAACGTATTATTGTCATTACTCATTAATCTCTTTGTGTGACATAAATCCTATTAACCAGCCTCATTGTCATTAGTTCACTTTTGCTCATAAGACTGTTAATTTAACTTAACAACGCCAGCCTTATTAGGTTTGCATACAGGGTCTGAAAGTCTACGCTGTCAAAAGTATTACGCAAGTTTACAGTGTAATGATGGGCGAATTCACATTTACATTTTGACGCCGGTAACTTTAATGCTATTGGACAAAATAGACGTGTGTCAAATTGTCACCGGCGTCAATTTTGACACCCACGAATTGACGCGGCATAAAAATTTGCGTTTTGTGAATTTTTGCCGTTTCACAAATTTCACAGGAAATTGCAAATTTTTTTTGTCCCGAAACTGGACAAATTCGCCCATTACTATAACAGTTATAGTAATGGGCGAATTTGTCCCGTTTCGGGACAAAAAAAATTTGCAATTTCCCGTGAAATTTGTGAAACGGCAAAAATTCACAAAACGCTAATTTTTATGCCGCGTCAATTCGTGGGTGTCAAAATTGTAGCTATATAACCCATTAAACAAGGTACAGGTATGGTATCTGTTATCCAGAAACCCGTTATCCAGAAAGATCCAAATTACGGAATTGCTGTCTCCTACAGACTCCATTATACTCAAATAAACCAAATTCTTGAAAATGATTTCCTTTTTCTCTGTAATAATAAAACAGTTCCTTTTAGTTGATCCAAACTAAGATTATAATTAATCCCTATTGGAAGCCAAACCAGCCTATTGGGTTTATTTAATGTTTACATGATTTTCTAGTAGTCTTAGGGGCAGATTTATCAAGTCTGTAATCGAGTATCGAGTTTGTTAAAACTCCCATAAACTCCCATGAACTTGAAATTTGAAAAAAAAAAAACAATCAAAATTTATTAAAAAATTAGAATTTTTCAAAATCGGGTGAATGGGATCGACCCGCAAACTCGAATCGAATTTGTATTGAATTCACATTCTCTGAAAAAACTCTATTTTCAGGATGGCTGCAAACAACTCAAAATTGATCCCAGGATGTCCCCCATAGGCTAAAACAGCAATTCGGCAGGTTTAAAGTGACGAATAGTCAAATTTGAATTCTTAAAGGGCCAGTACATTATACATTTCGAACATCTAATTTTTTTAAAAACTCGAATCAAATTTTAACTATTCCCTGGTCAAATTCCACTTAAAATAAAGTCAGAAATTCGAATTAGAAAATTCTAATGTTCACTTCGCCCCTTGATAAATCTCTCCCTTTAATTATGAAGATCCAAATTATAAAAAAAATCCAATATCCGGAAAAACCCAGGTCCCGAGCATTCTGGATAACAGGTCCCATACCTGTATTGCCATTTGATCTCTTTGCTCCTATATAGCGCTACGCAGCTCTGAGTTTCTATCTAATTAGACATGTCATTGTATTAAAGCAGGATTTAGACTCCTACATCCTCAAAAAAAAAAACAGTTTATATGAGATTAGATGCGCTAATGAGTTTTATCTTTCACAGTACGGAAATCATGTGCAAACTACGCCTACTGCATCTCTGCAAGTAAATTTAATGTTGATTGATGGCTACAGCATGTCATAGTCTGTCTTTTTCTCATATTATTTGTCTTCTGTCAGTATATTGGTGACACGAGAGACCCTCGCTTGCAGAGGATTATAAATCATAAACACCGCTGTCATTTTTGTACCTCCTAACTTGCAGAGAGATAAGCAGCTGTAGTCTGGAGTCAATTTGCTTTGCTTATTGTGATTCTTTGTGCTGTCGGCACACAAACTCATGTGAGTGGTTTTTAATACACTTATCTATTTAAAATTGTAGTTCATTGTAACGTATGAAGAAAGTGCCATTCTTCACAATACTATGCAATTATTATACAAGGGCAATATATAAAGTCGAATTGTTTGTTAGGATGAAAGCAGGCCCAAAATCAGAGCTAAACGACACGGTTGACTTTGTAGGATGAACAGATCGCCTCCTACAAGTTGGATGTAGTGGCGTGGGTCAAAATATAATGGGACTGATAAAAAGAAATCTGATTTTCCAAACTGCTTGGAAGCTTTGCCATCCAACATTGGGTGTTAGAAGGGGACATTGCATGCTTCGTCTGCTGAGATAAAATTTGATGGTGTTTGAAAGACTTCAGGGTTTGATGACTAGCGCAAGAGCAATGGGCAATTCACATTATTCCCCACATTGAGTTGCATGTAAAACCATTTTCATTACTGATACTTGACTGGTGCTTAGCCCCAGTCCTTCCTGTCTTCCATTTCAAATCAGCCACTGCTGCACCTATTAATACAGGGGAACCTCCTGACAGTTCCCTGCATCGCTGCAGTTCAGTGCAGTTGTGCAAACAGAATAGGGTGCAAACATCACTTGCAACCGCACCAGAACTGTTGCAAAGCAGATAATATCTGGGCACTGCTCCCTATTTGGATCGAAGCACATGTGCAACTGCATATATTTTGGTAAATCAGATGTGCCCCTATTCCCCACAAAAACATGATTTCAAAATTGCACTTTGCTCACAGCACTTGCAGACATAGGGCTAAATCATACGGTGCGTCTTCTTCAGATCTGCCATGATGAGAGGAAGCAGATGCGACGAGACAGATGCGCCGAATATAAAGTACGTAATAGGAAAGTCAGAAGTACAACCTGTGTGCAGGTAAACACCACAGGTTGCGTCTTCGTCTGAAAGTCATGTCTTATGCTTGCAGCTTGTAGGTCCGACATTCCTATAAATAAAATTGCAGATTGCATGAGGATTATGTTGTTTCTGGTATACAATGCCATAGTGTATCATAGTTTGGCACAAGTCTGTTATGGCTATTGGTGCAGCCTAGAAATACTGCCATGTTCAGGCATCAACATGCAACCTTGGCATTTATTTTAATGCACCCCTTTTAATCCCTCACTTTGGTAAATGGACTACAGAGCCCTTTAACTCCACCTGCTCCATTGCAAATGATATAAGAGTTAAACACTCCACACTGTAATGGCAGGCGCAGAGCAAAGTGGTCTCCTGAAACAATGCCTGTTTTAGACATGCAAGAAATACAAGGCTCCCACTGCACCTTGCATCTGTTGACACTCCTCTTAGTTTCTATTAAATGAAGAAGGCATATAATTGGGCATGCTCTTCCGATATGCTGCACACTAAATGGCATGGGCAAGTAACATGCGCTTATGTGATTTTTACTGTCTGGAGCAAACAATTGATTCAGGAGCTAGAGGTACAAATTGTGGGGGGGAAACATGGTTGTCAGGAGCTGCTTTTTGCACATAAATTGCCCACAAAAAAACCCCACAAAGGACAGCCGTGGATTTAGCATGATGCTTATTTATTATTAACCTCAGTTATTCTGACACTTGGGGGCCGATTCACTATGGGTCAAATATCGAGGGTTAATTAACCCTCGATATTCGACTGGGAATTAAAATCCTTCGACTTCGAATATCGAAGTCGAAGGATTTAGCGCAAATACTGCGATCGTACGATCGAAGGATTATTCCTTCGATCGAACGATTAAATCCTTCGAATCGAATGATTCGAAGGATTTAAATCCAACGATCGAAGGAATATCCATCGATCAAAAAAACTTAGGAAAGCCTATGGGGACCTTCCCCATAGGCTAACATTGACTTCGGTAGCTTTTAGATGCCGAACTAGGGGGTTGAAGTTTTTTTTAAAGAGACAGTACTTCGACTATCGAATGGTCGAATAGTCGAACGATTTTTAGTTCGAATCCTTTGATTCGAAGTCGTAGTCGTAGTCGAAGGTCGAAGTAGCCCATTCGATGGTCGAAGTAGCCCAAAAAAACTTTCGAAATTTGAAGTTTTTTACCTTTGAATCCTTCGAAGTTAGTGAATCGGCCCCTTGAAGTAATATAGCAGGTCAGTTTACTTTTAGGTCCAATTTTCCCTTTGAGCTGTGCACTTCTGGGTGAGCTCACAAATTGTGTTGTTCACAAATTGTATGGAAATACATATGTCTGTACTTATTCTAAGCCACCAACCTCTCTGTGCATGTAGTTTTTTAAAGTGCACACAAAAGATAATTTTTGTGAACCCTGCCAAAAAGAAATTATAAGGAACGCTGTGCACGTCTGTTACTCAACTAGATTGTGCTGCATTATTTCAGAATAGAGTCAGAATGACAAGTGCAAAAAAATATAAACAACCAAACAGAAGTTGCTTCAATTAAAATTAGAAAATGATTTTGCAACTATTGGAAATCTTTATGTACTGTATATTCTATATATTTTTTGGGAAGATCACCTTTAATATGTTGGACTGCAGCCAGTGAGGTACATTTTTCTACTATTAGTTTGATAAAAATTTCTCATAATTCTCTCCCTTCGGGGCATTTTACAAATTCAAATAATCCTTTGATTTGAAATAACAAATGGATTTCACATCAGTGTTAATCCAGTTACATGCCTGCTATTTACTATGCAGAACTTGCTCCAACTATATTACAATAATCTTGCAAGGATATACTGCAGTTAATCATATACAGTGATTGTCAGTGGGATGGAGGATGCCCACCCTGCTTCCAAACAGTCAAGGGTTGCCAGTCTTATATATTTAAGGGAAAAACAACGTCTTATATCAAAGCTGAAAATAACTTACATTTTAAATATCAGTATGTGAGTGATCATGCGCTCCAATACCTAACCTTGGGTACAAAGTCTCCTGCCAGATGTTGCACTGTTATAAGATTTGTTGTATACACAACTACCAGCTAAAAACCAGCTGAAATATGTCTTCAGCCTTAAAGTCATTCTGACCCTCGAGATGAAATTGCTGCCCATATCAATACACTTAACAGTATATTTGCACATCACTCACACAAAGAAGGCAGATTTATTGCAAATATGGTTAAAGGGAAACCCATATCTGACTGTATGAAATGCATCTGATATGAGCACTGGAATTATCCAGCAGCTTTGTGTTGCAACAATGCTCATTGCTTTGACTTTTATGGCACACTTTGCTTGAAATGTATGAGGTCGATTTCACTGATTCATGTGTATGAGCTGTTTACAAAGCATCAGGAAAATGCCAGTTTTCTGATGCTGTACACATTTCCACTGCTTTTGAAGTAAGGCAGACTGAACATTTACATTGTAATAGTTCTTTCGTAAAGGGGAAAATAAGCTTCCCTTGAATTAGCTCATTCAACTGAGCTCTTATATTAGGTATACCTCTGAGAGTTAAGAGAGGAAAACAGGGAACTGTTCTGGTGTTGCTCTGCTCAGGAAAGAGATGGGAAAGCTCTTCTGAGGTTTCTGATCTCTTTGGCTGATGATCAGTAGCTTGGAAGTTTATTGTTACAAATTGTATTAATAAACGTATTATACATAGGGGGAGTAGAAGTCATTTATTACATGCAGAGTAGGGTTTAAAGGAACAGTTCGGTGTAAAAATAAAAACTAGGTAAATAGAGTTTGTGCAAAATAAAAAATGTTTCTAATATAGTTAGTTAGCCAAAAATGTAATGTATAAAGGCTGGAGTGACTGGATGTCTAACAGAACAGAACACAACTGTTCAGTGAGTTTGCACTTGATCCTCAGCATTCAGCTCAGATTCAAAAGCAAAGAGTTATGACCCATGTGCCCCTCCCCTCAAGTCACTGATTGGTTACTGCCTGGTAACCAGTCAGTGGAAACCAAGAGAGCTGCAAAGCAGGAAGTAGTGTTCTGGCTATTATGTTAGACATACAGTCACTCATGCCTTTATACATTACATTTTTGGCTAACCAACCATATTAGAAACAATTTTTATTTTGCACAGGTTATCTATTTACCCATTTTTAATTTTTACACTGAATAATTCCTTTAAAAGTTGTTGATTTTACTTTAATAAATAAATACAATAAATATAATGAATAAATACAATGGCACTAAACAATTTCAGAAATTCCCAGTTATATATTTAGCTGTACATCAGAAGCCTTCCTGTCCCAGAAGGCTTGTAGGCCATGGCAAAATGTCTCTGCAAATTCACTAACAGAATAACATGTATTTGGGTAGAATATGTACAACAGAGCACACAACATTATTAAGTATAGTTATATAAACATTTTTATTTTGCATTAGGTATCTATTAAACAAGTTTTTATTTTTTAGCTGAACCATTCCAGGCAATCTGACCTGTTTTTTCTCTGCTCCCTGGCCTAAACGAAGAAAGGTGCGCAATCCCTGCACTCCAAAATGGAGAGCTGCATTTGAATTCACGACTGACATGCAAGCGGGCAGCATGTAAGTCTCACCTATCCTACCTATTAAGAAGTGCATGTTAAAGGGATACTGTCATGGGAAAAAAAAAAATTTCAAAATGAATCAGTTAATAATGCTGCTCCAGCAGAATTCTGCACTGAAATCCATTTCTCAAAAGAGAAAACAGATTTCTTTATATTCAATTTGAAAATTGAAATCTGACATGGGGCTAGACATATTGTCAATTTCCAAGCTGCCCCAAGTCATGTAACTTGTGCTCTGATAAACTTCAATCTCTCTTTACTGCTGTACTGCAAGTTGGAGTGATATCACCCCCCTCCCTTTTCCCCCCCAGCAGCCAAACAAAAGAACAATGGGAAGGTAACCAGATAACAGCTCCCTAACACAAGATAACAGCTGCCTGGTAGATCTAAGAACAGTACTCAATAGTAAAAATCCATGTCCCACTGAGACACATTCAGTTACATTGAGAAGGAAAAACAGCAGCCTGCCAGAAAGCATTTCTCTCCTAAAGTGCAGGCACAAGTCACATGACCAGGGGCAGCTGGGAAATTGACAAAATGTCTAGCCCCATGTCAGATTTCAAAATTGAATATAACAAAATCTGTTTGCTCTTTTGAGAAATGGATTTCAATGCAGAATTCTGCTGGAGTAGCACTATTAACTGATGCGTTTTGAAAAAAAACATGTTTTCTGATGACAGGGTCCCTTTAAGGAGTGTCTTGCAGTAAAGTGATGGCTGCCTTGCACTCTGTAGCACTTTGTTATGCACCTCCCATCGGATTTTAAGATGTTGCAAATTGCAGATTGCAAACAATCCCTAGATTCAAGTATTTTATAAATGAGCACCTAGCGGTATGCTTTTGCACTTGCATCTGGGTGGCTGTAAACGACCACCAGTACCTATACAGCATGGTGGCACAATGGTTGGGATTGATACTTTGCAGTGCAAGGGTTCTAGCTTTGATTTCAACCAGGGAACTATTTGCAGGGAGTTTGTATTCTCCAAATATGTCAGCGCTATAATAAAGAATATGTATATTTTAATTTCTATAGGGCTATAGCCCTGTACATTAAAACAATGCATCTATCAAGGTAAAAGTATTTTGGAGGGTTATTTTGGATTTTTCAATACAAGGGAGAAATATTTTGAAACAAAAATCGACAAATTGAGAAAAACTTGTGAAACCGTGTATATTAGTGTTGTATTTGTAAAGCATGAATTTATGAAAAGGACAATCATTTTGTATAAATGACCTCCCAACATGTAAATGTGAAGATACTGATATACTGATATATTTAATTCAGTGGGGCCAAAACATATTTTTAGTAGAAGAGATCACACATCAGCCCATAAAGACACTGTTTTTATATTCAAAGGAAAATCATTTGGCAGATCATTTATTTTGAGGAGAGTCCATTGGCTATGTAGGTAGCTCCCACTGAATTCACTAGCGGCAAATCAGATTTTGAGTTGATGAAAGAATTTTTTTACTGGGGACATATTCAGGGAAACCATTTTATCATTCACCATGCTTCCTTGCACAGGTCATTGCTGTAAAAATTGCTCTAGTTTATCAGTTGTTTTTCTCAAGCACCTGGTCTTATTTCTCTCCTAATTTGAAGGCATAGCAGATATAAAACTGATTGAGTGTTATCCAGCCCTCCCCTGACACAATAAACCTTGCACTCTTCTCACTGCTAGCCATGGCTAGGTCAAACATTTCCCAGTGATCATTGGAGCAGATATTGAGCAGTTGATTAAACTCTTCTGCTTCCACCTATTATAAGCTCATGATTGACTCTACTGCTTTCACTTTTAATCCTCCTTGGCTGACATATGCGTTATTCTCCATAACTAATGCTGTCTGAATTGCTAAGGGCCTATCTTTTCTATCACTGCAGATTTATCATTGGCTGTCTGCATTCCCCTAGTCTCTAGAGTTTCTCTGAGTTATTCTAACAATGAAGACATTTTGTAAAACTTGATATCACCTGTGAACTATATAAAATAATCTATTAACAAAATGTTTTATTTCAGGGAAATTAATAGTGCAGATCCCACTTATCCAGGTTATCTGGAAACCCATTATCCAGAGAGCTCTGAATTACAGAAAGGCCGTTTCCCATACCTAATAATTCCAATATAATCAAATAATTCAAATGTAAAAAAAAGATTGACTTTTTCTCTGTTATAATAAAAGAGTACCTTGTACTTGATCCAGACTAAGATATAATTAATAGTGATGGGCGAATTTATCCCGTTTGCTTCGCCACGAAATTGTCACCGGCATCAAAATTTGCGTTTCACGGATTTTATGCCCGTTTCGCGAATTTTGCCGGTGACAATTTGTCGACGATTAAAGTCAATGGGCGTCTGTTTAATTGTCGCCGGCGTCAGAACTGACGCAGTCAAATTTTCATCTGTGATTTTTTGCTGCTAATTCACGAATTTATTTACCAGCGGCAAAACTCGGACATTTGCCGTGAATTTACGCCTGACGAATAAATTCGCCCTTCACTAATAGTTAATCCATATAGGAAGCAAAGCCAGCCTATTGGGTTTATTTAGGGGCACATTTACTTAGCTTGAGTGAAGGATTAGAAGGAAAAAAACTTTGAATTTCGAATGTTTTTTTTGGCTACCTCGACCTTCGACTACGACTTCGACTTGGAATCGAACGATTAGAACTATAAATCGTTCGACTATTCGACCATTCCATAGTCGAAGTACTGTCTCTTTAAAAAAAACTTTGACCACCTACTTCGCCACCTAAAACCTACCGAGGTACAATGTTAGCCTATGGGGAAGGTAGCCATAGGCTTTCCTAGCTTTTTTTGATCGAAGGAAAATCGTTCGATCGATGGATTAAAATCCTTCGAAACGTTCGATTCGAAGGATTTAATCGTTCGATCCAATGATTTTTCCTACGATCGTTTGAACGATCGAATTGTGGTAAATCCTTCGACTTCGATATTCGAAGTCGAAGGATTTTACTTCGACAAACGAATATCGAGGGTTAATTAACCCTCGATATTCGACCCATAGTAAATGTTGCCCCTTAATGTTTACATGATTTTCTGGTAGACGATCCAAATTACAGAAAGATCATTATCCGGAAAACCCCAGGTCCTGAGCATTCTGGATAATAAGTCCCATACCTGTACTATGTCTCTTCATCAGTCAGAAAAACTGAATAAGAAAACATTACTTTTTCATTACATTTGTATCCTACTGGATTATTGTGACTTTAGTCCACTCAAATGTCCTTCTGGCACAAGTTACTGTATATCAGATGCAACCACTGAAATTGGAACCCAAAGACATTTCAAATAAACGTTGCATGTTGTATGCAGATATCAGGAGATTCCTGCATTTCATCTAAGGATGTTGAAGAAATAATTGGATTATACAGGAGTGCAGTTACTGTATGTACTTTGGTTAAAGGGTTGTTCAACCTGTGATTTAAAACTTTATTCGCCAGGCGCGAATTCGCGGCGAATTTGCACGTTTCGCCGCCAGCGAATAAATTCGCGAAACGCCCGCGAAAAGTCGCGGCAAAAATTCGCCGGCGTCAAAAAAAAAATTTTCCGTGAAAACGGGCGCCGGCGTCAAAAACGGGCGCCGGCGTCAAAAACGAGACGCCGGCGCCGTGTACCCGATTTTTTCGACGTTTCGCGAATTTCGCGAATTTTTCAGCGAAGCGAAATGGCGCAAATTCGCCGCTCACTACCCAGAATATATGATGTCAGACATATGAGAT
This sequence comes from Xenopus laevis, assembly GCF_017654675.1. Taxonomy (NCBI): domain Eukaryota; kingdom Metazoa; phylum Chordata; class Amphibia; order Anura; family Pipidae; genus Xenopus; species Xenopus laevis. The sequence continues at coordinate 83,281,521 of NC_054386.1, forward strand.
GCCTCCACAACTTGTCTGTTTGAAAGCAATAAATGAATAACATGCAGTTCGTCAAGTTTCAGAAGAGAAAATGTCTCCCTTCCAAAAACATTAGTTCTACCATGATACTGTACGCTTCCCACCCTCACTAACAGAGATCATTTTATCTTTTTCTCAGTGTAATGGACCCTTGCAGAGAAGGACTTTGATTTTATTTATAGCCCAGTGTAGACCACGGAGTTCTGTTCTATGGAAATGACACACTCTTTTATGTACAGTAACTTCCAGGGATCCACATGAACAAGCTGTGTCTTCATTCTATTAACAAGCTCTCCAATCAAGCCATACAGATTAGGCTTTTTAAAGAATATTCATTTGTTTAATGAGGCATTTTAATTTGCCACTGAGGTGTGCAAGGTAATCATGAAACTCACACATTACTTCTGATGTTTAACCCTAGTGTAGTTTCATGATATCATTTAACTGTACACGATGGCGATGCCTGTGAAGAGCTTTGACTTATGAATAGCTTTGTGTTATTTCTTCCTTTTATTCAAAGATTCATTGAATTCATTTCCATGATATTATAAATAGCAATAGCATGTTGTTTTTCTTCCTGTTTTCCAGGGCTAAATAGTCCATTTGCTTCTGTACATTTTGTCTTTCAACAAACATTTTTATTAAAAGCAGTTTCTTTTTATTACAGACACTGAGGCATGCCTGTATGTTAATACAACCTATACTTTACTGGTTTTGTGCAAACCTCATGCAAAAACAGTTTTGTACTCAGTTAGACACCTCTAGTGAAGGCAAACTATGTTAGAGGAGTAGCATCACCTACAGTAGTGGTTGTTGGCAATGATCCTTGTTGGACTTTTTTTTGGTTCAAGACCACCTTGGAAAGGTACAGTACTGACCCAGTGAAGGTACAATGTGACCAGTAATGATGAGTGCTTCCTTCTAACCGGCAATGAGATAGGCAAGACTGGAAAGTATTGGATTTGATTAGGGAGATATAAATATGGCCAAAACGCTAATACTCTTAAAGGGTTCAACTTTAAGTTAACTTTTAGTATGTCATATAATGGCCAGTTCTAAGGTTCTTTTCAATTGGTCTTCATTATTTATTTATAATTTTATTAATAATTTGCCTTTTTCTTCTGACTCCTTCCAGCTTTCAAATGGGGGTCACTAACCCCCATCTTAAAAAAGCAAATGCTCTGTAAAGCTACAAATGGATTGTTATTGCTACTTGTTATTACTTTCTATTCAGGCCTCTCCCATAGATATTCCAGTCTCTTATTCAAATCAATGTATGGTTGCTAGGGTAATTTGGACCCTAGCAACCAGTTTGGCAAAATTGTAAACTGGAGAGCTGCTCAATAAAAATCTAATTTTTTAAAAAAACACAAATAATAAAAAATAAAAACCGATTGCAAATTGTCTCAGAATATCACCCTCTTCATCAGGAGTGCCCATACTTTACTAATTTGAGGTCTACTTTTAGTGATGTTGTCCCATTATAATTTACATCCATAAAAGCATTGTTAGCATCTATTAATCACCAGTTTAAGGTCTACTGGTAGACCCCAATCTACTTTTTGGCCACCCCTGCTCTACATCGTACTAAAACGAACTCAAATGCAGCAGTGGGCGAATTTATTCAGCAGGAGCGAATTCTCAATGAATTTGCCCGTTTCGCCGCCGGCCAATAAATTTGCGAATTTGCCACAAAAATTAGCCGGCAAAAATTCAGTGGCGGCAAAGTTTTTTGACACCGCCGATGATAAACAGACGCCGATTGCCCTTAATGGGCGCAGGCGTAAATTTTGACACAGGCGACCATTTTGACGTTGGTAAACTTTCGCAAACGTCAAAATTGCTAATTCGTGGCGAAGGGAAACGGGACAAATTCGCCCGTCAATACTCAAGTGAACAAACCCTTTAATTTCCATGGGGTTATGAAAAACAAGGCAGACAAGTGACAAATTACTATGTGGCATCTACTGGTCACCTTTTAGAAGCAAATGTCTTATTAGTTACTATAGGTGACTGCAGCTGGGCAAACTTTGTGCCTTTTATTGCATATGGAGATGAGAAGAGAGAGTTAGAAAAGGGAGATAGAAATGGGTGGAAAAAATGAAAATGTGGAGTAGAAATTCACGAAAATTGATGGTAAAGTTAGAGCATATGGTAAAGAGTAAAAAGCAGCACAGAAAATATAATGGAGGGTGTAAACACTGGAGGAAGTGAGATGAAAAAGTAGTGCATTCATATGAGAAAAAGAAAGGATGGGGAGAAACAAAAAAGCATTGGCTATGAGAAATAAGTAAATGTTACAGCAATGTGGAATAACACATAAAAGGAAAAAACTAGAGAGAGAAACTGGTAATTTGGAGGGATGAGTAGAGAGCAGAGTCTGGGCTGGGATTCAAAATAGGGCCTGGTATTTCAAGGCCCAAACAGACTCCCACCAGCCCACTAAATAGTGATTGTCTATGGCATCTTACAGCCACCCCTCTGGCATTTGCCAGAACCCACAGAACCCACAGTCTTGGCAGCTTCTGTCCCACCCACTGCTCTAGTTAAGAGGCAGATTCCAATGTTTCTGTATGTTTAATGCAATGTACTGTTGTCTATTGTTATTGATATGTTTTACTATTTTCTTGTGTCACAACTTTAGGGTCTTTGCACAGACATTTCGTACCTCCCTTTGCGGCAGGAGACTCCTGTTTATCGTGTTCCCATTTTGCGCTTGCTGATTTGTTCAGCAGCTGGCATAATGTGTAAGGTTGTTGGTAGTGATGGGTGAATTTGCGCCGTTTCGCTTCGCCAAAAAATTTGCGGCGCCCGTTTTTTTTGACGCCAGCGCCCGTTTTTGACGCCAGCAAATTTTTTACGTGAATTTTCGCGGGCGTTTCGTGAATTTATTCGCTGTCGGTGAATCACGCAAATTCGCCGCGAATTCGCACCTGGCGAATAAATTCACCCATCACTAGTTGTTGGTTATTATGTTATTAATAATAAAGCCTTTATTCTTTCCAGCACAGTGTCAAGTGTCTTATTTATTATACACCTGGCCACAGTGGGTATTTGTGTCACGGCCGGCACCCAACACCAGAACAGGTGCCAAGTACCCTGGTCTTGGCTCGGCTTCACCAGTAGTGTGACCACCGTTGGGCTTCGGGAGGAGCCCTCAGCTTACTTGGGTGCCACCTGGACTTAACGAGGGGTACAAGGCAAGATGTTCTGGCCTAGCAGAGGGGCACGGCAGGTAGCAGAGTCTTTTGGGCCGAAGGTCACGGTACAAATGGAGCAGGCAAGAAAATCGTCAGACAGGCTGGGTCGAGGCAGATAGATATCAAGAATTGTCAGGCAGACGAGGGTCATACCGGGTTGTCAATCAAAAGGGTTAATCAAAAGAGGTAGTCGGTAATCAGGCAAGGGTCAGGATCCAGAAGTCAGAATAGTCAAAAGCCAGGCAGGGGGTCACAACAGGAATCACAAACAGGTTCAGACGGAAATAGCTTAATCACAGAAGCACCAGGAACAAATCCTATCACGGGCAAGGTGCTGTGGACAGAAATGGCCTTAAATACTTTTGAATTTCGCGCCTTTGCGCGCTGACGTCATACGTCAGCGCGCCTGCGCCTTTAAATACGAGGAGACGCGCCACGCGCGCCCTTAGAGAAGAGAAGCGCATACACGCTGGCGCGGCTAGAGGAGAGGATGGTGCGGCGGGCGTCCCCGCCGATGGCGCGGCGGACGACCCCGCCGCACAGGTATTATTACAATTTGTTTGGGATTTGGTCCCATTAGCAGCCAAGTAATGAGAAAGTGGAAGCTGCCTACATTGTAATCTCCTGTCCTTGTGAGAGTGAGAAGGCAGCGCAAAATGTGTAAAACATGAATCTCTCTTTTGACAATGAAGTGCAAAGATGCACAGCCTTTTATACCCCCAGAATCCTCTTTAGCTCTCAACATTGTGATCCTACACCGTTCCTTAATCTCAACATTCTCCCTTCTGTTACTGCTTTTGTCTGATAAAAAATGCAAAACACTTTCTTATACATGGGTTTGTTCTAATAAAATATAACTCATCAGCAAAGGGCTTAAAAAGATATACGTAAATACCTCTACGTTTGACCTTTCATTTTCCCTTAGACACAGACAGACATAGGGGCAGATTTACTAAAGGGCGAAGTGACTAACGCTGGTGAAGATTTGCCAGCGTTACCGTTTTCAGGGACTTCACCGGCGCAGGCGTCACTTTGCTAGCAAAGGAGATAGATGCTAGCGGTGATGCGCACTCTATCGACAGGCGGATTTTCGCTCTGGCGGATGAACGTTACTCTGCAAATTTACTAAGATGCGGATTTTACTGAACGTTACCTCTTTCGCCAGACTTGCCTTCACCAGCTCAGACCAGGCAACATGCACTGAAGTACACAGATCTTCCTCATTCTTTTGTTACTTACATCATATTTTTTAGTGGAAAAAGTTTCTAAGTCCAAAAAACGCTGGTGTCTTTTCCTTTTTTCAGAGTGATAGCCTGCAAAACTCCTTAAAAATTTTTTTTGGGTAACTGGGTTCCCGCCTACATTTCCTAACATATGGCACATAAACTATACAGTGGGCACATGTGTAGGGCAATATAACAACTCTATTTTATTTATTAAGGTTCCCTGGACTTGTGTAATATAATGTATTTGCTGCAACATATACGTCCATTCAACTTCAAATTTCCCAACATACTGTATGTAATTTAGCCTGAGCGAAGACCTTTAACGAAGTTGCGCTAGGCAGAATTGAACGCTATCGCATCTTCGATTTGATTTGCTTGCATTGCGAAATTCACCAGTGTTCAGCGCCCAGGACGCATTTTATTAAATTAGCGTTGTCTGAGCGAATTTTTGCCTCGCTTAGTAAATTTACCCCATACTGTCTGACACACGTAAACCTTCTCCACAGTAGCACGGGGGTATATGTGAATTCACATCCAACAAACAGTACCTTCTCCTGGCTAGCATTTAGTTTGTATTTTTTATGTTACTGTGTTAACTATATTGTAAATACATTTGTTATTTTGTGTTTTAATGCGCTTGTCATACAGGCAGTTTCTCTCATAAATCATTTGGAATATTAGATTATGTGTTACAGAAAAAAAATCCACCAACCAAACAGCAAAAAGATGGAATATATGGTTATAAAATATTACCCTGGACTATGAATCTGTTTTTTTTATTTAATCCTCATGCACTTTTTACTCTTGCCTTTTACATGTTGCAAATTGTTCTCTGTAATTAATTGAATCTGATTTTGTAAAATTAAGACTTAACCCCCCACCCACATTGAATACATAATTGAGAATATGGTAATTGTCTTTATTATATGTAATCCATCAGTCAGTACTAGTGTGTTATACCAAAGGAGACGTAATGGCATTGCACAAAAGACATATTATGTGGCTAGGTGTGGGTATATATCTAGCTGGAATATAATCACATTATTTGGTAGAACTGCTGTCTCAAACTCAGCTGCACTAAGAGGAAAAAGTGTAACCAAGCAAGAAAGCAGCATATGGCTTTTATCTGCTTCTCATGGTGCTATTGATGGAATGTAAATGCCCTGGGTAGCAGAATCCGATCCAATCCCACTATGTGTATTTATACCTGACTGCACAATAGTTATTACTGAGACAGTGAAATGACAGTGTTAAAAATATCTTTAAAAAGAGCCAAGACTCCAACCTTTGAAACCCCTAATATGTGACAGGTCACAGTCGGTAATGAAAAAACGATTACACAAATCAAGGCATGTGCAATAGATTATGAAAAAATTATGGAGATGAATGGAAACTAATAAGGATCAGTGTGACGCTGAACCTTTCTAAATGTGTTTTGCAGTTAATTTCAACAGAAGTTAAAATTGCTGTTTAATGCCTTTTGATTTTCTATCTAGTGCTCCATCCATATCTCTAGATTTGTCTTACATTACTGCATATAAATCAGAAAAACTGTTTTTATTATCTATTATTTCTGGATTTTGAGCTATTTATTCAACAGCTCTCCAGTTTGCAGTTTCAGTAATCTGGCTGCTACGGTCTGAATTACCCTAGCAACCATGCACTGGTTTGAATGAGAAACTTGAATCTGAACAGCAGAGGGCCTAAATAGAAAGATGAGCAAAGTAGCAGGAAGCACCTGGGAAACTGACAATATGTCCAAATACCAAACCAAAGTCTAATTTGCATTCTCAGAGATATGCACACCCCCCCCCCCACACACACACACTAATTGCATACTCGGTATAAAAAATTGTGTCAACTCTTTGACTACTTAAATTATACAACTTTAAGGGTTCAGATATTGTTTGGTTTGGTTTATTAGAATGAGAATGAAGAAAGCACGGGAATTTGCCAATTCCAAACTGAATTCAATCTGAATTTTTTCATGGTTTAGAGCAATTCGTTTGAACCATCATTTTTAGCTCTAAAAAGTGAAAACAGACAAAATACGAACTTTAGCAAATCGGCCCCTAAAAGTAACAGTCATCTAGTTAACACCACTTCATAGGTTTTAATATTTGCTTTGGTTTCTATCGCTGTGACCAACAAAGAGTTACAATTAGAAACCGCAAGCTAAATGTTTCACACTGCTGAAGCTGACTAAAATGCAGGCAGAATATTCATATACCAATTATGCATATATTTGCAAAATCCTTCCTGTTTATGCAATGCTTTACAAAACACACTTTAATAGGCAAGATAAATATTGCCGGCATAGAAATGTGTATTAAGATTTTAGTTGGATTGCAATTGCAGCATCTTAATAAGGCAATTAGACCATAAATAGATGCAATGCATGTTGGAAGTATTTGGGATCCTGAATTTCTTCTACGTACACATGAATATTATGAGAAAAGGCTTGAAGCCGAAACACAGAAGGCTTAGAGAGGTTTGTGAATGATGTTGAACAGGAGACCTGTTTTCTCCAGTTACTATATCTCCTTGTGTTCCAGCATATCTAGCTTGTCCTCTGGCCTTGATTCTTTTAATGAGTCAACTAGGAGAAAATCTGTATCTATATAACTCGAATTCTATTGTTAAATATATTATACAGGTATGTATATTATTATTTCTAATAGAGGCTAAATAAGTGCTAAACACAATTACTTTTTAAATAGAGTTAAAGGGATACTTTCATAGGAAAATCTGTTTTTTTCAAAACGCATCAGTTAATAGTGCCGCTCCAGCAGAATTCTGCACTGAAATCCATTTCTCAAAAGAGCAAACAGATTTTGCTATATTCAATTTTGAAATCTGACATGGGGCTAGACATATTGTCAATTTCCCAGCTGCCCCCGGTCATGTGACTTGTGCTCTGAAAAACTTCAATCACTCTTTACTGCTGTACTGCAAGGTGGAGTGATATCACCCCCTCTCTGCAGCCTAACAACAGAACAATGGGAAGGTTACGAGATAGCAGATCCCTAACACAAGATAACCGCTCCCTGGAAGATCTAAGAACAGCACTCAATAGTAAAAGCCAAGTCCCAGTGAGACTGATTCAGTTACATTAAGTAGGAGAAATAACAGCCTGCCAGAAAGTAGTTCCATCCTAAATTGCAGGCACGAGTCACATGACTGGGGCAGCTGGGAAACTGACAATATGTCTAGCCCCATGTCAGATTTCAAAATTGAATATAAAAAAATCTGTTTGCTCTTTCGAGAAATTGATTTCAGTGCAGAATTCTGCTGGAGCAACAGTATTAACTGATGCGTTTTGGAAATAACATGTTTTCCCATGACAGAATCCCCTTAAATATATAAATTCTACTAAATAATCTTTTTTAACATTAGAAATAAACCCAATATGATTGTTTTGCCACCAATATGGATTAATTATATCTTAGGTACTGGTTTATTATTAAAGAGAAACAGGAAATTCATTTTTAAAAATGGAAATTATTGGATTTAAATGGAGTCTATAGGAGATGACCTTCCTGTAATTTGGAGCTTTCTGGATAATGGGTTTCTGGATAACTAATCTCATACCCATACCCAGAATTGTGAGCTATTGGTGGTCTGATAGACTAGATTCCTTTAAATTAGATTTAAAGGGGACCCGTCACCCAAAAAAATTATTCAAAATCCTATTTTATCACATTAGTCAAGCAAAATGAACTTTAATTACACTGTATAAATTATTTGAATCTTGTTTCCTTCCATTTGGGAATTCAAAATGATAGCAAGCAGGCAGCAGCCATTTTGTGGACACTGTTATTAAGGCAAGCCTTGCATCATCTCAGAATCTTGTTTGTGCACCAGAATGGGGGACCTGATGTCCATCCCCATGCTCTGGCTACACAATTAAATGGTAAAGAGAACGGGGGAATGTGTGGAGAGCAGTGACATCTAGGAAGTGCTGAATGGAAAGTGAAAGTAATGGTCTGCCCCGCCTCTATGCCCGTGGCATAGAGGAGGAGCAGACAATATTTGATTGACAGCTGAGATGTTTAAATGAGCTTACAAAAGCTATGAATGCTTTAATAAAAAATAGAAATTGGATTTCATGTTTAATTTGAAAAGGACTTTTATTATACAGATTTTTGTGTCTGGGTGACAGGTCCACTTTAAGTAGGGGGTTCCTTGGAAGCCACAGGATTTGCAGTAGAAAGATTAGTACTGAAGACTTCAGTGACATTTCTTGTGGCACTTTCATAGGATGCCACTTTTCCAACAAGTAAGTTGATGAAAGTCTCAGCTGCCAGAGCAGCCCTAGTTAACTGTAAGTCACAAAGAGGCCATTCAAACTCAAAAATGCACCAGTGAGTGCCAAAGTTTATAGTGTGTAAAAAAATAGAGTCCAGGATGTGGGCTAGATGGACATTAGGTGTAGGGATGTCGCGGACTGTTCGCCCGCGAACTAATTCGCACGAACATAGACTATTCGCGTTCGGCGAATGTTCGCGAACGTCGCGCGACGTTCGCCAATTTGGGTTCGCCTTAGCTGGCGCTTATTTTTGCCCTCTCACCCCAGACCAGCAGATACATGGCAGCCAATCAGGAAGCTCTCCCTCCTGGACCACCCCCACACCCCCTGGACCACTCCCCTTCCATATATAAACTGAAGCCCTGCAGCGTTTTTTCATTCTGCCTGTGTGTGCTTGGAAGAGCTAGTGTAGGGAGAGAGCTGTTAGTGATTTGAGGGACAGTTGATAGTAACTTTGCTGGCTAGTAATCTACTTGATACTGCTCTGTATTGTAGGGACAGAACTCTGCAGGGATTTGAGGGACATTTTAGGTTAGGTAGCTTTGCTGGCTAGTAATCTACCTTCTACTGCAGTGCTCTGTATGTAGCTGCTGTGGGCAGCTGTCCTGCTGCTGATCTCTCATCTGCATCTGTTCTTCAAACAACTGCCACCTAGCTGTCTAAATATCAATAATAATACCGTCTCCAGAAACACCACCCGAGTGACGTTTTTCAAGCAGCAATAATATATTCCGTATCCAACGGCTGTAGTGTATACGTTGACCTTGCAGGCATTATTTGCCCAGTCTTTAACCAAGTGCCACCTAGCTGTGTGAGCTTGTTCACATTCTGTCTAAATATCAACAATAATACCGTCTCCAGAAACACCACCTGAGTGACGTTTTCCAAGCAGCAATAATATATTCCGTATCCACTGCTGTAGTGTATACGTTGACCTTGCAGGCATTGTTTCAATTTGTTTGCCCAGTGTGTTCTTCAAACAACTGCCACCTAGCTGTGTGAGCTTTTTCACATTCTGTCTAAATATCAATAATAATACCGTCTCCAGAAACACCACCTGAGTGACGTTTTCCAAGCAGCAATAATATATTCCGTATCCACTGCTGTAGTGTATACGTTGCCCTTGCAGGCATTGTTTGCCCAGTCTTTAACCAAGTGCCACCTAGCTGTGTGAGCTTTTTCACATTCCGTGTCCAGAAACATCACCTGAGTGACGTAGTGTGATTTCTGCCCTTTACAGCACAAAACGCAGCGCTGTGTCAACAATGGATTTTTCAGATACATTTTTGCCCTTGATCCCCCTCTGGCATGCCACTGTCCAGGTCGTTGCACCCTTTAAACAACTTTAAAATCATTTTTCTGGCCAGAAATGTCTTTTCTAGCTTTTAAAATTCGCCTTCCCATTGAAGTCTATGGGGTTCGCGACGTTCGCGAACTATTCGCATGTTTTGTCGCAAGTTCGCGAATATGTTCGCGAACATTTTTTCCGCCGTTCGCTACATCCCTAATTAGGTGATACAACCATAAATCCTCATAATATCTGTTGAGCATCTGAAGATGGCCATAGATGAACAGATAATATCTTAGTTTATTATAATATTCGATGCATGTATGGCGGGAGACAAGTCAACCATCTTCGGTAGAAGACTTGGATTTCCGTCAGCTCATCGAGCTGTAAAAAATAGAGTCCAGGATGTGGGCTAGATGGACATTAGGTGATACAACCATAAATCCTCATAATATCTGTTGAGCATCTGAAGATGGCCATAGATGAACAGATAATATTCAATGCATGTATGGCGGGAGACAAGTCAACCATCTTCAAAACAATACTTGGATTTCGTTCAGCTCATCGATCTGCCAGGTGTTAAAATTTTGACTGGGCGCCTTTGAAGGCACATGAACATGGGCCACTGTTACTACTGAATCATCAGATAGAGGCAGAATTCTATTGTTTCTACCTGTTTATATGACGATTCAGCTCTATCATATCTGTAATGAAAATGAACAAATGGTCAACCAATGGTCGTACGAACGCAGGTTGCGTCTTCTATGGCCACCTTAACTCTATTACACCTATTATTCCAGATTAATAATGTCTCATTTGAAACAACAATGCCACCTGCTCTTCATATTAGTCGACTGCCTACAGTCTGCAGCAAATAAATATGACAGAAAAGGAATGTCTTCTGATGTTTCTCTGCTTAGAAAATAAAGTTAGCGAGCGTAGAAGAGTCATGTGACATTTCTCACAAAACACATTTTCAGCCAAATGAAAGGCAGGTGGCGTTTTTGCTTCAGTTAAATGGCAGTTAATATCTTTAAAACTAGCAAAAAGAATGTGAGTGATCTGAGACATTTTACATTAATTTGTTTTGAGAGTTTATAATCATTTTAAAGTATGTCTGAGCTTCTGCAATCCTCAGTAAAAAAAAAAATAGATACGTAAAGTATATGGGTCACTGGAGCATATAATAAAGGTAAATATCCTTGAAATATGTAAAGAGCTACAAAGGGACTTCATAGCAGTTCCAGTGGGCTTAGCCAAGCCAAATGTTTTCAATTGGTTCTAGCGTCTAAACAGAAGTTAGTAAATGCATTGCTAACAGATCAGAAAAGCAGACACACTTCATAAACTTTAATATCCCTAATGCTTCAGTCAGAAAATTCATTTAAAAAAAAGCACAGGTATGCAAAATATGGGGAAAATGGAGCTCTGTAAATTGTATGAGATTTAAAATGATTTAATTCCTTTCTACACTAGTTGCACAGTAACCAACTGCATCCAGGTGAAAAACTCCATTGTAGAGAGAATTTATTATTACTCTCACAGCTTATACTTATTGAATGTATTATTACTCACCGCTACTATAGAATTATTTTCACAGTACTGTAGAGAACGAGCGACAAAGGGCAGATTTAGCTGTAAATTCTAATTCACATAAGTCTCCATACCTCCATTAGGGTTGCCATCTTTTCATAAAATTTCTACCTGCTGGTGGTGGGGGCGGGAACAAAAGGGGCAGGTTGTGATGTAAAAGGGGTGGGCAGTGAAGTAAAAAGGGTGGGCCGTGATGTGAAACAGGTGGAGCCAAGCCACTCGATGGCCTGAAGGCGGAGAAAAGTTTCGATCAGATTGGGGGCGGGCCAAGGGCTTTTGTTAAGGGTATCACAAATTTACCGGCAACTACATTACCTGGTCTTACCAATTGTTTTACCGGCCAATAACGGAACTAGTAGTTCCCGGACCTTGGTGCAGGCCATGCACCCTGGCTCACCAGCCCCTCTCCGGGTAAAATTTTTGTGCCGAATACGAGCTATAGAGAGCGTCTGGCAGGCAACAAGAGGGTGCAGGCCTGGGTGCACCCGCCACACCCCTGGTAGTTCCGTCACTGCCTGTGTCAATAAACAGAGTATACTTGTACCTAAAGCATACCTCCGAACCAGGGCCAGAACTAGGGGTAGGCAGAGTAGGCACGTGCCTTGGGCGCAAAGCTGGGGGGCGCCAGGCAAGTACCGCCTCTGTCATCTACCTCAAGTCCGGTTCCCTTCTCTGCCCGACTATCTGTGGCATTGTTGCACTTGTGCGCATGTGCAAGAACTCTAATCAGCGCATGCGCATGCGAGCGACAATTCGCGCATGCGCACACGAGAGCCGAAATTCGGCATGCGCACGCGAGCAGCCATTCACGCATTCACACGCTAAGCCGGCGCCACGACTGCCCGGCTTGCCTAGGGCACCTGGCCAGCGTGGCCCAGCTCTGCTCCCAACTGTCCCGTTTTGAGTGGGACAGTGCCGCTTTTGAAAGCTCATCCTGCTGTCACGGATTTGTACTGATAAGTTCCGAGTTTCTCTTTGATCTACTACACTGAACAGCTAGAAACAGTTACAAAGTTTCTAAGTTAATTGGGTCTTGGCAGACAGCCCAGAATAGATACTTAACATACGTTTCTAACAGTTTGATAAGATAAGAACGAAGACTCACAGCTTAAAGGGCAATTCACCTGCAATTGCAAAACTGTGATAACATATATAAACCACAGAAATGTGTTCAAACTTTCATAACCTGCCAAATTATGTAAAATGAACATGGTAATTAGGGGGTGTGGCCACAAAATGGGCGTGACCAACACATTTTGCCGCGATATGCGCACCAAATCTTTTTTTCCCTCTTTCTGTTTCCTAAATGTTGGGAGGTATGCTAAAGAACCATTCAAGGATGTTGTTTTGACACTGTGTGCATAAAAACAATCTCAAAAAGAGCTATTGTGTGTATTTTGGCACACCAAACAAATGCACCAGTTACCTTTCTCCCTCATGCCTGCAGTTACTCAGAAATTATGGGGAAAATGCTGCATTGTGGATAAAAAAACATGGAAACTTCAATTCAAAATTACCAAACTGAACCTCCACTCGTAACTAAGTGCTCTAGTGTCTCTAACCTATTGGATGTTTGAGCTGTCCCTAAGCCCATCATGATTTCTGCTGCCATTGAAGAAAGGATGTAGGAGTCTGGTGTTAGAAGTGTCGGACTGGCCCGGCGGGACACCGGGAAAAAACAAGGTGGGCCCCGACCTTGCATGGGCCCCCACCAGGCCAGACCCCCTCTCTCAATTTTGAAATCCTCAAGAATGGAAAAATCGGCACAGCGCTGCCTGCGCATGTAACGATCGCGGCATCGTACGTGCACACCGAGCGTGCCTGCATGCGTGCTCGCCAACCACGTTTCACAGTAGTGGTCGAGGCCAGATGTTGGCTCTGGACAGCGGTCCCGGTGGGCCCCGGGCCCCCCAGTCCGACCCTGTTAGAAAGTAATGTGGTTTTCTCAGCATGCAGATGCAACTCTGCCCCAAACAGCATTAGCCACTGCAAAGACGGGGCAAGGAGAATTGTGGGAAATTACATGGTGGACTGTTTCAGTTTTTTTTGCACTTTACAGCTATTAACCCACCCATAATAATGAACCCTACAGTTGTCCTGATGTGATGATAAAGCTAGGTAATGGGTGATATTCTGAATAATGATAAAAAAGCGCATACATATAGCTTATCCCCTCTGAATTACACTCATTTAAAGTACTGAATGATCAGTCAGAGCCTGCATCAAACATCTTGCTATAATACAAGCTACTGGTTAAAATGTCGATTATACTAGAAAAAAAAAGTAAATGTGTTAGCGAAAGGGCAAGAGAACTGGGACACAAGCTTGCTCATGACCTGTGCAAAAGCAGCCAGAAAAACTCCCGCAGCGGTGCTAAGATCCTTTGATTAGGACTGAACTCTCATTCAGCTAAAAAGGGAATGCTGGTTGCTGCAGAAAAGCTTCAGGCTAATAGGCATGTGGGAAATATTCTTAGTATTCCCAGTCAGTACTTCCCCTACAGACAGGCCTTCGGCACATAAGAGTAACTCGGCAGATCATCTCTCTGCAGGTAATGTCACTCTGGAAGTTTTATCACATTTTTATGACTGATTATTAAATGTTACTGAAGACTATTTTCATATAACTATACTTAATAATGTAGTGTGTTCTGCTGTACATATTCTACCCAAATACATTTTATTCTGTTAGTGAATTGAACAGTGCTGCACTTTGCAGAGACATTTTGCCATGGCCTACAAGCCTTCTGGGACAGGAAGGCTTCTGATGTACAGCTAAATATACAACTGGGAATTTCTGGAATTGTTTAGTGCCATTGCATTCTTTCAATGAGGTAAAAGTAAAACCAACAACTTTTATATATATTGTTCAGTGTAAAAATTTAAAATTGGTAAATACATAACCTGTGCAAAATAAATATATGTTTCTCATATAGTTAGTTAGGCAAAAATGTAATGTTTAAAGGCTGGAGTTACTGGATGTGTAACATAAGAGCCAGAACACTACTTCCTGCTTTTCAGTTCTGTTTGTTTCCACTGATTGGTTACCAGGCAGTAGCCACTCAGAGACTTGAGGGTGGAGGGGCACATGGGCCATAACTGTTACTTTTAAATCTGAGCTGAATGCTGAGGTTCAATTGCAAACTCACTGAACAGTTATGTCCCATGTGGCCCCCTCTAAAGTTGCTGACTAACTCAGAGTTAGAGAGCTGAAAATCAGGAAGTAGTGTTTAGGGATGTAGCGAACTGTTCGCCGGCGAACTAGTTCGCGCGAACTTCGACTGTTCGCGTCCGCTGCAAGTTCGCGAACGTCGCGCGACGTTCGCCAATAGGCGTTCGCGTCAAAATCGTTCGACCATTCGATTAAAATCCTTCAATCGTTCGAATCGAACGATTTTCGGATGTTCGAAGTTCGCGAACAGTTCGCGAACTGTTCGCATTTTTTGCCGGTGTTCGCGAACGGCGTTCGCGAACACATACTCGGCGGTTCGCTACATCCCTAGTAGTGTTCTGTTCTGTTAGACATCCAATCACTCCAGACTTTTTACATTACATTTTTGGCTAACTATATTAGAAACATTTTTTATTTTGCACAGTCTGAGTTTTTATTTTTACACTGAACTGTTAATGCTAATGCATTTTGCCTAAGCCAATCGCTCTTCTGAAGACGCTGCCAAGCCAACGCAAACCAATTACAGAGACCTACAGACTGCAACTTGATTGCTGCCTGCATTAGACATCGCTCAATTCAAGAGGGGAAGCCATGGGGGTGGTACATAGGAGTCTCCCCTCCTACCCCATAGCCAACCTAAACTGTACCTTGCATGTTGGGGAGGAGGGGATACCAGATAATCTGACATATGGAAGATTTCGACAAATTTATTCAAACAATATTGAGATAATGGAATGGAGGTAGACACTGCAATAATTTAATTGACACTTGGGGGCCGATTCACTAACTTCGAGTGAAGGATTCGAAGTAAAAAAGTAAAAAAAAAAAGTAAAAAAACTTCGAATTTCGAAGTGTTTTTTGGGCTACTTCGACCATCGAATGGGCTACTTCGACCTTTGACTACGACTTCAACTTCGAATCGAAGGATTCGAACTAAAAATCGTTCGACTGTCGAAGTACTGTCTCTTTAAGAAAAAACTTCGACCCCCTAGTTCGCCATCTAAAAGCTACCAAAGTCAATGTTAGCCTATGGGGAAGGTCCCCATAAACTTTCCTAAATTTTTTTGGTCGAAGGATACTCCTTCGATCGTTGGATTAAAATCCTTCGAAACGTTCGATCGAAGGATTATTCCTTCGATCGTTCGATCGAACTATTTGCCATAAAATCCTTTCGACTTCGATATTCGAAGTCGAAGGATTTTAATTCCCAGTCGAATATCGAGGGTTAATTAACCCTCGATATTCGACCCTTGGTGAATCGGCCCCTTAGGGTCTAGATTACTCTGTTAAAGAACTGGAAGATAGTATCAGGATTAAACAGAAGAGAAACATACTAGGCTATAGGCCAAGGCATAGAAATAAAGATGTAAAAAATGGGACATTAGATTGTAGAGGGTTATTTACTAAACTCTGAATGACAAAGATCCAAAAATAAGTGTTTTTTCAGTATAAAATCTAAATTTTTACCCCACCAATTTTTCAGGATTTATTATACCGTGAGGATGGAAAAAGTCCCAATTCGAAGATCGGCATCTCAGACCTGCCGAGGTTGCATATAAGTCAATGGGAGAAGTCCCAAAGATATTTCGATCTGCGCTGGGTTTCGAAGATTTTGTGGTTTTCTTGCAAATATCAGTGGAAATTCCAAAAAATGTATACAGTTTGTTTTTTTCACGATTTTTTGGGTTTTTTCCCCGCAAACAACGTTTAAAATATGTATTAATAAATAAGTAGAAAAAACCTTTGCGGATTTGATTGTTTTCAGAAAATATTGAGATAAATACCGACTTTGATAAACGGGCCTCTGTGGTTTACTCATTAGTGGGAATGGCAGTTAGCAGACAAGTGTATTATAAGAAATATATATGTATCTGAAAGATCACATGAACAGGAGAGGAGGACAGAGCCTTTTCCAAAGACATAGGAGATTAAAATTTGAATGGGTTAAATATTTAGCAGAGCTTCTAGTTAAATGTTAGAAGAGGAAGCAGGGCCGGGCCAAGGTAGATTGGCACCCTAGGCAAGAGCTTCAATTAGCGCCCCCCCGATAGAGCATTACAATTTTCCACCTTACCATGAATATTTAAATAAAGAAAGCAAGAAAGTGGACAACACATTAATGAATGAAAGAGTTTTCATATATATATATATATATATATATATATATATATATATATATATATATATATATATATATATATATATATAAAATATTAACAAAAATAAGGTAAATGTCAGAAAAACAAAACAGTAGGATAATTTGATCCTGTTAAACAAAGTGCAACTAAAGGGTTCACTTAACACCAATAATAAAATGTCCACAACATTTTACTTTTAACACAACTCCTATGAGAATAGTGCAATAAGCTAAAACCTTCTCAGTGATGAGGTAGCCCTTACACTGCCAGCCCTCCCATTTTTGAGGTGGCTTAGTATGTAGCTGCAGAGTATTCAGCCAATCCTTCAGCCACAGCCATCATACTGCCCCCCCCTGTACCTGTGCCTGCAAGCATCCATCATACTGGCCCCCTGTAACTGTGCCAACAGTCAGACATAATACTGCCCCCAGTACCAGCAGCCATAATACTGCCCCCCTGTACCAGCAGCCATCCATCATACTGCCCCCCTGTAACTGTGCCAACAGTCAGCCATCATACTACCTCTCCTGTACCAGCAGCCATCTACTGCCCCTGGCCCCAATCTTTACCTGTGCCAGCAGCAGCCAAAAATAAATTAGATCATGTGGCCCCCAAACATATCTATGTACCTGTGCCAGCCTAGCAGCATTATTAAAAAATATGGCCCCAAATCTGTACCTGGCTGTGCCAGCAGCAGGAACCTTCACAGAACAGAATCCAATCTTCAGTGCCTGCAAACAGACTGCAAGGCTGCGAGCACTGAGCCACACCAATGCGCCCATCCACCAGCTCTCTCCCGCGTCGGCGTCAGTGACGTCGCTGACGTGCATACGTGTAAGAGGTTTTACCACAGGCCTGAGTGCCATAAAAACGGTGAACGGTCAAAACAAATAATGAAGTAATCGCTTAAAAAAAGAAAAACGAAAAGAAAATGGAAAAAAAACAAAACATCATTTTTAATGTGCGCCCCTCACTAATGGCGCCCTAGGCAGCCGCCTACCCTGCCTACCCCTAGTTCCGGCCCTCAGAGGAAGGACAAATGAGCAGCAGGAGGGAGAATCAAATATGGGGAAAAGTTTACATGGCTTATTAGATTAAAGGAGAAGGAAAGGCTTGCAGCATTTGGGGGTGCCAAATGTAAGGCACTCCCAAGTGATTGTATTGACTTACCTGAAACCCCCGGCTCCTATCACTATCACTTGGATACCAGGAAACCTCCCGGTGGGCCCAGGAGTCAGTGGACCCTCTTGCTTCTAATCATTAAGCCTATTTCATGATCATTCCCAGTTTCTTTATGGGAAAAAAAGCTTAATAAAGGAAGAATAGTAAGTAGATATAAAAGATCAGGAGAATAATGATGTTAAGTGAAGAGAAGACAAATAAAAATTTGGAAAGTGGGCCCACGGTCTAAGGTTTTCTGGTGGGACCCTGACATCCCAGTCCAACGCTGCCTTTAACTATTTTCCATTAGGGAAGAGAAATAATTATACCTATACCTAGAATTCTAGTATCGTTATTCAACAAAACTTGCTGTGAATTTCAGGGGGGGTGGTAGTTTTAAGACCACAAGAGTAGTCCTGACAAGTGTAAGGAATGTATGAAACTGGGGAGCATGAAATGAAGTAGTTAAGACAAAGGACATATAGTCAAATACAAGAGTCCTCTGCACTCAACCCATTATCAATATATTTAAGACAGCGACATTTTGTGCATACTGCTACTAAAAAATGCCTTACCCTTTAAACAAAACAGGGATTGTTTGTCCATATATTGCAATATATTTAAGCTGGCCAACTACGTCAAAGTCATCCCATATCTGGCCAGTCCTATGCTCAATTTTCATCTGATTCATTAAGAATTCTATTGCTTCATTATACATTTTACAAAGGGACTTGGTTTTACCTGCAACTTAACTTGCTGCTTTCAAAGTAAACCTCCATACTTGGCTGCCCTTTTATTAGACACCAGTGGGATCACCTGACTATAGCTGGGAAGGGTGGGAGTTACAACATGGAGCTGGTCACTGCTCCTGTATAACTATAACAAACAAGGGAAAGTTGTGCTCACCACTATTTTTTAAAACCATTAGGCGGGGGTGCAATGAGGGTGTGGCCACAAAATACATATAGTCAAATACAAGAGTCCTCTGCACTCAACCCATTATCAATATATTTAAGACAGCGACATTTTGTGCATACTGCTACTAAAATGTATAATGAAGCAATAGAATTCTTAATGAATCAGATGAAATTGAGCATAGGACTGGCCAGATATGGGATGACTTTGACGTAGTTGGCCAGCTTAAATATATTGCAATATATGGACAAACAATCCCTGTTTTGTTTAAAGGGTAAGGCATTTTTTAGTAGCAGTATGCACAAAATGTCGCTGTCTTAAATATATTGATAATGGGTTGAGTGCAGAGGACTCTTGTATTTGACTATATGTATTTTGTGGCCACAGCCTCATTGCACCCCCGCCTAATGGTTTTAAAAAATAGTGGTGAGCACAACTTTCCCTTGATTGTTAAGACAAAGGAATCATACACAAATCACATAATCTATTAACACACAAGGTGAAATCAGTAAATTGATTAGCCTGAGCATAAGATGATGTTTATGGGACGTGATGCAATTAAGTATGTTCCTGAAGATTTGCCTCCCCAATTTGTACCGGTGCATTTATTATCATGCCTAATGCACCACATATTCTGAAATTCTTCTCAGTAAGCCAAAGAGGGCAATACAAATGAAGACAAACAAGCAGGTAATTTATAAGCTTCCCTAATGGGCAGAATCTGACATGAATATATCAATAGGTCGAAAGCAAGTATTTTGTATTCAGGAAAGATTAAATAAAACACATGAACAGAGGTAAATTATGAAAATAAATGATGCAGTACTTTTATTGGTGATCCACCAGTCAGCAAGCTACATGGATAATAAATGAGAGGCATATCTTAAAACAAAAAACATTTTTATCTTGAGTAGTAAATTGTTTATTTTATTGTTCCACCATTTATTGGGTTCTGTTGCTGCTCTTAGTTTGCATCTTTCCACAGAGAAATTGAGTTTCCTAAGCTACAGCTACAGGTGCATTAACATTCCCAGTATTCATAGTCAGCTTCAAATTAGGATAAAAATGCTTGAATAACACTGTTACATTAAGGGGCAGATTCTGATTAATTAACCCTCGATACTGCCGAATGTAAATTCTTCAACTTCGAATATCGAAGTCGAAGGATTTACCGCAAATAGTACGATAGAACGAAAAATCGTTCGATCGATTGATTAAATCCTTCGAATCGAAGGATTTTAATCCATCGAATGATTTTTCTTCGACCAAAAAATTGCTAGGAAGCCTATGGGGACCTTCCCCATAGGCTAACATTGCACCTCGGTAGGTTTTAGGTGGCGAAGTAGTTTTTTTAAAGAGACAGTACTTCGATTATTGAATGGTCAAATAGTCGAACGATTTTTAGTTCGAATCGTTCGATCCGAAGTCGTAGTCGAAGTGGCCAATTCGATGGTCGAAGTAGCCAAAAAAAAAGTTTTTTTTATTCTATTCCTTCACTCGAACTAAGTAAATGGGCCCCCAAGTGAATGTGTACTAAAACATCTGAAGAGCTAAAGAACGTGAGTGTAATTCATTTGATGTACAGTACATATAGTAACTTTATTGGCTGTGTATCGAATCTTTATAACTTAATTAAAAAAGCTGATCCCACAATATTTATTTAAACACAAATCATCATCCCTTAGAGGGTAATTAAGAATTAGGACAGAAATGTTGCACAGTATATTCTGAGCTTCTGTACCAGCCCAAGACAACTACAGCCCTTTAGCAGGGAATATCTGTGCCTCCAAAGATGCCCCAGTAGCTCCCCCAGGGCTGCCATTAGAAATAACGGGGCCCCCTGGGTCCAATACGTTTAATATATAATATATGGCATGTTTAGCCCTATTCATTTTTAGTGCACTGTATCATTTTTGGAAAACCTGAAATCTATTTCCTTGCACACAGGATGTTTTGGCTCAATGGGTTTTCCAGGGGGAAAAAAATACTTAAACCAAGTTCAAGATTCCAGTTCCATGGGGCTGCATTGAGAGACTGGGCTCTACCGTTTTAGGTGGCAGAAGGACTGAATTGACTTTGCATTCAACTGTTGCCTCAAAACACGGCCATTTCCATTTTGAGGGGATAATCACTTGTGTGTGCCATAATCATAGTAATTGATGCACAATGTTCTTGCAATTTGATTTCAGCATTCTCCTAGAAATATTGCCCAGGCAAAACAAAATATATGTATAGTACAGCTGTAGCTGCTTGTGAAGACTGGAACTGCTGGGATAGAGTCATATTTCAAATTCTTGCTTTACTTTTTTTTTGTTAGGAAAGTTTTAGTTTTCACACTTTCTCATCATGCTTCTTGCAGTGATTCACACCTTTGATTGCATCCAGTTACAGCAGATTTCGTACTTGGTAACTAATGATAATGTAAAAAAAAAGTTATTGAATGTGAAGTTATGCAATAAACAGAATTTATTTTCTGCTTTCATTCTGAGCCTGTGACCTTGTTCTGACTGAATAATGGGTTGTGTGAGTGTTAAATACTCTACTAAGTATTGCACAGAACATAGTGGCCTTCCAGTATACAGAACCCCCCCCCCAGCATCTTCTGACTGCCGTGCAGCAAGATTGAAACAATGGCCATATGGATAAAGGAGAAGCAGCAGAGCGCTGTGCAGGGCATTCCAGAACTTCACCAAGTTGTCTCCCTTTTTCATGCAAAGGAAACAATAGCTGCTAAATGTAGCTGGCTCCAAACAGCTTTCATTATTTTTCATTGGCCAAGCAGTCTGTTAAACAAGAAACGACTAGAAATAATTTGTAGCCAGTCACAAGTAACAGCTACCGATCAATGATACACCTCACCATTGGAGAAGGCCACTTATAGTCAAAATGGTGTTGGGTCTTCTACCTCGAGACCTTTCAGTGCTGTCCAACTTCTGTGGTAGCGATGGAAGCCAGTGTCGACCACTCCCTGTTTTAAACCACACCCATGTTACCACAAGACCATGTCCACATTAATGGTGGTAACACACCACAAAACCAAATGGTTGGTGCTCACTGCAGAGATATCACTAATATGTGAAACTTTTAAGTCATATTAAAACATTCCCTTAAGTTCATATGCCTCCTCCTCTCCTTTTGATAAAACAGCAACCCCCAGCAACATGATTAAACACATTAGGGTCCCCTAACAACAATATCCAAATGCTAATAAACCCCCCAACATGGTTCTCATCCTACAGGTAGCATAGGGCTAGCAGAGTATGGTACACACAGGGAGCATAGGGCAGGCAGAGTATGGCACACACAGGGAGCATAGGGCAGGCAGAGCATGGCACACATAGGGGGCATAGGGCAGGCAGAGTATGGCACACACTGAGCACATGGGGCAGGCAGAGTATGGCACACAAAGGGAGTATAGGGAAGGCAGAATATGGCACACACAGGGAGCATAAGGTAGGCAAAGTATGGCATACACGAGGAGAATATGTTAGGCAGAGTATGGCAAACACAGGGAGCATAGGGCAGGCAGAGTGTGGCGCACACAGGGAGCATAGGGCAGACAGAGTAAAGCACACACAGGGAACATAGGGCAGGCAGAGAATGGCACACACAGGGAGCATAGAGCAGGCAGAGCATGGCACACAAAGGCATAAGGCAGGCAGTGTACACACAGGGAGCGTAGGGCAGGCATACTATGGCACAAACAGGGAGCATAGGGCAGGCAGAGTATGGCACGCACAGGGGTTATGGGGCAGACAGTATTGCACAAACACAGGGAGCATAGGGCAGACAGAGTATGGCACACACAAAGCATAAGGCAGGCAGTGTACACACAGGGAACATAGGGCAGACAGAGTATGGCATGCACAGGGGGTATGGGGCAGACAGTATGGCGCAAACCCAAGGAGTATAGTGCAGGCAGAGTATGGCACATACAAAAAGCAAAGTGCAGGCAGAGTATGGCACATACAGGGGGCATAGGACTGGCAGTATATGGCACACAGGGAGCATAAGGTAGTCAGAGTATTGCATACACAAGGAGCACATGGTAGGCAGAGTATAAGGCAGACAGTGTACACACAGGGAGCGCAAGGCAGGCGAAGTATGGAGCACAGGGGCATGGGGCAGACAGTATGGCACACACAGAGAGCATAGGGCAGAGTATGGCACACAAAAGGAGCCTAGGGCAGGCAGAGTAATACAAACAGGGTGCATAGGGTAGGCAGAGTATGGCACACACAGGGGGCATAGGGCAGGTAGAATTCAGCAGGAGACAAGGAAACCTATCAGGACCACTCTAAGATGAACAGTTCATACTGTGCAACTGTGCTTGGGGGTGTGAACAATGTAGGAGTGTACAGTCTGAATGTGAGGTGAAACAATGCAGGGCCAAGTTAATCTCAGTACTGATACCTTTTAAAAGTTACACAAGGTAAGAAGTTACAGCAGGGAGACTTTCATGTGGGGGGCACACAAAGGGGGGTCCAGCCCATGGGGCCGGCAGTTGGACAGTACTGCTTTACACTGTGAAGGTTTACAGTACATATTGGAGGAGGTGAATGTATCTAAAGTGGTTGTATCACTATTTTTATATTTAAAAAATAGACAAATCAACAAATCTGCTACCATATATATAACAAAAAGAGAGAGATCAAAAAAGTGTTGGATGAAACTGCAGAAGGAGTGGGTTTGCTACTAATGTTTATCTATAGTGTATCTGTATATTACATGCAAACACTTTGACTCATTTCCCAAGTAAAAGACGCTTTGTTTTAATCAACTTAAAGAGGTCTTCAACATGGAGGCCCTTCATAAACATAGCAGTATAAAAATAGAGCTCGTTACCAGCACTCAACTTTCCTTTAGCATGGGCTGGGTGCTGAAATATAAATCAAAATCTAACATAACAGAATGAAAGCACCCACAGCAAAAAATCAGATTGCAGCAGATAAAATGCTTTACTGCATCACAGCAATTGTGAACATCTGTTTTTGCTCATATTACTTCCTGTGATGTATTACAATAAATATCATGAATTTGCAAAATAACCAATTAGCAAGGAAACCAAAAAAGAATTCCCTGAGCAAGTCAACCCTGCAGACTTTAAACATGCAAGTAGCCAGTTGGCATAACTCCAGGATAATATTCCAAGTCCCTAATTGATATTTGCACCTCGCGATCACATTTCCTTGACCTTCTTGACACTGATTATTTTTGTCTTCCTCCTAATCACTTTGTTTTCCTTTGTGCTTCTCATTGAGATGTAATCTGAAACAAACTAATCACTGATGACTTAAACAATAAAGGACAGTGGATACTTAATTATGTTTGTTCAAAGAGATGTCATTTGGTTTTTTTTTTTTGGATCCTGCAAGTCTGTTATTTATATATAATTATGGGGTGGTGAATATTTAATAGGCAGAATTTTCAATACAAAATAAATAGATCGTTTTTTTTTATTGTTTTCTATTTTTACCATACTATTAGACTGCCAAAAAAATCATTGTATGTGACAACATAATGGCCAGGGTAACAAATCATGCAACACATTCTAAAAATCATTCTATGTGACAATATAATGGCTAGTACAACAAATTACGCTGTAGTTTAAAGCTTTCTCATCATTAGAAAAAGTGGAGCATAAGATGGACCATACTGTTCCCGTACAAACAGAGTGTATACTGTATGTGGACAGTAAAAGACATTTGGTAATGGTTCCAGTCCATCTCTTCTCATAGATATCAACCTCTGTTCATAGAGAAGAATCCCAGAAGATTAAACATGGGTCAAGAACATCACATTGATTGCCCTATCATGCTTTCACTCACATGCGATTGTGCTTTACTTTCATAAGTTTTCAAAATGCAACAGCCATTCTCTATGTAAATAAAGCGATACAGGCTAGCTACCGAAAAATGCATCGACTTTACTGGGTGCATTACTAATAAATGCATATGTAGGGCATTGCCTTCTGTCCTTTGATTTGTGTGTTTCTGTATTGAGCAGATGCATCTTGTCACATAATAACAAGGTTTCCAGGCAGTAAAGAGACACAAGTCTTTCTCCAGGCTAAGATCTTTGTCTAACTCTTCTTTATAGCCATTTCTATGGGAGAGACTGAGCCTACGCAGAGATTAACCTCCTTTTTCCCTACCGCTCACTAAAATGTTCTTTTAAATGGATACTTCTAGCCGAAGAATTTACAAGATTGTTGTTCAAGTGATCCCCTAAAGCAAAATACAGAATGATACAAGAGATGGAGTCAGCCTGTGTGAAATTATACAGACACGCATGCTGTATATAATATAATATATATATTGTTTGTTTAAATGCCAGAATGTGAGGTGTCTGAATTTAATGGCATCAGTTGCATATCTCTCACTATTTGCACAGGCTATAATAAGACAGGATATGTTAATAGGAAGCTCTCTCTCATACACTTTCCCCAGCAAATAGTCATTACTCATCTAAACACCTTAATATAGAACAGCTTCTCCTGACTAACACAATGATTAGGAACAAGCTGATATTCTGTGTGTGTTTAGCCAAGGGATATACATAATCACATAGTAGAGTTTCTTCCAACGCCAACTTAGCCTTTCATTAAAAATACTCAGAGTGAGAGAGGAGACAACTGGCAGCTGTAACAAATATTCACTATAGGGCTTGAACGGCAATAAAAACAATGAGAGTTCTGAAGATGGATATTCATAGATTAGACAACTAGTGGCTAGTCTAGCCTTGTGCCAGGAGGTGTGTATGCAAAGGCTACGGAGGGAATTAAAACGTATTAAGGAGTTATGTGGGGAGCCCAGAGGGTAGGGGAAAGGTATAATAATGCAATAAAGATAAGGCAGAATTAAACCATATTACTCACGAACATGTCTCCTATAGAGTATTCTGTTAGAACTGGCCTCTTAAACGTGAATGCAGTTTTATTGCGAGCCCCTGCTGCTTATTTTCTGAGTACATTAAGGAAATGTGTATTTAAAGAGAAGCTGAGAGCCTGAATGCAGTTTCAATGTTCGCATTAAATTGTGCCGGTATGTGTATGTCTTCTTCCCTGCTGTTTAGCTATTTTACTATCGGGGCTGCAGCAGCAAAGCAAATAGATATATAGGATTTAGAATGTCATCTCACTTCCTTACTACTCTCAATGGCCCAAAAATAGTCTCAAGCTTTCAATAAAATGCATATTAAGAATGAAGAAATCCAAATGTGTCAAATAGACTCAAGATTATACAATATATTAACGTGTTAAAGTGTAATTCTGTGCTTTCTTTTTGTTTTTTTAACATATCCTAGAAAGTCTTGCCCCAAGTATGAAACTTAAATATTATACATTTGTCCTAGAAGCACCTTGAAGCATACAGCTGAATGATGTCATTTGTCTTAGGTCCACTGTTTCTGTTGTAGATGTTGCAGATGTTGCAAATACACATGATGCATGATATACAACAATACATCAACTACAACTGCGTCAATTTTGATGCATCAGACACAATTGCATCAGCCACAGTTTCCCCTGATGACCTCAATGGCGCTATAATTCTGACAAAAATGCTTTATTGTAAGTAAAAAAAAACATGGCAACTGCATGCAGAAGTGCACTTTGCACACTGCATCTACTGTAAAAATATGACCACTAAAAATGTACTTGATTGGAGCCTTGGTCAGTAGCCAATATATCACAAATAGTGATGGGTGAATAAATTCGCCAGACACTAATTTGCACTTAAATAATACGCGAAACGGCAGCGACAATTCGCCGGTGAAAAATCCTTTGGCACGCGCATAAAAAAATTGACGCGCTGCAAAATTATTCGGACGTCCATTGACTTTTATGCATTTAAACCAAATAGCCGCACGTATAAAAATTAACGCTCGCGTCAAATTTGACGAGCGCAAAAACTATTTTGATGCCCATTGACTTTAATGCGTTTTGTTAATTTTTTTCTATTTTCGCGTCAAATTTGACGAGCGCAAAAACTATTTTGATGGCCATTGACTTTAATGCGTTTTGCTAATTCTTCACTATTTTCGTGTCAAATTTGACGAGCACAAAAACTATTTTGATGGCCATTGACTTTAATGCGTTCTGTTAATTTTTTCACTATTTCGCGGTAACTTCTCAAATGTTTTGGCGAATTGAAACGGCACAGATTCGTCCCATCACGAATCACAAAGCTTCTTTATTATCTGTAACCGAAACAACAAGGTCATATCTGCTGACACATATTGTATAGGATTTACAAGAAAACCAGACATTCACCATCCATCACTGTCACTTTCTTCTAATAGAGATGTCTAAGGGCAAAATGTCATGCCAAATGTGCTTTTTATGCTAAATCTTCTGAAATGCAAACTGAAACTAAAAAATCAGACAGGGATATATTTTCTGCCCTTCGATGCCCCAGAAAAAAAGATCTCAGGGTCACAAAGGATCACTGTCACTTCAATTTAGTCCCTGGATGCAGAGCTCTGTAGGACAACACAGTTTAGGATTTACTCCATTGTGGAGATTAGTTTATTCTTTATAGGCAGCATTTAGTAAAAACTCACCATATACAGTAAATATAAAAAAACAGGTCTACCCCTACCATTTATTGAGCATATTGAGCACAATGTCAGTCATGCACGATGCATATGATCAGAAAACAGCACAACAAAAACATACAAAAGTAAAAAAGCATCCCTACCTAATACAAAGGGGCATGTTTACTCCACAGTGGGAGTTTTGTCGTATGATTGTATGCAGCAATAAAGAAACTGTAACACTGTCCACTTGCAGATAGAGAAAAAACATCTGACAAGAATATAAGAAGGTTAATTGGGTTTAATGATGGGTTTTGAATTAAAGCCCTTTGATGAACAGATTGTTTAACTACATCATTAAATTCTTGTGCTGAGCGTGACATAATTATTTCTATGGTTTGGTTCTAACAACTAATCAATTAGGGGCCCATTTACTTAGCTCGAGTGAAGGAATAGAAGAAAAAATACTTTGAATTTCGAATGGTCGAATATGGCTACTTCGACCATCGAATGGGCTACTTCGACCTTCGACTACGACTTCGACCTCGAATCGAACGATTCGAACTAAAAATCGTTCGACTATTCGACCATTCGATAGTCGAAGTACTGTCTCTTTAAAAAATACTTCGACCCCCTAGTTCGCCACCTAAAACCTACCGAGGCCAATGTTAGCCTATGGGGAAGGTCCCCATAGGCTTCCTAAGCATTTTATGATCGAAGGAAAATCCTTCGATCGGTGGATTAAAATCCTTCGAATCGTTCGAAGGATTTAATAGTTTGATCGAACGATTATTCCTTCGATCGTTCCATCGTAGGAATAGCGCTAAATCCTTCAACTTCGAAGTCGAAGTATTTACATTCAGCAGTCGAATATTGAGGGTTAATTAACCCTCGATATTCGACCCTATGTAAATCTGCCCCTTAATGTCACTGCCATGTGCACAGTACACTTTGACCCAAAGAAGGACTGACCCATGACCATCATAGTGGCATTAGCAAAATTGTGCCTGGTGCCAGGGATGCATTAATGCACGGGCCCCCCCTGGCTAGATAAGGGGCCCAGTGTGATCAGGGGCCCATCTAATATTTTTATTACATCTATTTTCCTTTCTTTCAATTTTATTTTTATTTACGCTGCTGGCTCCAGTTGGGCACACCTGCTGGGAGAAGAAGGCAAGACAAGGCAAGCGCCAAAACCTGACTGATACACACGTGCTTAAAAATGTTTTTTTTACTTATTTCCACTGAATGGCATAAGAAGTATTTTGGTTATTGTCTAAGTACACACAACCAGGAAACAGATTTTTTTTCAAATGTACATTTTATAGATATGCAACGTAAAACCCTATTGGGAGAATGTAATAGGTTTCGTTAGCACAAAAAACATTCACAAAGACCATTGCAATTGTTAGCAACCATATTTGCGTCCTTTTTACGACTTCCTTGCAAAACAATATATTCGGTTTAATGAAGGTTTTAATTTTTTTTGTTGGAGACAAGTTGGAGATCCAAATTACAGAAATACCCACTATCTGGAAAACCCGAGGTCCCAAACATTCTGGATAACAGGTTCTAAACTTGGCAACCGTGTTGCTGGTATGTGTTTAAATGTTTAGACCAGAGGTTTCCAAATTATGGGACCTGGCGCCTGCAAAAGGTTCAAAGCAGTAAGGGGGGGGGGAAGATAAAGAGAATTAGATTGGAATTCTTTTAGGGCAGAGACACATGGTCAAATTCGGGAAAAGTTTGAGAAAGGTTTCTAATTGTTTCCCTAAGCAGAAGAACATCAGAGCAGCCTCTTTCTTTCTCCTGACAACTTCCTTGACTACTTGGTGGTCAGACTGGTCAGAAACTGACCAGCAGGTGGTGATGTTTTGAAAAAATTCATTCACATTAACAGCACATGTATCCCTTAATATCTTGGAATAAAAGCAAAATAAATAATGAATGCAAATGACAAAAGTGCTTAGAATAGCAAATACAAAAGGGGGGTTGTGGAAGCACCCGCATTGCTAAGTAGAAATGTATATGTATTTGCTTAGAATAGCACCCTCATCAATTTTACATTGACTTATTTTTAAGGTTTACTTATCCTTTAATGCTTTTGTGCATCAGTGCCCTCCAAGGAGGTAACTGGGGACTGATTTGGGGTTCCATAATGTAAATTTTATTTAAAATGTTACATTCTATTTTCAGCATGAATTTCTAATGCTATAATTCTGTGTAGATGACTATTACCAGTAAGAACAGTCAATGATGAAGTGACCTCCAAATTTCATGATATTTCTTGCAAACACTATAAATGTGTTATTGATTGATTTTTAGTAAGAATTTGCTAGCAGACTAAGACACTATTATATTAAAGTTAATAGGATGACTGAGCTTATGGCACATTATTTGATTTTTAGTGATAGTGGGATATGTGTGTAACAATTCCCAATATCTGTAATGAGAAGTACATTCAGGCAATTAATCTAGTTTTAGACTTACACTACATACAGGTATGCTGTACCTAATGGTATCCAAACTGCTTGATATACCATACCCACTACACAAAACTTCACTTGACACATTTTTTATTGGAGAATGGCCACAGCTTATTTATTGAAACCAAATTTTTACATATAGAAATATCATCTTTTTGCAAATACAGGTATGGGACCTATTATCCAGAATGCACGGGACCTGGGGCTTTCCGGATAACGGGTCTTTCCATAATTTAGAACTTCATACCTTAAGTCTACTAGAATATCATGTAAACATTAAATAAACCCAATGTGCTGGTTTTGCTTCTAATAAGGATTAATTATATCTTAGCTGGGATCAAGTACAAAGCACTGTGTCATTATTACAGAGAAAAAGGAAATTGTTTTTAAAAATTTGTATTATTTGATTGTAATGGAGTCTATGGGAGACGGCCTTTTCATAATTCGGAAATTTCTGGATAACGGGTTTCCGGATAACGGATCCTATACCTGTATAAGCCTAGCCAGCCCAATTCCTTCATTAGGCTGCCTATCCCAATATAGTTCTGCCTTTTCATTTGTAGCCAGGAAACTACTTATTAAAGGGATACTGTCATGGGAAAAAAAGAATTTTCAAAATGAATCAGTTAATAGTGCTGCTCCAGCAAAATTCTGCACTGAAATCCATTTCTCAAAAGAGCAAAACGATTTTTTTATATTCAATTTTGAAATCTGACATGGGGCTAGACATATTGTCAATTTCCCAGCTGCCCTAAGTCATGTGACTTGTGCTCTGATAAACTTCAATCACTCTTTACTGCTGTACTGCAAGTTGGAATGATATCACCCCCATCCCTTCCCCCCCCCCCGCAGCCAAACAAAAGAACAATGGGAAGGTAACCAGATAACAGCTCCCTAACACAAGATAACAGCTGCTTGGTAGATCTAAGAACAGCACTCAATAGTAAAAACCCATGTCCCACTGAGACACATTCAGTTACATTGAGAAGGAAAAACAGCAGCCTGCCAGAAAGCATTTCTCTCCTAAAGTGCAGGCACAAGTCTATGTGTAATGCACTAGTTCACTTATGTGAAGCAAAATAAGCCATCATAAATGGTCTTCAGTATTGATTTTAGTGCTGTGTAAAATAAGTTCCATTGGGATGACAAGAGAAGTTCTAAAGAAATGCAGCTAGTATCTGGTGTGACAGTGAAGGGTATAAAAAAACACAGTGACATCCATGGGTTCCTTCCAGCACCAGGCAAGTCTGAGATTGTGCAAAAGCTACATATAAATTAAAAGCTCATCAGAATTTCTAGTCATCTATGCTTTATAATAGTAGAGACCTAAACTGCAACCTGTTCAGTTAATGTTTCCATAAACACCTTTTGGGCCACTTTTATTTTAATAATGACCATTTTGGTCCTGCACTATTCCAGTTTTGCCAGGGCCTACAGTGATTGGCCAATCACTCTCCCTGTTGCTAGTCAACTAACAGAGAGGATTTGCAGTTGTGCCGAGCAGGTAATATTGTTACTATTTTATTCATGCTAAATTCGCCCATCTCATAGTGTTGAGAGCATAGAGGATTCCAGACAGCAAGAGGGTTTTTTTTCTTTCTGCTAATAATCCTTGTTTGTGTACACCCCTCCTTGCTTTTTCTTGGTGGCATGTCCCATCTAAGTATTCTCCTGTATAGAGGTCAATAGCAAATCTTAAATATTGAACATTTTGCTGCTGTTTGCATTGCTAACATATATTTGCCCTTGTTGGAATAAATTAGTAAATCCCACATAAGAAGCAGACATTCATATAGGTACAAACAGAATACAAATACATTATATTGATAAAAAGGTCTGGTGGCCTCGTCTGAAAAGCTAATAGCTGTAATGGCCAGAGGTTATGATACAGTACACTTAAATGTTTAATGTGTGCATTTATATAGATATATATGACACTGCACTGCAGGAAAGGGCTGATTAGCTGATGAAAATATCATAAGGCTTCACCCCTGTCAGGAGGCTGAATTTGGTCCTGCGGATGAAATTTGGCAGTATGCCCTTTGCCTGCTTTTTCTCAAAGCTGAATTTCATTTATCATGCAAAGCAACCACAGCGTGGAAAGACAGAATATTAACTTCATTGACGTATTGATTCAAAGTAAAATCCAAGCGGAATATCTGCCACACACCCAACAAGTGTGCAGAAAATAAAATATACAGTATCTATTGTTTTCTGAGCACAGGAAGGATTATATTTATAACTGGAACGTGCCCTCTGGCACTTATAGTTTGATTGCTTCATTTCAAGGGTCGTGTGACATCTGCAGTGAGTGAAATGTGATTACTAGAATTTAATGACATATCTTTTAATAATGAGCTCTGTAAATAAACATCATAGGGCAGTCTGTTTCTTGGGGTTGAATGGTAACAGATTATTATTTTGCTACATCAAACAGACAGCAAATTCCTCTAATTACAGCTTGGGTGTTCCAAATTACAATATTGCTGTGACTATGCCAGCTGAATATAGAGTGTCTTGTGGCACATTCAGCATTTTATCCTGTGTCTTCACTCTGTGGTCCTTTCAGATGCACCGTACCACTGCATGGAGGCATAGCAAAAACACCCTGTTTTTCAAACATTAATAGAAATATTAGGCTTGAAACAGTTTTATTTCTTGAAATGTTTAAGAAAACTGGCTAGTTTAGCATCACTGCATAGATTCCATCTACAACGTGTACAAGAGACATTATTGAACCACGGATAAATCCTTAGTGACTGGTAAACTATCAAATGAGAGTACACATATATATATATATATATATATATATATATATATATAGTGAATAAAGTACCCCCTCTTGTAAAATATAAGGATATTATAAGTTACCGAGGAGCCGAGTGTTTTTATACAGGTCATGGAACTCCGAGGTAACTTATAATATCCTCATATTTTACAACTGGGGGTACTTTATTAATTATAATACACAAATTTTAGTGAGTCATGTGACAGAAATTACATCACTACTCACCGTTTATAACTGATGACATCACTACTCACCGTTTATAAGGATATAATTTACAAGATATTCATGGCTTTTGTGTATTATATATATATATATATATATATATATATATATATTTTGCAAACTATTGTTGTATTCCAACGTGATCACCACGCCAAATAATAAAATATCATCATTGTATCTATGACACAATAACAATTACTTAGGATAAATAAAACAACATTCAAAAAAATCCATAAATAAATTGACATAAGAGGATGCCATGTTGGAACCCATTTCCGTGCCAGTTTTCTGTAGGTATAATCAAAAGTAATTTGTCAAAATTATCTCAAGTAGAGCGCACAAAAAATCAATAGGTGAGTTCCCATTGTGTCCCTTAAATCAGTGCTTTACTACAAGCTGCCACATCATCTTCCAAAAGGATTATCGTATACAGATTACATACATTAAGTTTAGCAAAAATAGTGTCATCAGGTATTGGACCAAGTTGTTTCTAAAAGTACAATAATGATAAAGTGTTGGAAATATAGGAAAACATGTGGGTACAGAGAGGTCACAGAAAGCTGTCTAGAAAGATCACTAGATTTGAGAATAAAGACCCTTGCGCAGATATTATAGGTTGGCCAGGTGGAGCAGTGAGGTTTTTATGTACTTTAAGGGTTGGGGCAGACGGGCAGATTCAGGGAGATTGTCGCCACGCAGAACAGGCGATTAGCCGCCAGGCGACTACCCCAACCCTAAGAAGTGTGTATATAATAGGACATTTTGGAAAATCTGTTGATAAATATTGAAAACAACTCTCACTGATCTCAGCCATCTGCAATAGGGTATGAAACCACTGTTTAAATTATTCTGTAGGATTATACAATCATTTGAAGACATCAGTCTTAATGCTCTAAACTTTTAAACTCATTCCCCGCAAAACTTGTTCCGTATAAACAAAAAACTTAATAACTCACTGGAGGTGCTCCATGTAGGCCCTGCTGCAAACAAAAAGCCTTCTTATACTCAAAACAAAATAGAACATAGGCACACTCCACATACTGCTTCTGCAAAAGTTTTTGAAAAAAGCTTCTTTTATTTGTGAGATCCCAGCACATGTGAGGTCTCACAAATAAAAGAAGCTTTTTTCAAAAATTTTTGCAGAAGCAGTATGTGGAGTGTGCCTATGTTCTATTTTGTTTTGAGTCTTAATGCTGTACCTACTTCAGTCAAATTTACTTTGACTTATCATAAAGACACAGTGGATATTTTAGATGTGAGAATTTTTCATATTGAGGAGGAGGTGGGCACTACATTGTTCTGTAAGAGTACTGACTGGAATATGGTATTACATGCCCATAGCTATCACCCTCCCTCTATTTTGTACACAATTTCTGAGAGTGTTCAGGATTAATACTGATTTGGTAACAGTGAAACAGCAGGCTATGGAAATGCGTGCTTGACTTTCTGAATAAAGACCTGGAGAGAGCATTCAAGACTTCAGCAGTTAGCTAACTCCTAAAGTGAGGGGATCAGACAAACCTGAGAACATGTCTCTGACTTTACACCAGTGAGTCACAAGTGAATACTCTGATTAAGAAACATTGGCCAATTCTACAAATGGATTCTTCCTTACCATTTACTAAGATGTCTCCACCTATATGTGCCTATTGTCGGACTGGTCACTTAAAAATCTGCTGATGGTGACAGATTTGGGTTAGAAAATGCTGGTACCTGGCTGAGAACAATGATGATCTGCTGTTATAGATTTGGAGGATGTAAGATTTGTGGATGTTTGTTGATTGGATTGGGTGGAGATAGAGCTAAAATTTTATTATAATGAGAAGCCAAATGGATACGGACTTGTGACACTATTGCCCCTAGAGTGCTCAATGAAATATATTCTCTATCATGCTATTTATGAATTGATTCGTTTTGATGAATTTATACCATACTTACTAGTATTCATACCATGCTCTGGTTCCCTTGATGATTTAGGTTTTTTACTGTCTTAGCTAGTGATGGGTGATAAATTCCCCTGGCACGAATTTTGCGACGAATTTCCACGTTTCGACGCCGACTAATAAATTAGCGAATCTCCTGCAAAACAATTTTTGGATGCGCGTCCGAAAAGTCGCCAAAATCGGCAGGCATCAACACTATTCCGATGCTCATTGATTTTAATGCCAGCATCAGCTTGGACGCGGGCATCAATTTCTGATTTTCAATTTTTTTCGTGAAAATGTCAGATTTTCATGATTTTTTCATTTAAATATCACAATTTCATGATTTTTTCATGAAACTTTCCGATTTCGCCTTACGCAAATTTCGCTAATTTGACGGGAAAATTGCAAATTTTTCGGTGAATCAAAACAAGAGAAATTCGCCCATCGCTAGTCTTAGCTTTTAGTTTATGCTATTTAAATGCACTATTTGCACACATCACAGAATATGTGGGGTTATTATATATGAATTAATTTCGTATGAATTTTATTTGTGCACTTTAATGATAATGATCCTAAAGTTGTTTCGGTGTATGATGGGTTTGAAACATTATTTACCCTTGGATCAATTTACATTGTGAAAAATTTCTAGACATTGTGATTGGAAGCTTCCCATATGTGGAGGCCAATATATTTTGTGCAAGAAAAACACCCACTGACATCAATGCATTTAGCTCAAGAAAAAAGCAGATTGATTCCAATACATTTGGTACCATAAAAAAAACACAGCAAAAAAAAAAAGCCAATTGACTCCAGTGCATGTGGCAAATGTTTGGCAAAATGTCACCATTGGAATACCAAGGAAGAACCGTTTTGTATGTGCATCTTTTGTGTTGACTCAAGCGTACAAAAAGATTGGGCCCTCACTAGATTCATGGTGATAGATAAGATTAAGGATCAAATCAAATTACAAAAAAGAATCGTATTACATTAATTTAAAGTAATAAAATCTCAGTGTGATTTAGGTGCTAAGATTCTTTTGGCTTTGAAATTTTTTCGTGTGATGCTTAGCTTTTGAAAAAAAAAAGTGCAGTTGTGACTCCTGTCTACCCTTTACCTTTGTGGCCTTGAATTTTTCCAACTATATTCCCCCAGTGCATTTCTGTCATGTGATTAATCCCATCTTAAATTTTGATGTCTGTTTATCGCACACTGCAGGATACACTTCATAATCTGGAGATTTGTTTTTTTTCAAGGGATATCATGTTACGTTACTACTTTCAGAAGCCAGCATCTAAAAAGGTACATTGTTATAGGAATCTTTGACATTTTATATTTATATGACATACTTTATATTACATTTAACTGCGTAAATACAATTTTTTTGTTCTTGGCAGAGATCCTTATAAAGTTATGCTCCTTTACTTTACTACACTGCCAAGGCACATAAACCTGAAGGCTTAGGAATTAAGAAGTGAACAGTGCTATCTATGTATCAGATACAATAAATCAAATGATTTCCAAGCCCCTGATTGAATTATTTTTGTCTCAAAATATAATTTATTTTTCCCCAAACCCAACTTGTTGGAAAAACAATAACAGCTTTTATAAAATTAAAATCACAGTCTTTTTCTCTTTTTCTCATTTTTTTCTCAACTTGCCCAAACAGATCATTGATTGTGGTTCAATATATATAAATACTAACTGTAAACAGACTACAATGAGGTTGCGTTTGGTTGGTTAGGTTATCACAAACTCAAACACATATCGCATATGCATTCCTTCTGCCTGCCTGTCTCTCTCCCTTACCCAGAGGATGTTTTGGCCTTTCTAATGAACTAGACACCATCTGCTTGGCATCCTTCCGCATCCCCTCTACAAGCATCAAATGCAGCATCAAATACAGCTTTTTCTGTATTTTGGCGGGTTGAAACATTTCAATCATATTTAATTGCTTGGGACTGTAAGGCAGGATCGACATGCTTTCACTATTTGGTCTTTTCGTTTTTCAGGGTCCAGAAGTGTGTTTGATTCATTGCCATGTGATCAGCATATTTATACACTGATTTTATTTTCATTACTGACTGGCCTCGGTGCTCTTCTCGATTACATCAACAAAGCCATTCAATGCTTTTCCTTTTGATTGCAAACAAACACTACACCTCTGTGTTCTACAACTTTATAAATCCATGGGAATCATTCCCAGCACAAATGGTAAGGGAAAATAAAAAAACAGAATTGAAATAGGTCCTGATTAACTCCTTGGCCATAGCAAATAAATTAGCCACTATCTTATAGATAATGCAAAAATTATGAATATGATGAATATTATGATTTAACCGGGGATTCAGGAGGTTGTAGAGTTACAATTACCAGCATCCCTTGACAGTCAAAGGTACAGCAAATGTGCTAATGGTAAAACCCCTCCTCCGTGCTTTATATAAAGTTACAAAACTTGCTCTTGTGTCCATTTATTTATGAAAAAGTATTTTTAACATTTGAAGGCTGTACAGTTTGTGACTTAAAAAGTTTACTATATGAATACCTTTCAAGATCTTTCCTTCACAATCCTACAAGTACACACAGGGCTGGAACTGGAGGTAGGCAGAAGTGGCACGTGCCTAGAGCACAACAAAGTGGGGGCACCAAGCACTTATCTTTTCTTGTTCCTGCCCCTGGTCCGGGCCCTGTTCCCCTGGTGAGTCCTGCCTTCTGGGAGCTTCTGAGAAGAAGAAATGTACATTTTATTATGATCTAATGCACAATAGTGTAAAAACTAGGGATGCACCGAATCCAGGATTCGGTTCCGGATTCGGCCAGGATTCGGGCTTTTTCAGCAGGATTCGGATTCAGCCGAATCCTTCGGCCTGGCCGAACCGAATCCGAT
The DNA here is from genome assembly GCF_017654675.1 of Xenopus laevis. Classification (NCBI taxonomy): domain Eukaryota; kingdom Metazoa; phylum Chordata; class Amphibia; order Anura; family Pipidae; genus Xenopus; species Xenopus laevis. The sequence continues at coordinate 83,319,380 of NC_054386.1, forward strand.
TCCTAATTTGCATATGCAAATTAGGGATGGAGAGGGACATTGCATGACTTTTAGTCACAAAACAAGGAAGTACAAAAAATGTTTCTCCTTCCCACCCCTAATTTGCATATGCAAATTAGGGTTTGGATTCGGTTCGGTATTCGACGGAATCTTTCTCAAAGGATTTGCGGGGGATCAACCGCATCCAAAATAGTGGATTCGGTGCATCCCTAGTAAAAACTGCATTCTATTATCTATCTTTGTATTGTAACCCATTATGTTTAAAAAAAAACTTTAAAAAAAAAGCATATTCCATTTCAAACACCAGTTATAGAACTATATAGAATTGCAGATCATTGTATGCTTCTTTTAGGAAACCTGCCTTTTGAAAAACAGGTTTATATAATATTATTCGCTGTTTCCCCATCTCCGTTTTGGTCAGTCATTTTACCTTCATTCACATCTCTCTGGAAGTTGTGCAAAACAATTGTCTACAGGAAAAATTGCTGGGAAGTGGAACTGCAGTTGCTGTAACCTCAACAGACACAGTCCTGTTTATCTTTTAAGTCATTCATTAGACTAAAACAAGCTGTGCAAGTCTGAGCTCCCAAGGGTTAAAACACCAGGCTGTTTAAGATGTAAAGTTGCTGGTAAATAATCTTTTGCTATCTACATGATGATGAAAGCAATTACTAGCTGCTTATTGCATGCGAAATGAATAGGCTTAAGTATGCATAGTGTTACTGAACTTTTCAAGCACCCTACAATATCACGTTCTCCGCTTTTAATCCTTTTAACCTTCTGAATGTCAGGTTTCAGCATAACTTCAGGCACAACTCTCAAAAGCTTATTTGAACATGAGACAAAATATTACAATTCCAATATTATCTGGTCTTCAAAAAAGTGGTGGATTATTATTATTACTTTACAGATTAGTTACACTGTAGATTGTGCCCTGCTTTAATATATGCTGGTATAGAAAGCAGAATTGTATGTATAAATGTCTGAAACTGTTCATGTTTCAAGCTCAAAACTAGACGCAGCTACATTTTTGCTTTCTCTCAACACTTGCAATTATGTATGCACAAATGGGGATTTACTTCTTTGCTCTTTGGATTACCCATTACCCCCAAATCTTTGGCACTAATACTGTATTTCCATTGTTTTTTTTCACAAGCTGCAAGTACAATTGGCATTCCAGCAACTAACCTTTATCAGGTTCATAGGAGATATTTATATTCATATTAAATAATAGTCTAATGTTCGAGGTAAGTTACATAGTTATTCAAGCAATATAGTGTTCAGAGTAAACCTCTGAAAATGGCATACCGTATATACTCGAGTATAAGCTGTCCCGAGTATAAGCCGAGGTACCTAATTTTACCTCCAAAAACTGGGAAAGCTTATTGACTCGAGTATAAGCCGAGTATAAGCCTAGGGTGAGAAATACAGCAGCTTCTGGTAAGTTTCAATCAAAAAATTGAGGGTTTCTGCTCCCATTGGAGACTATTCTTGGATGCCAGCGACTATTCTTGGAGACTATTCTTAGACGCCGGCGACCGTTCTTAGACACCGGCGACCGTTTTTACGCTTGACCCGAGTATAAGCCGAGGTAGAGTTTTTCAGCATATTTTGGGGGATGAAAAACTCGGCTTATACTCGAGTATATACGGTACATAAAAATGACTAGAAATAATACTGCAGTGCTACTGTGCTAGAATTCCTCCATGTGGAATAGAGAATGTAGTGGTCTGCAGGCATCCAGTAAAAGGAAGCAATGAGCACAGGCGTTTTACTTTGTTGGATGCTTCTGTCACAAACAATCTTCCCTCCAATTCAATAGCCAAAAGGTATAGCTCAGGAAAAGAAAAGTTCCTTGTGACTGTGATTGATAGAGGAACTTTGCTCAGTAAAAGGATCTGTCTGTTTCTACGTAGTGTGGGGACAGGTTGCAGCCATTAGTATTCAGCTAGGGGTATGCCAGACATTCAAAAGTTAAATGATCACTCAGAGGTTACTTAAGAGAGAACCTTAGATGTTAGAGCAGAGTAGAGTTTTTTACCTTCGGGACTCTCTATAGTTTCAGGCTGTTTGCGTTGGTTTTCGTTCGATAATTTGAAAAAGTCGAGTTTCTGGAGCAACAATTTTACAAAAACACACAAGTCAAATTTCTCCTTGATTTTGTAATGACGTTTTCGTTAGATAATTTGATAAAGTCGAGTTTTTGGAGCAACAATTTTACAAAAACAGACGATTTGAATTGCTGCTCGATTTTGTAACGACTTTTTCTTGCATCGATTTTTTCTAAAACTTTATTGGTAAATTAAGTGGATTCGGGTCTGGGAGTTTGGTCGAAATATCTTTTAATAAAGGGAGGAAAAGTCGAGTTTTAGTAAATAATCCCCTTGGTGTGTTTCTTGCGTAAGGACAGCTCTGAGATTCTACTTATATGATTAGTTCATTATTTTGTATCTCTAAGGGAGGAACTTCACAGACAATTTTGGAGTGATCCGGCACGCTGCGTGCTGCGCTTTCACCCGACAGTCGGATAAATGTAGTTCTTATATGCGATTCTCCTCCACTTCCTGTTTATTCAAAACATCCGACACGTCGCATGCGTTTCATTGCATGGCGACATGTTGGCTCCCGTCGCATAGTGGAGTTCCTCCCTTAGGGTAAAACTCCACTAGTGCTTTTCATCAGGTTTTATGGGTCAGCTTTTATCTGATTCTGCTTGCAACACCACGCCACGAAATGTAGCAGAACAGCACAGGGTTTTGTAGGATGCGACAAAATCTGTTCACCCTAGGCTAGAATGTAAAGTTGGATCAGATAAAGAAAATTTTACATGTAGTTTATACATCAGATTTTTCTATCCCATTTTCAATCCCATTGTATTTTGACCCATGAAACTACATCCGACTTATCAAATGTGTTTTGTTGATTCAACACCATCCTACAAAATCGCTTATGAAGTTTAGCAGCCACAAAAAGCCCTTAGCATATAGAGTCATTCATACCAAATTCATTGGTATTGGCCTAACATAAACATAAGAGTAATTTTCTAACCCCATCACAAGTTGAGAGACATACTTTCTATTAATTCTAACATTCACAGACTCACAGTAGGGGTTTTTATGAACATAGGCACTAAACTGCACAAATGCAGTCAATTTCCAACTCTGAGTGGAGTGTTTAAAAATGAACTGTTGAGTGGTTGCTACTGGTAACTGCAATAGTGCAATTTAATACTAGACAATGTATTTGAGTGACTGGGGGACTGACAACTGTGCTTTCAATCTCAGCAGGACACCCCCGCTCCAGGTGTAGGAAATGAAGTCAATTAACAAGAGAGCTGAGAGAAGCAAACGAAGAGGCAGAATTTGCTGCTAAGTGCTCTTTATTGCACACAACATGTTTCGGGCCCAGAGCCCTTTATCAAGTGTGATAAAGGGCTCTGGGCCCGAAACATGTTGTGTGCAATAAAGAGCACTTAGCAGCAAGTTCTGCCTCTTCGTTTGCTTCTCTCAGCTCTCTTGTTAATTGAGTGCAATTTAATATTTACTGTAAGTTCGTAAATGAGCCCCATAGTGTTTATGTATGATTGTGAAGTGCTTTCCCACTGGTGTGTGGATCTATTTTGTGCTTTCAATAAAATAAAGTTCGATATCCTTTGTGTTCCTGGTTCATACATTTTACCTGTCTGAATCTTTTCCCAAAATACATGTTACTCCAAGGGCACATCATTCCATAAAGTACATGTTGTGTATTACATGAAAAGTAGTGATTAATATGTATTTTGTGCCCTTTCTGAAAGTGTGTATCCTCATTCCCTTTTAGGATGGAGCTGCAACACCCACATACTAGACTTGGAAACATTCTTCACTTTCAGAAAATTGGTAGAATTTTTTTTTAATTTAACTAACCTGTCTGCTAGGCTGTCCCCTTTTACATAACAAAAGAAGCAATATAAAATATTGTATGCTTATACTTGCCACTAATGCTCCAGGTTATATATTTTCATATTCATAGGCCAATAGAAAGTCTCAAATGGTACCCTATCATCCAATCATCATTCTTTCTCTTTCCGGAGATGTTACTTAACAGCTATTTTTTATCTTTCAATAAAATGTCATCATTTAATTTGACAACAGTATGCTGGTCATATCCTTAATATATATATATATTTCTCTATTAAAATGTAGATATTTTTTCCTTTCTCTCAATAGTTGGTCTTTAGAGATAAACAGAATGGTATTGGGGCATAAAAATCAGTTCTTAGTAACGTGTAGCACGTTTATCATACAAATAAGTCTCAATATAGCCTATACATTTGTTAGGCTCATATCCAGATGAGTTCATTTCCATATACACTAAATTCTACTTTGCTGTCAGGGGAATTCACATAATCAGTTATTGGCATCAACCTGAATTCATCCGATTTCCAAATGATGAAAATATCAATCACATACTGGTAATGACAGTGTATCTTATCTTTATACTTTCCATTTTGCAATATCAATCTATTCTCCAGGGAATTCATAGAAATATTAGCATAGCTAGGGGCTATATTACTATACCCATCCCTTCTGTTTGACTATAGAATTGCTTATGGAACCAAAAATAACATGTTTTTTAAAAGAGATTTAACTTACTTTACTCTAGCAATTGGGGCTTCAATATACTCAATAAAAGGCATCATTTTTAAACACAAGGAAAAAAAGTTGTCAAAAATATACTTGCATTATACAAGCACACAGCCATACGGGAGCTCTAAAATCAACCCCCTCCCGTCAGATCCAACGGGAATTTTAGTCCCGTCTGATCGTCATCTGGCCGACTTTCGGCCAGATATCGATTGGGGAAGCACGTTGGAGGGCCCCATACACGGGCCAATAAGCTTCCGACTCGGTCTGTCCGCAGCTTCTATTGGCCCGTGTATGGCCACCTTTACTCTTCTATCGGGCAAAAGAACTTCATTGCACCACATGGCTAGAGAATCCTGCTGCTCCGTGCAATTGTAAATAAACTCATAAATCATATTCCATATAAGTTCTGAGCTACGCTGAAAAACTCAAACAAGGGCAGAACAGTTCTGCATCTAATTTGTAGCTACACTAGCTGTGCTTTAAAATGTCAGTGACCAGAAACTTATAATGTACTCCAAGAAAGTAATAAAAAAAAAACTTTTATGGTGTATTCTGCTGTTTTGCATACAAAGGACGTGGATCTTTGGTTACCTTGGTGTGAAGTCGAGATCTGATCAGCTCTTGGTTTAGCATCTGTCTATAATCAGGTATTTCACGAAATCATGAACAGCCCTGAAGCAAAGTGTTTGCCATTTTAAATGTAGACAAATAGGTATATATAGTTACACCATACAAATTATGTGTGGGTGCAAAATAGCAGGGTATGTATTGTATTATTACCAACCCATTAACACACATGTGATGCTGTAGCGATCTTACCTGGTGGTCTAGTGGGGGAACGGCAGGGACGCCTGCCGCCCCCTCGGCGGGGACGCCCGCCGCGCCGTGCTGTCTCTAGGCTGCAGGCAGGGGCGCCCCGCCAATGAGGCGAGCTGAGACGCTCACCTCAGGCGGCAACGCCGGAGCGGTTTCCAGGGGCGGCAAAAAGCCGCTCCTGCACCTTTAAGAGCCGAATTTCCGGTTTTTAAACCGGAAATTCGGCTTTACGAATGCGAGAGAGCGCAATTGCGCTCTCCGCATTAGTGTTCCTGCCTCCCCTCCCGACAGGTAAGTCGGCGAGGGGGGGCGGCATTGCAGGAGCCGCCTCAGGCGGCCCTAAGGTACGTATCGGCGCTGGCTGCAGGCACCTGTTCTCTAGGGCGTGCGCGGTTGTTATATTTAAAGGTGCAGGCTCGCTGGCGTGATGACGAGGGTGCGAAATTCAAATAGTATAAATAGCTTTATCGAGCTTCCAGACCTTGCCCGTTATAGGAGTTTGTTCCTGGTGCTATTTGAGCTTTGTGCTATTCTGTTTGAACCTATTTGATTCCTGTTGTGACCCTTGCCTGGCTATTTGACTATCCTGAATTCTGAATCCTGACCCTTGCCTGATTACCCACTTTGATTCTGCTGAACCCCTCTGATTGACTTCCTGGTTTGACCCTTGCCTGCCTGACTACATTTATTCTCTACCTGCCCCAACCCAGCCTGATCTGACTACTCTATTGCCTAACGCCTTGTACTACGACCTTCTGCCAAAAGACTTTGCATACCGTTGTGCCCCTTTTGCCTGGTCAGAACCTTTCGTCTTGCACCTCTCGTTATAAGACCTGGCGGCATCTGAGTAGCTGGGGGCTCCTCCTGAGGCCAAAGGCGGGTGCTACAGGCGGAAGCACAAGCCAAGACCAGGGTGCTTGGCATCTGTTCTGGCTTTAGGGTGCTCATGTCATCAGAAGCCTAATGTAGGGACAAGGTTTGTACACGTCTCAAGTGCAATAACATATCAGGGCAGCAACTAAAATTAATAACAAGTCTGTGTTTGTCATATGAGCAATCGTAGAAGGGCAGTGGGGAACTTTGTTTCATTGTGAGACTGACCTTTATTCTATTTCTTTATCAGTTTGATTCGTTACTTCATTAAAAAAGTAAATTTCTCTAGCCTGACCATCAGTTGATCCGGAAATCTGGATTAAACTGCCTGAAATCATACATCCCTGTATGCTAAGCCACTGAGCAATTCAGCCCTGGGGCTATTCTGTGTTTACGTTATCCTCTCCCTCATTCTTATTACAAGAAGATTTATAACCTTCCCAAAGTCAAATTGCTCACCTTCTTTATACTGAAAAAAAATGCACATACTAGTTTGTTTCTGCCTTTAAACAGATGGCTAATAGCTCAAAAAGAATTATGTCGCTACCGATGAAATGGAATTAATTAACTTTACTAATAAATAACAGAAGACGAGAGTACAATATGTGCATAGTGCTTAAAAAGCTACTACTAATGTTTTCATATGTAATCATATTTATTAATGTATTATCAGCTATAGTCAAAATATACCTCAGCAAAGGCCATACCTCAAAAAGAGCCAGCGCACAAAGGTTCTAGGAAAAACAAACAAGGAGAAGATACTGTATAGGGAGTTATTTATTAAAGTCCGATTTTTTCTGGTCAAAGTTTTAGAAGGAAAAAATCCAATTTTTTCGTAGAAAAAAACCCTAAAATTTTCAAGATTTATTAAACCCAGAGGCTGTTAAAAGTCTGAATAAAAAAGTAAACCTGCCGAGGTCATGTAGAAGTCAATGGCAGATGTCCATTTAAAAATAGGCAGATATCATCATTCTTTGCAGGCGATTTTATCGTGTCTTTTCCCGCACCAGATTTTTGCGAGTAAATTTATTGCTAAATGCGGTAAAAATGTGCACAAGAGTTTGGTCGAAGTGGTTTTAAGAAAATAGTCAAAATTTTTTGGATTTTAATAAATAACTCCCATAGTGTAGTATTATTTGTTACATAATTTAGATATCTGAGGAGGGTTAAGAATAAACGTTGTTTAAATGTTTGCCATTTTTATTTTAGAGCATCAAATAAAATGCAAAATCTATGCTTGGTGCTCAGGTGCAGTGCAAACAGCTGTAGCTTTTAGTGATGGACGAATTTATTCGCAGGCGCAAATTAGCGTGAAAATTCGCCGGCGTCAAAAAAAATTCGGGAAAAAAAAGGACGCCGGCATCGAAAAAACGGCCACCGGTGTCAAAAAAGCGCAAATTCGTCCATCACTAGTAGCTTTGTATACAGTATATGTATACAGTATACTGTATATATATATATATATATATATATATATATATATATATATATATTATTTTTTTTTATTTATTTTTTTAAATATATATATAAAGATGCAATAAAAAAAAGACACAGCTACACATACCTGGAGAAGATAACCAACCAGAGTACATTTCACAATGACAACACAGAAAAGAGTTCCAAGGCTTAACTGTATCTTGGTCAATTGCATAAGAAGCACATGCCAGCTTAACCATTGGTGGCCCCTAAAATTCAGTGGAAATTATTGTTCATTAGTGATGGGCAAATTTATTCGCCAGGCGCAAATTCGCGGTGAATTTGCGCGATTCGCAAAACGGGCGTGAAAATTCGCCGGTGCCAAAATAAAATGATGCCGGCATCAAAAACGGATGCCAGCTTCAAAAGAAACGGATGCCGGCATCAAAAACGGACCTGTTTCGCAAAAACGTTGCTGTTTCGCAAATTTGTCACCATTTCACGAATTACGCAGGAAATTCGCAAATTTTTCGGCGAAACGGTGCAAATTCGCCCATCATTATTGTTCATGAATTTCTAAGAAACATTTTAACTTGCTGATGATCGACCTATGAAAAAATTATAAACTAATGTAAGTCAAAAACATTTTTGAAACATTTTGAGCTGGGCAGCTCTGGGGCCCAGGCTTTGATTCCAGACAGGACACTATTTGAATGTTCTCCCTAGGTCTGCATGGGTATTCTCCACTTACATTGGTTTCCTGCCATGCAAAAAACATACAGGCAGGTTATAATAATAATGAGAGAATAACTGAATGAGTTCCAATTTGTTTTGTAACACCCTTTAAATAATTAGTTTTTTGACATTCAGTTCTGGCTAATATGAAAATGTAGTTATCAGCATTACACATAAACGGTTGATGTTCAAAATATGGGACATTAACAGCTCACACATTGTCATACATTCTCCATCTCATTTCTTAGGATAAAGGTGTCATACCTTGAAAAATAATGTTAAATAATAGTATGTAGTGATGGGCGACTTTGTCCCGTTTTGCTTCGCAGAAAAATTTGCGAATTTCCAGCAAAATTCACGAAATGGGGAAAAATTTGCAAACCCAAAGTTTTGACGCCAGCGTCAATTCACGGGTGTCAAAAATGACACCAGCGACAATTTGACGTGCTCCTATTTTATCCAATTGCATTAAAGTCAATGGTCATCAGAAATTTCGTGAATTTATTCGGCGGTGGCGAAACGTGGAAATTCGCTGCGAATTTGCGCCTGCCGAATACATTCGCCCATCACTAATAGTATGTCTTTGTATATCACCTCAGAGAATCCTGTTACATTAACTGCAATTAAAAGTATAAAGATATGTGTCTTTCTTAATGGAACATTCCATATATCTAATGCTAATATGACATCTAAAAATCCTGTCTCCTATATTGCTCTCTCCTATAGGAAAATAAAAGTGCTTCATTTGCCAATATGGGGATTGGAGAAGCGAGCCAGGTTTATTAATGGTCCTTGCAGGATTATTATTAGCATGTATTTATAAAAAACTTAGGGGCAAATGCATCAAGGGTCGAATATCGAGGGTTAATTAACCCTCGATATTCGACTGGGGAATGAAAATCCTTCGACTTTGAATATCGAAGTCGAAGGATTTTTGCGCAAATACTTCGATCGAACGATCAAAGAAATAATCGTTCGATTGAATGATTAAATCCTTCGAATCGAACGATTCGAAGGATTTTAATCCAACGATCGAAGGATAATCCTTCGATCAAAAAAACTTAGCCAAGCCTATGGGGACCTTCCCCATAGGCTAACATTGGGTTCGGTAGCTTTTAGGTGGCGAACTAGGGGGTCAAAGTTTTTTCTTAAAGAGACAGTACTTCGACTATGAAATGGTCGAATAGTCGAACGTTTTTTAGTTCGAATCGTTCGATTCGAAGTCAAAGTCGTAGTCGAATGTCAAAGTAGCCCATTCGATGGTCGAAGTAGCCAAAAAAACACTTTGAAATTCGAAGTATTTTTTCTTCTATTCCTTCACTCGAACTTAATGAATGGGCCCCTTACATATTCTACAGCTCTGGTCAATAGAAAAATATATGGGGCAGATTTATCAAGGGTCGAAGTGAATTCGAGGGAATTTTCAAAGTAAAAAATTCAAAATTTTATTCATAATTTTTCGGATACTTCAACCATCGAATAGGATACTACGACTTTTATTCAAAAGTGAAATCGTTCGAATATTCAACCATTTGATAATCGAAGTACTGTTTCTTTAAAAAAACTTCGGCTTCAATACTTCTCCAAATTAAACCTGCCGAAGTGCTATGTTAGAATATGGGGACCTTCTAGAGCATTTTTCTACGTTTTTGGAAATCGAAATAAAATCGTTCGATCGATTGCTGAAATCTTTCGAATCATTCGGTTAGAAGGATTCAATTGTTCGATTGAACAATTTTACTTCGACCGCAGGATACCCAAATTCGGTGAAAAAAACTTTGACTTCGATATTCGAAGTCGAAGTATTTCAATTCGATGGTCGAATTTCATAGTATTTTTAACTTCGAAATTCGACCCTTGATAAATCTGCCCCTCTATGTCAAACAATCATCAAGTTCCATAACAATTTTGACCATCAAATAAATACTGTAAATACCAAATCTATTTTTTTCCCACTCAAAAACAGTTCATGACTCTATTCAACCTCCAAGTCTTGGAGGCAAATTCATCAAGGGTCGAATATCGAGGGTTAATTAACCCTCAATATTCGACTGGGGAATGAAAATCCTTCGACTTCGAATATCGAAGTCGAAGGATTTTGCGCAAATACTTAGATCAAACGATCGAAGGAATAATCGTTCGGTCGAACGATTAAATCCTTCGAAACGAACGATTTGAAGGATTTTAATCCAACGATCGAACGATTATCCTTCGACCAAAAATAGTTAGGCAAGCCAACATGGGGTTCGGTTGCTTTTAGGTGGCGAACTAGGGGGTCAAAGTTTTTTCTTAAAGAGACAGTACTTCGACTATCGAATGGTCGAATAGTCGAACGATTTTTAGTTCGAATCCTTCGATTCGAAGTCGAAGGTCGAAGTAGCCCATTTGAAGGTCGAGGTAGCAAAAAAAAACACTTCGAAATTCGAAGTTTTTTTCTTCTATTCCTTCCCTCGAAGTTAATGAATTGGCCCCATGATGTGTCACTGCAGAGCTCCAAATCTAAGCAGACTGATAAAAAAAAGAAAAGCGTAGCATTCTTTAATATATACAGTAAACATACTTGTGTCACACACTCACATTATATCTATAAAAATAAAATGTTTTGAAGGACTGAAAGGGGCAGATTTATTAAGGTTTGAATGGTAAAAACTCACAATTTCAAGTTTAAAACCAGAGCTTTATCATTCCCCTACACTGGAAGTAATTTGAAATTCAATAGGTCGCCAACCACCTAAAACCTGCTGAGTTTATTTAGCAGTCAGTGGCAGAGGTCTGCTGACCTATTTGATGAAGTTAATAGCCTTCCTGACATTCGAGCTTTTTTCTGAGAAAAAAAGTTTTCAGATTGAATTTTAGACATTCGAGTTTTTTTTTTTAATAACATACCATTTAAGTTCCTAGGTAATTCAAGCTCATTCAAGTTCATTTGAGGTAAAAAAAAAAAACCCAAAGTATGTGAATCAGAACCACTAAAATTCGAAAGGACAGTGCTTTTGTTGTGCCACACATTCATCAAATAAAGTGAAAATAGTAATCACCATAAGTGACAATGGGTATTGTAGGGTAAGACGAGCAACTGTGATTTCCATGAGTGCGGTATTGATTATACTCACAAGTGTTTAAATAAGATAAGGGCTTTTGATTTTCAACACTTGTCAGTAGAATAAACACTGCAGTCATGGAAATCATAGAGGCTTTTTATCCTATAATACCCATTGTCACTTTTATGGCGGTCAGCTTACCAGCTTTAGGATGACAAATAGTTTTATTTGCGTTTTTTCAAGTTTTTTTAGATTAATAAATCTCAAATATTCATGTTCAGAAACTTGAGTTTTGCATCAAGCTCAAATCACTGTAAAACTCAAACTAAAATGTTGATATATCTACCCCCAAAATGTTGTCTGAATAGACAGGGCCGCCATCAGGGGGGGACAGGGGGGGGACAAGTGTCCCGAGCCTGAAGGGGTGCCTGGCAGAGCTGCTTTTTTTTGAAGAGTCGGGGCCTCCTTGACAGCTCCGAAGCGGTGTCGCTCGATCGAAGTCCCGAATAGCCGAATGTGGAAGTGCGAACAGACGAAGTCCTGAAGCTGCGGAAAGACCCGAAGTCACGAAAGGAGCCGACACTGAAGTCCTGAAGCGGCGAAAATACCCGATGTCACGAAAACAGCTATAATTGACGTCCTGAAGCCACGAGTTCAATTCTATGTTGGGGTTTTTTTTAATCCCCTGGCCACCAGTGTTTTATTTTAATACTCTATAAGCCCCTGCCAATTTTTTTGTTAAAAAATAAAAAATTAAAAAATATTCTTGGGGCCCCAATTTTTTTTACTTGTAAGGTGGGCCCTGGCACCAATGTTTTTGTAAAAAAAACTTTTATGGGGGACCTGGCACCAATGTTTTTGTAAAAAAAACTTTTATGGGGGACCTGGCACCAATGTTTTTGTAAAAAAACTTTTATGGGGGACCTGGCGCCAATGTTTTTTTTTTAACTTGTAGGGGTGCCCTGGTCACCAATTATTTTTTTTAACTTGTAGGGGGGGCCTGACCACCAATTTTTTTAAGAAAAACTTTTATGGGTAGGCCCTGGCACCACAGTTTTTTTGTTTTACTTATAAGGGGGTCTGACCATCAATAGATTTTTATAATTTGTGTGTGGGGGGGTTACCTTTTTTAGCGCTGATCTCTGCGTGGTCTTTTAACTGTTGTGTGGAGTGGGCGGGACCTGGGGTGGGGTCTGGGTGGGCGGGGCCCAGGGGGCCCCAAAAATGTTGTTCTACGGGGCCCCGTGATTTCTAATGGCGGCCCTGTGGATAGATCAGGTTAATGTAAGGGAAGGTTATACCAACTGATGACTACTGAAGACAGAACTATATTGGATCATGAAATTAGAAACCCCTTCACTTAATTTTATTAGTTGTTTTTTTTACATTTAGAGAAGATGGACATGAATGTAAGACGTAATCATCGTCATTGCATATAAAATAAGTTAGTGCTTTTTATTGCAACCCTATGTTTTATTCAGAGATTTTGTATCAATATTACTGTTATAGAATTCATCTACTGGATTCTAAATAGAGTGAATATTTTATACTTGCCTTGTGGGGGTTACTATTGACTTTGTACCACTCAAATCTGCGTATCTACATATGAGGCATTCATTGATTTCAATATGAATTCTACTGGTAACATTATTCATGTTATTTATATATGCATAAATAATGCATTGCAAATGCCCATTGTAAAGGAGAACAAAAGCTACTAATAAATTAACCACACCAATTTACCCCACACGTTTTTCTTTCTTGTTAAGAAAAAAGCAGAGTAGTGTGGGGAGTTGAGAGGCACCATCTTAGATCAGTGAATCTTCTCTCACAATTGATTGCACATGTAACCTGCCTTCTCCCTGCCTTGTCCCACCAGCCTCCACAGGCACTAGATTCACACACTTAGGGCAGAGACACACGCTCAGATTCGGGGAGATTTAGTCGCCCGGCAATTAATCACCTCTTCTTCTGGCGACTAATCTCCCCGAACTGCCTTCCCTTGCCTTGCCGCCCGCTAGAATGTAAATTCCCAGGCGGGATGGCACTCAGAGCGCTTCATTTTCCGGAAGTCGCCGAAGGTTTCCTTGTGAGGCAACTTTGGGTGACTTTTGAAAGCAAAGCGATACGAGTGCCATCCCTCCGGCGATTGACATTCTAGGCGGTTGGAAGACAGTTGGGAGAGATTGGTCGTCTGCAGAATCTGAGCATGTGTCTCTGCCCCTTACTCAGCATTACAGACAAACCGCGGCTGACAAAAGGACTTGAGTGGAGCCGTTCTGGGTTTTTCAGCTCTTAGTTAAAGGGATACTGTCATGGGGGAAAAAAATTTTTTCAAAATGAACCAGTTAATAGTGCTGCTCCAGCAGAATTTTGCACTGAAGTCCATTTCTCAAAAGAGCAAACAGATTTTTTTATATTCAATTTTGAAATCTGACATGGGGCTAGACATTTTGTCAATTTCTCAGCTGCCCCAAGTCATGTGACTTGTGCTCAGATAAACTTCAATCACTCTTTACTGCTGTACTGCAAGTTGGAGTGATATCACCCCCTCCCTTTCCCCCCCCCCAGTAGCCAAACAAAAGAACAATGGGAAGGTAACCAGATAGCAGCTCCCTAACACAAGATAACGGCTGCCTGGTAGATCTAAGAACAACACTCAATAGTAAAAACCCATGTCTCACTGAGACACATTCAGTTACATTGAGAAGGAAAAACAGCAGCCTGCCAGGAAGCATTTCTCTCCTAAAGTGGAGGCACACGTCACATGACTGGGGGCAGCTGGGAAATTGACAATATGTCTAGCCCCATGTCAGATTTCAAAATTGAATATAAAAAAATCTGTTTGCTCTTTTGAGAAATGGATTTCAGTGCAGAATTCTGCTGGAGTAGCACTATTAACTGATGTGGTATGAAAAAAAACATGTTTTCCGATGACAGGATGCCAGGCGACTAAATCTCCCCAAATCGCCCAGTGTCTCCCAGCCCTTAAGGTGGAATGCACTTGGCTTGAGCCCTGTAAAACAGCAGGGAAACACACTGCCACGAATATATACACAGCAATGCCACCAGCCCACCTCTCCCATAGATCTTAATGCACTGGGTTTTTTAACTTAACTGAAACAGTGATCGTTTAGTGGTAACAAATTTTACATGAAACAATATACAAAAATGGATATAGCATACCTGTAAAACAAAAGCAAGGCCACCAGCCCACCTACATTACAACAGGCAGTTATTACGAGGTATTCCAGGGAAACATATTACAGGATTTATATAGAGTTTACAGTATAACACAAAATATATTAAACATTAGCAGCAATCTCCTTGCATTGTGATGAGAAACGTATAATCACGTAACAATGTGCTGCTCAGACTGCGCAGATTCCTCGTACAGCAGCCATCTTGGGATGAACCATGTGCTCTGCAGGGCTTCACAATAAACTTCAGCTAATCTGCAGCACAAATTCAGTAAAGTTGCTGCACAACACACAGGAACTACAGCAGAGCACATACAACATATTGCAAAGGAGAAATGAACTTCTAGAACATAAACTTCTCTTTCTTCTCACGGCCAGTGCAGTTTTCGGCTGAAAGGAGCACCAGCCCGGGGTTTCAGGTAAGTCAATACAATTACTTGGAGGTGCCTAATATTTGTCACCCCCAAGTGCAAGACAAATTTCTTTCTCCTTTAAGTCTGCTCAATAACATTCACACATTAAATAAAACCAATAGGATGCTGCGTTCATGTAGAAGTCAATGGGAGCTGTCTATGGCAAATTAAAGCATTTTTTTTTTTTCAATGCAAGTTCATATTTTTTTAACCGAATGAAAAGTAAACATTTGAGGTATTGATTTTTTTCATGATTTAATTGAAAACTCTGATTTAAAAATAATAAGCAAACATTTGAGCTTGATAAACTTTTGAGTTCATTCCCAAGTAGAAAATAAAACTCTAACATCACACTACTTTGAACATAGACTTTATTGTCTGTGAACTCTTAACAATGGTACTGACCAAAAATGTCTTTTTATTGGACAGTTGTTTCTGCAAATTACAAGGACCCCGATGGGATCAAATGTAAGTTATGCTAATTTATTCATGTTTGATTATGAACACACTGTTATGGAAATTGGTAACATTTGGTTCTATCACCACTACATTGACAATCTGTTTCTTATCTGGTTAGAGAGATACCAGGAGCTTAGAAGTATAGATAGAGTAATTGAACACAATACCTTCTCCTGTTAATGGCGTCTCTTTTCATGCTACTGTACATCAGCTGACTTCCTAGACCTCATGATTTACAAGAAAAATGCTAGACTTTGCACCACATTATATAGAAAATCAACCGATGGGAACACTATTCTTCATACTAGCAGTGCGAATTTCCGCATTTCGACAGTGGCGAATAAATTCATGAAAATTTGCAGGCAAAAAATCTGCCATCAAAATTATTCAGACGCCCATTGAATTTAATGCATATGGACGAAATAGGTGCGTGTATAAAAATTGTCACGGACGTCGAAATTGACGTGTGTCAAAATAATTTTGATGCCCATTTGGCAAATTTTTCCCCATTTTGCAAATTTTGTGGTAACTTCGCAAATGTTTCGGCAAAGTGAAACGGGACAAATTCGCCTATTACTAGTGTTGGGCAATTTTATTTGTCAGGCGCGAATTTGTAGTGAATTCCCGCGATTCACCACTGGCGAATAAATTTGCGAAACCGCCATGCCACTCCGGTGCAATTTTGCCAAGAACGGACGCCAGCATCAAAAACGAGATGCCAGCGGCGTTTCGCAAATTTTTCACCGTTTTCACGAATTTCGCAAAAATGCCCCAAATTTGCCCATCACATTATTTACATGAAGCAGGGTTTTACATATGAGCTGTTTTATGCAATATATTTTTATAGAGACCTACATTGTTTGAGGGGTATAGTTTTCCTTTAAGTTATGTTTTTGTGGAGTTCCCCTTTAATGATCACCTGCAGTATTTAAGAATATGTATTTGGTAATAATTTCAGCCAAGTGACACCCTAGTAGTACCACAGCCTGAGAGTCATCTTGATATCTTTAGTATTTATATAAACATACTTTCCCTCCACTAGTGAAGCAGTTCACCTCACCCCTGTGTTGTATTGGATGGGACATGCCGTATAAGAGTGTGCCAAGATCTACTGACCTGTCTGTGCCAACGGCTTTCATGCATTATTCTTGAGCCTGGGGCTATATAACCTGTCAATGCCATTCATAATAATTATTTAAAAAATGGGGTGTAATATGTGATCCCACGTGTTTAATATATTGTTTTTGGGCCAGTAATTAACAATCGTTAGGGCTACTAGGCATAAAGGGGCACTTGGCTTTCCCGGTGTCCCTTATATATAAAACTATGCATGCAGCATGAAGTGAAATAAAAGATAAAACACATTGAATCACAAAACTTCAAAAACTAACGTTTCGGCCCCACCCAAGGCCTTTTTCATTTTGAGAAAGGCCTTGGGTAGGGCCGAAACGTCAGTTTTTAGTTCTGCAATAAAGCTTTTTTTTTCATTTTTAAGTCCCGTGAGTGCTGATTCTTGGAAACGGACACATATATATATTATATATATATATATATATATATATATATATATATATATATATATATATATATATATACATACATACATACATATATATATATATATATATATATATATATATATATATATATATATATATATATATATATATATATATATATAGCCATTCCATTTGGCTCTGGTCCTGCTATTAATGGTGGAACTGCTGTGGAGTAATAGCCAATACAGGTAAACTATTTGATGCCATATGTGGGTGCACATTGCTATAGCAAAGTGTATACACAAATCCCTTGCATGGCTTGCCTAATTTTGACCCAAGGAGGATGTGTCTCCATGGTAACACGCTTTAAACCTTTTTCATTTTTCCATATGTGCTGTGGGTAATTTGATTTTGAAGGTTATATCTTCGTTTAAAATATTTTATTTGATTTTCATATTAAACAAATGAAATCAAAATGACAACAAATGTTATGCAGATGAAGAAAATATGTTGCAAAGGAGACAATGGCATGATAGTATCAAAACTATATCATTCATGAAAAATAACAAAAAACGAACTAAAAATTAACTAAGCCAGTGGATGCACAAGTAATAAAAGAAAGAAAAAGCCCATTTATCATCTGGAGTGTCAGATAGGTCATCTAACTATTGAAGAAAGCGCATTATTTGATCGCCAGTATTGGAGTTACAGATTTCAAAATAAGGAGACCAAACCAGCCTAAAAGAATCTTTGGAAATACTTCCTTTAGTTTTAGTTATTAAGGCTTCTTGCCAACTAAGCTGATTCATAAAGGTTATATCTTGACCTTTTGCGGTTCCCTGACCGCAAAATTGGCCTGATTGTGGTGCTCATGTTTTTAATAGCCGCTTTGATTCATATCTACACAATGTAATATTTCTGCTTCACAAATTGACATTTTTTTCTAACACTCACTAATTATGTCATCAGGTGCTTGCAGGTGATCTCACAATCAGACCGAAAATGCGACAAATAAATTTAGATTTTTTTTCACTTTATTTCAAAGTCCCAGTGTGCATCCATATATTGTACTGCTATATATATATATTCTTAACTTAAGCCAAAAGGTCATATCGGTAAATATCTCAAACAGCAACTAATCATTGACACTGCTCAAAGACATATTTAATTTTAGCAATCTAGAATATATTTTTCTAATTGCCCTTTTTTCCTTTTAACCTTCTGAATTGAAAAGAATAAGCCAATACAGTACTGTGGAACATGCTGAAATTAAAGAGAATAAAAGGTCCTGGACACAAAGCGGCTAAAGTTCAGCTAAACATTGATTATTACATGAATTCTTTTTGTGCCAAGCAGATGTTCAATATGGTGAGTGCTTATTTCTGTACAAAATGAACCAGTTTTGCTCCTTTTTAGTGCTAATCAATAACACTGTATCATACTGATGGCACTTTATTATCGTAACGTGAAAAAAACTATTCCAAAAATGTAAAATGCAGACCTAAAAACAAGCAGTAATCTAACAGAGCTAGTGTTCCCATAAATTCAGATTGGAGATGTGCAAAGCTAGGTAGCTAACTAGTTTTTATTAAACAATTTAAATAGTTGTTTCTATGTTTTTTTAAATAAGCCTTTGCAAATTATACCGATACTGCTGTTTTACACAATAAACATTCAAAACCAATTGTTCAGAAACATTTATCACTCTTGGTAGCCTCAACGATATCAGAAAGTTATTAGATCCCTTCTATAATATACAATTAGGGGCTGATTCACTAAGCTCGAGTGAAGGATTCGAATGAAAAATACTTCGAATTTCGAAGTATTTTTTGGGTACTTCGACCATCGAATTGGTTAAATTCGTTCGAATTCGAACGAAATCGAACGAATCGAACGAAAAATCGTTAGACTATTCGACCATTCGATAGTCGAAGTACTTCCCCTTTAAAAAAAACTTCGACCCCCTACTTCGGCAGCTAAAAGCTACCGAAGTCAATGTTAGCCTATGGGGAAGGTCCCCATAGGCTTGCCTGTGATTTTTTGATCGAAGGATTTTCCTTCGATCGTTGGATTAAAATCCTTCGAATCGTTCGATTCGAAGGATTTAATCGTTCGATCGAACGGAAAATCCTTCGATCGATCGATCGCAGGATTAGCGCTAAATCCTTCGACTTCGATATTCGAAGTCGAAGGATTTCAATCCGAGGGTCGAATTTCGAAGTATTTTTAACTTCGAAATTCGACCCTTAGTGAATCGGCCCCTTAATGTTATCTGACAGCAAAGTAACTATTCCAAAACACTTATCTTGTCTCTCTTTCTTTCTGTCTGCCCCATTAGTCTGTGTCTTTCACCCCATTCCTAAAAATGGTTCCAAACTGTGGGTCTGGCTTAAAACAAGGGATGGGGAAGCACGTCTGAAGACTAGTGAGGATGGCCTTTTGATGTTTTTTGTACAATATAGAAATAAATAATGTTTAAGAAATATTATAATAAGAATATTTCATCAATCATCCATGGCTTGATTCAAAGAGGGGCTGGTAAAAAGTTGACCTCCAAGAATAATAGGGAGCTTGAGCACCTTTGCTATGAATTTCCCAGAAAAGGTGAAATTTCCTTTGACTGAGACTAACAACAAATGCAGCAGAAAGAAAAACAAGAATCTATACAAAAAATTATGCTATATAATTGTCAGGGGGCCTATTGGCTCCCAGCAGGAGAAGTCTGGACCAAGGAGGAAGCTTCGGGCAAAAGTCCAAGTTTGCGGTACCAAAAGGGATCAAGAGTAAATGTAGTCAATTACCAGGCAAAAGTTCAATAGGCAGGCAGAATAGAAGCAAAGTCACAGGTTCAGGCAAGGACAAAAGTCCAGGAAATAGGTTAATATAAATTTAGGAAGACCCAGGAAAACTCTCAGTAAATCCTATATTCGGACATTGAACCCGTGACCTTGGCATCTTTTTATTTTGAACTTTCGCGCCAGACAAGTGACATCATTGTGCCGGCGATGAGATGCCGGTGGTTCTAACCATGTGGCGGCCATGGGCACCGCCATCTTGGAAGCAGTGCCAACGGAGACAGGAGCCATCGGGCGGTCCTGACAATAATCTGAGGACATCTTGAAAGTGCAGTGAGATAAGGTCAGAATGTTCAACACCAAACTGCCTTGCCAAGGGTTAATTTACAAGGGAGGTGGTATTAAAGATAATAGAAGACCATCACTATGGTTTTCTCCCTAATTGGAGAGATAAAGTTTGTACCTGTTTTCCTTGTTTACAAAATTCTACTTTAGCGAAGTGTTAGGTTAATGTCTGGTTGTTGTCTGTGTTTTTTTTTTTTAAAGATTGTTGTTTTGTCGCCACCACTTTTGCAGGGATAACTCCTAATGACAGAGCAGCAAGAAAGTGGCGCGGATAACATCCGAGTTAATTCAGTAGGAAAATTGAGGCTGAGGGTTCGATTTTCTGTGCAAGAGTAGCATAACCCCAGCAATTACCTCTAATATGGGAAATTAGCTGTAGCAATTCTGTGTTTACTTGCTGCAACACTAGAATTGTGAAAGCAAAATAATGTTATAAGTGGCACTTGCCTAAATTGGTTCATTATGAGACACAAGTTTAATAGAGAGAAAATGAAAAGTAATAACCCTAAGAACCAAGACCTTCACTCCCCGAATAATGTCAGGGTCATAGGATTCTTTTTCCAAAATGTTTACAAATCATATTTTCAAGTAGGGGAAGAGGTAGATAAATGTTTATTCACTAGATTTGAAGCTAGTAGTTCAGATCTTGACTTGAGAAGGTGTTTACATGCCCCTTCATAATAATAAGATGTACTTATCAGCTTCTCAGATCTGTCCTGTAAAACATTTATTGCATTTACATCTGTTGTTTGGCAACAAGACGTTATGAGCAATTAACTGTGTATATATGAATATACATATTAATTTATGCTAATTGATTACTTTTAAAATAATTTTTTAGACAGCCTCACCTGATGAAGCATCATGCCCTGTGCATAATGAAAAGCACTAGAAATAATTCTTGCTTCCTCGCTTGGAAAAGAGGAAATTAAATCCAAAAATATGTAGGCAGTGCACATACTGTAATGTTATTGTTTGATGCAAGTTAACAAGGCTAAGGATCGTGGATTTTTACAAGTAGTTTCAATATGTGTTTCAAGGAGTATTCAAAATCAGTGAATCCCCCTTAACTACTTCAACTCTTGTTATAGCTTATTGACGTGTCATGATTAGAGACCAAAGCCAAACATGCTGTTTGTCTTGATAGTGCCAACGGGGCTCCAGAATATTTATCCTGATATATTTCATTACTTTCTCTTGCATTTCAGAAATGAAAGAGAAAACATTCTGGCTACAGTCAATTATGGTAAATCAGAATAATCAGTTACTGACTAGGTTACATGTTTTGTAAACCACAAGGAAAACATAGCAGGTGTTCACATAGACATAAGTATTTGGGTGAGTTAACATAAATAGGGTTATTCGTGATTGAGGCACATTAATTTAAATCAGCAGCAGATATATCTTTTTTCTAAGATTCTATAATGTTTGTGTAATGACAAGGCCATGTTTGCCCCAGTCTAGTAACCTATAGCAACAAAGAAGAAGATAGCTATTACTGGTCTGGTGCTGGGTCTCACTAAAGCTGGCCATTCACAGACCGAGTCGGCAGCTTATCAGCCTGTGCATTTGGCCCTCCAACGGGCTTCCTTCCCAGATTGATATCTGTCCGAAAGTCGGGCAGGGTTAAAAATCCCGTCCCGTTGGCGAAATCGACAAACGAGCGGATCTCTACGTGTATGGACACCTTTAGGGTAAACAGATACAAGAGGTCCTCTGCACTCAACCCATTATCAATATATTTAAGACAGAGACATTTTGTGCATACTGCTACTAAAAAATGCCTTACCCTTTAAACAAAACAGGGATTGTTTGTCCATATATTGCAATATATTTAAGCTGGCCAACTACATCAAAGTCATCCCATATCTGGCCAGTCCTATACTCACCTTTAGGGTAAGATTTTTCATCAGATTTTGTGGGTCCTCCATGCAACACCACGCAATGCCACTGTAACGTTCTGTTACCTGGGATCCCGTAGAAAGATGGCTGGTCCACGGAGGACTGGTGGCAACGGGAACTCCTCTATGGCTCCGGTCTTCACCGACGCCCTTTTGGGGCCCGGGCTTTCTGTGACGGAGACAGCAAAGGAGCCAAGCGTGTTACCAAAGCGTAGTACAAGGGATCAGGCAAAAACGTCAGGTTCAGGCAAGGTCAGTTCCAGAAGTCAGAGAAGCGAGGTACCAAAGGATCATACAAAAGGATCATACAAAAGCGTAGTCAAGTTTCAGGCAAAGGTCGGTTTCAGGCAGGTTCGAAGGTCCAGGAAAACAGGCAGAAGGTCAAAAGGGAACACGGACAACCAGGGCTTTAGCGGAACAGTAGAAACTGAAGTCAGCTTGGGCAAGGAGAGGAGGAAGAGGAAGGCTGAGGAAGGACAGGCACATCAACAGCCAACAGGGGACTGGGCGCACCATTATGAGGTAATTACACCTAAGTGTTTTGGCGGGAGCGTCTGTTTTGACGTGCATCAGCATTTATGCGCCGGCATCTAAGTTGATGCGCGCCAGTGTTTATGCGCTGGCACATGGGGGATGTTACAGCCACACAACAGCACAAGATTTTGCAGGATGCTATAAAATCTGATCACTCTAGGCTAAAATGTAAAGTCAGATCAGATACAGTCAGATGGAGTCTTTACTTCATGCATTTTTATAAGACAATATATTTCAATGAGAAAAAAAAGTCTTTCCAACACATCCATTTTTATCTTGTCAGATGAAGATGTAGTATGCAGTGTTCACATCCGACAAATTTCTACACGGTCACCCGCTGGTTTACATGGAAACAAACAAAGCTGGTCGAGTTCTGGGAAGTACAGTAAGGTGTGGGAGCTCCCCCCTGCCATTTGAAAGTATCATCGTTTCCTTGCAGAGCAGTTAGGGGCCGTCTGAAGTTTCCTATCCACCGCAGTAAGAGCAAGTAAAATGAAGGGGGAATTTCACTGCATACAGTCAGGTTTCTTATAAAAACAGTACACATTTTTAATTAAAGTATATTGGAGATAGATTTATTTTTCATTAAAGAAAGTAAAGTAAAAATGGGATTTTATTTTCTTTTGCCTTTAGATCCCCTTCAAGCAACAGACAGTTGATGTCAAATTAAGAATGTTACCAAATTGGTATATATATTTAAGTAAATATTGCCCTTTTACATCTCTTGCCTTGAACCACAATTTCCTAAAGGTCTGTGTGCTGCCTCAGAGATCACCTGGCCAGAAATACTTCAACTCTAACTGTAACAGGAAGAAGTGTGGAAGCAAAACACAGAACTGTGTCTGTTTAATTGGTTTATGTGACCCAACATGTAAGGTTTGTTTGGTTTGTTTGTGTGCACCGTGAATCGTAGGATCCCAGGGGACATCCCTTATTTTTTAAAATGGCACTTTATTATTTATGATTACCCAATGGCACATACTACTTAAAAAATATATTATTATGAAAATGGTTTATGTACATGAAGTGGGGTTTTACATATGAGCTGTTTTATGAAATATCTTTTTTATAGAGACCTACATTATTCAGGGGGTATAGTTTTCCTTCAAGAGCCCCTTTGTAAGGATACTTGCAACTTGTTTGTTCCCTGATGGATGCGTCTCTTGTGTCATGTTGCAGCATGCATGTATTGTGCCTATCTGTCCTCTATTACAGACTATCAGTAGAACCCTCCTCACTTGATTATGAACCATGGTTACATTTGGTATCCTTGCTGTTTTAAAGATTACTAAAGATGTAATCCAGTTTGACTCCCTGGCTTGATCCTTCTTGATTGTTGCCTGTCCCAGCCTCAGCCTGACTCTTGATCTTGATATTGTTCTGCTTGCCCGAACCTTACTCTGCCTGTCCACCTATTTTGCCTACTCCCTGGTACCTCTCTTATTAGATATTAGACCTTACTGACCTCTCTCCATTCACTGTCTACCTGTTCTCAACCCACCCAAGATAGCTTGGTCTCAGTGTGGGTTGTGGGTGTCTGTCTATGACTGATCCCCTTCTAGAACTTGAAACCTTTCCTCAGCTAATTCATAAATCTTACATAAATTCACAAGGGTCTCTTGTACTGTTCACGGAATAAAGTTCCTATGAAGATTGTAGAACTGACTATGCTTGAATCCTAACCCAATATGACAAGTCATTCTTCATAATATAATCCTTTCATACACCTAATGAGATTAGTTTCCCTTCTCTGAACTCTTTCAGATTCGATTATGCCTTATTTATATACTAGTGTCCTTAACTGAATGTCATGTTTAAGATGAAAATGAAATCAAACCAGAATGTTCTATCCTTATCTCTTGCACCTATACTTCTGTTTATGAAAACAAGATTTAATTAAAAAAAAAAATTAACTGAAGAAAACATTTTTTTCCCTTTTCTATGTGTTCAAATTTTCTCACCAAGTCTTTTGTTTCTTAGGTATCTGCAGTAATCGCCTCTGGGGAACTTTATCAAGAGCCTAAGAAAAGTCTAATAAATTGTCATTGCTGCCGTGTATAATGTCCTACTTCTTTTCTGAAACTTATTAGATTAGTTTGACATGACCTATTTTTCATAAAAGTGTGCTGTATGAAACAAAATCCTTTTCATGTTATAACCCATTGTTTTTCTGAACATTTTTTTGTTTTTCTCTACATCCCTTGTAATTCTATGCATATAACTTACATGGCTCAACACTTGTATATTGTATATGCAAGTAAACTATGTATGATCAGTGATGGGCGAATCTCTCCCGTCTGGCTTTGCCGAAAAATTTAGAATTTCCCGCGAAATTCGCAAAACGGCAAAAAATGTGTTCAAAATTAGTGAAACTCGAAAATTGATGCCAACGTCAATTTTGACGGCCGAGTAAATTTTTGATGCAGCAGTTTCGCAAATTTATTTGCCGTTGGTGAAATGTGGAAATTCGCCCTGAATTAGTGTCAGGCTAATTTATTCACCCATATATATATATATATAATCCAAAAACATCTTTACCATAATGAAAAACAATTTTGTGGAGGAATTCTGTACAACCGTCAAGGTGCATTTAGAGGCACCAAATGTGACACAAAAAGTAAGTTCAGGAAGTGCACCCAATATACTATTTTTACAAATACACACAAAAGATAATGACACACGGTCATGTGTATCCAAATTTAGAAAATGCTTAAAGAGGCTATAAGAATATTGCTCCAGAAAATATCTGTTAGTGAGCTTTTCCTGTTGATTAGAACAAAGCTGCATCTATATCAAAATAGACTACAAAATGAACCCTTATCAAGTACCAATGTTTTGTCAGCAATCTATCATAAGGCTGGTGGCACTGTAATATTGCTGTCTTTGGGGAAACAACCTGTGTCCTCCTAAACTGAGACAATATATTGAAAGTGTCAAAAATAGATTTGGCTTAAATAGTTCCGAACAAGACTCCTACATAATCACTCAAGGCAGCAGGAATTTAGAACATAATAAAAAGTGATACACCGTGTTTACATTTTTAAATAACTAGAACTGCCTTAATTCTTTGATAGGGTTTATATATTATTTACTGTATTTTTGCATTACTGTTTAAAGGAAAAACATTTTGATGAAACGTCTGCATTAAGTGAGTTCTTCGGATTTCAAGCTGACAGTAATGGTTTTGTGTATTTAGCAAAAAAAAAAAAAACGTCTGTAATGCTGAATTTGATATGGAAAACCCGTCTGGCTCTCTAAATCTGACAGTTACTGTTTCCTCTCTTTAATTGGCATATCAATGTTTTCTCTGTGTTTTGATGAAGTTATCTATGACCAGGGATGAGCACATTTTTTCGTTGAGTTTCACTGCGGAAATGATGCCCATAGACTCCAATGGGAGAAAAAAAACGATGTCAGAAATTCGGGCGACAAATATTTTTTGATGGCCGTCACCCATCTCTATCCATGACTCACAATATGGCCATATTATTTTTTTTAGAATGCTGCCTCTGATTAAAATCTTCGATATTTGACCATCGAAGTAAAATCCTTTGACTTTGAATATCGAAGTCGAAGGATTTACCGCATTTACTTCGATCGAACAATCGAAGGAAAAATAGTTTGATTGAACTTTTAAATCCTTTGAATCGAACGAAATTGCTTAGAAAGCTTATGGGGAAGGTCCCCATAGGCTAACATTGGTGCTCGGTAGGTTTTAGGTGGCGAAGTAGGTAGTCGAAGTTTTTTAAAGAGACAGTACTTCGACTATGGAATGGTCGAATAGTCGAACGGTTTTTAGTTCAAATCGTTCAATTCAAAGTCGTAGTAGAAGGACGAAGTAGCCAATTTGAAGGTCGAAGTAGCCAAAAAAAACCTTAGAAATTCAACGTTTTTTTTCATTCTAATCCTTCACTCGATCTTAGTAAATGTGCCCCTAAATCTGATCCTGACAGTTCCTGTATATATAATGTATATATATAGAGAAAGAGAGAGAGAGAGAGAGAGAGAGAGAGAGAGAGAGAGAGAGAGAGAGAGAGAGAGAGAGAGAGAGAGATTGATTGAGTTCCGGTTGCTCAATAGCACAATCTTTGCAGTTTTCTTTTGTTGAAACTGTCCCTAGTGATAAATGTGGCAAAATACTGTTTCCTGGATTAGGTTGCAACTGTCCCTGATGCTGTGCCCTGCATTTAGTTGGACATGTGCCTGCTAATTGATCTGGCTCAGTTTCCTTCACTTAAGAGCTCTTTAGTGCTGTATTCAACTATATTTCCTTATATAGAACGCATTCCTTCTTTGATGGGTATTGTTGTTTATGTTCAGTGCTTAGAGGGAGCTGTCCTTGATCATCGGAGCTGAAATGAATCCAAGTTGTAGTGCTTAGTGAGAGCTGTCCCTGGTGCTGAATTCAGAAGCCATGTTTACCTTTAGTTAACGGAAGCTGTCCTTAGTACTGAATTGAACAGTCAGTGCTTTCCTTCCATTGGTAGAACTGTATTTGGTGTATATTTGTCATTTATGCTTTTTCTTTCACAGTTGTTTTCAGTGCTGTATATTTAGAAAACGAATGTCGGTACTTTAATATGATTATCAAGATTAAAACTGATTTATCTTTCAAGTATTTTTTAATGGGTTGGGGGAAAGAAATATAAATGCCAATATGATATCTAATAGAAACTTCAAGAATACATTTCCTAATACATTTCCTAATGACAGTATGGGGTCGGCTAGCTCAGTTAAATAGCTCTGTTGTTATCAAGTTGTTAAATATTTTAGTTTGCGATTGGTACAATTTTTCAAAAAAGCAAACAATTTAGAGTTGTAAAGATGAATTTCATTTAATTTAGTCTAATGTAATTTAATGAACTGTTGACTGCAACATAATGAAAGTTGGCTTTTATGGGAACTTGAAAGTTAATAGGTTCTGCTATATTTTATGTATAACACTTTTCCAAGTAAACTGAAACAGGTTTTTGACAGTTTGTTAAATATGCTGCAGAATTCGATAATTCTCAGGGAAAGTTACTGCCGGAAGATCTGTTCCTCAGATGGGTACAGCAGGTTGTCAGGCTTCAAAAGAGAATCTAAAAAAACTGAAAAGTGATGTTAGTCAGCATGGTATGAAACTAAATCCATATGCAGAGATAGATTACTTTAGTAACAGAGTAAAGCTTATTAAAAAGTGTATTACTAGTGTAGGGGACTGGTAAATGTATCCCCCTTTACTTTGCTTTCCCCCAAAGATTGTGCTCAATGGGCACCCTTAGTCTAAGAAAGAGAGTAATTCCCCATTTTCTGGGTCACCGTATGACCACTAGTTATCCCAGCTTGGCCACTAGGTGGTTCTGTGTTACAATATATAATGCCCGAGCCATGCGGCTTAGGGGGATTCCACTAGAGCAGTGATCCCCAACCAGTAGCTCATGAGCAACATGTTGCTCTCCAACACCTTGGATGTTGCTCTCAGTGTCCCAAAAGCAGGGGCTTATTTTTGAATTCCTGGCTTGGAAGCAAGTTTTAGTATAGTGCCAAGTAGAGTCTCCTGTAAGCTGCCAGTCCACATAGGGGCTACCAAAAAGCCAATCACAACCCTTATTTGGCACCCCAAGGGACTTTTTCATGGTTGTGTTGCTCCCCAACTCTTTTTACATTTGAATGTGGCTCACAGGTAATATTTACTAGATGTTACAGTTAAGTTGTACAATCTATATGTATATTGCTTACATGTATTGTTTCCTGTGATATATGTTCACTTTTATCCATCTGTTTTGACATTTTGTCACACCCCAATCATTAAACAGTAATGTAATCTAGTAATATGGAATAAGGGTCACTCGATAACTGTATAAAGCTGGGTCTGCCTCAAATTGAAATGATAACAAAGACCCTATTCTTTCATTTTGTCTTCCCATCTCCTCTCACATTATTCTTTTCATAAAAGTCTTTTCAAACTTTGCCTGTTCCACATATCTCTGACTCTATGCAGAGACCACATATATAGCTGATGAGATTACACTGTTTTATTCAGTTCTAGAGTACATGGCAGCTATTCTCTGTACCACCTTAAAAGCAGCCACAGATAGGATAGATTAGATAGATAGATAGATAGATAGATAGATTAGAGAGAGAGAGAGAGAGAGAGATTAGAGATAGATGATACAGAGAGAGAGAGAGAGAGAGAGAGAGAGAGAGAGAGAGAGAGAGAGAGAGAGAGAGAGAGATTTCGTACCATTTATAAATAAGCACTTAAATAAAATACTGAATATAGTGCATTGGTGCCTTGTTCTTATAAAGAATTATAAGGCACAAAGAGATGAAGATTTGTTTTAGAGTTTCATACCTGCAGAAGATGGACCAAAGTGTATTGCTGATAAGATAACTCTTTATGGGTAACCTACTTTACTTTAGTATATTCCAGTCTACTAAATGTATCCCAGAGTCTAAGTTAAAGTTCTATGTTTCCGAACAAATAAAGATCACATTTATTGTACAACCACTATGCAAATTATAATCTATATGTAATTTACATTGCATAAATAAAACCATTATGGCAATATCTACATCTAAATGCAATTTTTGCATCTAAAACAAGAAAAACTGTGCTGCAAATTCTTTCCAGACCTTTGAATATACGGCATGACACAATTTGTCAGACTGAATGAATGCTTTATCTGAAATAGATAAGGTAAGGGCATTAAATATCTGAACATGTTCTTTGAAAAAGAGGAGAATGATTTCTATCATCAACCTTTGTGTTTTTTTCTAGAGAACTTTGTTTGGATAAAATCAATTCATAACCTTTCTAGCAGATGTTTGCTTTCATAACTTTCATGCCTTTTAATGAAATTAAATAATTCTTTAGCCCAGATTGATACTATGTGCTCCAGACAACACTTGACTCTGTCCAGTCTTCAAATCAATTAAAAACTCTTTCAGAGGATTGCCCATTTAAAATGAATATTTCTGCAATATGTTTTGTCCACACATGCAGGAGGTCAGACTAATCAGGCGTAAGATTTATATCAACAGATAAATGTTTCTGGGCTGTAAGTAAGTGCTGTGCGATGATTGAACGGGCCATTAGAGGAATATTTGAGTGTAATTACTTTTATTAGGTGACATTTCTGCATGCATAACCAAGTTAATTTGATAATTAAGAATCTGCAATGTGTCCTTCTAGCTAATACAGCTGTGTTCATCAGTTATATCAGAAACGGAACCCTACTGATTAATAGCAATATAGATAATAGTGTTATGAAATGTATGAATCATATGCCTTTCTATTGTTTTTAATTTTAACAAACATGCCCTTCAGCATGTGGGTTGCACTAACTTAAATTTGCATCTTAAAAAGAAGGGTCACTAAGAAAACAAGTTCATACCTACAGAAAAACTGAAACATTGGTGTATTGAATAGTGATGGGCGAATTTATTCGCCAGGCGCGAATTTGCGTGATTGTTGCCGGAAAATAAATTCGCAAAACAGCCGCAAAAAGAAAATGGACGCTGGAGTCTGTTTTTTTAATGGACACCGGAGTAGTTTTGCGAATTTTGCTGGAAATTCGCAAATTTTTCCGTGAAGTGAATTCGCTAATTCGCCCATCACTAGTATTGAAATAATAATATCATCAATCCTAATTGTAAGCCAAACCAGCTTATTGGGTTTTTTAATTTTATAGTATGAAGATCCAAGTTATGGAAAGATCCATTATCTGGAAAACCCCAGGTCCCGAGCATTCTGGATAACAGGTTCCATATATATATATATATATATATATATATATATATATATATATATATATATATATATATATATATATATATATATATATATATATATATATATATATATATATATATATATATATATAATGTTCAAAGTGGACCAGCACACCAAATCTTCAATCAAAAAAGGTTTATTTCAACATCACTCATGTGTCCAACGTTTCGGCCCACATTAGGGCCTTTATCAAGGATAAATGCAAGTGATCATGTGGGTGTTTAATCACTTGCACTTATCCTTGATAAAGGCCCTAATGTGGGCCAAAACGTTGGACACATGAGTGATGTTGAAATAAACCTTTTTTGATTGAAGATTTGGTGTGCTGGTCCACTTTGAACATTGTATACTCTGATTGACCAAGCACCCACTTTCGACCAACAAGGAAGGAGTGCAGGTACTTTGTGAATGTCTATATATATATATATGTATGTATATATATATAGATAGATAGATAGATAGATAGATAGATAGATAGATAGATAGATAGATAGATAGATAGATAGATAGATAGATACTGCTAGCTTGGTAATGATACTTTATGACATTTACCAATGTCAATGGCAGATGCATCTTAAAAACTACTGAATTCCTTTCAATGTATAAGAGATCCACTGTGAGCACACCTACAGAAATTTCATTTCATTTTAATTCTAATTCTTTTCCTACTTATTTACATTGTTAAATCAGAAGCTGTAACCAGCAATTTCTACTGTTAAATAAAGCTAAACTCACAAAAATTGTTAGTGAAATCAACCCAATCTTAAACTAAACGTTCAACATTTAGGGGCACATTTACTAAGGGTCAAATTTCGAAGTGAAAAAACTTCGAATTTCGACCATTGAATTGCAGTAGTACGATATTCGAAGTCAAAGTTTTTTTGATCGAATATGGCCATATGCGATTGAAGTAAAATCATTCCATCAATCGATTAAATCCTTCGATTCGAACGATTTAATCGATCGATCAAACGATTTTCAAAAAAAAAACTTTGACTTCTAAAAACGTATCCAAATGTTGGCTATAGGTTCTAGGAGGTCCCCATAAGCTAATATAGCAATTCGGCAGGTTTAAGGTGGCCAAGTGTCGAAGCCGAAGTTTTTTAAAGAGACAGTAGTTCGATTTTCGAATGGTCGAACATTCAAAGTTTTTTCAATTCGAAACGAAGTCGAATTTGGTCGATGTTCGAAGTACCCAAAAATTACTTCGAAATTCGAAGTTTTTGAATTCGAAAATTCACTTTGAATTCACTTCGACCCTTAGTAAATGTGCCCCTTAATTTCTAATGAGTTATGCCAGCCGAAAGCCTCTACCTAAACTATAATGCTCCAGCCAACCAAGTTTAGCAGCTTCTGAACAAATCACTTTATTAAACAAGGTAATTGAAACATTCACAGCCAAGTTTAACAACTTAATTCTGTGGTTCTTTGAACTTCTAGAATTGTCACCTAGAGGCCCATTTACTAAGGGTCGAATATTGAGGGTTAATTAACCCTCGATATTCGACCATTGAAGTAAAATCCTTTGAATATCGAAGTCGAAGGATTTACCGCAAATACTTTGATATAACGATCGAAGGAAAAATCGATCGAACAATTTTCCTTCGATCAGAAATTGCTTAGAAAGCTTATGGGGAAGGTCCCCATAGTCTAACATTGGTGCTCGGTAGGTTTTAAGTGGCAAAGTAGGTAGTCGAAGTTTTTTTTAAAGAGACAGTACTTCTATCGAATGGTCGAATAGTCAAACGATTTTTAGTTCGAATCGTTCGATTCAAAGTCGTAGTCGAAGTAGCCTATTCGATGGTCGAAGTACCCAAAAAAAACTTCGAAATTCGAAGTTTTTTTTACTTTGAATCCTTCACTCGAGCTGAGAAAATGTGCCGCCTAAACTCCTAAGCAATAATCTGATGCATGAAAACCATTTCTCATATTCTGTCCACAGTATCGTTTTGTCAATTTATATACCTTGTTTTTCTGTGCCGCAGATAACAGAACAAAATGAGCATAATAGAATGTGTGTTAGGCTCTCTTTAAACTTACGTTCTCCTTCTTCTCTTCAACTCCATAATACAAAGGGAATGTTCTTCCAGCCCTAATAGTGGTGAAAAGAAATTTAAGTACTGACGTACTGACATGAGGGCAAAGAAATATGTGATAATTCCTCGCAGTGATTTTTGAAACAAATCGTAGTGACTGATCACCATACCACAAACGCCCCGCAATTCATTGCGACAACTTGTGCATTAACCTTCTCCCACTAAATCACTGCTATCACATTTTTTTTAAAGTCGCATCGCCGAATGTCCACAATGGACAATGTCCACTATCATTTTTTTAGGATATTCCATAAATACTTATAGGCAACAAAGTCTATTTCGTGCTAGTCCTATGATTATTTAGTAGTGATGGGCGAATTTGCCGTGTTTCGCTTCGCCTAAAAATTCGTGAAACGGCGCCCCCGTTTTTGACGCCGGCGCCTGTTTTTGACGCTGGCGTCCGTCTCTTCGGGAAAAAAAATTTTGACGCCGGCGAATTTTTGCCGCAAATTTTCACGGGCGTTTCGCGAATTTATTCGCTGGCGGCGAATCGCGCAAATTCGCGCCTGGCGAATAAATTCACCCATCACTATTTAGGCAATTCTATTAATATTTTTAAACAACAAAAAAAGTACACATGCAACTGCTTCTCTTCCTCTCTGATATACCTTGGGAGAAACTGGAAAAATACCATTCCTTAGGAATCTCATTGAAAAAGTAACTTTACGGTAGATAACGTACATTATTTGTACTCCAGCTAGTGAGCCCTATGTTTTCTACAGATCATTTAAGTGATGATATATAAAGCATTTGACACACATGTTCAACAAGCAATGCTAAGAGTGGAAGTTTCTTGTATGTGCTTAGATGGTAATGGCAAAGGATCAAGACTTTCATAAAAAAGCAAAGATATCCATTCATTTTCACTGAATAAATCAAAAAAGAAGCAGAGTGTTTTCCTGTGGATTTTGTCGTTCTAAAGAACACTTGATGATCTAAAGGACACTTGATGATAAGTGAGCATTGCCACTGATTAATATTACCAAAATGTATGCTTAGGTGATTTCGTTTTACTTGGAACATTTTTAATCTGCCTAACTGCCAGTTGATCCAGAGGAAGGCAAAAAAACCCATCTGAAGCCTCTCCAATTTGCCTCAGAGGGGGAAAATTCCTTCCAAAATGGCAATCGGACCAGTCCCTGGATGAACTTCTACTATGAACTATCTCCCATAACCCTGTATTCCCTTACTTGCTAAAAAGCTATCCAACCCCTTCTTAAAGCTATCTAATGTATCAGCCTGTACCACTGATTCAGGGAGATCATTCCACATCTTCACAGCTCTCACTGTAAAAACCCCTTCCGAATATTTAGGCAGAACCTCTTTTCTTCTAATCGGAATGGGTGACCTTGTGTCAGCTGGAAAGACTTACTGATAAATAAAGCATTAGAGAGATTATTATATGATCCCCTTATATATTTATACATAGTTATCATATCTCCCCTTAAGCGCCTCTTCTCCAGCGTGAACATCCCCAATTTAGCAAATCTTTCCTCATAGCTAAGATTTTCAATACCTTTTACCAGCTTAGTTGCCCTTCTCTGTACCCTCTCTAATACAATAATGTCCTGTTTGAGTGATGGAGACCAAAACTGTATGGCATATTCTAGATGGGGCCTTACAAGTGCTCTATACAGTGGAAGAATGACCCCCTCTTCCCTTGACTCTATGCCCCTTTTAATACAGCTCAAGACCTTATTTGCCCTTGATGCTGCTGACTGGCATTGCTTGCTACAGCCAAGTTTATCATCTACAAGGACTCCAAGGTCCTTTTCCATAATGGATTTGCCTAGTGCAGTCCCATTAAGGGTATAAGTGGCTTGGATATTTTTACATCCCAGGTGCATGACTTTACATTTATCGACATTGAATCTCATTTGCCACTTAGCTGCCCAGATTGCCAGTTTGTCAAGATCATGTTGCAAGGATGTCACATCCTGGATGGAATTAATTGCGCTGGATAGTTTTGTGTCATCTGCAAACAATGATTCATTACTTACAACACCCTCCCCTAAGTCATTAATGAACAAGTTAAATAAAAGTGGACCCAATACCGAGCCCTGAGGGACCCCACTAATAACCTTACTCCAAGTAGAGAATGTCCCATTAACAACCACCCTCTGTACCTGATCCTGTAGCCAGTTTCCTATCCATGTATATACGACTTCATTAAGCCCAACAGACCTTAGTTTAGAAAGCAGTAGTTTGTGGGGCACAGTATCAATCACTTTGGCAAAATCAAAATAGATCACATCTACTGCCCCCTACTGTCCAGAATCAAATTAGTCTGACATGACCTATCCTTCATAAAGCCATGCTGATTTCTGCTCATAATGTCATTCACTAGGACAAAATTTTGCATGTGATCCCTCAATCAGCCTTCAAATAATTTGCCCACCACAGATGTCAAACTTACTGGCCTATAATTTCCAGGCTGAGATCGTAATCCCTTTTTAAATATTGGAATATATTGGAGCATTTCTCCAATCCATAGGCACCATACCAGATGAAAGTGAATTTGAGAAAATCAGAAATAGGGACTGGTCTAAAACTGAACTAAGCTCTCTTAGAACACGGGGATGTATGCCATCAGGCCCTGGAGCCTTGTTTACATTAATTTTTATTAAACCTTTATGAATCATATCCTGAGTCAGCCACTGACTAGATTGGCTGTGCAAAATAAAAAATAGATTAAAAAATAGATAGGCTGTGCAAAATAAAAAATGTTTCTAATATAGTTAGTTAGCCAAAAATTTAACGTATAAAGGCTCAAGTCTCTGATTGGTTACTGCCTGGTAACCAGGGTAGCCAGTCAGTGTAAACCAAGAGAGCTGAAAAGCAGGAAGTAGTGTTCTGGCTATTATGTTAGACATCCAGTCACTTCAGCCTTTATACATTACATTTTTGGCTAACTAACTATATTAGAAACACATTTTGCACAGCCTATATCTTTATCCAGTTTTTATTTTCACACTGAACAATTTCTTTAAGGAAAACAGTTGTTTATTGAGGACGATTGTAGATTTATTCAGGAATATCTGGATTGTTAGAGAGGAATAATGAGTCCAGGATGATGAAAACTGTAACTTAAAAAGAAGGGAAAGTATTTATGCAGCAGTAAAGGGAATAGCCTATAACGGTACTCAGTAGTGATGGGCGAATAAATTCGCCAGTCACGAATTCACTGTGAATTTACACGTTTTGTCACCAGCGAATAAATTTGTAAAACTGTGGCCAAGTCAAAAAATTGTGGCGTGTGTCAGAAAAGTTGCTCGCATGAAAATTGTCGTGCGTCAAAATTATTTGGCCGCCTATTGACTTTAATGCATTTGGACAAAATACGCGCTTGTATAAAAATTGACGCGGACGTCAAACAGAGAGGGACTGGGTTGTGATGTTTTAAGAGCAGGGTTGATTTGAGGGCAGGGTTTGTGACATTTTTGGAGCAGGGAGGTGAACGGGCACGGCACAGTTTGGGGGACCTAAGAGAGGGCTGTGGGGGCAGAGCTGAGGCAGCCAGATAGCTGGTATTTTACCATGGTGGAATACCATCCAGGTGGCAACCCTAGATGCCCCATATTCTATATCCTACCTCAGTAGTAGAAAATTGTGTATATGGATTTGAGGTCACTGATAACTGTAAAAAGCTCTGATTATTGACACTAAGGGGCATATTTATCAAAGAGTGAAGTTAGAGATCCCCACGGTCAACTAGAGTGAAATTCGGCCACTCTCCATTCATTTCTATGGGATCTTTAAAAGAGTATTTATCAATGGGTGAAAGTTAAATTTCACAATTTGATCAATTTGCCTTTAAAAAAAGAGATGTAAAAGGACAATATTTACTTAAATATATATACCAATTTGGTAAGATTCTTTAATGTGCCACTTAATTTGATATAAACTATCTGTTGCTTAAGTGTTCATTTTGGGAGTATAGATTTATTTTAATATAATATTTATATCTAAGTTGGGTGATAAGAGAAGCTTGGGCAACCTTGGTTAAGACATCCACCATATATAATATGCCTTTGTGGCTTTGACAAGACTTTGGATTTACAGTTCATATGTGTGACCAAAGAGATACTAGTTTCAAGTTAATCCATATACAAATACTTTATGGTAGCATTAACCAGAGTATTGAGGAGCAGACACCTGCTACACGTCTGTTAGGCTCAACCAAGTAGAATTGAATTTCTGCAGGCTCTTGTGTTGAAAATCCCTTCCACTGGGATTTTGAAGGGCAACACAAAAGAATACAGGGCTAAAGACAAGGTAATGATGTTTGAAGATAGGGACATAAAAGTGGCCTTTTATTTTTACCAGAGCATTCAGTGCTTAACTTACACTGATGTGCGTTGTTAAACCTTTAAAATGACTTTTACTGGCAGGCTAAGAATATAAACCTGCTACAATCAAAAGAAAAAAAATAGGAATGCACTTTTTTTTCAAGTGAAAAATGTGCCTCTTCAGTTTATAAAGGCCAAGACAGAATTGCCATTTTCCAAAGGAAGGCGGTCACTTGCATTGGGTTATTTTGCTTCTACATGGACCTGCCCTTTAACCCATTAGATTTTTTAGTATTATCAGGTGAATTGGTTTCTCCATGAAGCAGTTCCTTAAATCATCATTACTGTCACTTCTCTTTCGTCCTTTTAACCCATTATACAAGTTACTGCCATTAGGTCACTTACTCCTAAAAGGAACACACCAGGAACCCAATAAATGCCACTGCAATCACTTGCCCGCATACAAGATAACCTATTTAACCCTTTATTAGCTCACTGTCATTAGCTGGCTTTTACTTTCTCAGGAGCAAGCAGCAATGTACATTAGTATAAACTCTGACTGTCAGGTACACAGTATACAGACATAACACAGTTTTCTTGGATTAACTGAAAAATCCATTCGTTAACTCAAGGGTTTATTTATCATCCTGACACAATTTCTCTCTTACTCTCACAAGCAATTTTCTTGTCCGATAAGATATATATATATGAAAAGCTCAAATCCTGGTATATTTCCTATCACTCGTGCAATCTGTACAGATCTTTAAATATAATGTGATTTTATTCTGATGGATAAAGCCAAGGGAGAAGACCATCATTCTTCAACCTTCGGAGTTAGAAAACGCTGTTCGCAAAACATGAGGTTGAGATGTCACCTGATTTGACGGGTCAGTGGAAAAATGTTGCTGGACTTGGAATCCATTAGGAACAAAGTGAAGCCAGTGAGCTGTAAGATGGGTAAAAGCTGGTAATACAAAATAATGCTCCCAGTTTTATCTCAACAAAAAATCTTCCAATCCAGTGCAAAACAATGAGGTCCATCTCCAAGTGCAATCGTTATAGTAGATGTGTCATAGGTAACCAACATGCACCCAGTAGTGTAGCTGATTTTTAATAGATAAGTCTCTCTTATATTGGATACCTTATTAGTTAGTTTCCTTCCACCATCTTACAGTTTTTTTTCCTGCTGCAAATAAAAGTTGTCACCCTCCTAATATTTTACCAGTCTATATGATATGTAATGCCAATGTTATTAATAGGGAAAGAAAGATAATAGACATACAGTAGATCCCCCATTTTACATCCCCTGATTTTAAGTTTTCCCTCATTTTACATTGTTATTATTCATAATAGATTTCCCTGATTTTACATTTTCCTGGATTTTGTTCTGGTCCCCTGAAAAACGTAAAATGGGGGTTCTACTGCAGTTCTACTAGATAAAGATGGCAAACCCTTGCTGCTAACAACACGATCATGTAGTATTAAATGGAAAAGTAATATACAGGTATGGGGCCTGTTATCCAGAATGCTCAGAACCTGGGGTTTTCCAGATAATAGATCTTTCCGTAATTTGGATAACCATACCTACTAGACAATCGTGTAAATATTAAATAAACCCAATAGGCTGGTTTTGCTTCCAATAAGGATTACTTATATCTTAAGGTGGCCATACACGGGCAGATAAAGCTGCCGATATCGGTCGTTTGGACCAATTAGACAGTTTATCTGCCCGTGTATGGGGGCTTCCTACGGGTCTTCCCGATCGTTATCTGGCCACAATATCAATCGGGAAAGTTTGATTTTTAACCGACTGACCCGTCGGAGCCCCTTGGTGCATCGTAATTCGATCGTTCGGCCATACGGCCGAACGTTCGAATTACCCCCGATATAGCCATGCCGTTAGTGGCATATCGAGGAAAGATCCGCTCATTTGGCTATGTCGCCAAACGAGCAGGTCTTTGAGTCTATGGCCACCTTTAGTTTGGATCAAGTACAATGTGCTCTTTTATTATTACAGAGAAAAAGGAAATCATTTTTTAAAATGTGGATTATTTGAATAAAATGGAGTCTTTCAGGGCTTTCTGGATAATGGGTTTCTGGATAACGAATCCCATACCTGTATTAAACCAAGCTCTGTAAATCAGAAGCATGGCTGATTTGTTTGCACAAAGAAATAGATCTTATGTTAATTATCTCACAGATATTATTGCATAGGACAAAAAAAGGCTATGGGTATGTAAAGGCTGAACATAGTGCCTAGGACTAGTGATGGGCGAATTTATTCGCCAGGCACAAATTTGCACGATTCGCCACCAGTGAATAAATTCGCGAAACGTCAGCGAAAAGTCAAAAAACATTTTCACCGGCGTCAAAAACGCTGTTTCGCAAATCTTTTGCTGTTTTGCGAATTTCGCATGAAATTCGCAAATATTTCGGCGAAACGGCGCAAATTCGCCCATCACTACCTAGGACGGCAGGATTTTAGGGGGCGGCATGTAACCCAACCACACCCACATTGGTTCAGAAACAGTGGGGATGTGCAAGAGATACAATCATTTCTTTAATTTTCTGTGTGCCAATCCCCATTGCTCCAGTCCTGATGATGAAAATTTGCGCATATAAGGGGGAGGGGACTGGGGCGACGAACGGCAGTGGGCCTAGGGGCACCTGTTATGTAAATCTGGCCCTGAGTATGAAGCATACTTATATTTACCTAAGTATGTACAGTATGTTCTTATGGCAGGTCTCTCCATTAAGCACAGCAATAGGGAGATTCATAAATCAGAGATTAATCCTAAAAGGCAATTTATTTCAGCAAAGCAGAACCTTTTCTTAGTTGAAAAAACACTAAACATACCAGTTTACAGACCTGTATAATTTTCTCACCTCTATTAGCTTTCAGGTAAATCAAAAAGATCAAAGAAAGCAGCATGGGATTTGAAAAAGAAATAAACAGAATTCATTGCAAAGCAGGCCTTACATGGGTTAACCTGAGCGGAGTCATTGGCAGTGTCCCTGGCTAGTGAGTGGGTACAGAGCACGACTATAAATCCTTTTGGCAGGAAAGGAAAGAGGAAGGATGATATACTTCTTTGTTGTCATCACATCAGACATTGCTGAACATTAATTGTGAAAATGAATGGTAGAAAAGCACAGAGGTGAGAGAATTGTATTTGTTTGGGGTGTTTTTCAGTGAAGCAAATGGCATAACCCGTTATAAGATCACTCATACAACAAGCAATTGGATGTACTATTATCTTGATAGACAATGTAATGAGCGTTTAAACATGTGAGCATGGAAGTGATATTCCCAGAATATAGATACATCATTAGATCAGACCAGCATACGATCTGAAAATGATTAATCCCTTCAGATGATTAATTTGCACTTTAGAATAGATTGTAAATTCAGAAGTGTAACACTTGTAGAAATTTGGTATTCAGGATCATGATACATTAGCGTACATTAATCATGAGGGATTTTAATTACCCACATATTGACTGGAGTAAGAGTACTGCTAATACACGGAACAGTAACATGAAATTTTTTTTAAAAAACATTTGTTTGCCCTTAACGAAAAAAAAACACCAGCACACATTTAACTTTACATTTGGCAAAGATTTTATTAAGAAATATCTTGCGCTCCTCTTCTGAAAAGGCAACATGGCAACCATCCATGGCGGTATCCAGGAAGAGAGAGCCTTGAGCACAAGTGTGTTCTCCCTTTTAATTTCTTAACAAACTGCCACCTATTGGGCAAACCCTTGAATGACAATGGACCCAGCAAAAGGGACATAGTTGCTTGGGTGAATCAAAGGACCACGTAGGTGTCCAAATACAGGCAAAACTGCCTGAGTAAAATAAAACCTAAACTTCAGGGTCTCTACATACAAATGGGCCTACATTAAGAATCCATAGGACACATTATATGGATATTTAAGGTCCCTCTTGGGCAAACTGGCTTTACTGGGCCTTGTTGTACTCAGGCTCCCTGGAAACATCCAGCTGGGTCAGCAACCAGAAGCCAAAGAGGAAGATCCACCTCTTCTCACTCACTATACCAAAGTGTGAAAGGAAGTGGTCACAACACCTCTCACCAATAACAGTGATAGATTCTTGCATATAAGTTAATTGCTTTGTTTATTGTATATGATTGTTAAAGGGGAAGGAAACCTAGTTGGCGCAAAAACCCTCCCCCCGTCCCGTGTGTTGCCCACCCTCCCCCCTGGCCTACCCGTCCGCTGGGCAAATGCCCCTAACTTGTTACTTACCCTTCCAGTCCAGGGAGTTCACAGACGACATCTTCTTCCATGCAATCTTCTTCCTGCTTTGACCGGCGCATGCGCAGTAGGAGCATTTCACCGGTACGATCTACTGCGCATGCGCCAAAAGAACATCGTGACTTTTGGCGCATGCGCAGTAGATCCGTACCGGCAAAATGCTCCTACTGCGCATACGCCAAAACGCTGTTCAAAGCAGGAAGAAGATCGCGTGGAAGAAGATGTCGTCTGTGAACTCCCTGGACTGGACCTGCGCAGAAGGATAAGTAACAAGTTAGGGGCATTTGTGCAGCGGGACAGGTAGGCCAGGGGGGAGGAGGGAGGATGGGCAACACACGGGAGGGGGGGAGGGTTTTTGCACCAACTAGGCTTCCTTCCCCTTTAACCTTAGCAGAGCAAGCATAGCCGTTGTTGATAGAGATGGACTAGATCCATAGATATTCCGTCCCTCGCCAATAAATAGTATGTCTTCTTTCTGGCCACTGATAAATAAAAAGATTTCTTTAATATGTCAAAACCTAAGCAGAAAAGAGTCCATACGAGGCTATTTATAACTCCCACCAGTGTTGCTGACTGATTTCCCGTGTAATTACTTTCCCAGTGTTAATTACATATCCTTGCTAATGATGTATTCCCCTGGACTGCTGACTAATCCACCTGTGTTACTCACTCACTCACCAGTTCTGCTGCTACCTGTGCATTTGATTCATCCGGCTGTGATGTTCAAAAATCCAACTGTGATATTGTCAATCTGACTGTTCCATTGCTTTTACTGTTTCATCAACTGGTATAACTTCTGTTTGTGCTGCTGATCACTAGATACCTATATTATAGGTTTCCTTGTGTTTCTTACTGATACACCTAAAACATATGTATTACCGATTAACTAGTCAGTGCTGCTTACTAATCCACAGTAGCTCCCGACTGAACTGCTAGTGCAACCTACATAAACACCTGGTTTCATAGGTTTCGGAACCGGGGGGCCAGGAGGGCTTTGGCTCCCAAGAGTTTTCCCCTTCCCTGGTTTTGTGACTTGCATGTAGACTCGCTGCTGCTGCTGTTGCTGCTGTTTTAAAATTCAGTTCAGCGAGCAGGGAGCAGGTGGCTGCAGGGAGCAGGTTGCAGGGCCGGATTAGCCCAGAAAGTGTTACAATAAATGAAAAGTGGGATGCAATCGGATCATGGATCCGATAGCATCCCAATGCAGAGCCGTACCTCCAAGCTGAGATGGACGCATCCCAGCACCAGGCTGTGTAAGGAGAGAGCAGGCAGGGGGCACTAAATCGCTACAGAAAATATATATTCAGGTGCAATCCTGGTGCTGCTGCCTGAGGCAATAGCCTCGATGCCAACCCCCCTCTCCCGCTCTGCACTTAAAACGCCAACATTTAAATAAACAGAAATCCGTCTCTTTACCTTGCCTCATGGCAGGCACAGCCCTTTTTATATTCCTGTAAAACATGGCACTTAATAACCCACATCCAATTAAATCAATAGCATACAAGCCCATGGCAAATTGGCAACCTGTGCAGCTTTACATTGGAAGACAAAAAGTGAACACAGATGTATTTGTGCTTGAGCAGAAATGGATGTATATGTTGCTCACACTGAAACCAGTTGATAACATACTTGTGGCTAAAGAATCACATGCAGATGTAATTTTAAGAGTGAGCACTAGGGATGGGCACTAGGGAAGGGTGAATAAATTTGACAAGCATGGATTCGGGGGAAATTTGCACTAGGGATAGGCACTAGGGAAAGAGCGAATAAATTCGGCAGGCATGGATTTGGGGCAAATGTGCACTAGGGATGGGCGAATAAATTTGGCAGGCATGAATTCAGGGCAAATTTCCACATTTCAGCGCAAGTGAATAAATTTGCGAAACTTCGGCAAAAATTTGCCGGCAAAATTGTTTTTTCTTCCTGCTCGTCATGCGCATACAATTGTCGTGGGTCAAAATTATTCTGACGTCCATTGACTTTAATGTATGTAAATTTTTTGCCATTTTGCCAATTTGTTGGTAAATTTGCAAATTTTTCAGAGAATCGAAACACCACAGATTCGTCCATCAATAGTGAGCACTGAAAAGGACCCAGTCTTTACATTTTTTAGAACAATTATGATTTGTAAAAACAAGCACTCTAATGCTCAGGAATTGTGGCCAGATAGAACGTTTCATTTGATAATATTTTTTAGGTGTATTGTATAAAGGATCTGGACAGAGAGCAATGTGCCATGGATATCCAACCTTTCTGCTATTGGGCAGGATTACGGATTTTGACTGTATCCCTTCGTCAGTAGGACAGTATCTGTGGCAGAGACACACGCTCAGATTTGGGGAGATTAGTCACCCGGCGATAAATCGCCTCTTTTTCGGGGCGACTAATCTCTCCGAACTGCCTCCTGCCGGCTAGAATCTAAATTGCCGGTGGGATGGCACATGGAGCGCTTCGTTTTCCGAAGTGTCTTTGTGAGGCAACTTCGGGCGACTGACTATTAGTGTGCGGCCATTCTTACAGTAGCATGATCTTTCCACATATTGGGAATTCCCTCCCTTTGTAACAATTTTTCACCTAGATTCCCCCCCCCCAGCTGAACATGCAATGACTTGTGTGACGTTGAGATGATATTGAGGGGCACATTTACTTAGCTCCAGTGAAGAAATAGAATAAAAAATACTTCAAATTTCGAAGTATTTTTTGGCTACTTCGACCATCGAATTGGCTACTTCGACCTTCGACTACGACTTTGAATCGTCCCGTAAAAATCAGTTGGACTATTCGACCATTCGATAGTTGAAGTACTGTCTCTTTAAAAAAACTTCAACCACCTACTTCGCCACCTAAAACCTACCGAGCACCAATGTTAGCCTATGGCTTGCCTATCTTTTTTGGATTGAAGGAAAATCGTTCAACCAATGGATTAAAATCCTTCGAATCGTTCGATTCGAAGTATTTAATCGTTCAATTTTTCCTACAATCGTTCGAACGAACGAATAGTGGTAAATCCTTCGACTTCGATATTCGAAGTCGAAGGATTTTACTTTGACAGTCGAATATCGAGGGTTAATTAACCCTCGATATTCGACCCTAAGTAAATGTGCCGCTGAGTGTAAATTCCTGGGGACCCTTTCTGGAGTAAATCAAGCTGCTGTGACCTTTAAGTTACCGAGTCGTCACACATGCAAATAATAGCGTCCTGACCGCAGC
The DNA here is from genome assembly GCF_017654675.1 of Xenopus laevis. Lineage (NCBI taxonomy): Eukaryota > Metazoa > Chordata > Amphibia > Anura > Pipidae > Xenopus > Xenopus laevis. The sequence goes on from NC_054386.1 coordinate 83,363,688, forward strand.
TGAAATTTCCTAAGTGAAGTAAATGTTACAGTAAATGCCAGTTTTGCATTTCAGACGTTAGAACAGACAGATTTCCCCACTGTGGAAGTTCATCAAAAGGTTTTTCAGTTAAAGAAAGTGCAGAGATGCCAATTGGCCCAGCCTGAGAAAGGAACAGTCTCCCCTGAGTCTAAACTCTGCAAACCTTAAGTGATCAGTTGTCAGAGCAATTTGTCAGTTTTCTTTTTATATTCTAATATTTGTTTTAGTCAGCTGTCTCATTAAAGTGCAGAGCGTGTGGAAAGTGCACCACTTACTAATCCTGTCAGGATTATTTCAGCCAGTGCCACTGAGTAAATATTCTTCTCTGCTGATGCGATTATAGGCAGGATCTGAATAAACAATGGAAGGAGCACGTTCAGGAGAAAAGCATGAAATATACTTTAAAGGACAAATATTCATTCATTCATGTCAATGTGCTTATCTAGCAAGAAAAAGGGATATTTCAGCATCTGCTACAAACAGTACAAAGTAGTGATGGGTGAATTTGTCCCGTTTTGATTCGCCTCAAAAATTCGCGAAACACATTGAAGTCAATAGGCAGGGGCGCACCGCCAACAAGGCGAGTTGAGAAACTCGCCTCAGGCGGCACGCCGGAGAGGTTTCCAGGGACGGAAAAAAGCCGCTCCTGGTACCTTTAAGAGCCGAATTTCCGGTTTTTAAACCAGAAATTCGGCTTTACTAATGCGAGAGAGCGCAATAGTGATCTCCACATTAGAGTTCCTGCCTCCCCTCCCGACTGGTAAACCGGGGAGGAGGGCGGCATTGCAGGAGCCGCCTCAGGCGGCGTTTTCCCCTGAATCGGCACTGTCAATGGGCGTCAAAATTATCAATTTCGCCGCCTGCGACAATTTTTACACGTGTGCCTACTTTGTCCAAATGCATTAAAGTCAATGGGCGTCTGAATAATTTTGACATGTGACAATTTTTATGTGCGCGACTATTCTGACACGCGGGCAAAATTTTTTGACGTGGCAGATTTTTCTCCGACAGTTTAGTGAATTCACTGCAAATTCGCACCTGGTGAATTTATTCACCCATCACTAGTACAAAGAGCAATCTTTCTTCATACACTGCACACTTTTAATTTTAGTACAGCAGAACCCTGATATTACTTTCCATGGGGATGGCGTGAAAACAGCATAAATCCTGGGAAACCTGTCAGGGAGCCGGGAGCTCCCTCCAGGGAGGTAGTCTGGAACAAGGAGGAAGCCCTCTTGAGGGAGCAAGGTCGCGGTATCCGAAGGGTTAAGCAGAATCAGTAGTAGTGGTCACAGGCAGGAGTAAACGAGGGCAGGCAGATCAGAATCAAATAACAAGAGTTCAGGCAGGGGGTCAGAACCAAGGCAGGAGCAGGAAACAGGCTGGAATCAGGCTGGGAGCAGGAATCAGGAAACACGAGCAGGAATCAGGAAACACAAACAGGAACCCAGGATCAATGGCAGCAAATCCTATTCTTGGGCGCCGTCACAGTGTTTTGGGCGCCCTTTTATGACGAGATCCCGGCACCAGTGATGACATCATCATGCAGCGACGCTGCAGCCATGTGTTCAGCATGGGCGCCGCCATCTTGGCTCTTCACTGTGACTGTAAACAGCGCTGTCGGGTACTTCTGGCAGTCCTGACAAAACCATAAAAGCCAATCCACAGATGGAACACAACTTGATGCATTCCAAAGCATGAACTGCATTAACTCATGTCTTCTTTTGCTGGCAGTGCCATAGCTATTGATGAAGCAGACCTTACAGAAATGCTTATGTGTAGAAGCCCTTATTCTGCAAAATGAAAGAATGACAGTAATTGCACCACACCCTGGGATTTTCTAATAGCCACAATTTTAGCATCTAAGTATAGTCATAAGACGCCCCAATCCATATAAAAGTCAACAGCATTTAAACTTTCAAATTATCAGGGTTTAGTTGTTCTACGCCAGGATGCAAGAATTAGAAAACGTACTGGTTTTTTTTTTCACAAAAGCCCTTGTATAAACAAACATCATTTTCCTGCACAAGGGTCTGGGACACAGCGAGGAAAACAGTATAAAATTTATTTTCCTTCATTTAATTTTCCCAATTCATGTGATTTTACTGCAATTCTGTCAACCATCTGAAGTACAGCGGGTGGAAAGGAAATCTATAAATTTCCAACCAGTTCATAGAAAACAAATGAACAAAATTGAAATAGAAAATCTATTTCAATTTATAAGCAATTTTCCCGCACAATATCTGCTGAACTTGAAATAAGTGATTTTTATTTACTTATTAGGAACGAGGCAGTCTAGGTTAGAAGAAAACATTATGATTAAAGTGTAAATCTCCGTTCCTTATTGCAATGGAGACATTACTGGCGTTTATATTATTTAGGGTTCTTGAGCTCAAAATCTGTTTCTCAATATTCCTCTCGGTCATGTTAGGCATACAGTATTCATCAGTAGCGTAACTAGAGGGGGCGGGCTCTGGTGGGTGGCGCGCAGCCGGGCCCCGCCCCCCTCCGTACCGCCCGCATTTTCAGTGGTGCGCTGGCTGCCGGGGCCCCGCTCGCACCCCCTGCTCCCCCGGTAGTTCCGCCACTGGTATTCATGCATTCTGACACAAGACTCTAGTGTATACAGTGTTAGTGATGGGCGAATAAATTCGCCAGGCGCAAACCTGTTGAGAAAATTCGATGGCGAATTTTTTTTTTTAAAAAACGCCATCTAATGAATTTGTGAAACTGCAGTGATAATTCAGCGGCGAAAAATCAACCGAGTCAAAAATTTGGGTGCGTGTCAGAATAGTCGCCCGCAAAAAAATTGTTGCGCGTCACTGATTTTAATGCATTTGAACAAAATAGGTGCACGTATAAAAATTTTGCGGGAGTGTCGAAATAATTTTGGTGACCATTGACTTCAATGCGTTTCGTAAATTTTTCGAAATATCGTGGTAAATTCACAAATTATTCATCACTAAACTGATGCATATAAGCTAAAATCTATGTTATTAACACCTACATAGCTACACAAGGAACCTGTTGTGATCTCGCCTTCTGTCCGTTTCTTCATCATACTTAGTGATGGGTTTTTGCGCCGTTTTGCTTCGCCGAAAAATTTGCAAATTTCGCGCGAAACGGCGAAAAATTTGCGAAACAGCGCCGGTGTCTTGTTTTTGACGCCGGCAACCGTTTTTGACGCCGGCAACCGTTTTTGACGCCAGCGCCCGTTTTTTCAAAAAAAAAAATTTGACGCCGACGAATTTTTGCCGCAAATTTATTCACTGGCGGCGAATCACGCAAATTCACCGCAAATTCACCCATCATTAATCATACTTTAACACTTTATATGATCAGTGCTAAGAATCGACTGAATCAATGAGAGTAAAACATACATGAAGAGCTTCTTATAACCTGATTTTTTAGCTCTCTACCAGATAAGGTTTTTGAAAGTCTTTTTTTTATTAAGGGTTACCATTGTGTACAGTAATTAGACATAAAGATAAAAATAAATCTTTTAAAATAAGGACCATGGACAGAGTCAGAGCTCTACAGGGATAATTCGGTGCAACGCTGACTTGTTTTAATTCAAGGAGGGAATGGATAGATTATGCACATTTCAGCTGGAGCTGATTTACCATGCAAATTTACTCTCATGCCTTAGTGAATTTGATGAGTCTGAAAAGCTTCAAGGCTAAAGTACAGGAGAAAAGAAGACCAGATAGCTACAGTATTTGCAATTTCTTGCCTTTGTGCTGACAGTACAGAGGGATTGAGACAATAGTGAGACTGCAGTATACAAGGCTTACTAAGGCACAGTCCTACCGTGTTGCTGAACTGGATTTTATTTCATAACATCTGGTACTAATGTAACCAATGACAAACTTGGAAATCAAATGAATTTATAAAGTGCACAGTCAGAAAACACAACAATAAAGGTGTTGCATGAACTTCAGGAAAAACATAGATCAAAGGATAAAATTAATTTTTTATTTTTATTTTTAATTGCTTGCTTGTTTGCGGATAGCTGGTGGAACTGGTATTACACATTTGGGTATAAGTTATGTCTATCATTTCTCATTTCTGTGTATGCTGTGCATAAAACATTTATATTTCTAATAAAGAGTGGCGTGTACCTGTAAAACGGCAGGGGGCCTCCCCCCCCCACCTTACTTCCCTGAACTCAAGCAGCTTTGTTTGTTTTCCTGTAAAGCAGCCGGCGACTGTGTAGAGATTTGTATCCACAGACCCAGTGCAGTCTGCATATTCTGTTTATTAATCAGTCTTGCTGTATTTCTTCTATGGCAGAAATGATTTGACTTGTGCTGTTTTGATAATTTATGACGATCCCTAAGCTTAACCTCCCAACTGAAGCCCAGACCACACTGAGCATGTGCGTAGTCTTGGTCTTGCAAAGATGTTTGACAAAGTTACAAGATGACAGCCCCCTGCGCCAACTTTGAAAGTATAAATCATATGTTTAATTAGGCTTCTGGTGCAGTAAGTTCATGTTTATGTTTAGCATACAAAGCACAGAATTTCTAGCCTTATTCTATTTTAAACTTTAGTTCCCCTTTAATATTCAATATCCAAATATACTGTTTGACAGGGTAGGATAATATAAGAACCACCAATATACTTTTCATATCAAAACTCTTTTACATCCTTCCATTCCCCTTTATTTTCTTGGCTTCTGACCCATGCCAAAAATAATCTGTTACCTTGAAGTAATCATCAGGATATACACATATCATTTCTAATAGTAAAGAGTATATTTGTCAACTGATTAAAGCTTTCTGGAGTATTATATGGTTTAGATAGTCATTGATGTTCTTTAAAGTAATCTGAGATGAACTTGGATGCTCTGATGGTTTAAAATTAGTAATTTTTCCCGAAAAATATATTTGACGCCGGAAACAATTAGGGGCCGATTCACCAAGGGTCGAATATCAAGGGTTAATTAACCCTCGATATTCGACCGGGAATTAAAATCCTTCGACTTCGAATATCGAAGTTGAAGGATTTTAGCGCAAATAGTTAGATCGTTCGATCGAAGGAATAATCCTTAGATCGAACGATAAAATCCTTCGAATCGAAGAATTATAATTCATCGATCGAAGGATTATCCTTCGACCAAAAAAACTTTGAGTTCGGTAGGTTTTAGGGGGTCGAAGTTTTTTCTTAAAGGATAAGTAAACCTTAAAAATTAGTGAATTTAAAATTGATGAGGGTGCTATTCTAAGAAATTTTGCAATGTACATTCATTATTTATTTTGTTTTTATTCCAAGATATTAAGGGATACATGTACTGTTAATATGAATGAATTTTGTTACAACAGTGCCACCTGCTGGTCAGTTTCCCACCAGTCTGACCACCAAGTAGTCAAGGAAGTTGTCAGGAGAAAGAAAGAGGCTGCTCTGATGTTCTTCTGCTTAGGAAAGATGTGAGAAAGGTTTCTAAAATATTTTCCTAAGCAGAAGAACATCAGAGCAGCCACTTCCTTGACTACTTGGTGGCCAGACTGGTGGGAAATTGACCAGCAGGTGGCGCTGTTGTAACAAAATTCATTCATATTAACAGTACACATATCCCTTCATATCTTGGAATAAAAACAAAATGAATAATAAATGTAAATGGCAAAAGTGCTCAGAATATCACCCTCATTCATTTTATATTCATTTATTTAAGGTTTACTTATCCTTTAAAAAGACAGATTCGAAGTCGTAGTCGAAGGTCGAAGTAGCCCATTCGATGGTCGAAATAGCCCAAAAAACATATCGAAATTCGAAGTTTTTTTACTTCGAATCCTTCACTCGAAGTTAGTGAATCGGCTCCTTAAAGTCAATGGGCGCCTAGAATTGTCACAGGCGTCGGAATTGTCGCCAGCGTCAAATATATTTTGAATTTTCGCTGCAATTTTTCTAATTTATTCGCCAGCGGAAATTCGCAGAGAATTCGTGCCTGGCAAATAAATCACTTTTTAAAATGTTATATCCCCCTCATTGTTCACTAGATGTTGAGTGCTCCAAGGAAAACCTTGTGATTTCAGTGGGTGCTTTTCTAATGCTCCCCAAGCTGCTGTACTTCATTTTGAACTTGTTAATTGTTAGCATTACTTTTTCAGCTTCCTAATCACTGTGTCCAACTTCAATAAAAATTATAAAATTATTGTTCTTCTAGAAAACCACAGCCTGTAGGCAATGAAGACATTTTCTTTTGCAGGTAATGGGAAAAAATGATTGAAACTAATGTACAGGATAGTCAGCAAATGTATGAGGGCACTGCGGGGTTTGATGTGCTGATATATGTGGGTAATGATCTCATTCAAGAGTGATATTATACCTTTTGGGCGTAATAATTTATCAGATGAAAAGTATAGAGTATGAAAATAACTGAGGGTTTTATGTGTCATGATATTTCCCTGAACTCATGAAACGTCAAGAGAAGATAGAAGAATTCATAGAATTATTAATGTGAAGATACATTCAAATTAAAACTCTTTCCCTGTTCGTGACTGAGCACTTAGTTTTTTTCTAAGTGTGAAAGAAAATGGAGGGCAAGAAATCTCATTATTTAAACCAGTGGACAAGAAAAAAGGCATATATCATATAAAATAACTTTGGTAGAACGAGCAGCAAAACATCTCAGAAAAAGCACTATACATACTGCTTGTAAGGAAATTATACACATACATATATATATTTTTTATATATATATTTTCAGTCAATAGTTTGGTCCTCAACGGGTGCGTTGAGAAGTCATTTAAGATAATAGATTAACTTAATAGCCCTCTGTGTGCTGTAAAAGGGACATTTAGATCCTGACTGAGGATCATTGGTCATATAATAAGTGAAATACTCAGAAATTAAGACAAATTAACGATCTTAGATATAAATGGATGAACATACACTATATTATTGCAGGTATCCATAAATATATCCCAAACCAAGGGTATTAATATGGAGTCGCTTTGCTGCTATTTGGATACTGATTTTGGGCAGTCAGGCCTGGTTCACAGTTGTTGTTCCAGTTCACAGGTGTTCTGTTCGGTTCAGGAGTTAAGTTCTTCCAGTCCCATCTCAGCAAACAAATTCTGCGTGGACCCTGGGCTAAGTGTTAGCGTGTTTATTTGTTAGCAACAGGGGAGGAGTGTAAAGGGTTGAGATAATTAATAAGTAGATTTTATGTATATAGATGCTTTTACAGTTATAGATGGCAGTGCTAGGTAGGTCCTCCTCTGTGCCACTTTCCTTTTCCTTACGAAGTCTATATAAGGGGAAGAATGGTGGGCTGCTCCCTCTATGACTGATATACAGAGATAATACTGGATGAAGCCAGGAAGCCTAAGGTCAGCCACCTCAGAGTAACCAAGGCAAGCTAAGTAGTTAAGTTAGCCAGTGGTAGGTCAGATTTGTGGATCTCACTGTAAGTGGTGAAAGAAAATGCCAGGCCAGCAGGTTGAACATCTGAGGTTCCAACAAGAAACACCATTGAGACAGTGCCCCAGTGGTTACTCACCACCAGGGCACTGTCTTGCCGGAGCACTAGCGCCGAACGGCTAGTGCACCGGAATCAAGGTGACAGGAGCCGCATGCGCAATCTTCAAGCTTGATGCTATGTGCATGTGCATAATCTTCTGAGAGGGAGGGGAGACGGAGGACGACGGCCTCCCGGCACCCTCAGGGCAAACCGTCCCTGATTATTACTGGGAGCCACTGAGATTGGAGAAGCTGTGCTAGCAACTGTGAATACATTTGAGCTTTTAGCATTTGCATAAACCAAAATGTATTTGCAAAGATACAGGACACTTTATCAGCAGCACAAGGCTAGCAGACGCCATGCTTGCATAACTTGGAGCTTTAGAACCTACAAAGGCTTAACAGAATGCAAAAAAATGGAACATGGTCTGCAGCCGTTTATAGCTTCCAGGCAGGTCTCTGCTGCCACCAGGTGGATATACACTATATAAAAGCATGAGTGGCTGCACATCCCATGTAGGCTCCAGGTAAGTCATTACAGAAAATATTTGTTTTCAATATTGCAATGTTTGTATAAAAGCACAGTTTTATATGCAAAAACACATTTGTATAAACATGGTGCAGACACAACTAACGTGGAACAGTGAACTGGATATCCAATGTCTGTATTGTGTGTAAAACACATACTGAAGAGTATAAAGTAAAGGTTGGTTTAGAACCTTTAAATATTCATCAGAAATCAGTAAAAGGAAAAATGAGCTATAGCAGAAAATTAAAGACAATAGATCAAGGTGGATGGAATTCCATGCCATCTGTTTCTTATCCATAAAAAGGCACTGCTTTTGTTCAACTTCTAATGAAGTGAAAGCAAATGCTGAATCGTTCTGATTCTGACGGATACAATATCTGCCTTAATAAATAATACAGTTATGAGTCATTGGAATTGATAAATTAATAATGACAATTGACAAATCTGCCCTTACCAATAAAACGTTAAGTACAACAAACGTAATATTCAGAATGACTCTTTTTCTCACATCATCCTAAATGGGATAGGCAAAAAGCCAAATTACAACGCTTATAAGAAGCAGACGGATGAAATGTTAAACCTTTAGGCACTTTCATTTCTAATTTCCACATCCTAAATTCCTCTCATTGGAGTAATAATTTTGGAAAAGCAATTTCCTTTTTATCTGGCACTGCTGCTAGTGATTTTCGCCCTATTAGAGACACACTAGAGCTTATTTACTAAATGTAAAGTGTAAATTGCAAAGTGCAACAAATCAGCTCAATTCTCCATATGATTTAACCACAATGCAATATTCTTTCCTCTTGCTTAAAATGTTGTACCACAAACGAGAAGCATAGATTTGTACAAGTTAGGTAAACTACAAGCCAGATGCTCTGGAATATGATTTTGAGCAAGGGTGGCTGCAGGCTTAACTGCTGCTTGAAACCTTTCCCACATCCCCCCACATTCATAAGTGGAAATGGGCATGGAATTTCTTAGGAGGCTGCCTTGGCCCCATGCTTGTTATCTGAAAGGAAAAACAAATATAATATATATTATATTGTGCCACACATAGTATGTGCCATGTCTGAATGCTGGTGAATGTCCAGAAGGTTCAAGCCTATATGCTGGGTAACCCAGGGCCGGATTTACATAGGGGGTGCCCATAGGCCCACTGCCGTTCCTCGCCCCTGTCCCCTCCCCTTTATTCGTGCATATTTTCATCATCTGGAACGGAACAATGGGGATTGGCGCATGGGAAATTTAAAAAACGTTTGTATCTCCAGCGCATCACCTGTGTTTTTGAACCAATCCGGGTGTGGTTGGGTAGCATGCCACCCCCCTAAAAACCTGCCACCCTAGGCCCAGGCCATGGTAAAGTAAAGGAGGTTTAATGGTTAGAATGTAAACAACAACAAAGTCCAGATACAGGCCTGGGTAGAGACAGAAAACGTAGTGAAATCCAGTAACGGGCTGAGAAGGTCAGGGCTAGCGGAAGACTAGCAAAATCCGATTTGCAGGCAAGGTCAGTGGCAGGCTGCAGTAAAGCAGGGTCGAGTAAAAGGCAGAAGGTCAAATCAGGGAATCCACAGAAGACAGGTATCGGAAACAGGGTGGGAACAGGAGGACAGGTGCAGGGGAAACAGGCAGTGGATACAGAGCCGATCTATGGTGGTGCTGCTGCCTGAGGCAGCAACCCCGATGCCGCCCCCTTCTCCCGCTCCGCACTTACATGTTTAGCATCGGAGCGGGTCAAAAGGGCCTGCATCAGTAACGCAAGAAGCGCATACTGCGCTTTCTGCAATAGCAGAGCCGAATTTCCAGTTTAAAAAACTGAAATTTTCGCTCTTAGAGTTACAGGAGGCGGCTTTCTGCCACCCCATGTAACTGCCCATTCACTACCGCCTGAGGCAAAGTGCTCTCCTTGCCTCATGGCACGAACGGCCCTGAGTGGACACAAAACAAGGCAGGGGACACAGGAACCAGGAATCACAGAAGTCACTGAAGTCAGAGGTTAGATCAGGCTCAGGAGCTCAGATGAACAAGCAAGGAGCAATAGTCGGGGACCAGTTTATTAAGGGTACTGTTTAAGGGATGAGAACACATGGGACTAATGAGATGGGAGCAGACATCCCATCCCAACACTGCTACATAAGAAATGTAAAATTTGAGGTAATTGATTTTTTTTAAATCAATAAATTCTGACAGGTTGAGAAAGTGAGAAACCAACCTGTTTAGGGTGAGATGGGCTAAAAGGAGCCAAAAAGCAGTTAACATACAAGACATACAGTGTAAGGACTTCTAAAAATAGAAGGTATTTACTTGCCTCATGCTATACACAAAGCACTGCCTCAGTAACAAAAAAGAGATGTTAAGGCATTATGGGCAGATACATTCAAATCCAAGTCCTACCTACTCAGAAGCCATGTTCCAATATCTTGAGCTGATGAGATCTAACAAGATCAGAAAAGGCTGTCTGCAAGTCTGGCAATATGGTTCTGAACTATTAGGCTGTGTCTGTGCTATAAAGCAGCAGTTCTGGATGCATCATTTGCCACAGGGACATAAAGGAGTACATAATGCCTTATGTGAGATATATATATATTTCATTTTTGGTATGAAGGCATTGCTATGTTGGTAAAATGAGGCATGTACCTACCTCCTATTTTCAGAAGGCTTTACACTGCATGTCTTGCAGATTGAGAAGGGGAAAGTCAGGTTGGTAAAACAGTCAGGTTTAGGAACTTTAAGTAACAATTACAAAAGCAGCCATTTCCGCAAAAAAACATCACCATGACCTATAGGTAACTTTTAATGTAAATGAATATTTTGAAGAGTAGTGTAAGGTTAAGATGCTTTAAATGATGAAATTTCAATTTCTTCAAATGATGAAGGGCCTAATTGTATTAAGTGTTAATCAAGCGGCCCTGTGTCCACTTGCATGTTTGAAGTGGAATATAATAACCTTCACCTTTTTAATGGTACAGTTGGTACTGTTATAATGTACCATTGTATATGGAGTAAACCAATAGACATACTGACATACTGACTCTCAGGGATTCAAACTCCACCAAGTGTTTTCCTGGGACTATGCACTTTCCAGTTGAGCCACTGGAGGCTCTCATGGCTGCTCCTGACCAGTTCTCCTACCTATATACAGGGCGCCATCAGGGGGGGACAGGGGGGACAAGCGTCCCGGGCCCAGGCCTGAAGGGGGGCCCGGCAGTGCTGCATCTTTAAAAGAGCCCCTTACGAGCGCCCGAGCCGTGCAGCCATTTCGCAGGTTGCCGAATGCGGAAGTGCTGAAAAGCCGAACAGCCCAAGCCAAAGTCCCGAAGTGGCGAAAAGACCCGAAGTCACAAAAACAGCCGAAATTAAAGTCCTGAAGCGGCAAAAATACCCGAAGTCACGAAAGGAGGCAAAGTTGAAGTCCTGAAGCCTTGAGTTTAATCCCCTGGCCACCAATGTATTATTTAAATATTCTATAGGCCCCTGCCACCAATGTTTTTTTTTAAAAAGAATTTTGGGGCCCCAATTTTTTTGTAACTTGTAAGGGGGCCCTGATCATCAATAGCTTTTTATAACTTGTGTGGGGGGGGTTACTTTTTTAGCGCTGATGTCTGTGTGTTCTTTTAACTGTAATGTAGAGTGGGTGGGATATGGGGTGGGGCTTGGGCGTGAGTGTGGGCGGAGCCCAGGGGGCCCCAAAAATTCTGTTGTACGGGGCCCCGTGATTTCAAATGGCGGCCCTGCCTATATATATTCATTGTATTTTCTGTCTGCTCCCTTGTCTCCACCCACTTCATTAGTCCCATGTGTTCTCATCCAGTAAGCAGCACCTCTTTTAAACTGATCCCTGACTCTTGCTCCTTGTTTGATCATCTGTGCTCCTGAGCCATGATCTAACCTCTGACCCTGTCTTTTATGGATTCCCTGATTCGACTGTCTGCCTTTTACTCGACCCTGCTTTACCGCTGCCTGCCACTGACCTTGCCTGCAATTCAGATTTTGCTAGTCTTCCGCTAGCCCTGACCTTCTCAGCCAGTTACTGGATTTTGCTCAGTTTTCTGTCTCTACCCAGACCTGTATCTGGACTTTAGTATTCACTCCTGTTAGTTGTTCTAACCATTAAACCTCCTTCACTTTACCATGGTTTCTGCTGTTAATCCTGCAGTTAATTGTTGTTATCTGGGTTACCCAGCATATAGGCTTGAACCTGCTGGACATTCACCAGCATTCAGACATGGCACATGCTATGTGTTGGAAAATAGAATATATGTTATATTTGTTCTTCCTTTCAGATAACAAGCTATATTTCATTACCCTTCAGGGAGAGGTGAATTTTCCTCTTCTCCTTCCCTTAATACATAGGGCTATGGTGTTTTTAAGAAATGGATATTGTTGATACTGTGTAATTTATTATGTATGATACTTTTGTTGCAATTTGGTTTTGGTATAGATTTTGTTTCTTTTTTTCAGGTTATTGTTACAATTTAGTTTCACGACACTGTTTGAACACAAGGTAATAGAGACTTTGGACTTATCTGATTTAAATGTCTCATGGGACTTAGTTGATTCCAAGTCACTTTCTATTAGTGGGTTAATTATATGTTAATTTATTTTTGGAGAAAGTATTTAAATGTTTTCCGCACCACGCATGCACTATGCTTGACAAAGGGGAGTGTCCCCGAAATGTAAATAAAATTGCAATGGCTTGCCCTGCTAAACACATGCCGGTGATATTCCTACACAAAATAGAATATAAACACAAATCAATGCCTAGGCACAGAATGTCTTCAATAACTGGATTTCTCTTTAGCAGAATTGAATTAAGGTATGAATTATGTAATACATCATAATGGTACCGATCAACAACAGTGTGCTATCCATAGCAGAAATATATTAATTAAAGACAATGGGGCTCATTTATTAACGCAGCGCAGCGCTAAAAAGAGCGCAGTGCCCAGCGCATGCGAGTATTTAATAATGTAGCGCACGATACCTTAACAGTGCGATTTGTGCGCTAATGTAGACACAAGACAGGTGCGACGTGTGAAACTGCGTATCAGCTGTCGCAGTGCTTATAATAAATTGTGCGCACAGGAAGATACCGCAAAGGTAAGGATTAGTTGTGCTCATGTATGAATGCGCTGCTTTAATTAGTTGCGTCACATATTGCGCATATTGCGTTCACTTAGACGCATCTGCATTTGTTTCTGTGCTAATATTTGTTTGGTTGCAAAGGTGTTTAGCCTACCTGATACCCTTAAAGGAACCTTGGTCAATATAAACATGTTGGGTGGAAGGCGTGGTTAATATGCACTTTACAAGGGTTGTTCATCTTGAATATACTAGCGCAGCTGGGCAGGAATGCGCATTTTGAAGAGCGTTACTATTACGCCACGAAGAGGCAGGCGTAAAAATTGTGGTGCTGTTGCCCGGGTGCAGTTTTGCACATATACAGACGCAAATCTGCGACGGCCGCAGTGCAAGCGCATTGTAGCCACGCCCACAGCCACGCCCCTAACAACCACGGCATAGTTTGCGACATAAATGCCCAATCTTTTGCGCAATGCGCATAAACAAAACCATCGCAAAAGCTCTGTGTTATGCGCAATATCACGCAAATATATTAGCGATCACGCTTGTGATGGCGCAGACAACCTTTTGCGTCCACTTATGCGCTGCGCTGCGCTGCTTTAATAAATGAGCCCCAATGTTTTGTAATTGGTATGGAAAACTGCCAAATGCACAGCAAGAGAAAAATAGTAAAGGCATATTCATCATTATTTATGTAAATAGTTTGTCTAATGCCACTTATATACGCATATTTGGTGAATGATTTGTACATAATCTTGATCTATTATTTATTCCAATGTCATATATATTAGTGCATGCTACATAATAACTACTATTCTGCTCAACCAGTTTCATTGCAACTACTCTAGCCTGGCATCATTGATTTTACTGTTTTACACAAAGTATTTCACATAAGGCAGAGTAGATGTTATTTGTGTATTTAATGCATTTGGTACACACATCACAATATTCACTTGGGGGGTAGTTGTACCCACCTGTGCCAGATTCCTAAATAAAAAGCTCTTTCTCTATATGCAGCAATCTCTTTTACAATCAAATCAAATTTGTACCTTAACAATTATGCCTATCATGGCCAAAAAAGTACTGAAGGGACAGATTTGAATCATTATTTAATTTGGAAAGGCTCAGTCACTGTATAAGGAAGTATGCCAGAAAGTGAAGCAACAAGTTTTTGCCCAAGTTCCTGTTTTTGAAAGAGGTCAGTGCTGGTTGCCATTTCATCTGGTGATCAGTAATCAAAAAACATATAGATAGGTCAAGTCATATATTTAGTAAGCTTGCATAAACTATTTCCGCATTCTAAAGCTTTATATCCTATAAGTGGCAAAACCACTTTACTGAATATCCGCTGTTTAAGGAGTAAAACGAATACTGTTTCCTACATGCCCCAATAGATCTTTAAAAAAAAATGCAGCCTTGGAAATGACAATGGCATATATCATATTGACTCTCCGTGACAGTTCAAGGACATTACCTCTCACAAGTAAATTTCCAAGAATTTTCTTTAAGTCATGTTGCTAGTGGACAAAATCCACAATGATATCAGGCAGCAAGGGTGTTTAATAGCTATCATGGTCACCTGCCAAATCCACCGCAAGCAGTGAAGTGCTGAATTGTCATAAAATACTCCTGGGCATTAACTGGATACAAAATCACATGCTCTGCAAAGCAAATTTTTATAGAAAAGAGGCACTTTTAGAAGTACTTTGTTGTACAAACAGCATATAGAATATAAGCAATTGGCAGTGCTGAATTGGCTGTTTTTGGAAATGGTTTTAAAAAATTAATAGGTGGATCCTGGGCTGGTACTTTGATAGCAAGGAATAAGCATGACTCATTATATATATATATATATATATATATATATATATATATATATATATATATATATATATATATATATACAGTCCAGGTGTGTATCCGCACTCTGACTTGTCCAAATGGGTGCTATATCAAAATATGATAAATAGCGAAAAGGAAGATAAGCACTCCAATACTACTGGTCAATAATCATTTATTCCACTGTGCATACCAACGTTTCGGTCCACGTTTAGACCTTTATCAAGGATTTTGTGCAAGCTTTAGGTGCAATTAGTGACATCAAAATTTGCATACATAAACAAGCCAATGGCATTACGGTTTCAATTAACACCTTCCATATCCTATTACTCAAAGCGCATTTCATATGCATATAGTGAACTTACTACTTTACAATCAAAGTGTCTGAACAGCAAATTTTGATGTCACTAATTGCACCTAAAGCTTTTTTTGTATGTTGGGTATTTAAGCCCACACCAAACACTTGCACAAAAGTGTGGACCATGGACCGAAATGTTGGAATGATTATTGACCAGTAATATTGAAGTGCTTATCTTCCTTATCACAATATATATATATATATACAGTAAAAGTAAATAATAAATGCAAAAGGGAGGCTCAAGTGTGTCTTCATAAACTGACTAGTGATGGGCGAATAAATTCACGGTGAATGTTCACGTTTCGTCGCAAGAGAATTAATTTGCAAAACTTTTGACAATTCAAAAGATCTGAGAACAAAGATTGTTCGGTGTCATGGTTTAGGGGAAGGCTACAAAAAGCTATCTCAGAGGTTTAAACTGTCAGTTTCAACTGTTAGGAATGTAATCAGGAAATGGAAGGCCACAGGCACAGTTGCTGTAAAACCCAGGTCTGGCAGGCCAAGAAAAATACAGGAGCGGCATATGCGGAGGATTGTGAGAATGGTTACAGACAACCCAAAGACCTGCAAGAACATCTTGCTGCAGATGGTGTATCTGTACATCGTTCTAAAATTTAGTGCAATTTGCACAAAGAACATGTGTATGGCAGGTTGATAAGAAGGAATCCCTTTCTGCACTCACGCCACAAACAGAGTCATACAGAGTCGCTTGTTGTATGCAAAAGCTCATTTAGACAAGCCACAGTCATTTTGGAACAAAGTGCTTTGGACTGATGAGACAAAAATTGAGTTATTTGGTCTTAACATAAAGCACTTTGCATGCCGGAAGAAGAACATTGCATTCCAAGAAAAACACCTGCTACCTACTGTCAAATTTGGTGGAGGTTCCATCATGCTGTGGGGCTGTGTGGTTAGTTCAGGGACTGGGGCCCTTGTTAAAGTCGAGGGTCGGATGAATTCAACTCAGTATCAACAAATTCTTCAGGATAATGTTCAAGCATCAGTCACAAAGTTGAAGTTACGCAGGGGCTGGATATTCCAACAAGACAATGACCCTAAACCCACTTGGAAATCTACAAAGGCATTTATGCAGAGGAAAAAGTACAATATTCTGGAATGTTGAATATCATGGAAAATCTATTGGATGATTTGAAGCAGGCTGTCCATGCTCGGCAGTCATCAAATTTAACTGAACTGGAGAGATTTTATGTGGACGAATGGTCAAAAATACCGCCATCCAGAATCCAGACACTCATCAAAGGCTATAGGAGGTGACTAGAGGCTGTTACATTTCCAAAAGGAGGCTCAACTAAGTATTGATGTAATATCTCTGTTGGGGTGCCCAAATTTATTCACCTGTCTAATTGTGTTATGATGCATATTGCATATTTTCTGTTAATCCAATAAACTTTATGTCACTGCTGAAATACTAGTTTCCATAAGGCATGTTATATAGTAAAATGAAGTTGCTACTTTGAAAGCTCAGCCAATGAGAAACAAAACTCCAAAGAATTAAGAGGGGTTCCCAAACTTTTTCATATGACTGTAGTTATTTGTCTCTAGCCAGTTGGATTGCAAACTTTTTGTGTCGATTTTTTAAAAGCCTAATGCCCTGGTTAAAAGGACATGAGGCTTTTGACGAGAGAATTGACTTCCAACAGAACCAAGCTCAGCAGAAGATACTACTAACCCCCCTAATGCATTTTGTGCCATAAAGAGAGAGCCCAGGGGTTGTTTGGAATAGAACATCTTGTGCTTGCTGTATTTACACTTGACATATACAAATGGCTTTCTCTCTGTAGGAGTTACGTCTTGAAAAAACATTCTGGATTATTTAAAGTTTATTGTTATTTATGTGTTTTATCAATGCTGCTATCCTTTTAGATGGATATAAAAGCGCTGCCTTTAGGCTGAAAGCAGACAGAATGCATGTGACGTATCCATCCTTTGACATTATTTTATTTAAGTGTTTTGTTAAAAAAAAAAAGTCTAAGTGATGTTTTGCATTCTGGTTGTGTTTTAGCTTAGCCTGGGTATTAAAAGCTGCTTTCACGATGAGTATTTTCCCTGCAGATTGTTCTTAGCGCTGTGCCATTCTTTGTTACAGGTACAAAGCAGGCAAGTCCATTCTGCCTAATCAAAGTGGCACTGTGGGATTTAAAGATTTATTTATTGCCTTGGGACTGACATCACTTAAACAAGAATATTTTAGAATGGTTTTTTAATGCTGTTTAAAAAAAAAAATCATCCAGTCCCTGCTTACTCCTCTACTTGAAGCCCAGATTAAAACATTTATTATATTCCCCTCTTGGATTTTCTGTGCAACTCCTGTAGTGAAGCTTTATATTAGAAAAGTAAATGTATTCTAATATGAACTTTTTAAGGAAGGGAGGGCTGCTTAATTATGACTCTATGTGACTCTATGATGCAAAACACATGGGAAAATGTAAGCCACTTGTCTGGGAATATACAGTACAGGTATGGGACCCGTTATCCAGAATGCTCGGGACCTGGGGTTTTCCGGATAACGGATCTTTCTGTAATTTGGGTCTTCATGCCTTATGTCTACTAGAAATTCATTTAAACATTAAATAAACCCAATAGGCTGGCTTTGCTTCCAATAAGGATTAATTATTCCTTAGTTGGGAACAAGTACAAGCTACTGTTTTATTATTACAGAGAAAAAGGAAATCATTTTTAAAAATTTGGATTATTTGGATAAAATGGAGTCTATGGGAGACAGCCATTCCGTAATTCGGAGCTTTCTGGATATTGGGTTTCCGGATAAGGGATCCTATACCTGTACCTGTTTATATCTCCTTAGTGACAGCAGCAGGGTGAAACCATGATATTCATGTACATTTAGGGGGTTATTTATTCAAGTTTGAGTATTCTAGTCTGATGTTTTTTTTCGTAGAAAGAAAAAACTTGAATTTTTTTCGTGATTTATTAAACCCTGATGGTGTAAAAAGTCAAATTAAAAAAAGTACTCCAACTCAAACCTGCAGAGGTCATGTAGAAGTCAATGGCAGATGTCCCATTTACAATTGGAAGATATCATGATCTGCGCTGGGTTTCATTCAATAATCCAAAGATTTTGTGGTTTTCAGGCAATAACGCGAAAAAAAATGCAGGTTCCGGGCATCAAATCTAAAAAGTTTGAAAGATTTTATCCAGTCTTGTCCCCCATAAGAAACTTTCGTGAAAATGTATTGATAAATAGGGGGGGAAGTCCGTTTGGATTTGGTCATTGTGGTTTTCAGAAAATAGTGAGAGAATTTTGGATTTTGATAAATAACCCCCTTAATGTATGCTACAAAACACAAACACTACATCTACAAAGACGCAAAACATTAGAGCTTTAAATAACTCCCATAAACTCAAAATTTGACCCTTGATAAATCTGCCCTTTAAAGTTGCTTCTTTGATTTAATGTTTGGATCTTTGGAAGGGAGAGACTCTCTCTAGAAAGTACAGTATGTTCTAAAATGTGTTATTACCTGTACAACTAAAATTAAAAAACAAATAAAACAGCATTCCTTCCTTTACCTTATTTCTGTTATTTTCAACACAGCTTACAGTTAATATTCCCTACCGCATTTCTACAAAACCATCTGCATCCCTGCAAGTCATTAAACTGCTGAACAATTATTCACTAATTGTGCTGAGAGATCATTAGGAGGAAGACGAATAAAAGTGTTGAAAGATGTGGCCTAGTTGCTGAAATCCCAAATTAAATATGCTGATATTTACACATCTCCTTTGCTGTTATGCTCCATAGTCTGTTGCACATTGTATTTGCATCAAACCATTTGTCTCTGGCAGAATTATAATTATTTTCAAAAATGAAGAAAAGCCCAGTGATTACTTACATGTTTTGTTATTCTCAGACAACCCTAGTCATTCGTTAATGACTGGAATAACCCAGTGATTTAGGTGTTAGCATACCTGCTGTAACCCTATGACGCTGAGAAATGTTAGATGATGTGCGCAGGAAAATGACTGCAACTACAAATGTGGGAATGTTAAAGGAACAGTTCAGTGTGAAAATAAAAACTGGGTAAACAGCCTCTGCAAAATAAAAAAATGTTTCTAATATAGTTAGTTAGACAAAAAATGTAATATATAAATGCTAGAGTGATTGGATGTGTAACATAATAGCCAGAACACTACTTCCTGCTTTTCAGCTCTCTAACTCTGAGTTAGTCAGCGACTTGAAGGAGGGCCACATGGGACATAACTGCTCAGTGAGTTTGCAATTGATCCTCAGCATTCAGCTCAGATTCAAAAGCAAACAGTTATGGCCCATGTGCCCCCCATTCAAGTCGCTGACTAACTCAGAGTTAGAGAGCTGAAAAGCAGGAAGTAGTGTTCTGGCTATTATGTTACACATCCTGTCACTCCAGCCTTTATACAGTACATTTTTGGCTAACTAACTATATTAGAAACATTTTTTATTTTGCACAGCCTATCTATTTACCCAGTTTTTATTTTTACACTGAACTATTCCTTTAAAATGGACGCAAAGTTGTGCAGGTATTGACCCTACACGTTAAGGGTACTTGTCACCAAACACACTACACTAGTGATGGGCGAATTTATTCGCCAGGCGCAAATTCGCGGCGAATTTGCACGATTCGCCGCCAGGGAATAAATTCGCGAAACGCCTGCGAAAATTAGCCCTGAAAAAATTCGCCGGCGTCAAAAAAAAATAATTTCGCCGACGTCTAAAAAAACGGACGCCAGCATCAAAAACGGCGCCGGCGTCAAAAAACGGGCGCCAGCGTCAAAAACGAGAGGCTGGTGCGGTTTCGTGAATTTTTCGTCGTTTCGCAAATTTCGCAAATTTATTGTCGAAGCGAAACGGACCAAATTCGCCCATCACTACACTACACATTTCCCAATACTACTAGCAAAAGTACTGCAATGCTAAGGGTTAAGAAAGATGCGTTATCTGGAAAACCCCAGTTCCAGAGCATTCTGGATAATGGATCCTATACCTGTAGTTGCTGCTAGTGAAGGTGCAAATAGCTCCAGGGTTCCTACAATCACTGCAGCTCACTAGTGAATAAAATAAAATAAATAAATTAAATTATGTAACAGTTTTACAGTTTTACTGATTTCTTACCCCTCGCAGCCTGTTGTTATATTATAAATTTCCTGGTGCTTACTATGTACTAATGAATCTAATAACTCAGACACAATATATCCATTTGTTGATGCTTTTTATTAGCTCCCTTCTTAAACCTCTATAACGTTCTTGCACTACCCAATCCACTTGCATTTTCGCTGCTAATTATGGAGTGACCTTAAAACACAAGGAGGGTGGAAAGAAGATAAGAACCATATCATAATTTGGCACTACAACAATTTCTACTGCAAATCTCCATATTCAACATGACGTGCCCCAGACAATGTGTAAGAAATGAATAGCAGGCCGCATAGACAAAAACCATTCAGGATGACAAGTTAAATAAATGGTTTGCTCTTAAAATTCACGCAGTAAGTTGAAGGTCACTCATCGCTGGAGGCGCCTCTTGGAAACAAATGGTGCGATCTATAGTCTAGTTTTACTGGGGAAATTAGCAGTCAATGAGAGAGTGAGACCCACTGACATTCACAGGTCATTTTACATCTTCAGCTCCTTTATACAAATAGAACAAACACCCCTGCATTCCGCTTTAGAGAGGGTACATTATTAAAGGGATTCTGCCATGATTTTTATGGCTTACTTTTAATTTTTAAATTACACTGTTTACACTGTAAATAATTCAGTCTACTATTTAAAAAAAAATTCTTGAACCAACAAATGTATTTTTTTTAGCTGTAATATTGGTGTGAAGGCAGCCATCTCAGCCTGATTCTGAGCTTTGAGAAGGAGCCAGCACTTCAGGATGGAACTGCTTTGAGACAGATTTTGTTTCTTCCCTTGCCATAGAAGTGTACAACGACTTGGGTTGTGCTAAGATTGCTTCCTACCGCCACCTAATGGTAGACATGAGAATAGCACCCAAGCTGGAAAAAAAAGCAAGGGTTTTCCGCTTGGTGCTATTTTCATGTCTACCTCTAGGTGGGGCTCAGAGAGATGTCAGATAGCGGCTATCTGGTTAGCTGCCCATTGTTCTGTTGATAGGCTGCTGATGGGCTTGCAGTACAGCAGTAAAGCATAAAGATGGCCATACATTATAAGATCCGCTTGTTTGGCAAGGTCACCAAATGAGCTGATCTTAACCCAGTATGCCCACTAACGTCTGGGCAATATCGAATGAATCCGAACATTCGGCACTGGGGCCAAATCATCGGATTACAATACTACGAATGGGCTCCGACGGGTCACAGGACTGCATCAACTAACCGATGCGGTCCTGGATCATACAAAAAAATCAAACTTTACCGATCAATATCTGGCCGATTTTTGGCCTGATCAGGAGGACCCGGCGGGAGCCCCCACACATGGGCAGATAAGCTGCCGAACCGGTCTAAAGGACAGATATTGGCAGGCAGCTTTAATCTGCCCGTGTATAGCCACCTTAACTGAAGTTTATAAGAGCACAAGTCACACGACCTGAGGGATCCTGGGAAACTAACAATTTGTCTAGCCCCCATGTCAAATTTCAAAATTAAATTTAAAAAAAATCTGTTTGCTCCTTTAGAAAACGGATTTCAGTGCAGAATTCTGCTGGGACAGCCCTATTAACTGATTTTTTGGGGGAAAAAAACTGTGTTTTAAAAAAAAAAAAAGTTTTCCCGAGACAGTATCCCTTTAAATATGCTTAATGGGTGATGGCACAGATTTCAGTATAACTTATTTTTCACTAGACACTCTCTTTAAAGTATACTGTTGGCCCGTGTGGTTAGGTGGTACAGTCAATAACAAGAATTCTGACAGAATTGTTACGTCTCATATAGGAGCAGTCGTTACTGTGGAAGTCCCATGAAATAAAGTGCCCCTAAAACAAAAATAACTAACAGGTGAAAAGGACAATCGAAGTAGAAGCGAAATGACCCAATGCAGCACATACTTATAATGAAATGTAATGGGACTTAGGGTTAAAACCCACAGTCATCCATCTGTGAAGGTATTAAACTGCCAGTACTTCATTTTCTTCAGCTGTCACATAGACAAGTGCTTGCAGTGCTTTCAATCTTTTGTCAAAGCATGAAAGGGAAGAGGGACATACAGAAATGGTAGGACAGCTCACAGTTAGTCCTGGTGGTATTATTTGCGATGACATTAAAAAGAGGAATGAAGGAAATGCCATTCTGGAATCGCTCACACAATAGACAACCTTCCAGGGGCATGACAGAGCTGCAGAAGTCCTATATATCTCAATCACTGGCAGTATAGTCTGTGTACAATAGATATATATGTTGGCATAGCAAAAAGAAAATCAATGGAAAATGACCACGTGGGTTGGGAAAGAAATATTCCTGAAATGGTTGGTGGAAAGTGTTGGTTTGTTTTTTTTAGGGATGCACCAAATCCACTATTTTGGATTCGGCCGAACCCCCGAATCCTTCGCGAAAGTTATGGGCGAATAACGAACCCTAATTTGCATATGCATTTTTTTTATCCTTGTTTTCTGACAAAAAGTCACACAATTTCCCTCCCTGCCCCTAATTTGCATATGCAAATTAGGATTCGGATTTGGTTCGCCTGGGCATAAGGATTCGGGCAAATCCGAATCCTGCTGGAAAACGCTGAATCCTGGCTGAATCCCGAACCGAGCCCTGGATTCGGTGCATCCCTAGTTTTTTGGGTTAAAACGTAAGCAACTATATTCTCTGAAGGATGCCTAAGGAATTGCCAACCCAATGACATTTAGGGGCAGATTTATCAAGGGTCAAATTTCTAAGTAATGGGAGTTGAACTCCCATAACTTTGAAATTCGAATAAAAAAAAGACCAACCGAAATTCATTAAAAAAATCCAAGTTTTTTTTGTGGGTGAATAGGCTGTATTTAATCGTTCAAATAGAAGTAAGATCGATTTTTCAAAGTCCACCAATTGACTCCACACTAGGAGGTCTCCATAGGCTAAAACAGCAATTCGCCAAGTTTTAGACGGCAAATGGTCGAAGTCGAAGTTTTAAACAGAAAGTACATGATGAATTTGGACTATTCCCTAGTCGAAGTACACAAAAATAGCTTGAAATTTGAATTCTCACTTCAACCCTTGATAAATTTGCCCCTACTTATTGTCCTTTGCATGGGGCTCTCGGGAGGCTGAAAACACATATTCCAGTTTATTAACTAGTAATAGGGCAACATGTAAAATGCTAGTTCAAAACACCTGAAGCCCAACTTTTTCAGAACCGTGAATACAGATTGGGTGGGAGGTGCATGTCTTCTGGATCACCCCTAAACAAGTTCCAGTGCAAACTACAAATTAAAAGGTTGGAATTTTTTTTATTTTTAATCTCTCTACAGAATATCAATCTCTACATCAGTGGTCCCCAACCAGTAGCTCGCGAGCAACATGTTGCTCTCCAACCCCTTGGATGTTGCTCCCAGTGGCCTCAAAGCAGGAGCTTATTTTTGAATTCCAGGCTTGGAAGCAAGTTTTGGTTGTATAAAAACCAGGTGTACTGCCAAACAGACTCTCCTGTAGGCTGCCAGTCCATATAGGGGCTACCAAACAGCCAATCAAAGGCCTTATATGACATCCCTGTGGACTTTCTCATGCTTGTGTTGCTCTCCAACTCTTTTTACATTTAAATGTGGCTTACGAGTAAAAAAGGTTGGGGACCCCTGCTCTACATCATACTAGAAGTTAATTTAAAGATTAAAAACTCCTTAAAAATATTATTTTTCTTTTGCAGATCCTTCTGTCTGTAACTTATCTATCTGACTTGCATGCTTCTATACGATTTGTGTATTATTCAGACAGAGATGATTCAGTACTGGCTGTGTGCAAGTAAATGAGAGGAACACTAAACGGGTGGTTCACCTTCAAATTAACTTGTAGTATGATGTAGAGAGTGATATTCTGGGACAATTTGCAGTTGGTTATCATTTTTTATTATATGTGGTTTTTGAGTTATTTAGCTTTTTATTCTGCAGCTCTCTGGTATGCAATTTCAGGCATTTGGTTATCTAGGGTCCAAATTACCCTAGCAACCCTGCTTTGATATGAATGAGAGACTGAAATATGAATAGGAGCAGCCCTGAAAAGAAAGATGATTAATACAAAAATAAAAGTAGCAATAACTGTAAATTTGTAGCCTTACAGATAATTTATATTTTAGATAGGGTCAGCGACCTCCATTTGAAAGCAGGAAAGAGTCAGAAGGAAAAGACAAATAATTCCGAAATAAAGAAAAAAAAGGCCAGTTGAAAAGTTGCTTAGAATTAGCCATTTTATAACATACTAAAAGTTAACTTAATGGTGAACCACCCCTTTTTTTTGTTTTTTTTCTTGGTAGAGACTGATGATAGTTTAACCTCCAACCATCCAAAACTGCATTGTCTTGCAAAAAAAAAAAATCAGCCCTGTTATCTTAAAGAGATATATTTCCATTTTTATACCCTTTTCACCCTTTAAATCATGATGGTGCAATGTCCCTCTCTACACTAACCCTTAAAGGAAATGTAAATCCTCTAAACAACTTAATGTAAAATTGCTCTTCTGAACACTTTCACAATTTACACTCAGTTTTTCCAGTTTTACACTGTATTTATATAAAGAGTGATCAGAAAAACATCCCCTGATCAATTTCATTCATTTCCAGAGTTTACGTTTTCTTTTAAAGTTTCAGCTCTTTGGAGACGACAGGGCAGAATAGATTCTTGACGGTGTTCTGACTTGGTATAACCCTGGGCCTGTTCTCTCCTTTCAATATGATTTGGCCCCATTTGAGGGAGTTAAATCCTGAGTGTTAAACCCTGTGTGTTATACATATAAGTTCACCTCAATAAATGCTAAAATCCATTGAAACGCTCAAACTGTTCAAGGACACTGCAATGAGTTCAATCACACTGATTCTAGTTCACATTGTCTAGCATCAAAATGTTCCCTGTTTTTGTTACTATGGTGAAGCGTACGGTCTGCTGCAAATTAAGATATTTTCCATGCACGGAGGTTCAGATAACTGTGACCCTTCCTGCTTCTTAGATGATGTGTGAACTGTCAGAGAATTTGAAAATTAAAGGAAAGACTAAAGCTGAACTGACGGAAAGACCAAAAGAAAAGCATGATAGACTAAATATCATATTCAGGTTTAGATCTGTAAAACACACGCTCTAAAGGAACTTCTAGTAAAGGCAGTTTGTCAGTACTGTTACCCTATATGTCAATTTCTATTAGTGTATAATCTCAGTGTACTTACCGGACTGCAGGGACTGACTCATCCACATATCTTTAGCTCACATACTGACTAATCCCCACACCCACCTCAGTGGACAAAGTGAATCACACATGGCACTATTTGAACATATTTGGTTCATGTTGGGCTCACTCCTAATAAAAGCTATAAATCAACCGTTACAAATGTATAAAATATAGATGGAATGCACATATACAGTCATAAAACATTAATTTAGCTAAACCCAGAAATGAGATGGTCTGCTTATATTTACAGATCATGCTATGGAAGGCTTTTACAGGAAATGTTGTCCTCCCAGCCTACAAGTAAAACAAATATCTTATTAAAAAGGTAAGCACAACAGATAATCGCCCAGATTCACCAGCAGTGATCCAGGTATATAATACCCAGAGTCACTAGATGCTCAACCCTCCATTTTGTTAAGTATAGCATTTAGCCACCTATATAAATATAAAATACTGAAGAAACAGTGACCAGTTAGAATCAATGGTCCGGGTTTATGAGCCCAAATCCTTAGATTGTGAGTGCCATCAAATGGGCAAAGAAGATTCCCCCAGGTTCTTGCACTCCAGGACACTTAGGGCAAGATATCGCTTAAAAGATAGTCTTCATCAGATAAATGCCTGACACATTTCGTGCATGAAATCAGTGGCGTAACTAGATATTACTGGGCCCCACAGCAAATTATTTTTCAGGCCCCCAAAATGTTTAGAGGTTGACTTGTTTCTCCAATATTTATTGAAATTGTATATGAATTAGGGCCTCATGGGGCCCCTATACCTCCTGGGCCCCCCTGCAGCCGCAGGGTCTGCTTCCTCTATAGTTACGCCCCTGCATGAAATCAAGTATAGTTACCAGCTTGCACACCCTGGCTCTCCAAGTTATATGTTGCCCGGTGCCCGACCGAGAAGGCTTCGGAATCCTCCAGATTTCGTGAGTAAATGAATTCCAGTGGCACACAGGTCTTAGTTGCAAGCAGGGACAACCCTTGCTGTGTTCTATTTGCGTGATGCAATGTTTTGGGGTGATCCCCTTTGTCAAGCATCTTGTGAATTTGTGCATTCGTGCATTCGTATCTTACACTTAACCATAGGCAAACATTTGATATATAGCAAATCAAATTTAAAAAAAAACCATCTGGATGTGACCACAACAAGTTTCCACCCTGTCTATCTCATGGCAAAACTCTCTCAATAGCTTGTATCTGCAAACAAGCATTATCACTCCCAGCTTACAATATCCATACTGAAACACCAAAGTCACAAGATAATTAAAGAATGAAAATATTTTGCCATTTTTTTGGCATTGTTTTAGCCTGGGGCTATGCCATTCTGAGTGGAAGTGTATGTCACAGAATGCAACTTTGATAACTTCTACTCCTTTGCAGTTGCATGAAAGCAAAATAAAATTACTCTCCCAGACTGGAATAATAAGAAAATACTTATGTCACCATTCAGATGAAAGCACGCATTTACTAGACTGACTTCAGAGCTTCTGTGATCTTATTGTAAACATACAAATGAGGCCACCGTTCTCTTAAATTCTAACTAGCAATGTTGGTATTGATTAAATAAGTCTAAATAATCTGAATATCAGGATATCCCGTGAGGGATTTGCCCGGATGTCTCTGATCCAAGAAAGGTAAGAGACAACAAAATATAGGAGACTGCTCCTTATGAATTTACCGCTAAACAGATGACCTGCAAAGTTAGTATAATATTGACTTACATTGGCAAAACAAAACCGAGCCGCCACTCCCCCCCACCGAAAAACAATTTGAAGGGGCCGTTCTGCTGGTTGGATTTTAATACTATAGAGGAAGTTGTATAAGACTGCACACAAAGGATTGCTGTGATTTGTCGGTTGATTTTGTTTAATTTTTGTTTAAGTTGAGGGGCCCAGGGAACAGGGGAGCCTGTATCGCATGGTCTGCTTCCTCTATAGTTATGCCCCTGTTGACTCAAGTGTTATATTAAATCAACCAACAAATCACAGCAATCCCTCGTTTGCAGTCTTACACAGCAGTGTAATAATGGACATTGTTGCTTTTTCTGCATAGCAGAGAACCAAATGAGTCTCCATGCAGCGCTGATTCTGACTAAGGAGCCACCTGAGGCGGCTCCTGCAATGCCGCCCCCCTCATCTGCTTACCTGTCGGGAGGGGAGACAGGAACACAATTGCGGAGAGCGCAATTGCGCTCTCTCGCAATAGTACAGCTGAATCTCCAGTTTAAAAAAATGGAAATTCAGCTCTTAAAGGTGCTTTTTGCCGCCCCTGGAATCCTCTCTGGTGCTGCCGCCTGAGGCTCAGCTCGCCTCATTGGCAGAGCGCCCCTGTCTCCATGTACCAACATATTCTGCCTGGTAGGGTCAAGCTTGGGTAATTAGTTAGCAGGATCAAACCCAGTTTCACATGTCCAGGTTTGTTTTCATAATAGGAAAGAAACCCCCTTCTGATGATCAATATCTTAGTAGTTTATTAAAATGGAGTGAGCACAGAAGAACCTTATCTGCTAAAATCCTAGCCAGCCCTGTATATTGTGCCAGCAGTGAATTCAATACTCATATTGCACTTTGCGGAAAGGACACTTTCCTATTATTTGTGTGGATCCTTTTCTTCTGTCAATCTCTGGGGCTGTCCTTGTCTTTGTGATTAAACCATTCCTCTGCTATTTGCGCTGACCTTGCATGTCTGTTTTTATTTAAAAGTACAGTTGAAAAAATCCTAATTAAGCCACAGCGAACCGTTTCTGGTTACAGAACAGATCTCATTTCAAAGAATTTAACGGCTTGAGCAGAAATAGATGAATGGAAATATTGTCTAGTTCTCTAGTCATGGAGAGATGTTCTCAAAGGGTTTTCTGTTAGTAGCACTCACACAGGAGAGTTCACTGCTGTACCCGATTGCACCAGTGATGCCAGGAATGTTGATCTGTAACCCTTATAGTGTAACCCTTATAGTGTAAAATTAACATATGACACTCAAGTGTGTACAACTTTTGTGTATAGCACAGCGTTCCTAAGCAACAATTTATATTTTTATACTTGTGGTCAGAGCTACCAAATAACCAGTAATTGAAAGTGGCAGCACAGCAACATGGCAACAACCACATTGTTATGTGATTATTGTGTTATTAGGAAACAGTGGTGCAACTAATGTAGCCTGGGTCCAGGTGCAGACCCCCCTGTAGTTACACCACTGCTAGGAAAACAATGTCTACAGCATTCACAAGAAAGTCTTTCATCCGAAACTATACTGTATGGAGTGAGAGGGTCCTGCTAGGCATTTTTTCTTTAATCCATCATGGCTCACCCTCACTCAGGAGCCAGATAATACATACAATAAAAAAAATGTGTGTAGGGAGAATGACAGAAAAACATTAATAGAAAAGGGAGGGGGTACAGCAGCCATGATATCCAATACCTTCTATTTTACACTGTGGATACATTTCAATTATCCTATCATATTTCTTGTATGCTTCAAATTCGATAAAGTTGTCAACTAAAACATCAAATTATATGACAGTTTGACTGCCAAAGGTTTAATCTACTATTCTTGTATTTTCGGCTATTAGATGAACCCCGCTGCACTGATATAAATAAGCTTCATCTCACAGAAACATGAAACTCTCTGAACATAATCTATTAAACATTACGTACTGGTCTGAAATGATAAAGTTACTTTTCATTATCCCCTACTCAGCAATCTGTCTCTCAGGCAGTTTTTTTTTTTTTTGATGGACAGTTACATCATTGGCAGGTTCTCCGTTTGCCTACAAGTAACTGCTTTTCGAAATATCCAACTGCAATACAAAGCTGTATGTAGCAAGACAGAGTGCTGTGAATGGGTTACTACAGAGTAACTTGAAATGTTACAAAATGTTTGATATTTTATAGCTTGTGTTATATTTTTATTTTTATGATACTTCCCCTTTTCAGAGTTTAGTGGTGGAGTTATTTGGGACAATACATCAATCACTGTTTTTGTATTGCTAATTATATTTCTACACGGCAAATAATATACTAGTAGGTGTAGTAGAATAATAGAAAACCAACAGACCCAACAGTCATGACATGTATGCTGCTGATTCTTTGCAATAAATCATCCATTGAGGCCTGTTCAAAATAATAATAGTTTGTTCCAAATAATAGCAGTGTGGAGTTGAATTAGTGAGGTCATTTATTCTGTGAAAAAAACAGGTGTCAATTACAGCCCCTATTTAAGGAAGGAAGGAGCAAATGTTGTGCATGTTGGTTTTAGTGCATTTCTTTTTTAGTAAAATGGGGTGTTCCAGACATTGCTCAGAACAGCGTACTAAATTGCAGAAAATTATAGGCTGCTCAAATCTCAAATGCTTTAGAATTGCAACCACGGCCTGAAGATGTGGAAAAAAACTCCTAATGCATAGAAGAATAGCCAAAATGGTGAAGACTCAGCCAATGATCAGCTCCAGGAAAATGAAAGAAGGTCTAAAGTTACCTGTGATACAGTTATAATTAGAAGACGCCTCTGTGAAGCCAAGCTATCGGCAAGAAGTACCCGCAAAGTCCCATTGTTGAAAAAAAGACGTGCTGAAGAGGTTACAATTTGCCGAAGAACACATTGACTGGCCTAAAGAAATATGGCACGACATTTTGTAGACTGATGAAAGCAAGATTTATCTCATACCAGGGATCATGGATCAGTTTCAATACATGAAAATACTTGAAGAGGTCATGTTTCCTTATGAAGAAGAGGAAATGCCCTTGAAATTGGGGTCAACAAGATAACGACCCCAAACACATTAGTAAATGAGCAACATCTTGGTTCCAGACCAACAAGATTGACATTATGGAGTGGTCAGCTCAATCCCCTTGTGGGGTGACATCAAAAATGATGTATCTGAGGCAAAACCAAGAAATGCAGAGAAATATAGGAATGTAAAAGACGCCAGAAGTCGGTCGACTTCATGTAACACAGATGTGCAGCAGTTCTCAGAAACCGTGGCAAAATCTTGAAACATTTTTTAGTTTATACAGTGAATGTTTGAGTTTGTAAAGAAGTTTGAGTTTGTAAAGAAGAATGCAGACGCTGTTATTATTATTTATTTATTTTTGGAACAGCCTAATATTCCCTTTTCTTCACTTTCTGTAAAGGAATAATACAAATTTGATCATTTTTTCTTCATGTTTTGATTAGGAATAGAATGTGCAGTGTTCCCAATTCATACATACTGCAAGGCAGTTATATGTAAGGAAACTGGTCACACTGTATCCTCCTTTTACGGGATCTGGTTTCAAGTCTACGTCACCGAACTCCCCAGTAAGACTCAATGCAGAGCTGACAGCTCACATACAGGTTCTGATCCTCTAAAGCAGCTAACCTCCGAATACTGTAAATCAGTCTAGGGATGGGCAAATTTTTATTGCATTGTTTCACCGCGTAAATGCCCATAGACTTGTATGGCGTTGTGTGACAAAAAAAAGACGCGTGTCAAAATAGACTTCAATGGGCGTTGGCGACATTTCGCCCGCTGTGAATTTTTGGCTAAAAACAAGTTAAGAGTTAAATCTCATTGGATACCGATGATACAAAATACAAAATTTTGATAATATCCATGTTGTAAATGAAGGCTTCTTATACAGAAATTTTTTCACAGTATTATCTGCCTTGTTTACCCTAAATTGTCTTTTCCGACTCCTGGCAAATAGCAAATATAAAATGTGCCCCACTGTTTGTATATGGGGCACATTATGGTAACAAAAATAAATGGAGAGAGGTGGATACCAAACTACACTATTAAATCTGTTAACTCTATATCTTAAGGGTCATACACAGAGACATCTATACATCTTCCCTATACACTTTGCAGTCATACCCCCATATGTAATAAAAGTCACACAGTTGGCCCAGGAGCAGTAACCCATAGCAACTAATTAGATGGGTGACCATTAAATACTACATGCTAATTGATTGCTCTGGGTTACTACTCCAAGGCAAACTCAGCACCTTTTATTACATAACCCTGCTCATCTGACCCCTGGTGCCTCTTATTGGGATTACAGCAATAGTGGTGGGAGAAAGTTTACTGCAAGTGTTCACTTTTATGACTTTTGATTTCACATTTTCATATAACTGCTAGTGTGTTTGCCTAGAAGATGTATTACAGCTCACTCTATTAAAATCACCAGACATCAAGGGGCAGATTCCCTAACCGGCGAATATTCGCCAGCGACGGCAGTCAACGCAATACTCCGCCAGGCGTAAATTCGCTAGGAAAACTCTAATTCACTAAAGTTGCGTCCAGGGCGCCAAACGATGGCAAATTTTCACTAGCGTTACTTCGGCAATCAAAGCGAAGTTCAGAAATGACGTCACACTGGCGAATTTTCGCTAGCGTTAGTCACTTCGCCCTTTATTGTATCTAACTGTCAATAAATATCTGACACCCAACTGCTGCATGAAGACATAAGGAAGAGAAACAGATGCTGAGAGAGGAATAGTGAATATAAACTTGATTATTTCAGAAACAATGCAAAATATTTAATTGATTGTATTTAGTTTCTTATTTCAGTATGATGAAGCGTATATTAAATTTACATTTTTGTGATCGTTTTCCTTTAAATGTGGCAATAGACGTTACAACACTATTTAAAGTTGTCACTACAGACGTTCAGTTTTCAATACTAACTGTTAGAGCTGAATCGTCAGATATACAGGTATAAATAATAGAATTCTACCTCTGAAGATTCAGCACAGTGGCCGATATTCAGGTGCCTTCAAAGGAGCCCGATCAAAATTTTACAGCCAGCCCAATCGACGAGCCGACTGAAAGCCAAGTCTTCTGGCTCGTCTCTAGTAATAGACACACCAAATACCATACGAAATTAACTTTCATACGATATTATTGCTGCTTCTATGACCACCTTAAAGGAGAACTAAAGCTTAACTAAAGAAGAAGGCTATAAAGTTGTATATCATGTTTTGGGTTTCTGTACCAGCCCAAGGCAACCACAACCCTTTAGCAGATACAGATAATTACTACATGGCAGCACAGAAACCAATGCAAATAGCATCAGATTTAGCTTATATTACAGACCAACCTCATTTTCTGCTGGATAATTAGTGACGACCCCTAAGCTTAGCTTCTCAACAGCTGCTCAGAGCCCACTGAGCATGTGAGTGTCACAGACACTTTCCAAGATGGTGACCCCCTGTGACAAGTTTGAAGTCCTGGATCATTGCTGCTATTGACAAGCTGAAACTTTAGGCTGGTGCAAGAAGCTCAGTATATAAAATATGGCATTTTTAGCCACATTCATTTTTAGGGTTTAGTTCTAATACAGAGGTAACTGGGCTTTTCTAATCTGAGGTCTACGTTTAGTAAAGTTATCACATCAGGGTTGACCACCTCAAGTGTTACACTACCAAGGAAACTGTAATTTCATTGCATTAGGCAAAACATAAACAACCATCATTTCTAAGTAGTGATGGGCGAATTTGCGTCTCGTTTTTGACGCCGGCGCCCGTTTTTTTGACGTTTTTCGGAAAAAAATGTTGACGCCAGCGAATTTTTTGCCGCAAATTTTCTCGGGAGTTTCGCGGATTTATTCGCTGGGGGCGAATCACGCAAATTCGCCGCGAATTCGCACCTGGCGAATAAATTCGCCCATCACTATTTCTAAGGCATGTTGTGTGCAATCTGAATAATGTGAAACACCCATAAGGGTGAACTAATGGTGTATATGCAATATTGGGCTGTTGTGATCTACTGATTACCAGTTCATGATTTACTGGCAGATCTTGATCTAAGTTTTGGGAAATCGATTTTTAAAAAATTACAATAATTTGCTTAAATTGACTTTATTATTATTGGTTTCCAGATAGCAGATCCCATACCTGTATTGTACTGCTGCTTATAAAATATTCCAGGGGTGCAACATTGTCTGAATCAAATTGAAAAGCAGAAGGAAAACAAAGCTTCTATAGAACTGCTTACATTAAAAAGAGAAGTTAAAGAAATATCCCACTTACAGCAGACAAATATGCAGAGCAACAATGATCTAAATTTTGATGCATTTTAAAATCAGAATGGATTCCAGCTGAACTTCTGGACACTGTGTTATGTTTGCAACACAAGGAGCTTGTATCCCTGGTAACTAAAATCCCCAGATGAGACGAAGCTTCGACAGAATCTGAGATGTTCAATAAGACTCAAAGTCCATGGATATTAATGGAATATTCAGGCAATATAAAATATTTGTAAAGGCTCTACTATAAAAAAAAAATCAATTTTGGGTTAGAAGCAGATAATCCAACGCCAAAGGTGTGATGAGTTCTACAGGATGGATAATAAACATTAGGTAGAACACCTAAAAAGAATGTCGCCTTTATATCTGAATCATCTAACACTATAATGTACAATGATGTACAAGCAATGAAGACTGAAGACTGTCTCACTCATCTATGCATCACTTATCAGGAGAGCAGTGCCAGGCTGTGTAATTCCATTTATACCTACAAGGTTATCACTTTCTATTTCTGTTCAGCACTTCTGATAGAGCAGCTCTGTTGCATAACAAGCATGTGGC
Organism: Xenopus laevis; assembly: GCF_017654675.1. NCBI lineage: Eukaryota > Metazoa > Chordata > Amphibia > Anura > Pipidae > Xenopus > Xenopus laevis. The sequence continues at coordinate 83,397,876 of NC_054386.1, forward strand.
TTTCCCAAAAGTCACCTTAAAGGAGAAGGAAAGTCGTTTAGCACTTTCGGGTGCCAAATGTTAGACACCCCCAAGTGATTGCATTTCCAAGACGTTGCAGCACACTCCAAAGTCAAAGAGATTGCTCAGGTTCGTTTTCAGTTAAAAGATCAACCTTTATTGATTACATAGTTTTAAAACGAAATGCTAGCTCATGGTCTGACGCGTTTCGTAACTATGTACTTCATCAGAGACTCTCGGCTATTAACTGCTACAAAGCTTTATATTATAGGGGATTGAGCGAGTAAAAAGATATATATCTGTCTGAACCTCAGAACTGGTGTTGGGATATTTGTGGAATACCCCCAAGTCATTGTATTTACTTACCTGAAACCCCGGGCCAGTGCTTCAATCAGCAAAAAACTGCACTGGCCCGGGGTTATACCAGTGAGCACCATGGAGCACTTCTTATCCAGCTTCTTCTTTCTTCAAATTTCCTGGGGCAGACACATTCACAGTAGAATGAAATAGCTGACTTATTAGTTAAATTTCGGCTTTTCATTCTAATGCGCATACGCAGCCGTGAGAAGGAAAGAAGACACCGGAAGAGAAGCGCTTCATGGTGCTCGCTGGAATAACCCCGGACAAGTGCAGTTTTCTGCTGATAGGAGCACCGGCCCGGGGTTTCAGGTAAGTACAATCACTTGGGGTGCCTAACATTTGGCACCCGAAAGTGCAAGATGACTTTCCTTCTCCTTTAAAGGAGAAACCAACCCTTGCTACTAAAATAGTCGCCTGGCGATAGAGTGCGAACGAACACTAGCGAAGGTCTCTTTCACTAGCAAATTGTCGTCTGCGCCTGTTAATGAAAGAAAAATATTCTTTATATGAAAAAATTGCATCTCACTAAGACAGCCTTACGCATTTCTTTGTTAACAAGCCTTAACGAGCACTTAATCACAGGAATTGCCTATGATTAAGTACCTCTTAGGAATAATAAGCGAATGGCTCTCTTAAAAAAAAAAAGACAATTTTTTTCTGCATTTTTCTCGTGATCTAGACGCAGTGCCTGTCTACCTCAATTTCAGCTGATTTCGAACTTTACTACAGGCTGTGAATTGTACAGGTATGGGATCCAGAAACCCGTTATCCAGAAAGCTCCAAATTATGGAAAGGCCATCTCCCATAGACTCCTTATAATAAAAAAAAATCCAAATATTTAAAAATGATTTCCTTTTTGTCTAATAATAAATCAGTAGCTTGTACTTGATCCCAACTAAGATGTAATTAATCCTTATTGGAAGCAAAAACAGCCTTTTGGGTTTAATGTTTAAATTAATTTCTAGTAGACTTAAGGCATGAAGATCCAAATTATGGAAAGATCCGTTATCCGGAAAACCCCAGGTCCCAAACATTCTGGTTCACAGGTCCCATACCTGTAGATATAAAGTGCTATGCAAGATGCTGGCACTATAAATCATGATAAAGTTTAACCCATGAGAGGGCTTAACTCAAAAACGATATCAAATAGTTAACCCTTTGTGCAAGAATGTATAAACAACACTGCCTGCTAAGGTATAATTTCTTTGGACACCTGACATGATCTTCACATCATGTGACTTTGTCAGCATACATGGCAATATTTCTGCATTCCAGTAGGTGCTATCAACCTAAGTGAGAGGTGCATTTCTTTTAACAGATGAAATTAAATGCAAATTAAATTATAATAAACACATAGAATAAATGGAAAAGGGCGATGAGCCAGACATGACTCTGCAAGGCATAGTATGATTCTGCCAGCCCCTTCACATACAGTACAGTTTTTTTTTAAGATAAAATGATTTAAATATTGTCTGGTAAAAATGCAAGTGTGCTGATCTATTGCAGGGAAAAACGGACAAAAAAATATGTTAAAATATTAGTGCTCCTAAGCATTGCATGCATCACACACATAAATGTATAATGAATCCTAATACACTAGTACAAATCTGTAATCCTATTCAAAGCACTTCAAGGGGCAGATTTATCAAGGGTCAAATCTTGAGTTTATGTGAGATTCTAAAAACTCGAATAAACTCCCCTAAACTCTAAATTCAACAAAAAAATGACCAATCGAAATTTATTAAAAAACTTTAATTTTTTTAAATTTGGGTGAATATGGTCGATCTGCAAACTTGAATTAAATTTTTTTTTTTTACATTTTTTTTAAAAAACAAATTCACAAGTCCACCAAACAACTCCAAATTGATAGTAGGAGGTCCCTCCATAGGCTAAAACACCAATTCGGCAGATTTTAAATGGGGAATAGTCAAATTCGAATTCTTAAAGGGACAATACAAAATATATTTCAAAATTCGAATTCTGAATTTTTTTTAAACTCCAATTGAATATGGACTATTCCCTAGTCAAATTACACTAAGGGGCCCATTTACTTAACTCGAGTGAAGGAATAGAATAAAAAAAAACTTCGAATTTCGGAAATTTTTTTTGGCTACTACGACTTCGAATCAAACGATTCGAACTAAAAATCGTTCGACTATTTGACCATTCGATAATCGAAGTACTGTCTCTTTTAAAAAAAACTTCGACCCCCTACTTTGCCACCTAAAACCTACCGAGGTGCAATGTTAGCCTATGGGGAAGGTCCCCATAGGCTTCCTAACAATTTTCTGATCGAAGGAAAATCGTTCGATCGATGGATTAAAATCCTTCGAACCGTTCGATTCAAAGGATTTAATCGTTTGATCGAACGATTTTTCATTTGATCGTAGGAAATGCGGTAAATCCTTCGACTTTGATATTCGAAGTCGAAGGATTTTACTTAGGTGGTTGAATATCGAGGGTTAATTAACCATCATCATTTTCCTTTATCTTTGTTCCGTGCCTCATATGTATTAGTATATATCTTAATTGTATTATTGGGGCAATATTACTGCAATAGGGCAAGTAACAGTTTCTGCTCTTTTATTATCATTTGATATGAAATTGTTATATAGTATAGTTGGCAAGTAAAGCCAATCACACCTATATATGAGGAACATTCATTTACACTTTTCACATCATTTTTATGTTAAGCCTGGCATTCTACTGCCACCGCATGGAACTAAATTGGTATTTTTCTGCTTATCAGACTTGAATCTTTTCTTGTTTAATTGCATTTTAACCATTCACATCCCTTATATAAAAAAACGTATAGATTTTTCTAGGCAAAAAAGTTCAATGACAAAGTCATGATTACCTGAATATCTATGCTGTATTTTTTTATCAGTGCTGGTCTGTTCTTCTCCATCACTAGAGGAGTAGCTTTAACAGTTTACGGTTTCGTTTTTTCAACCCGTGTCTTTTGAGTTGGTGCAGCTCTATATGCTGTCTCTGCCGACTGTGCCAATCTCATTCCCTTCCAGCAGCCCATGGTCCTACAAAAGTTCCTGAGAATGGATCAGTGGCAGACGAAAATGTTGAATTTCTAACGGGCAGATTTATCAAGGGTCAAATTGAAAATTCGAAGTGAAAAAATTCAAATTTCGACCAATTTTTGTGTACTTCGACTAGGGAATAGTCCAAATTCGATTTGAATTTGAAAAAAAATCAAAAAAATCGAATACCGAAATTTATCATGTACTGTCTGTTTAAAACTTCAACTTCGACCATTCGCCATCTAAAACCTGGCGAATTGCTGGGTTTTTTTCGAGTCAATTGGTAGACTTTGAAAAATCAAAGGTTTTTCTTGAAAAGTGACTTCGGTCGAATTCGATCTTACTTCAATTCTGTTTTTTTAAAGTGCAGAAAATAAAGGTACTTCTGCTACTTCTAAGTTATAGAACAGGGAAGGTTCTTGGGCCGCTACCCACACAGTGAAGCACAAAAGTCTTCGATAAATGAATTTCAGATAATGAATTATTATATTTCTTAGTAACATATGGATGGTAATTTTAATATTTGTTAAGGAAGTCAGGAGATACAATAATTGGAATATTCCTGATTACATTGCTGTCCTGAGCACCCACACATCTAACTAAGGAATAGTTAAAACAGTACAGGTATAGGATCTATTATCTGGAATGCTTGGGCGATGTTTTCCAGATAAGGAATCTTTTCATAATTTGGATCACCATACCTTAAGTCATTTAATTTCTATATAATTAATTTCTATGGCAGATGGCCTTCTCCTAGCATTTACAGCATATTTAAACAAACTGTTATAAAACAGCAAGGTATGTTCAACAGAAGAAGCCAATCAAGATTTGGTTACACTGAATCCACACATATTGACTCATATGACCAGGGTCGGACTGGGAGTCCGGGGCCCACTGGGGAAGGTAACGTATAAAATTTATGTTACTCTTGATTTGTTTTTGGTTTTTTTTAACATCTGAATGCAAAAACACAAGTATTTTCCTCCTCTTCAAACAGAAATAATTTCAAAACCATTACAGCTCTCTCTTTTTTATGGTATCTTTCTTCTAAACATATTAGTTGTCCCTGCTGCTTGAATGTGTAGCCGTTGGTCAGGGTACCTCTTAAATACCTCCCAATATTTGAAAAATGTTAAGAGGGACAAAAACAGCAGTGTGTGGCGAGCAGGTGTGCGGCTATAAAGCCGGAAGTCGGAAGCCGGCGTTTGAAGGTGGCGGGCGGGGAGAACAGGAGAAGAGCTACATATCAACCACATCAGAACCTTTTTCACCAGAATTTTAATTTGGCTGAACCAAATCATAACCCTAAGAAAAGCGGAAATGTGTACAGTGCGCTACACTAGAGCAAGTTTTTTGTTGCGGCTTGCAATTTATGATAGGCACAAAACACATACATATATTAACTTAGGGGTTCGGATCCGATTCATGCGCTACCCTGGGTGTTGCTTTCTTTCCCTTTGGAAATGTATACTTTCCATCCATCTCTAGAAACCCAGCAGCTTTTACCTGTTTTTATTTGAATATACTAAAAATCAAATTCAGGTGTTTTTTTTATTATTGGAGAGTTTTTTATCAGCAATTTGCTCAAATCAAGGAATGAAACTATTTCTGATATTAAATAAATCTGGCCCATAAAGTCAGACATTGAGTGGCAAATTTACTTATGGTTGAATATCGAGGGTTAATTAACCCTCGATATTCGACTGTCGAAGTTAAATCCTTCAACTTCGAATATCAAAGTCGAAGGATTTACCGCAATTCGTTCAATCGAACGATCGAACAATTAAATCCTTCGAATCGTTCGGTTCGAAGGATTTTGATCCATCGATCGAACGATTTTTCTTCGACAAAAAAAGATTGCAAAGCCTTCGGTAGGTTTTAGGTGGCGAACTAGGGGGTCGAAGTTTTTTTAAAGAGACAGTACTTCAACTATCGAATGGTCGAATAGTCAAACGATTTTTAGTTTGAATCGTTCAATTCAAAGTCGAAGTCGTAGTCGAAGGTTGACGTAGCCAATTCGATGGTCGAAGTAGCCAAAAAAAAACATTCAAAGTTCTAAGTTTTTTTTATTCTAGTCCTTCACTCGAAGTAAATGGGCAGCTTTATTATTAGTTAAGTGTTTGGGTTCTGACATATAAGTGTAAGAAATGACAACCTTAATTATGTTCGCACCTTCTGCCAACATTTGCTTTTGTTCCACACAATTTTTAAATTTGCAATTTCGTTTCTTAAAAAAAAAATCTTTTTAACTTGTAAAAAAAACAATAGTGGATTTAAAAAGATTTATTGCAGAAACAAAAAAGCAATCAATGCAAGGAAACATGAGTGAGACTAATATCTATTTTATTATTTTGTCCAAACTTGAGCTATACCTAACACTTGGGGGGTTGTTTATCAAGCTCCGAATATCCGAACCGCGAATAATTCGTAGTTTTCGAAGCAAAAAAAAAAACTACGAATTCCGGTGGTCTTAATTCCGATGGTCTAAAAACTCCGAAACCGCAGCATCTAAAAGCTCTTGAGGTCCTTTATAAGTAAATGGGGAAGGTTCCAGTGTCTCTGCGCTGATGTCCATACCAATATCCGATGATTTCGGGGTTTTGGTGCAGAAAACGTAGTAGAAGTTTTCGGGAAAAGCTCAGAAGTTTTGCCCTACCCTATTTTTTCAGGCTTTTTTCTTCATAAATAAGGTACATTCGGGAATTTGGAGTTGCTCGGAGTTGGATATTAGAAATACTGAGATAAATTCGGACCTTTACAAATAACCCCCTAAATCTACCTTGGTGTATACCTGTGACGTAGTAAACCCTATGGGTACACTGAGGATTTCAATACCTCCTTATTGTAAAACACATCTGTTTAATAGAGTTTTCCTTTTGGAGGGGTGGCGATGAAATGTAATCTTATAATTAAAAATCAATATAACCATTTATTTTATTTTGCATGAAATGTATATAAAGGGGTTGTTCACCATCCAACACCTTTGCTTTTTTGTGGACCCCATGACATTCAGTTGTAAAAAATCAAAAAAATAATAGAGACAAAAATACATTGACAGATTTTTACCTTTGTTACATTCATGTTTATAAATACTGTATAATACACAAAATCCATGAATATCTTGTAAATTATATCCTTATAAACGGTGAGTAGTTATGTCATCAGTTATAAACAGTGAGTAGTGATGTCATCAGTTATAAACAGTGAGTAGTGATGTCGTTTTTGTCACATGACTCACTAAAACTTGTGTATTATAATAAATAAAGTATTCCTTGTTGGAAAATATGAGGACATTAGAAGTAACCTCGGAGTTCCATGACCTGTATAAAAGGAATATGTCATGGAACCCCTCTGTGACTTATAATATCCTTATATTTTACAACAGGGGGTACTTTATTCACGATATAATGATTAATACCACATTCGTACGCAACTTGTCTCCTGAAAGGTTATTTAGGATAACATTTGGGGTGAATACTTATTCAACTATGGAAGATCTTGTTGATATCACCTAAGTGGGGCTTAGGCCTATGTTTTATCCTCAAATTGAACATAAACAATACTGCAGTTATTATGACACTGGAGCGCAGCTCACTATTGCTGTGGATCATATTATATCAAGTTTGGGTCACTTTTGCACCCATTTCTAAGAGATCCAAGCTGAAGTAGCTTTTTTGTTTTGTTTTTTAATTGTACAAAACCAGAACTGATCTTCCTCATGCTTATACAGTTTCAGACTGGCCCACTGGGATACCAGGAAAACTCCCAGCTGGCTCAGGTCTCAGTGGGTCCTCTTGCTTTAACCATTTGGCCAATTTCATGGTCACTCTCTATTTCCTTATGGGAGAAAATATGTAATAATGGAAGACTATAGCAAGTAGAAATAAAAGACTAGGGGGCAGATTTACTAAAGGGCGCAGTGACAAACGCTAGCGAAAATTCGCCGTGATGTCATTTCGTTACTTTGCCGATTTACTAACGGTCACTGGCATAACTTCGTTAGCAAAGGAGATAGACTCTAGCGGTACTTCGCTCCCTAATGCCAGGCGAATTTGCACTCTGGCGAATGGACGTAACTACGCAAAATCACTAAGATGCAGATTTTACTGAACGTTACCTATTGCGCCAGACTTGCCTTCGCCACCTCGGACCAAGCGAAGTAAAATAGAGTAGATAGGACTCAAAAAATAGTTGAAAATCTTTCTAAGTCCCAAGAAACGCTGGCGACTTTTCATTTTTCCGGGTGATAGGCTGCAAAAGATCATAATTTTTTTCTGGGGTTCCCGGCTTCCCCCCTACATTTCCTAACATATGGCACATAAACTATACACCGGGTTCATGTGTAGGGTATTATAACAAATTTATTTTATTTTATTAAGGTTTCCCTGGGCTTGTGTAGTGTAATGTATTTGCTGCAACATATACGTCCATTCAACTTTAACTTCCCGCCGTATGTAAATTAGGCAACACTATCGCAACTTCGCTTCCCTTGCCGCAGTAAAGCTAGCGCTACTTCGCTAGCATTCGGCGCCCTAGACGCAACTTCGGATTTTAGTGAATTAGCGTTGTCCTGGCGAATCTACGCCTGGCGAAGTGTTGCGATGTGAGCGAACCCGTCGCTGGCGAATTTTCGGAGGTTAGTAAATTTGCCCCTAGGAGAATAAAGAGATTGAGTGAGAAGAGGAGGAAAAATAGTTTGGAAAGTAGGTCCAAGGTAGGTCTAAGGTTTTCTGGTGGGCCCCTGGCATCCAAGTCTTATCTAGCCTTATCTAGTCTGCACTGAGCAATGCAGAATATGATCTTGTGGGCTTCACTCAACCCCTGCTGTGCAATATGGGTACTAATGGGTACTTATGTTCCTACACTGTTTGATTTCCGCGTAACGCTTAACAAACTCCCTGACTCCCCACACACTGTACAATTGGGTTCCTGATCTTTTTTGAAACTGTTCGATATTGTGTCTGACCTTCCCCATACTCTACAATGCTGAGACTTATCCCTTGGGCTATGCCCATAATAAAGGGTTCTTCCTCACACTGTGACCTACACAGAATAATCCAGTGGTCTGATTTCCCCCACACTTCACAAAAAGGATCTGATTTCAAGGTGTGATTGATGAAGTTGCTTAATTACACTACACAGATGTAACAGTGTTTTCTGCATGTGATTTTGTCTTATTGGGATCAAATAGCTGACTTTCTTCCTCTTCCAGTACACTCTTTATTACTGATTTGATGGATGTTCTAAATATGGATTTCAAGTCTTGCCCTGCTAAAACATAAATGATAGGATTGATGCAACTGTTAATAATTGCAAAGCTAATCAAAATGCGGTCTACTTGCAATGTGTTTTTGTAAATGTCTGTCTTAGGTGAATGAGTAGCCAGTATAAGACCGGCTATATGATAAGGGAACCAGCAGACAAAGAAGCCTACAATGACTACGGCAACTACTTTCATTGTCTTGCCAGATTTGCTATAGCGCTCACTCACTTTTCTCACTAATACGCCGTAACATACAGTGAGAGCCACAAAAGGAATCATGAAGCCCATTAAGAATCGGAAAATGGCAATAAACTGCTTGACCTTTTCTATGTGCTCTTCAGAAAAGTTGTAATGCATTACACAAGATACGCCTTTAAAGTCTGTAAGTATATTCCTAAATAAAAAGGATGGGCTGGTCAAAATTAGAGCCAAGAGCCACACCGTTGCACATGCCAAATACGCCTTGGTCACAGTTCTTTTGTTCTTACACCAAACTGGTTTTGCAACCAGTGCCCATCGGTCTATACTTATGACAGTCAGTAAAAGGACACTGGCGTACATATTTATCAATAGAAGAGAAGGGATCAGTTTGCAGGTGGCCAGTCCTAATGGCCACTGACCCAGGATAATCTCCATTATTGTAAAGGGTACAGAGAGACAGCACAGTAAATCAGCAATGGCCAGATTCAGAAACCACACTGTGTTGACGGACCTTTTCATCTCACACGTTGTTATCCATACCACCAAGGCATTGCCCAGCACTCCGAGAACCAGTACTACGCTTAGGATAAACAAAGCCGCACTATGAAATGATGATAAAGAAATAGGTTTTCCTTTGGGCCTGTAATCAGTGTCCCGTTGATCATATTCTCCTGGATATTCATATGATGAGCCATTTGAAAAAGATTCAGAATCCATTATGAATTTTGTTGAACGTCTTCTGACCCTAAAATACATGATGGTATGTTACAGTATGGATATGAGTCAACTGCTTGTTAGCCATGTGTTTTAAAAAAAAAGATAACTACAAACTCAGGTGGTTTTCTTTGAATTTATACCATCAATAATCCTGTTGCTTCTTCTGTGTAACTGTCCTGTAAGTTGCTGCCCCTTATCCTCTGCTTAGGTGGCAGCCCTTCAGTTTGGGAAGTTCTACACAACTGTTCTCGACAGGTGTCAGAATCAGTATTCTCTTACCTATAAACATACTATTGCAGCACCTTCTTTGTCCTAAGAAAGTATTTAAGACAAAAGCTGCTGAGTTTGTCTGTTTGGAGACTAAATTGTATTGTAAACTATGAATAAGTAATACATTTAGGGCACACTCTAAGATTCGGGGAGATTTAGTCGCCAACCTCTTCTTCGGGAGACTTATCTCCAAGGGTCAAATTTAGAGTTTATAAAAACTCCGATAAACTCGAAATTTGGGGGGAAAAATGAGCAATACAAATTTATTGAAAAATTCTGAATGAGATCGACCTGCAAACTCGAATCGAGTTTTTTCACCAAAAAAAATTGATTTTCAAAAGTCCACCAAATTACTCCAAATCCATTGTAGGAGGTCCCCCATAGGCTAAAACACCAATTCGGCAGGTTTTAGATTGTGAATAGTCGAATTTGAATTCTTAAAGGGACAGTACATGATAAATTTTAAATTTCTAAATTTTTGTAATCTATTCCCTAGTCAAATTACACCCGGGGCAGATTTATCAAAGGTCGAATTTCAAAGTAATGGGAGTTTTTTTGAACTCCCATAACTTCGAAATTCGAATAAAAAAAGACCAACCGAAATTTATTTTAAAAATCTAAGGTTTTTTTGCGGGTGAATAGGCTGTATTCGTACTAGGGACTATTCCCTAGTACACCCAAAGTACACAAAAATAGCTTGAAATTCGATTTTTTTTTTTACTTCGAATTTTCACTTCGATCCTTGATAGATCTGACCCTAAAATAAACTCAAAATTAGAATTTAAAAATTAGAATTTTCAATTTGACCCTTAATAAATCTGGTTGATTTATCAATTTTCAAATTCAAATTTTTGCACAAAAACTCCCAAATTCATATTATATTTTCAAAAACTCAAATGTTCGGTATTTGTTAAGCACGAAAAACTCAAATGTAAAACTTCAGCATCTAAAAGCTTGCTAGTTCATGTAGAAGTCAATGGGAGCTGTCCTAGGCAAAATTATAGCCATTTTTTTTTTCATTTGAAATGTTTGAGTTTTTCAAGGTTTTTTTTAGCTCACAAATTCGAGGTTTTTTCCAAACATTGTATTCAGTTGAGTTTTTTTATCAATAGAATTTTTAATAATTAAGCAAAACATTCTAATAAGTCCATAAGAATTTGATATTTTACTAAAACCCTCAAAGTAAATTTACAGGTTGAAATTGCTGACCCCCAGTACTAAATACGTATATCAGTAAATTGTCAGATTCCAGAGGCACAAACAGTTAAATGTCAATTCAAGAAAGTTATAAAAATAGTCACAAAAATGCAATAGTTTAATGTAATGTGTATATTTAACTTACTTGTAGAGCTGGTGCTTGTCTGGAAGTGCTGGCAGTTCTGTTTAGGAACACAGTTAAAAAGAGAACTATGCAATAAAGGAAGTGAAGCTTTTCCTCTTATCTGTCCTTTAACATTATCCAACAAACCCTTGCATCCTTTTTAAAGGCACTACCTTCAAAATAAAACTTTTCTGATTTTTATGGAACAACAATTTGTGATGCCGAAGAAAGTGGTACAGGATATTGTGATAAAAGAGAAACTGTAATATTAGACAAGATTAGAATTTTTTTTTCTGGTAATAATATGGAGTTAATCCAGGTTCATCTGTGTTTGAATTTATTTTTTCTTCCATCAAAAAATAGCAGTCCTCCTATTATTTATGACTGAGAGGTTACCTATCACAAAAGAGTAAGAGGGGCAGATTTACTAAAGAGTAAATTGTGCTTTTTTAATGAAAATTTGCCAAAATGACAATTTGAGCGACTACTAAAAGGAGAATAATACACTTCTCTGGTGATAAACCTCAGTGCTACTGAAATGTTGCACTGTTTGCCTTTCTATTGGTTACCCTTTTCCCCAAAGTCTATGTTGTAGAGAACTTGAGAATTTTCTCTACTACCATTGTATAGAGAAATATACTATTGAATGAATTTTCAAGATTAATTACGCAAAGAGAACATTTACCACATTTCTCTTTAAAAAAGTAAACTTGCGATTTTTAGAAAATATGGAGCAAGTGAGGTGAACTGGTTAGGGGGTGGTGGTGGTGGTTAGGTGAAGAGAAAAGTCACTCTTTAGGAAATGTGCCTCTTAGACTGGCTATCTGACAAATTTAACAGGACTCGTTGGTATCATAGATGAGGTGAGGTCCTGGATATTTTATATATATATATATATATATATATATATATATATATATATATATATATATATATATATATGCTTAAATGGTTGTCACACAGGCAAAGTAAAAAGAGCCAAATTTTGCTAAGGAGCTAAAGCAGAAGAAGAGTTTTTTTTAAAGGCGAACTAAACCCTAAAAATCAATATGGCTAAAAATGCTATATTTTATATACTGAACTTATTGCACCAACCTAAATTTCCATCTTCTCAATAGCAGCAATGATCCAGGACTTCAAACTTGTCACAGGAGGTCACCATCTTGAAAAGTGTCTGCTACACTCATACAGTGGGCTCTGAAGCACTTGAGAAGCTAAGTTTAGGGGTCATCAGAAATTATGAAGCAGAAAATGAGGTTGGTCTGTAATATAAGCTGATGCTACAGGGCTGATTATTACATTATGATGCTAGTTTCACTGGTTTCTGTGCTGCAATGTAGTAATTATCAGCCTTATATATTCTATATTCTATGTGGACTGTATATTTTGAGTTGGTCCCTTAGCTCAGTAAGTGACAGCTATACAAATGAGCAGTGAATCAGCAGAAAAGAAGATGGGGAGCTACTGGGAATCTTTGGGGCACAGATATTTACTGCTAAAGGGCTATGGTTGCCTTGGGTTGTTCACAGAAGCCCAAAATACAATGTACAACATTTCTAACCTACTTCTTTAGTTGAAATTTTGTTCTCCTTTAAGTAGGCAGAGTGGAGCTAAAATGGCAATAGTGTTGCCTCCTCAGTGTCAAGATGCTGACCTGCCGTTCCAATGCAGCTCTCACTTTGCAACCTGAGTGTCAGGGATAGGTAGTGGGTGCTGCCGAGCTCAGACAAGAGCTGTATGTGCACACGGGATACAGAGAATAAAGGGCAGGAACAGGGTGACAAGGATGAATCGTCAGAGTCTGGATAAATAATGATGGACCGGACGAAGATCAGGAACAGGACAGGAACAGGAACAGGATTAGGAACAGAATCAGATTAGGATGGTGCAGGCTAAGAGAGTCAGACAGGAATAGGAACAGGACCAAGTAGGACTGGAACAGGCGCAAGGTAAGGTCAGGCAAGGCAAGGTCAGGACAAGGCAAGGCAAGAAACCAGAGCTAGAGAACCCAAGCCAGGGACAATGCCACAGTGCTCAGGTTGGGACAATGCTCAGGTACTGGTTGTGAGGAGGACTGGCCTTATATAAGGCAGGGTCAGCCCTGATTGGCTGATCCCAACAAATAGGATGATGGGGTGAGATGGCTAATCCTGAGACACAGGTGGGGTATAAATAAGAACTTGCTGGCTGCTCTTTGGGCCTGGGGGTTAGGGTGAGCAGCCAGTAATCAGGAAGTCCCAGGGTCAAACCCCAGCAGAGCCTGACACTGAGAACATAGTCAAATTTTGACAAAGCTTTTAAGCAGAATAAGGGTTTAAATAGTTAGATTAGAGCCAAAATGCCAATATTCTCACTTCCGAAGCTGTTATGTTTTGACACCAGCACATGTTTGCTTGCACTCATTGAAACTAGAGTTCATGTGTTTTTGCCAGTGGATGTTGACAGATCAGTCCTGGGACAGTTACACACAATGTCAAACAATAATTACAGGCCAAGTATGACACTAGGGATGAGCAAAATATTTTGCTGCAAATAAACAGCCATAGACTCTAATTTATAGTAAAAAATGAAATATTGCATGGTTTGAAAAATACTGCACCAAAAAAGCCCACTGACTTCAAGGCAGTTTTTTGCCATTTCATCAATTTTCCTGAAACCGGCTGAAATCTCCCATCGCTAATGACAGCTTTTATGCAACCCATTGTGAATGGTGCAAAATTCATAGCTGACTTTAGAACCTCAGCCTGCAGTTTGCTGTCTCTTATTGTATTGCTTATCATTGCAGTTTTCCATCACAGTGCCACTATTGCCAGGGCTATTGCCAGGGTTACAAAAAAAGCTTTTCTTTTGTTTTGTATAAAACGCCACTAATTTATTTATTTATTTATTTTAAAAAATACTCTTCCCTATGAGAGTGTTCCCATCCATTCTATGTTTATGCATAGGTGTGGGCTTCAGTTTACATTAGCAGCTGGATTCAGAGTCTATGGGGCAGATTTACTTAGGGTCGAATATCGAGGGTTAATTAACCGTCGATATTCGACTGTCGAAGTTAAATCCTTCGACTTCGAATATCGAAGTCAAAGGATTTAGCGCTATTTGAAAAAACGTTCGATCGAACGATTAAATCCTTCGAATCGTTCGAATCGATTGATCGAACGATTTTTGTTCGACCAAAAAAAGCTACCAAAGCCTATGGGGATCTTCCCCATAGGCTAACATTGACTTCGGTAGCTTTTAGGTGGCGAACTAGGGGGTCGAAGTTTTTCTTAAAGAGACAGTACTTAGATTATCGAATGGTCGAATAGTTGAACGATTTTTAGTTCGAATCGTTTGATTCGAAGTCAAAGGTCGAAGTCGAAGATCGAAGTCGAAGGTCGAAGTAGCCCATTCGATGGTCGAAGTAGCCAAAAAAAACATTCAAAATTCGAAGCTTTTTTCCTCTATTCCTTCACTCGAGCTAAGTAAATGGGCCCCTTCATCTCTAGAAACTGCCACTGCACTCCAACAAAACAGAAAATATGGTTTTGCTGGCATCTGATCAATTCCTTCATGTTGTTAATCCTCGTGTTTGAATTTACAACTTATAATGATAGATATGAAAATGAAATACTTTCATCAATTAAAATTTTCCAGATTGTATCCAAACAAATGCACAACTGTATTTTGTCATATCCAGTTTTTTGATTAGTTTTCCAAGAGAAAAAGTGAAAAAAATATTTCTAAAAAAAATCTGTACATGAATTGCAGTTAAAATGGTTTAAACAGAGCTTTACAATAATATTATCACAAACACTGGACTTAATATAATTGTTCAAACAATAGTTGTAGAAACTTGTGGATTAGAGGTTTCAATATAATAATATTAATGACATATTATTCTTATTAACTCACTAGCTTTGCCTCTAGTTAAATTGGGAATTTAACAGTTTAACAACTTATTGTTGTTAGGTTGCTGTGATCAGGGTTTTTAAAAAGTCCCTGTGGGTTGAGGCATTAAGGGGTAATAAAAGTCACACCATTTGCCCCAGACCTAGTAACCCAACCAACAAGCAGCATTTATTAATCAACTGTTATAAAACAAACATCGTATTTGTTATGGATTACTAGACCTGGTGCCAAGTTTGTTATTTAATTACCCTATTTGCATGTCAGAGTAGTATAATGCAAATGTGTGGTATTGAACAGTAGTTCCATGGAATAACTCAAAACCTGTGATCAAAAAGTAGGTAGAAATAGGCTTAGGGGGCTGATTCATTAAGCGTCGAATATCGAGGGTTAATTAACCCTCGATATTCGACTAGGAATTGAAATCCTTCGACTTCAAATATCGAAGTCGAAGGATTTAGCGCAAATACTGCGATCGTACGATCGAAGGATTATTCCTTCGATCGAACGATTAAATACTTCGAATCGAACAATTCGAAGGATTTTAATCCAACGATCGAAGGAATATCCTTCGATCAAAAAAACTTAGGAAAGCCTATGGGGACCTTCCCCATAGGCTAACATTGACTTCGGTAGCTTTTAGCTGCCGAACTAGGGGGTCGAAGTTTTTTTTAAAGAGACAGTACTTCGACTATCGAATGGTCGAATAGTCGAACGATTTTTGGTTCGAATCCTTCGATTCGAAGTCGTAGTCGAAGGTCGAAGTAGCCCATTCGATGGTCGAAGTAGCCCAAAAAATACTTCGAAATTCGAAGTTTTTTTACTTTGAATCCTTCACTCGAATTTAGTGAATCGGCCCCTTAGTATCAGACACGGTAACTGTAAAGGGCTTCAAATACTCTCGGTAAGTGATGAGTGAGTCACATTAGTTTTCTATATACAGTGGAATCCCCCTGCATTTCTCCCATTGCATGTGAGCGGAGGACATAGATTATTAGAGATAATCAGATATTGGCATGGGAGTGGGATCTCAAAAAGACGCAGAACTCCGCTCCATCAAACAAGAAAAATAGACATACCTTGTCATCTCCAACTTGAGTTACATAGTAATAAGCAAAATGTTATGATTTTAACCTTCCTGTATTTGATTTTTTTATCTCTATTATCTATAACAGCTTTTTTTTCTAAAGGAGGATCTTGAGTCAGATGGTCCCCGTCATAAACGGTTTTCAGATATAACTAAAATATGCCTTGGTCACTGCAGATGTTGTCTCACAGCGCATCATTTATGATCACGATAATACAACTAAATCTAAACTGCTAAAACGTCTTTGCTTTCAAACAAAATAAATGTCCCCCATGAAATCAAGTTTTGGGTATGGAATGGGCAAGATAACTTAAAGGGGCAGTCTACCTTCACAAAAATCTTGTATTGTTTTTTATTAATACAAGACAAGCTCATGTACCAGCACTGCATACACAGACAGACAGACAGACAGCTACAACTCTTTGTCCATATGCCTAAAGTTTGCACTTTTGCCCATAATCCTTTGTCTACATCAGCTCTACTGACTTCCTCATTTGCTTTCTATTCTTTATTTTTTGCTGCTGTTTCTAACACAAGTAAGATATATTTTTCAGCAGTTTTAGCTTCTTGAATTGTACTTAAGTGTGTTAAACAGCAGTATATCAGGTTTGCCATTAGTATTCTGAACTTGAAAGTTTTTTTTATTGTTTTACAGATCTCAGTAATTTTCAAAAAATCAACCTGGAACGGAATTAGTCTTCTGATGCAGCTGATAAGCGTATGAATTCATGCTCCAGATTTCAACATTTCATATTTAGAAGAGTGGATAGTTAAATTAAAGGGATACTGTCATGGGGAAAACATTTTTTTCAAAATGAATCAGTTAATAGTGCTGCTCCAGCAGAATTCTGCACTGAAATCCATCTCTCAAAAGAGCAAACAGATTTTTTAATATTCAATTTTGAAATCTGACATGGGGCTAGACATATTGTCAATATCCCCAGCTGCCCCAAGTAATGTGACTTGCGCTCTGATAAACTTCAATCACTATTTACTGCTGTACTGCAAGTTGGAGTGATATCACCCCCTCCCTTTTCCCCCCCCAGGAGCCAAACAAAAGAACAATGGGAAGGTAACCAGATAGCAGCTCCCTAACACAAGATAACAGCTGCCTGGTAGATCTAAGAACAACACTCAATAGTAAAAACCCATGTCCCACTGAGACACATTCAGTTACATTGAGAAGGAAAATCAGCAGCCTGCCAGAAAGCATTTCTCTCAAGTCACAAGTCACATGACCAGGGGCAGCTGGGAAATTGACAAAATGTCTAGCCCCATGTCAGATTTCAAAATTGAATAAAAAAAAATCTGTTTGCTCTTTTGAGAAATGGATTTCAGTGCAGAATTCTGCTGGAGCAGCACTATTAACTGATTCATTTTGGGAAAAAAATTTTTTCCCATGACAGTATCCCTTTAAGTGTGTTAAAAAGGAGTATATCAAGTCTGTCATTAGTATTCTGAACTTTAAAGTTTTTTTTATTGTTTTACAGATCTCAGTAATTCTCAAAAAATCAACCTGGAACGGAATTAGTCTTCTGATGCAGCTGATAAGCGTATGAATGCATGCTTCAGATTTCAACATTTCATATTTAGAAGAGTGGATAATTAAATTAAGTTTAAAATGTGTATTTTATTTATTTATTTATTTTTCTTTAAACTATAAAACAATAAAAATAAAAAAAAGAAATAGTACGTCATTTGCATATTATTATATGAGGTGTACATTGAAAACCAATAGGGATCATTTACAGCAAGGAAGGAAGTATGTCTGCCTTTGTTGCTGTATTGTGACAGGCATCTGCTGCATTCGGCAGCCCTCTATTCAACAGTGGCAGACAGAGGAGGCACAAAGGCTTCTCTCCTTCCACACCTTAAAAGTTAGGGAGCAGGAGAGGCCTAGTCCAGTGTCGGACTGGGACACCAGGGGCCCACCAAAAACTCTTAGAGCAGGGCCCACCCAAAAATCCTTAGACCAGGGGCCCACTCTAGGTATTATTTTCTTCCTCTCCTCACTCAACCTCTATTCTCCTAGTATCTTTCCTTTACATACTATAATCTATTATTCCATCTATTTAGTCTCTATATTCTCATAGAAATAGGAAATGGCCATGAAATAAGCCAAATGTTCAGCAGCATGAGGGCCCACTGACACCTGGGCCCACCGCGAGTTTTCCTGGTATCCCTGTGGTCCAGTCCAACACTGGCCTAGTCCTTAGAGGAGCAGTCCTGGCTTAGCCTGTGCCCTTAGACATTGCACTGTGCACCTCTTGCATGATTAAAACTGCAGTCATTCCCCAGGCAGAAGTTCTGCATGAATTAGAAAATGTTCGTTCTTGTGTCTCTTTCACTAAGGGAACCCTAAGGGACTTCTTAGGGGTTCCACTAAGCGACCCCCAATTTGTTTTGTGCAATTTGTTTTGTGAGTAGAGCAGTGGAGAGCAAAGCACAAAATTTCTGATGTCCAGAACAAGAATAAGGGGTCCACATCTGAACATCTCTGATTATAGTTCTTTGCCCCTATATGAGAGTTCCCATATCTCAGCTCCAAAATATGCAACGTGTGGTGATGCCAATTATGGCTTACATGGTAGGGCAAGTGTTAAAAACAGAACAATCAATCTACATTCAGTAATATACTCTAATCTCAAGCAATGTTGTAAGAGTGGGCATTAGAGACCATTTAAGACAAAGGCATTGATTGGGAAAATGGTTTCGTTTTTTTGTCATCCTGCTTTATATTGTTAAGAAAGAAAGATGCTAGAGAAATAATGGATCTAATGCTCCTGCCAGAAGCATATTCTTACTGAACACCACAAAATAATCATCAATATTAATGAGCCAGATATTAATGTAAAAATGTATCTGGCAAATATTTTCAAATCTGTTCAGTGTGCTATGGAAATCACATATAGAATAAACGTACTCCTCCAAACTTGAATAATTCATTTCTTTACATCTAGGGGGTTATTCATTAATGTGCGATTTTTTTCTGGTCTGACTTTTCTTGATTTTTATTGATTTTTCAAGATTCATTAAGGGGCAAATTTACTTAAGGTTGATATTCTACTGTCGAAGTTAAATCCTTCGACTTCGAATGTCGAAGTCGAAGGATTTTGCTCTATTTGTTCGATCAAACGATTAAATCCTTCGAATCATTTGATGGATTTTAATCCATCGATCGAACGATTTTTGTTCGACCAAAAAAAGCTAGCAAAGGAGGACCTTCCCCATAGGCTTACATTGACTTCGGTAGCTTTTAGGTGGCGAACTAGGGGGTTGAAGTTTTTTCTTAAAGAGACAGTACTTCAACTATCGAATGGTCGAATAGTCGAACGATTTTTAGTTTGAATCCTTCGATTCGAAGTCAAAGTAACCCATTCAATTGTCGAAGTAGCCAAAAAAAGCATTCGAAATTCAAAGTTTTTTTCCTCTATTCCTTCACTCGAGCTAAGTAAATGGGCCCCTTAATATTGATGGTGTTAAGTCCGAATAAAAAAGTACTCCAACTCAGACCTGCCGAGTTCATATAGAAGTCAATGGCAAATGTCCCGTTGATATCCTGATCTGTGCTGGGCTTCATTCAATACTCCAAAGATTTTGTGGTTTCAGGCATCAAATCTGAAAAAGTCAGAGGTTTCGGGCTTCAAAATGAAAAAGTCAGAGGTTTTGGGCTTCAAATCCGAAAAAGTAGCAGGTTTCGGGCGTCAAATCCGAAAAAGACGTACGATTTCGATTTTTTCATGATTTTATCGCATTTTTTCCCGCACAAGCAGTCTTCGAAAAAATGTATTGAGGGGGGGAAAAGTCAGTGTGAATTTGTTCAGAGAGGTTTTCAGAAAATAGTGAGAATATTTTTGAATTTGATAAATAATCCCCCTAAAATTACTTGTCTCAGAGAGAAGCAGAAATCTCTATTTGTTTATACTTTTAGGCAGCCCATAGAAACAGCCAGACATAAATTGCTTTCTGCAGCGCAAACAGTATTTACAAAACATATTGGAAAGTTGCTTAGAATGATATTTTCTCCACTTATCTAATTTCATGTACTTTATATTCCGTTTTACTTGAGTCACAAACCACATCCTTCTTTACAGATTGTGTAAATCATGAGGCAATCTTTCTCGTGCATCCCTTTCACTGTGTTATAGTAGATAGAATTGTATTTAAAGTCACAGTTTAGGACTGATCTGCAAAGTACCAGCTTTTAACTATAAATGATGACAACCCCACTCTGCATAAAACAGATGTAGACCATTTTACATAGGGCCTATGATGCTCCCCCACAAAATATCTACTATCAGCAGAGCATGTTTCAGAGATAAGTTTTACTAAGAACCTCACATCCTATGGCACTACAGGGGTAAAACGCAACCCACAACCGATGTTACAAGCGTTACAGCAAACTGAATGTCACTTCTATTTTTAGGGGCTCTGGCACACAAGGGGTTAAGGCAGATGCTCTCAGGATAAACTCCTCTGATTGAAATTCATGGGTGATGGTCTGCCAATAGGAAGTGAGAGGAGGTAGGAAATGTCCAGGTTTGCATGAGGCAAATGATGTTCTAGGCAAATTTAAGGTATTATTTAAAGGGATACTGTCATGGGAAAACATGTTGTTTTCAAAACGCATCAGTTAATAGTGCTGCTCCAGCAGAATTCTGCACTGAAATCCATTTCTCAAAAGAGCAAACAGATTTTTTTATATTTGATTTTGAACTCTGACATGGGGCTAGACATTTTGTTAGTTTCCCTGCTGTCCCCAGTCAGGGGCGCTCTGCCAATGAGGAGTGTTGAGACACTAGCCTCAGGCCACAGCACCCCCCTGGTTGCCAGGGGCGGCAAAATGCCACTTCTGTGAACTTTAAGAGACGAATTTCCGGTTTTCAACCCGGAAATTCGGCTTATCTAGTGCAGAGAGTAGGGATGCACGGATACGGCCGAATACCGAACCGAATCCGAACCCTAATTTGCATATGCAAAATAGGGGTGGGAAGACAGAAACCATTTTTACTTCCTTGTTTTGTGACGAAAAGTCACGCGATTTCCCTCCCCACCCCTAATTTGCATATGCAAATTAGGATTCGGATTCGGTTCGGCCTGGCAGAAGGATTTGGCCGAATCCGAATCCTGCTGAAAAAGGCCGAATCCTGGCTGAATCCTGAACCGAATCCTGGATTCGGTGCATCCCTAGCAGAGAGCGATCTGCACTAGCGACCTGCCCCCCCCCCCCCCCCGACACTAGGGTTGCCACCCGGCCGGTATTTTACTGGCCTAGCCGGTAAAATACCTGCCAAGGCCAGGGCCGGTATTACAAATTTACCGGCAATGTAGCTGCCGGTATATTTGTAATACGATTAAAAAGAGCCCTCGGCCTGGCCCCAATCCCCTTGAACTTAGCTTTTCTTTGTGGTTCTTTTAGTGTCCGTGGTGCTGCCCCGCCCCTTTTGGCGGCATGCCCTGCGCCTTTTTGTCATCACGCCCCGCCCCTTTGTGCCCTCGCCCCCACCAGCCGGTAAAGAAATTTTAAAAAGGTGGCAACCCTACCGGACACCCATCCGGCGATGAAAATATGAGTGCCTTAGGGACGGGGGGCAACAAAACAAAGGCCGCCTCGGGCAGCAAAATGGGCAGGATTGCCCCTGCCCCCAGTCATGTGACTTGTGCTCTGATAAACTCACTCTTTACTGCTGTACTGCAAATTGAAGTGATTTCATGCCTCTCGCCCGCCTCCCCCCAGCAACCTAACAATAGAACAATGAGAAGGAACAATGATAGCAACTCCCTAACACAAGATAACAGCTGCCTGGTAGATCTAAGAACAACACTCAATAGTAAAATCCAGGTCTCACTGAGACACATTCAGTTCCATCCTAAAGTGCTGTCTCTTTCTGAAAGCACATGTCCAGGCAAAATGACTTGAGATGGCGCCTACACACCAATATTACAACAACAAAAATAAACGTGTTGGTTCCAGAATGAACTTTTTATATTGTAGAGTGAATTATTTGGAGTATAAACAGGGTAATTTAGAAATAAAAACGACACCATAAAAATCATGACAGAATCCCTTCAAATAGCTCTATATTGAACCCTGTCTGGCAATATTGAATATAATTTGAATAATAAAAAAAAGATTTCTCTCTCTGAATATGGCATTATTAAGATCTCTTTTTTAACATACTTATAGTTAACTTAAAGGTAAACTGTTTAAGATGGAGATACACAGAATGATCTGTCTCATCTGGCTGCCAACACATAGGGGCAGATTTACATTGGGTCAAATATCGAGGGTTAATTAACCCTCGATATTCAACTGCCGAAGGTAAATCCTATGACTTCGAATATCGAAGTCGAAGGATTTACCGCAATGAGTTCAATCGAACGATCGAATGAAAAATCGAACGATTTGAAGGATTTTAATCAATCGATCGAACTATTTTTCTACGACCAAAAAAACCTTAGAAAGCCTATGGGGACCTTCCCCATAGGCTGACATTGAGGTTCGGTAGGTTTTAGGTGGCGAAGTAGGGGGTCGAATTTTTTTTAAAAAGACAGTACTTCAATTATTGAATGGTCAAATAGTCGAACGATTTTTAGTTCGAATTGTTCGATTCGTAGTCGAAGGTCGAAGTAGCCAATTCGATGGTCGAAGTAGCCAAAAAAAACATTCGAAATTTGAAGCTTTTTTTATTCTATTCCTTTACTCGAGCTAAGTATGTAGGGGGCCCTCCAGCTGTTAACCCCTTACAGGAAGCAATCGTGAGACGTAGCAATTTTTAAAATAAAAATATTTCTGATTTATTTGGAGTAACAAGAATTTTGTACAGTCACACTTGTTGGTTAGACGCATTCATGCAATATCAACTCCTGTGTCACAACTGTTTTCCACCACAGTTTCCTAGGGCCTGTCCCAGATCTCAGGCACGGTTAACTCTTACCATTCCGGACTCGTCCACCGCTTGGTTCGGTAATCCGGTGCACCTCAGCACCCCTTTACCACTCCGCCAAGCCTTCCCGTCACAGTAATCCGGTGCCACACCAGCACCCCTTTACTATTCTGACCGGGACCACTCACAGTCCTTCTTCGTGCCTCAGGCCTCTTAACCCTCTCGTGTGTCTTCCCTATATTCTGGGTCCCTAACTTGTGGGGTATCCACGGAAAACTAGTTTCCACTACACTCCTAGGTGGGGCAAGGACTACCCATGCTAACTTCCCTATCTCAGACACCTAGTGCCTGCTAACTATGAACTACTATGCTAAATTCTATCTTACTTTCCTTTCTGCTGTGGCTCTTCTTCAGGACTGCTCCTCCTCTGACAGCATCCTCCCATTCAGACTCTAACTCTAGGGTGTGGCCTTCTTTTATACCTGCCCAGCTTCCCAGTCACTGCTGTATCACTTCCTCTGCACGTGCTGGTCCTCAGTCTGTTCATGTGCCTCCCATCTGCTAATTGCGAATAAATTACACTTTTCTTACCCTTGAGCTCCACCTGCTGGCCACTCACCCAAATAACACTCTCAACAATTTTTAACACATACTCACACACATTATTCAATCAACTTTCAACCACAATTCAATTACAACATTTGGTTCACCCTCTTACAAGTAAATGGGCCCCATAGGATTGCCACCTAACCAATTTAGTACTGGCTGCATATTTTACATCCTGCATGGCTAATTAGTAATCAGTTTAGATGCACGTCTCATGGCTGTATATAAACCGAGTCTGCAGTATGTTTTTAAATTTGCTAAGCAGCAATATAGGATGTGAATTCAATAAGTGGCAGGTATTAAGGCTAAGGCCACACTAGGCGATAGCGCCGCGATTTGACTCGCGGCGACTTTTCGCCGCGACTTTTAAGCCGCAATCGCTGGGGAAACTTTTGCGCTGGCGTCTATGGGGAATCGCGAAAAATCGCCAGCGTAAAAACACACGCGGCGATCTTTTCTCTACTGTCGCTCGAAATTGCCTCGCTAGGCGATTTCGAGCGACAATAGAAAAAAGATCGCCGCGTGTGTTTTTACGCTGGCGATTTTTCGCGATTCCCCATAGACGCCAGCGCAAAAGTTTCCCCAGCGATTGCGGCTTAAAAGTCGCGGCGAAAAGTCACCGCGAGTCAAATCGCGGCGCTATCGCCTAGTGTGGCCTTAGCCTAAAGGGGTGAGGTGGCAAATATAGCAAACCTTTGCTTGATTTGGGCACTCATGGAAAGATCACATGTGAGGTCTATGAAATCCATGAATTCATGCAGACAAGATATGTCACCCTGCTGCTATTGTTATCTGAGAGAGCCCTAATGATATATTGATCAGGGAGGGTGTTGTTTTGAGCACATAAATGAGGCCATCAGACTGCTGACCTAGCCAAGGATGAATCCGTAGACACAGCACTGCGTTAGGGATAATGATAATGACAAATCAATTTTAATTCTGCATTCTTTTTTTTAATTGATGAGGTTTTTTTATCAACACTGTGCATATTAGCGCATGGCAAATAATAACCAATTGCATTTTTGCTTCCATCATTGTTGTACTTGCAGATGGAAGAAAAAAAAGCTGATCACTGATTGGTTGCAACGTGTTACTGTCCAGGTACAGATTTGCCCAGTGTTGTGCCCCAATGGAATGTGTTAGTATAATATAAAGGAAGAACTATATAATAAAGAAGAATCTGTCATCATACAATTGTTTAAGTAACTGTTTATGGCTTGCCAGTCATTTCCATTACTGACCAACTTTAGTAGAGATCTCATTGAATAAGCATATTTAAACATAAACATATATTGATTTAAATTTGGATGCTCAGCGTTACAAAATGTAAAACATGTTTTAATGAAAGCTAAAGTTTAGGTATTTTAATATCAAATGCTTTTTAGCATTTAGCATTGCTTTTTATTCTTTGCTTAAAGGGATTCTGTCACAATTTTTTTATGGTGTCGTTTTTAATTCTAAATTACACTGTTTAAACTGCAAATAATTCACTCTACAAAATAACATTTCTTTCCTGAACCAGTAAGGGGCAGATTTACTAAGGGTCGAAGTGGATTTGAGGGAATTTTCGAAGTAAAAAAATTTGAAATTCGAAGTAATTTTTTGGATACTTTGACCATCGAATAGAATACCATGACTTCGAATTTACTTCTACTTCAAATCGAAGTAAAAATCGTTCGAATATTCAACCATTCGATAATCAAAGTACTGTCTCTTTAAAAAAAACTTTGACTTCAATACTTCGCCAAATTAAACCTGCCGAAGTGCTATGTTAGCCTATGGGGACCTTATACAACATTTTTCTAAGTCTTTACACATCGAATAAAAATAATTCGATCGTACGCTAAAATCGTTCGAATCGTTTGAAACGATTTTTATTCGATCGCAGGATTGCCAAATTTGCTGAAAAAACATCGAATTCAAAGTTTATAAATTCAATGGTCGAATTTGGAAGTTTTTTGTACTTTTAAATTCGACCCTTGATAAATCTGCCCCTAAGTGTATTTTTTTTAATTCATAATACTGACGTGTAGGCAGCCATCTCAGGTCATTTTGTCTGGTCATGTGCTTTCAGAAAGAGCCAGCACTTTAGGATGGAACTGCTTTCTGGCAGGTTGTTGTTTCTCCTACTCAAAGTAACTTAATGTGTTTCAGTGGGACCTGGATTTTACTATTGAGTGCTGTTCTTAGATCTAACAGGGAGCTGTTATCTTGTGTTATCTTGTATCTCTTGGAGTTTCTATCTGGTTACCTTCCCATTGTTCCCATTTTTTAGGCTGCTGGGGGGTGGAAAGGGAGGGTGATATCACTCCAACTTGCAGTACAGCAGTAAAGAGTGACTGAAGTTTATCAGAGCACAAGACACATGACTGGGGGCAGCTGGGAACATGTTTTCCCATGACAGTATCCCTTTAAAAAGATCCAACCAAGTCTAGTGTTTTTTATTTAACTTTACATCAACTTATATATTAGGTGGGGCAGGAAGCCCCTTAACGCAAAACAAAAGTTTTTATACATGAAGTTATCCTGCTGTTTAAAAATGGTATGTGCAAAAACATGTAAATAGTGTCGGACTGGCCCACTGGGATTCCAGTTTAACTCCCGGTGGACCCAGGTGTCAGCGAGTCCTCATGCTACATTTGGCCTGTTTCATGGTCATTCCCTATTTCTATGAGAACAAAGAAGCTAAATAGATGGAATAATAGATTATAGTATGTAAAGAAAAGAGACTAGGAGAATAGAGGTTGAGTGAGGAGATGAAGAATAATAGTACTAAGAGTGGGGTCCCTGGTCTAAGGTTTTTGGGTGGGCCTCTGATGTCCCAGGCCGGCACTGCATGTAAAGTCGGTTCATGTTTATGGGTGCCAAAAAGCAATTCTCAGTTGGTTTTTTTGAGAATTTCCATTTCTTCAATTCAATTGTGGTATTTATTAACTGACTTGGCAGCCCATCTGCCATAATCAGAATTGTTCAGATGTTGTTCAGTTTAGGAGGAACATCTGCTCTTCTCTCCTTCCCCCTGTGATCACTAGCCTAAAGTTAAAAGCTCAGAACAGATAACTGGGCCCACCACATGGGTGGATAAATGGTGCAAAACACTTTCATTTGGCGACCCCAGTGAAAGTTATAGGCAGCTTTATTTGCTCCAAGCCCCATTATGTGGATCATTTGGTTAACTTGTCCCCTTGTTCTGTAAGTAAAGGATTGTTATTGTAATAATACAGTAAATACTACTCCATTGTGCTTCATCTTTAATATTATACCTAAAGTAAAGACAATACCAATGAATGATTTTACATATTGAAACATATACCAGTAACATTTCCAGTTAACAATACAGATTTGCACTTGCCATTATTTGCTTGCACGAAGATGAAATACAACCTAAACCAGCCAGTATCCTTTTAATTGCCAAGTTGGTTAAATAATAATAAACCCTTTGTTTTTGGCAGAAACGGTTCTGTATGCACCTCCGCCCTTTAAAACTGGACACACACTGCATGAATAATAAGCAGTTGATTTATATGCATGCTATAGACTGAATATAATTGTATGTGACCATTCAATATGCATCTGATTTATTTGCGAATTTTCCTTGAAGGATTATTGCTCAATATGTGTGGGGGAACATTCCCTCCAATTGGGCAAAAATAATCTTGTGCTCATACTTTTAAAAAACCTTTGTGCAGAGAGATGGATGAATTGACTTAGCACTGAGTTTTCATAACAAATGTTCTGCGTGCACAACAATTAGTAGTGTGTGCTGGCTTTGACTTAAAGAGAATATTGGCTTATAGAGATGAGATGGTTGCAATAATTGTTTTGGTACAGCGAATGGAAAAAAAAAAAACAGCAACAAATAAAATAAGGTAAATAACACACAAATAATTAAGGTGGTACACTGGAAGAAGTGCACTATTATTCTATGTATGAATAAATATATGATTGATACAAGTGAGGGTTGGCATGTGTACAGACAGGCGCATGTAAGGTAAATATTCTCATATAAACTCACACATCACTCCTCTATTAACCTGCATATCTGGGAATGAAATATATTATATTCTAGTACCCTGATAAGCAAAGAGCATAATGCAGTGATGTTGGAGGTGTATAAATGAGTATAAAATATGGTGCACAGTTTGAATAAATGCCTTTTGATCTCTGCTTCATTTGCCACCTCCAAAACAAGTAGGGATGCACCGAATCCACTTTTTTAGATTCGGCCGAACTCCTGAATCCTTCATGAAAGATTCGGCCGAATACCGAACCGAATCCGAACCCTAATTTGCATATGCAAATTAGGGCCAGGAAGGGGAAAACATTTTTTACTTCCATGTTTTCTGACAAAAAGTCACGCAATTTCCCTCCCTGCACCTAATTTGCATATGCAAATCAGGATTCGGATTCAGTTCGGCTGGGTTTCGGCCGAATCCGAATCCTGCTGAAAAAGGCTGAATCCCGAATCGAATCCTGGATTCGGTGCATCCCTAAAAACAAGCCAGAGCCACCAGTCATTAGTGTTATCCTCTTCTTACATTTGACAAAAGCAGTATGGCTTGAATACAGATAAACCTTCACCATACCATCTTTGGCTCCAAAATAAAGCCTAAGCTTTTAGATTGCCCATGCTTTTCTGATCTGAATACTATGGACATATCTGGAACCTCAAAAGAATTAAGGTGCACTAATATGTATAGAAAACAAAAAGTTTCTATTAGTTCATTACAAGTAACCCAGGGTATCGATCAAGTCTATGTAAGCTCTGCTACATGCACTAGACCACGTCTGCTGTCTTTAGATATAGTCATAACTGCTTAGTTATTAAAGCTTCATTAATAATCACATTCAGGTTTGAAGCCACTTCCCTCTTCTGATATCTCTACAGGACTATCTGTATCCTCTGTGCCTTTCAGAAAGGAACACTTTTGGGTTGGACCTTTGTCTTTCTTCCTGTCTATTACTCTTGCCTTTAAGTCCATATGGGGGGCAGGCAGGACTTTCTGTCCAAGATGTGTTCTGTGAATGTCTTGAAGATTGTTTCCCTGTTGATGAACAAATAAGGTCTTGAATCCGCGTTTGGATCTGCCACTGAGATCTTTGCCTTTCGTTTCTTGAGCAGAGGCAGGTATCTTGAGTTGTACTTCTGTAGAGTTTTTGTTGGTTCCAACTGGGGACAGACTGGGCACAACAGCATTATAATCTCCAGTTCTGTTCTTGGAAGAAGGGACCCATATCAGACCATAATACACAGCCAAAATGACAGCAGCCAGAGATACGCACAGAAAATATGCCACAACCGTCGCCAGTCTCACCCATTGCTTGTTGTTAACCCATGAAGTCTTTCCTTTCCTGTCCTCGGAACAATTTTGGTCCTGGGTCTGCATCCCATTGCCATCCATATTCCTTTGTGTCATGGTTAGCAAGCGTGAGAATATGCTTCTTTTTAATGCTACAAATTATCTAGATGCAGATCACGGTCTGCTTCACAAATGGGAATCATTATCCTTTCTTTAGCTGTTACTGAAGCACTGCCTTGTCTTATAACGGTAAATGGTAGACTATCACTGAGCCCACAATACAGCAGATTGTTAAAGAATGATGAGGCTCATCCCACTTGACTCAGTATTCCAAGGGAGAAGCTCGTTTTTTCTGCAGCACGATCCTCACAGACACAACACATTAGTGGTAAAAGACACCCCCAGCTACTGCTGAACTTGGTGTAGTCTGGATGCCCCCTAGAGCAGGAATAAGGATGGATTTTATATACGTCAGGAGAGATGAGCTGTTTTTCCATATCATATTGCTGTTAGCAGCTGATGTACTGATTGAAAGACCAGAATTCATCTGGGAGCAAGTGCAGAACACAAGATTTTATTTGAGCATTTCACTAAGTACAGTGCACATTATGTCTGTGTGTGTGTCTGTGTGTGAGAAATAACAATATATTTGGCCCTGATGCGAAATTGGATTTGCCGTCTATTCAGTGATTGACTTTATAGACATAATCAATAATTTGACAGTTCTACTAAATCACATTGCTCTTCATAGGATGCACTTCAACCCATTATAAACATCATTGTTACTTGGTCTACGTGACTTTCAAATCTTTATTCCATGAAACAAGTCCAAGGCGTAATAATACTGCTCCTACAGAGGAAGGAATCATTAAGGAAATATGTTCTGATGTTAGCCCTATTCTCCAACTAAAATATCACTGTGATAAGGAAATATTGATCCTTTAGGATTGATATTTTAAACCATAACACATATTCCTGTAGCTCACATGATTCATAGAAGGGCCAACCCTATTTAATTAACATACACTCATTTTTCTGGGGATGTTATTTACAGCAAATATACTAGGGATGCACCAAATCCACTATTTTGGATTCGCCGGAACCCCTGAATCCTTTGCGAAAGATTTGGGCGAATACCGAACCGAATCCGAACCCTAATTTGCATATGCAAATTAGGGGTGGGAAGGGGAAGACATTTTTTTCTTCCTTGTTTTGTGACAAAAAGTCACGCAATTTCCCTCCCCGCCTCTAATTTACATATGCAAATTAGGATTCGGATTCAGTTCGACCAGGCAGAAGGATTCAGCCAAATCCGAATCCTGCTGAAAAAGGCCAAATCCTGGCCGAATCCCGAACCGAATCCTGAATTCAGTCCATCCCTAAAATATACACAGGTTTCAGCGTGTAGCACTCACTTTAGAATCCGAACCCTAATTTGCATATGCAAATTAGCATATGAAAATTAGGGGTGGGAAGAGGAAAAAACGTACTTCCTTGTTTTGTGACAAAAAGTCACGCGATTTCCCTCCCCGCCCCTAATTTGCATATGCAAATTAGGATTCGGTTCGACCAGACAGAGGGATTCGGCCAAATCCGAATCCTGCTGAAAAAGGCCAAATTCTGGCCAAATCCCGAACCGAATCCTGAATTCAGTCCATCCCTAAAATATACACAGGTTTCAGCGTGTAGCACTCATTTTAGAATCGGAACCCTAATTTGCATATGCAAATTAGCATATGCAAATTAGGGGTGGGAAGGGGGAAAAAATGACTTCCTTGTTTTGTGACAAAAAGTCACGGGATTTCGGTCACCGCCCCTAATTTGCATATGCAAATTAGGATTTGGATTCGGTTCGATCAGGCAGAAGGATTCAGCCAAATCCGAATCCTGCTGAAAAAGGCCAAATCCTGGCCGAATCCCGAACCGAATCCTGAATTCAGTCCATCCCTAAAATATACACAGGTTTCAGTGTGTAGCACTCATTTTAGTGCATCCGCTACTTAGGGCAACAAATAAGGTGATACTTAAGTGATGTTGTTTTAAAGAAAATCTGTAAAATGCAAAACAGTTGTATCTTTTAATGTACTGGAAATATGGGACCCAGAAGCAAAGCCTGAAAGATAGGGTCCAAACATGACGAAATATACAATAAATTTGGGTTCTTCAAACAGGGACTTTCTGCCTGTTGTCAAACTGTGGCCAACTGTTGCTAGAGGTTGTAAATTAACAACAGTAAGAGATCAAGTTAGATTTTCCAGGTCTAAATGTTACATATAAAAAATCTTTCTATAGAAAATATGCAAGGTTTCATTTTTAGCGAAGTCACAAAGTCAGATGTAAAGATACTAAATAAAGCAATGCACAGATGCGATCTCCCATGTTCTTCCCAGTCAGACAATGGCACCATACATTCAGCAGACTGGATCATTTGATTTGTGAGATTTCAGTGACATGTTAATAAAATCATACATGATGAATTAAAATCCTCCCTGAGTTTCATACATAGTTTAATACATAGCAAACCAACTAATGTTGGCCTTTGATCTGCAATTGAACAATAAATCTGAATTTGAATCCAATATACTGGAAGGTATGAAAAGTAACCAATTGGCTAATGACTTGTAAGCTGAGGTTTCACAGGGATAAACAGTGTAAAGGAAGAACCAGAGGGAGCAAAGCACAAGGAAGGCAGTGACAGACTGAATGACAAAGCTACAGGAGAGCCCGCCAGATCAAGGGAATATGGAGCCAACACAAGAGACACTGCTGAGATCCAGTACAGACCCAAGCTGAAGAAACTGAAAGCAAAGACGTCAGTGCCAGGAAATAAAAAGACTTGATACCCAGTAAAAAGGAGCTGGTATAATAAATATGCTAATAACTGAGTGTAAATAACTATTGGATAGTATAGCATTTGTTGTGTAGTTCGTGTCAATACTGTTATTTACTGATTGCGTCTTTATTGGGATTTTGTGTTACTTTATATTATAATATTAATCACATAAAAACCATAGTTGGTATGTTAGTGTCCCATTGACATACCACTACAGAACCTACATAGCTAAATATTAATTAAGGCTAACAACTTCTAGATTTCCCATCACTGGTGAGAATGTACCACAATTTACTCTGTCAAATTATTTATTGGCATCTATTGTGCTTGATGATCTCACATTTCTGCCTGAAAAAATGACTAAAATGTATTTCAAATGAATATGTGAGACTGCTGTAGCTTATCAGCATTAATGGAGTTATGATGTCAACCCAAAAGTGCTTTATGGAAATATCTGAATTGATTCAAGGCCAAGTTGTTTAATTCCTGTTGTGGGGAAAGAAAAGTTCCAGTTCCAACTCCTCAGTTGTTTGGAGAGAATCATTTTGCAGGGATGTGCTTTGCCATTGCCTGTGAGCAACCTGATGACTTGTTAATTATTTTACCTCTATAGAAGGTTTAGTAATACTAACATGTCAAAAATGTGTTGCAGCTGGTTGCTATAAGTATAGTACAAGCTAGACAGGATACCTTTCACTCAAGAATAGGAAAGTTGATATATATTTCTATAATGTTCACCAATACAAAATACCAATAATGGGCTCTTTAATTACAGGTAGTGGTCGGTTCAGGCGGAGTTCAAAGGATAGTCAGGCAGGCAAGGGTCAATACCGGTAGAGTTCAGAATAGTCAGGCAGGCAAGGGTCAAAACTGGAATCAAACAGGACAAAATCGCACCAGGATACTAACAAGTTAGACCTAACAACGAGCAATTAGTTTGAGCTCAAAGCCCCTTTAAATATTCGAATTTCGTGCATTTTTCAGATGGCACAGGCAATAATTATACAGTGCCTGTAATATATAAAAATTAATTCTCAAAGTAAATGTTTTAAATAAAAAATCTTAGGGCTCTTAGCTTACCACGAAGCCAAAGAATTATGTTGAGATATGCAATATATTTTCTTTTGAGATGGAACACCTAGAATGTGAATCTGAAAAATCCCCTGCATTTCAGAGATTTTTTTGAAGATACGGTGTAGGTGCTACTACAATAATCTGCTGACTGCATCATGAGACATTGGAATGTTTGGCCAGCAAATATCTCTGGTAAAAGAGATTGGACTGATATATTTGAAATGTGCAGTTTTTATGCTTACATGGATATCTACTCTGTGAATCTGTTGCCACTTTACTAGGGCTTTAGCTAGAGGTCAGTGGGCCCATGTGCAAAGCTTGATGCAAGTTATTACACCTTAAAGGGATACTGTCATGGAAAAACATGTTTTTTCCAAAACACATCAGTTAATAGTGCTGTTCCAGCAGAATTCTGCACTGAAATCCGTTTCTCAAAAGAGCAAAACTGATTTTTTTTATATTCAATTTTTGTGCTCTGATAAACTTTAATGACTCTTTACTGCTGTACTGCAAGTTAGAGTGATATCACTCCCCTCCCTTCCCACCCCCCAGCAGCCAAACAAAAGAACAATGGGAAGGTAACCAGATAACAGCTCCCTAACACAAGATAACAGCTGCCTGGTAGATCTAAGAACAGCACTCAATAGTAAAAACCCATGTCCCACTGAGACACATTCAGTTACATTGTGAAGGAAAACCACCAGCCTGCCAGAAAGCATTTCTCTCCTAAAGTGCAGGCAAAAATTTCAAAATTGAATATTAAAAAATCTGTTTGCTCTTTTGAGCAATGGATTTCAGTGCAGAATTCTGCTGGAGTAGCACTACTAACGGATTCATTTTGAAAAAATGTTTTTTCCCATGACAGTATCCTTTTAAGATTGTCTTTTACTTAAAGGAGAAGGAAAGGTTAAAACTAAGTAAGCTTTATCAGAAATGCCTATATCAATACATCATTAAACCCTCAAAGTAATGCTGCTCGGAGTTCTCTGTTAAAAGAAACACCACATTTCATTCCTTCTATTGTGTACACATGGGCTTCTGAATCAGACTTCCTGTTTTCAGCTTAAGCCTCCAGGGCTAGGGCTTGAGCATGCTCAGATTGTCCTCTCCCTCCCTCCTCCCCTCCCTACTGTAATCGGAGCTATGAGCGAGCAGGGAGAGACTCAGGAAGGAATAGATGTCACACCAAGTTAATATGGCAGCTGCTATCTTAACAAATAGAGAAAGCTTCTACAGCTGTTTACTCAGGTATGCTAAAGCATTCTACAGAATAAATATAGTGTTCTAGCTTGCACTATTGTGGCTTATCTGTTGGCAGTAACTCGGTAGCTTTCCTTCTCCTTTAAGAGTTCTAAGGATTTGGTTGGTGCATAGAAAGTTGGGGGGGTTCATGAAGTGCAGATTTGATCCTACTGCCTCCCAAACAGCTTTAAACATGTTAAAGAAGTTGTCTTTACTGAATTGCTTGCATGGCTGATTCATTCAAGTGAAATAAATTGGGTCATCTTTCAGGTTATAGAAAATTTGTAGACATATGTAGACATTTGCAAATGTATTGGCTCTCTCTTTTGGGTTTATGACCTTTTAATGATTGTCTGTTTCAAGTTTATTTTATTTTATTCAAGTATGTGACCTGTTATCCAGAGTCTTTGGGAGTATTTGGAATTTTCTGGAGTTTCTAGATAACGGATCCCATACCTGCATAGTCAAATGCAGATTTCAAAAGAGAAGGAACGACTCATTTACTGGCTGGGAGGGTGCAATATGTTAAACACCCCCTGTGAAAGTAATGGATACATTTTTACCCATGTGTTCCTTTATGAAAAAATGTAGCAGCCCAGGGAAGAAACAAATGCAGCACTACCAACTTGCTTACCTATTCCAGTGTCCATCTTCAGATGTGGAGGCCTATTTCCTTATTCTCGAGGTCAAGAAAAAAATGCAAGAGCAAGAACTCATGTAACTGTTTTTCTCAAATGCTTGCTTATAAAATCACATTGTTCCATTCATTTTCAATGAGGCTAAAAAAACGCAAATATATTAAAGGGCTGGAAAAATAAATCAAGGGTCAAAAAAGTCAAGGGTCTAAGTAAAGATTCAAATTTCAAAATTCTAATTTTCGAGTTTATTTTAGTGTAATTCGACTAGGGAATAGTTAAAATTCGATTCGAGTTTTTAAATTTTTTTTTCCGAAATGTATCATGTACTGGACTTTTAAGAATTCGAATTCAACTATTCGCCACCTTAAACCTGCCAAATTGCTGTATTAGCCCATGGGCGATGTCCTGGAATCAATTTGGAGATGTTTGGAGAAATCCTGAAATTTTTTTTGGTGAAAAAACTTGAATTGATTCGAGTTTGCTGGTCGATCACATTCACCCGATTTTGAAAGATTCTCGTTTGTTTTTTGAAAAATTTCCCCCCCAAATTTTGAGTCCATAGGCGTTTATGGGAGTTTTTACAAACTCTCATGAACTCGAATTTCGACCATTGGATAAATCTGCACCAGCTTTTACTTGCTGGGTTTTTTCTGTCTACTTTTCTCGGCTTTATTCCAATTTCCCACCATTCGAGCATTTGAAGAATATTCTAAAGTATATTTGTGTTTTTTCTCAAATTGTCAAAAAATAGAAAAATCGACTTTTAATATACAATAGAAGTATACTGTACTCTCCTGCTTATGCATGCATGTGTAGGCCCCTGATAAATGCTATCATTTATATATCTATATTTTTGGTCTCCTCTCTTTTAGGAGCAGGATCTGGGTATTTTACATGATCTATAGCTCCAATACTGTAGAGTGTAGATGCACAGCCCTGCGTGCCACTAACCTCAAGCAGATTCTCTTTAACATTAAAAAATGAATGTGGAATTTTGTATTGGTGATATGTTTGTGGTCAGTATTCTAAGTCTCAGACCTTGAAGCGAAGACGGAAATCTGCACACTTCTCATACAGGCATGGGACCTGCTATCCGGAATGCTTGGGACCTGGGGATTTCCGTTTAAGGGATCTCTCTGTCATTAAAATAATTTAAACATCAGTGAAATCCAATAGGATTGTTTTGATTCCGATAATGACTCATTATTTCTTAGTTGGGATCAAGTACAAGGTATTGTTTTACTATTACAGAGAGAAAATAATTAATTTTAAAAAATGTCATAAAAATTAGTCTATGGGAGACGGCCTTCCTGTAATTTTGAAATTTCTGGATGATGGGTTTCCAAAAAACAGGTCCTATACCTGTATTTGTTAAAGGGATCCTGTCATTAAAAAACATGTTTTTTTCAAAACGCATCAGTTAATAGTGCTACTCCAGCAGAATTCTGCACTGAAATCCATTTCTCAAAAGAGCAAACAGATTTTTTTTTTAATTCAATTTTGAAATCTGACATGGGGCTAGACATATTGTCAATTTCCCAGCTGCCCCTGGCCATGTGACTTGTGCTTGCACTTTAGGAGAGAAATGCTTTCTGGCAGGCTGCTGTTTTTCCTTCTCAACGTAACTGAATGTGTCTCAGTGGGACATGGGTTGTTACTATTGAGTGCTGTCCTTAGATCTACCAGGCAGCTGTTATCTTGTATTAGGGAGCTGCTATCTGGTTACCTTCCCATTGTTCTTTTGTTTGGCTTCTGGGGGGGAAGGGAGGGGGGTGATATTCCAATTTGCAGTACAGCAGTAAAGAGTGATTGAAGTTTATCAGAGCACAAGTCACATGACTTGGGGCAGCTGGGAAATTGACAATATGTCTAGCCCCATGTCAGATTTCAAAATTAAATATAAAAAAATCTTGTTTGCTCTTTTGAGAAATGGATTTCAGTGCAGAATTCTGCTGGAGCAGCACTATTAACTGATTCATTTTGGAAACATTTTTTTTCCCATGACAGTATCCCTTTAAGCTGGCTAGCTCTCCTTATGGATCCACTGTAATTTAATGTTATTTTGTCATCAAGATCTGCTATTATGTGCTGTGATGTGCAGATTAAACGTTCTTAGGAGTTAACTCTCTGCCATACCATTATGGGCTTCTACAAGCTCTGCCATTTCAGATTCAATGTGAGATGTGCACTCTCTTAACTCCTGTAACTCATTTTTAAGATCCTGTAGCGCTTTATCTATATTATTGCTCAGAGTGATAAGTTATAATTTGCTTTTTGCTTTATGTGCTCTACCTCTGTTATTAAAATCACAGGGCTGTTGGATTTGTTTTAAATGGGAATAATCATTCCCACTGTTGAACTACAAAAAAAATGGAGATTGAAAATGTTCTTGGCAGTGATTTGCCCTAAGACAAGTTAGTTCACTTGCTATAACATTCAGAGAAAGGCTAGAGATGCGAGAAGTGGGTGTACAGCAGAGCAGAAATAAGTGTGCAGCTCCATTCCCTATACTTCCCACTAAACAACATGATAAAAAAAATTACAATAAGAGTATAACACCCAGAATAAAATATAGCAGCAATGAATTTAATTGCCAACATTTCCAGAAGCAAAGTATTTTGTGGACAGCTGGGGATTTATATAGTGAGAAAGTCCTGTAATCCAGCATTTGAATGCAAAATACTACAATTAAAAAGTGCAATATCACAATATACACTGTCCTCCTGAGAACATTATTATACACATTTGTCTTGCTTCAGTGACAAACACTGGCCTATTACAGTTAATCAGATGTCAGCAGATGTCTTTCACTCTACCAGGTCATTCAATGGTATAGTTATTTTACATTTAAAGGGACACTTTTACCAAAATAAATCAGAGCAGTGCTGCACAACTGTTTCCAAATAGTGGACATGCTATGGACAAATGATTCCATAAACCAGACACTTGTTGGCTAAACTATAATAAAATGAGGATATCATGGATCCCCTGGGCAGACTCAATCTGACTTACAGATCTCCATCTGAGCCAGCCTAGCCTTCATTTATATTAATATTGCCACTTTGGTTCCATTAAATATATGCTGGTATACATGGGCCTGCCTGAATTTTTTCATAATTTATTTCTAGTTCAGTCTCAACAAAAAAATAGTACAAGAGCGAGAGTTGTGAAATCCTTTCGCCATGTCTCAACACAGTGGCTTCTAGTGATGAGCGAATCTGTCCCGTTTTGCTTTGCTGAATAATTCACAAAACAGGACAAAAATCAGTGGAAATTCACAAAACACATTGAAGTCAATGGGCGCCAAAATAATTTTGAAGAGAGATCATTTTTGATGCAACCATCAATTTTTATACGCGTGATTATTTTGTCCAAATGTCAATGGGCATCTGAATAATTGACAATTTTTGCGCGCGCACAATTTTGACATGCGACGGCAAATTTTCGTCGAAGTTTTGCAAAAACATTCGCTGTTGCAAATCCATGCTTGCCGAAATCATGGGTGAATCTGTTTTGTTTTGGCTAATAATTCGCGAAACAGTGAAAAAATTCACAAAAGTGAAAATTCGCAAAACACATTGAAGTCAATGGGCACCAAAATAATTTTGAAGCACGACAATTTTTGACGCGAGCAACAATTTTTATTAGTGATGCACCAAAGCCACTATTTTGGATTCGGATGAATAACGAATCGAATCCTAACCCTAATTTGCATATGAAAATTAGGGGTGCGAAGGGGGAAGACAGTTTTTACTTCCTTGTTTTGTGACAAAAAGTCAGCAATTTCTCTCCCCGACCCTAATTTGCATTTGGATTCAAATTAGGATTCAAATTCGCTTCGGCCAGGCAGAAGGATTCGGGCGAATCCTGCTGAAAAGGACCGAATTCTTGGCCGAATCCAGAACTGAATCCTGGATTCCGTGCATCCCTAATATTTATACGCGTGACCATTTTGTCCAAATGCATTAAAGTCAACGCGCATCCGAATAATTTTGACGTGTGACAATGTTTATACGCGCAACAATTTTGATGTGCGACAATTTTGCGCTGCCAGAAAATCATTTGCGCCTGCAAATCCACGCCTTCTGAATTCATTCGCCCATCACTAGTGGCGTCATTTGTTTCCCCCGAAAATGAGGCTGCGATAAGAAAATAGAAGCTGAAAAAATAAAAAGTCCTTAAACCATTGGAAATACACAGTTTCCATGAAATCTGGTTTACCAAAAAAACGAGAATCTACATAAAATTATTCAATACTGAATTTCTATTTAAATGAGATGAATAAAAAATTATTATTAATTAAAATCAAGACTGATAATACCTATCTTTCTGCTAAACAAATAGTTAGAATCCTTTGCCTGGAAGGAACTAGAATTAAATTAATAAAAAAGTGTCTATATTTAAGCACATATGTTCAACATTAATAAACATAGTACACGGAACTGTCCATAATAAATAAAATATTTGGTTGGATGACAGCATCCCTTTAAAAGACCACCTTGTATCAGCACAGGTATTCTGTTTTTTTCCTTACTTAGGAAAATGTCTGCGTCAACAAATTCTAGGCCTATGTATTTAAAAAAATAAAACCAGAATCATATCTTTACTCAGTATGGTATGACTAGGGTCTGCTTTCTCTCTGACAGTTATCATCAGTCCCTAAAAACTCAGAAAGGACCCAGTTCGTATTGATTTCAATATCTTTTTTAAAGCAAACAGATAAATGCATTTGCCTTTACAATACTGTATTTATCCAAATGATATTTCTAGGAAAGGCCTTGCTAAGTCTGTGTGTAGTTCAGGTGTTATAATGTAGTGCAAAACTGTCAGTTTAAGACTGAAAAAAACCCCATAAAATGGCGGTTTGCCTGTTTGTCAATGCATATGCAAATGTGTTTTTTGTGGACACAAAACCTATGGATCATAGGCAAGTACATCCTTAGTGCTATGATCATATGAGTTTCCTAATAAAGCCAGTGATCCCACAGCATTTCAAATTTTTGCATAACTTAACCTGAATATGAGCTATAAATTATAGATGATCTGGCTAATGGCATATTAAATGTGCTCAGCACTGAAAGCAACGAGATTTATTAAATGAGAACTAACCCCTACAAATGAATATGGCTTGAAATGCCATATTTTATATATTAAACTTATTGAACCAGCTTAAAGGTTCAGCGTCTCTATAGTAGTTATGATTCAGACCTTCAAAGTTGTCACAGGAGTTTCCCATCTTGGAATATGTTAGTACAGGTATAGGATCCCTTATCCGGAAACCCGATATCCAGAAAGCTCCGAATTACAGAATGGTTGTCTCCCATAGACTCCATTTTATCCAAATAATCCAAATTTTTAAAAATGATTTCCCTTTTCTCTGTAATAATAAAACAGTAGCTTGTACTTGATCCCAACTAAGATACAATTAATCCTTATTGGAAGCAAAACCAGCCTATTGGGTTTATTTAATGTTTAAATGAATTTCTAGTATACTTAAGACATGAAAACCCAAATTACGGAAAGATCCGTTATCCGGAAAACCCCAGGTCCCGAGCATTCTGGATAAAAGGTCCCATACCTGTAGTGTCTGTGACATGCACATGCTCAGTTTACTTTAAGCTAAGCTTAGGGGTTATCACAAATCATCAAGCAGAAAATATGTTTTACCTGTCATATAAGATTATGCTACAGGGCCAATTATTACATTTTGATGCTAATTGTGCTAGTTTCTGAGCTGCCATTTACCAATAAGTATTTACTAATCAGCCTCAGCCTTATATTGTTACAATTATATGATATACGTTCAGTATATTTGTACATCAGTCCCTAAGCTTAGTAAGTGGCAGCAGCACAGAATATGTGCAGTGAAAAGCAGAAAAGAAGATGGGGAGCTACTGTGGCATCTTTGGAGACACAGATCTTCCCTGCTAAAGGGCTGTGGTTACCTTGGGATGTCCTTAACCCAAATCATAATGTACAACATTTCTGCCATATTTGTTTTAGTTAAGCTTCCCTTTTCCAAATAAACACTTGAGGAGATCGCTTTGTTTTGGGTTATTCCTGCATACCTCCTCCTCTATTTCAACATCTATAATGATACTAAGCTCCACTGTATTTAAGTGCAATACAAGTAATAGAGCCGACGTCAGGAAGTGATGCAAAGCAGAAAGCCAAGTGCATTAGCTGGATAGTCACTGCAATTCCAGTGTTGACTGGGAACAAGAAAACTTGAGTTGAATTCAATGATGTGCAGGTTAACTTGTAGAACACATGATGATTATGTTGGTAAAGCTGGAGCTGCAATGTCCTGCTGAAAATGGAAGGAAAGAGGAATTAAGTCAAACACAGAACAATGGGAAAATATATATATTTATACTTTTCAATTAAATTCCATTTTAGATTAATGCCACTCAAGACATTTACATGACAGCTGGGAGAACAAATCCATAGACTGAAGGAGAGCTACACTATAGCAGTTAGCCATCTTCCTCTTATCCTCTCATAACCCACAAGCAAATTGTGAAAGAATAAATGTAAGCGCACACAGTTGTGTTTAGAATCAGGGCCGGCCTTAGGCCAATTGGACCAATTTGGACCAATTGGGCCCAATTGGGCCCCGCAACTCTGGGGGGCCCCGCACCACAGGGCAGCACAGATAATATTTCCCTCAGCACATGATGCTGCCTGGCCTGCCCCCAACTTTGAGAGTCCAGCCCATCCCCAAATCCATAGGTCTAGCCTGCCCCCAACTCTCATAGGCCCAGCTTTCCTCCAACCTTGATAGGTCTTGCCTGCCCCCAATCCAACCAAGCCTGCTCCCAAGCTGAATCGGCCCAGCCCCAAACTAATTGGCCCAGTCCACTCTCCTATTTCCTCCCTCTCTCTCTTACCCTGTGTGCCCCTATTATGTTACCTTGTCTGCCCCTTTCCTTTCTATTTTGTGCCTGTATGCCCTTATTTTCCTAAATACTTGGTGTGTCAGTAGCCAGCAACACTTTGTCTAGGGGCCCCGCCAACATGGTCCCAATTGGGCCCCACATGTGATAGGACCAGCCCTGTTTAGAATGATAGCAGTCCGACATCACAATCCTGATCAATCATTGGTTTAGGTTGAAATTATATTTCTACATGGCAAATAATTTACTAGTAGGTGTAGTAGAGTAATAGAAAACCAATAGACCCAACAGTGATGACATGCATGCTGTAACTGAATCATTCATTCAGGCTTGTTCCTAATAATAGCAGTGTGGAGTTCAATTAGTAAGGTCATTCCAGACATTGTTCAGAAGAACAGCGTACTTTGATTAAAAAGTTGATTGGAGAGGGGAAAACACATAAAGAAGTGCAGAAAATGATATAGATTGCTCAGCAAAATTATCTCAAATGCTCTAAAATGGCAACCAAAACCTGAAAGACATGAAAGAAAATGGAAAACTAACATTCGAATGAATAGAATAGGAATAGGAAGAATAGGCAAAATGGCAAAGACTCAGCCAATGATCAGCTCCAGGAAGATCAATGAAGGTCTAAAGTTACCTGTAATACTATTACAATTTTGTGCACTGATGAAAAGCAAGATTGTTATTTGGGGTCTTGGGGCTGCAGACAGTTTGTCAGACGACCCCCCCCCCCCCCAAACACTGAATTCAAACCACAGTACAGTGTGAAGACAGTGAAACATGGTGGCACAAGCATCATGATATGAGGATGTTTCTCATACTATGGTGTTGGGCCTATTTATCTTATACCAGGGATCATGGATCAGTTTCAATACATCAAATACTTGGAGTTCATGTTGCCTTATGCCAAAGAGGAAATGTCCTTGAAATGGGAGTTTCAACAAGACAACGACCCCAAACACACCAGTAAATGAGCAACATTTTGGTTCCAGACCAACAAGATTGACTTTATGTCGTGGCCAGCCCAATCCCCGGACCTTAATCCAATAGAAAACTTGTGGGGTGACATCAAAATTGCTGTTTCTGAGGCAAAACCAAGAAGTGCAGAAGAATAGTGGAATGTAACAGGTGCCAGAAGTTGGTCGACTCCGTGTAACACAGATGTGCAGCAGTTCTCAGAAACACTGATTATACAACTAAATATTAGTTCAGGGATTCAAAGAAAACCAAAACGTTAAACATTTTCTTTAGTTTATACAGTGAATGTTTGAGTTTGTAAAGAAGAATGCAGACATTGTTTTTTGGAACAGCCTAATTTTCCCTTTTCTCCAGATTCTGTTAAGGAATAACACTAATTTGATACATTTTTCGATTCTGTACAGGAATCTTCGTCAGGGAGAAAGACGAAGATTACACTATGGAATCGAAACGTTGGTCTTTAAATAAACCTTTTCTTAATTTAAACATGTGAAATTACAGTATCCTTGAAATGCCGTCATCGGTGGATATAGATATATATATATATATATATATATATATATATATATATATATATATATATATATATTTATTATAAGCATTAATAGCATAAGTGAGTGATATGTTGGATCCCTTTGCCGTTCCAAACAACTGTATATAAAATTGATTCTGAAATTTGAAGTAATTTTTGTATAAGATAAACTGAAGGAGAGATGTTATAAATTCAATAGGGGGACCCCGATAGATAGATAGATAGATTAGATAGATAGATTAGATAGATAGATTAGATAGATAGATTAGATAGATAGATTAGATAGATAGATTAGATAGATAGATTAGATAGATAGATTAGATAGATAGATTAGATAGATTAGATAGATAGATTAGATAGATAGATTAGATAGATAGATTAGATAGATAGATTAGATAGATAGATTAGATAGATAGATTAGATAGATAGATAGATTAGATAGATAGATTAGATAGATAGATTAGATAGATAGATTAGATAGATTAGATAGATAGATTAGATAGATAGATTAGATAGATAGATTAGATATAGATTAGATAGATAGATTAGATAGATAGATTAGATAGATAGATTAGATAGATAGATTAGATAGATAGATAGATAGATAGATAGATAGATAGATAGATAGATTAGATAGATAGATTAGATAGATAGATTAGATAGATAGATTAGATAGATAGATTAGATAGATAGATTAGATAGATAGATTAGATAGATAGATTAGATAGATAGATAGATTAGATAGATAGATTAGATAGATAGATAGATTAGATAGATAGATTAGATAGATAGATTAGATAGATAGATTAGATAGATAGATTAGATAGATAGATTAGA
Source organism: Xenopus laevis (assembly GCF_017654675.1). Taxonomy (NCBI): domain Eukaryota; kingdom Metazoa; phylum Chordata; class Amphibia; order Anura; family Pipidae; genus Xenopus; species Xenopus laevis. The sequence goes on from NC_054386.1 coordinate 83,441,844, forward strand.
TAGATAGATTAGATAGATAGATTAGATAGATAGATTAGATAGATAGATTAGATAGATAGATTAGATAGATAGATTAGATAGATAGATTAGATAGATAGATTAGATAGATAGATTAGATAGATAGATTAGATAGATAGATTAGATAGATAGATTAGATAGATAGATTAGATAGATAGATTAGATAGATAGATTAGATAGATAGATAGATAGATAGATTAGATAGATAGATTAGATAGATAGATTAGATAGATAGATTAGATAGATAGATTAGATAGATAGATTAGATAGATAGATTAGATAGATAGATTAGATTAGATAGATTAGATAGATTAGATAGATAGATTAGATAGATAGATAGATAGATAGATAGATAGATAGATAGATAGATAGATAGATAGATAGATAGATAGATAGATAGATAGATAGAGATAGATAGAGATAGAGATATAGAGACATAGATATAGATATAGATATAGATATAGATATACATAGAGATAGATATACATAGAGATATATATATAGATATACATAGAGATATATATATAGATATACACATATACATACATATCTATATATATATACATACATATCTATATATATATATATACATACATATCTATATATATACATACATATCTATATCTATATATACATACATATCTATCTATATATACATACATATCTATCTATATATACATACATATCTATCTATATATACATACATATCTATCTATATATACATACATACATATCTATCTATATATACATACATACATATCTATCTATATATACATACATACATATCTATCTATATATACATACATACATATCTATCTATATATACATACATACATATCTATCTATATATACATACATACATATCTATCTATATATACATACATACATATCTATCTATCTATACATACATACATATCTATCTATATATACATACATACATATCTATCTATCTATACATACATACATATCTATCTATCTATACATACATACATATCTATCTATCTATACATACATACATATCTATCTATCTATACATACATACATATCTATCTATCTATACATACATACATATCTATCTATCTATACATACATACATATCTATCTATCTATACATACATACATATCTATCTATCTATACATACATACATATCTATCTATATATACATACATACATATCTATATATATATATATATACATACATATCTATACATACATATCTATATATATATATATACATACATATCTATATATATATACATACATACATATCTATATATATATACATACATACATACATACATATCTATATATATATACATACATATCTATATATATATACATACATATCTATATATATATACATACATATCTATATATATATATACATACATATCTATATATATATATACATACATATCTATATATATATATACATACATATCTATATATATATATACATACATATCTATATATATATATACATACATATCTATATATATATATACATACATATCTATATATATATATACATACATATCTATATATATATATACATACATATCTATATATATATATACATACATATCTATATATATATATACATACATATCTATATATATATATACATACATATCTATATATATATATATACATACATATCTATATATATATATACATACATATCTATATATATATATATACATACATATCTATATATATATATATACATACATATCTATATATATATATATACATACATATCTATATATATATATATACATACATATCTATATATATATATATACATACATATCTATATATATATATATACATACATATCTATATATATATATATACATACATATCTATATATATATATACATACATATCTATATATATATATACATACATATCTATATATATATATACATACATATCTATATATATATATACATACATATCTATATATATATATACATACATATCTATATATATACATACATATCTATATATATACATACATATCTATATATATATATACATACATATCTATATATATATATACATACATATCTATATATATATATACATACATATCTATATATATATATACATACATATCTATATATATATATACATACATATCTATATCTATATATATATACATACATATCTATATATATATACATACATATCTATATATATATACATACATATCTATATATAATATACATACATATCTATATATACATACATATCTATATATATACATACATATCTATATAATACATACATATCTATATATATATATACATACATATCTATATATATATACATACATATCTATATATATATACATACATACATATCTATATATATATACATACATACATATCTATATATATATACATACATACATATCTATATTATATACATACATACATATCTATATATATATATACATACATATCTATATATATATACATACATATCTATATATATATATACATACATATCTATATATATATATACATACATATCTATCTATATATACATACATATCTATCTATATATATACATACATATCTATCTATATATACATACATATCTATCTATATATACATACATATCTATCTATATATACATACATATCTATCTATATATACATACATATCTATCTATATATACATACATATCTATCTATATATACATACATATCTATCTATATATACATACATATCTATCTATATATACATACATATCTATCTATATATACATACATATCTATCTATATATACATACATATCTATATATACATACATACATACATATCTATATATACATACATACATACATATCTATATATACATACATATCTATATATACATACATACATATCTATATATACATACATACATATCTATATATACATACATACATATCTATATATACATACATACATATCTATATATACATACATACATATCTATATATACATACATACATATCTATATATACATACATACATATCTATATATACATACATACATATCTATATATACATACATACATATCTATATATACATACATATCTATATATACATACATACATATCTATATATACATACATATCTATATATACATACATACATATCTATCTATCTATCTATCTATCTATCTATCTATCTATCTATCTATCTATCTACATACATATCTATATATATATATATATATATACATACATATCTATCTATATAAAATACACTGTGGATCTAGACTTTTACGGTGCAGAAAGAAGCACATAAATGTACAAATCAGCCTAAGCAACATTCAGCAATGCCAACATTGAAACTGTCAGTGGCTAGCCACAATGGAACACACGAGCCTGTGAATGACAAGAAGATTGCCTTAATTGACTACAAAAGACAATCAAGAGTGTTTTTTTCAGAATACTCATATATTATGTAAACTGTTTCAATTACCCACAAATGCTTCACAAAGCTTTTAAGAAGCAGGCTTTGAAAACGGTAAATGCACCCATATGAGAGGATAACGATTCATTGGAAGAGACAGACCTCTTTCAAAACTGGGAGAGGCATATGAGTTTTAAAAGGAAAACAAAATGAGAAAGTACATTTTATACTTTTATATTTTATCAAAAATGATAACCAATTGCAAATGGTCTCAGAATAGCATTCTCTATTGAAAAAACCCTTTAAGTATCAATGCCCTATGCTTATAGGAACCCTGAAGGGAGAGCTAAAATAAAGGGAAAATATAATATAATAGAAAGCATGGTTATGAATACTGTATTATCTCAACAGCAGCTTGAAGCAATAAGATCCAACGTTGACTGCCAGGCATGCTGTAAATTGCTTCAGACCCATTTGTGTAATTACCAAGACTGGATTGGATTGGCAGTGGTGGGTTCAATGCATTTTTATGTGTTCCAATCCCTGACCCCAATAAGCGTGAGAGTCAAAGTCCCATTTGCAGTAATTATACAGGCAGAGAAAAGTCTGTGAAAGCAAACTCATGCAGCCATTACAACAGTTATATTAATGCAAAGGAGGATACAATCACCAGTTCAGCACCAAGAAGAGCAGATTGTCAGAAGGTTGGAAGCAAGCACTGTGGGTAAAGGGCAACCATGCCTGGGCTGTTAGAGAAAACAATTCAGCACGGCACACAGCAGAAATCCAGGGAGGCTGACAGCAAGCAATGAAGGTGAATGGTTACCATGCCAGGGCAGTAGCAACTGAACACCACAGAAAACTTGAGAGATTGACAGCAAGAGGGTGAATGGTGACCATGCCAGAGTAGCTGAGGGGACAGATGCTAATGCAAAACAGGTTTAGAAGCAAGAAGTTTTAGAAAGATTCCTTTCTGAAACAAACTGTCTCAAAGTCAGTGATGTACACAGATTTCACATGTGGCTTGGGTACCTCCATCTCTGGTTTGATTTCCTCGACAGCTTGGTTTCGTTCCTTAGGAGAAGGCCTGGGCATGTCTGTGACTGTGTCTGATGACACGTCTACTCCTCCACCTTTGGAAAGAGAAACAAAGCCAACTAATCACCACTAGGGCACTAATTAACAACAAAATAAAACACACATACAAAATAGAATGAAAGAAGTGTCACACAAGTGATGTGCGGGCCGACCCAATACCCGGGTAACCCGCGGGTTCATGCCGACCTCGCACGCTTCTTTACGTTAGATAGCCAATAAAGGTATCACTCGTATACTACTTTGTTGTATTACCAATTTTTATTTCAAAATGGTTGCCCTGTAACATGGAATAATCAGAGTTCCATGGCCCTTATATGGTTATTGAACGTTTTTTGATCTCTCCATCCAGGAAAAGTGCTTCTATTGTAAAGTTTGGAAAAAAAAAAGGTTAAAATGAGGAATCTGCCATTTTTAAGGGATATTAAAAATCACTGCTGCACTAGAGTACCTCGTATCTGCTACTATAGACATCAATGGCACCGTACTCTACTATAGAGTTACATATAAACTGATTTTTGAACAAAACATCCCCAAGACATGGCAGGAGGATCCTTTTTTAATCTGCAGAGCGAACCCAGAATGTATAGCACAGAAGAGCAATACAAGACAATATTGTTTTAGAGAGATGCTGCCTAGTTCATTTACTGGTCACATGCAATGTTAACTTCTTAATTGTAATTGTTTTGAGAAGTTGTAACATTTTAAGTAACAGATGTACATTAAAAGGACTTTCAATCCACTTAAATAGCAACAATGACATTGACTGGTTTTTACCATCAGCAAATGATTTTTCCCCATCTTCCACAGGAGGAGGAGCTGAGACATTCTGTGTTGCAACACTGTGCATATCATTCTCAAGGGCCGGCTGTTCCCCATTATCCTGATCTGTGTTGGCTTGGTGGGATCCAGGTGAAGTACATTCCACATCCTCTGGCACAATTTGGGTTAGTCCTTCAGCTGTTTTCGGAAGAACTCCAGATTCTGGCCCAAGATCTGCAAAAGTAAGGGCACAGACTGAATTAACTTAAAACAGACCTGTCAACTAGACACAAAAATCTGTATAATAAAAGTCCTTTTCAAATTAAACATGAAATTCAATTTCTATTTTTTATTAAAGCATTCATAGCTGTTGTAAGCTCATTTAAAAATCTCAGCGGTCAATCAAATATCGTCTGCCCCTCCTCTATTCCTTAGGCATAGAGGCGGGGCAGACCATTACTTTCACTTTCTATTCAGCACCTCCTAGATGTCACTGCTCTACTCACATTCCCCCACTCTCTTTACCATTTAATTGTGTAACCAGGACATGGGGATGGACATCGGGTACCCCATTCTGGTGCACAAACAAGATTCTGAGATGATGCAAGGCTTGTCTTAATAACAGTGTCCACAAAATGGCTCCTGCCTGCTTGCTATAATTATGAATTCCCAGACTGAAGGAAACAAGATTCAACTAATTCATATTGTGTAATTAAAGTTCATTTTGCTTGACTAATGTGATGAAATAGGATTTTGAATATTTTTTTAGGGTGATAGGTCCCCTTTAATATCAGATTTCAGATATAAGGGATTAATAAGGTTAAATCAGCTTCAGTACTATTATTCTTCTTCCTCTTCTCACTAAACCTCTATTCTCCTAGTCTCTTTTCTTTACATACTATAATCTATTATTCCATCTATTTAGCCTCTTTGTTCTCATAGAAATAAAGAATAACCATGAAATAGGCCATCCCGGTGGGCCAATCCGACACTGAAACTAATATTTAGTTGTATAATCAATGTTTCTGAGAACTGCTGCACATCTGTGTTACATGAAGTCGACCAACTTCTGGCACCTGTTACATTCCACTATTCTTCTGTATTTCTTGGTTTTGCCTCAGAAACAGCATTTTTGATGTCACTCCACAAGTTTTCTATTGGATTAAGATCAGGGGACCGGACTGACCACTTCATAACATCAATCTTGATGGTCTGGAACCAAGATGTTGCTCATTTACTGGTGTGTTTGGGGTCGTTGTCTTGTTGAAACTCCCATTTCAAGGGCATTTTCTCTTTGGCATAAGGCCCCTTTTGTGACCTCATTGGCAGGACGGGTCTATAAAAGCAACCTGGAAGTGCATCACTATTAGTCCCCTTTCTTTAATTCAATCTAAAAACATATACAGTATAATATGCATTGTTGTAAATGTAACTTATAGATGCCACTTCTGTCACATGACTCACTGAAACTTGTGTATTACATGGAATAATCGGCTTGAAAAAGAAACTAAAATGTTCTGAAAGCTTGCTATGATTATCATGACATTGACTGGTTTTTACCATCAGCAAATGATTTTTCCCCATCTTCCACAGGAGGAGGAGCTGAGACATTCTTTGTTGCAACACTGTGCATATCATTCTCAAGGGCCAGCTTTTCCCCATTATCCTGATCTGTGTTGGCTTGGTGGGATCCAGATGAAGTACATTCCACATCCTCTGGCACAATTTCGGTTAGTCCTTCAGCTGTTTTCGGAAGAACTCCAGATTCTGGCCCAAGATCTGCAAAAGTAAGGGCACAGACTGAATTAACTTAAAGTGGACCTGTCACCCAGACACAAAAATCTGTATAATAAAAGTCCTTTTCAAATTAAACATGAAATTCAATTTCTATTTTTTATTAAAGCATTAATAGCTGTTGTAAGCTCATTTAAAAATCTCAGCTGTCAATCAAATATTGTCTGCCCCTCCTCTATGCCTTTGGCAAAGCAAGCAGGCAGGAGCCATACAAGTTGTGTATCACCCCAAAATCTTGTGTATGCACCCGAATGGGGGAACCTAATGCCCATACACATTGCCCTACACGATTATAGCGTGTGAGGGGGGGGGATGTGAGGAGAGCAGTGACATTTAGGTAGTGCTGAATGGAAGTTAAAGTATTTTACTGCCCCACCTCTATGCCTCAGGCATATAGGCAGGGCAGGTAAAGTTTGATTGACAGCTCAGATATTTAAACACCTTTATAACAGGTATGTATGCTTTAATGAAAAAGGAAATATGGGTTCCATGTTTAATTTGCAAACAACTTTTGTTATACAGCTTTATACGTGTAGGTGACAGGTCGACTTTAAATTGCTGTTATATCTCCTGTGCGTCCCCATTGCTTTGGAAAGAATTAGGATGTGGCAGGTCAGCATGTCACCCCAGGCGTGTACCTTCCTACAAATCCAGGTCTGCTTCTGCATACACATTGTGGTACTGTACAACAATTCCAAGGAATTTGCAACAAACAGAATGCGGAATATCTTTATATATAATTCAGCAATTTTGGCTTCCTCTTTCCTTAAATTGTCAACTTAAGACAAGTGTAATGAACCTTTCAGTTCAAGCTCTGATTTTGCCCCTGCATTCAATTATATACCACAACAAGATCAGATGCGTTGAATTCCAGATTCAGCTAAATTCCAGCTCAATGTTCAGTTAAAAATAATGTAAATCTTATTGTGTAACTTGTGATGTACGAGTATGACAAATTTTGTTCACAGATAATGCATTCTGAGGACTGCCGAATTTAAATCTGCACCCCTTTCCATACCAACAGTGCCTTGCAAAACTACTTGGACCCTTGACCAATTCCCTCATTTGGGGGCATATTTATCAATGGCCGAATTTCGAATTTAAGAAACTTCGAAATTCAAATTCAAAAAGACCAACCGAAATTAAGTCGAAAGTTTTTTTGGGTCGAATAGGTCAGTTTTTTGAGCGAGAAGGTCCGTATTCAGCCAAATTCAAATAGTTCAAATCGAATTAATAGCGCAATCGATCAAATTTGATTCAAAGTTTTTCCCCAAAAATCTTTGATTTTTCAAAGTCCACCAATTGACTCCAAATAAGTTCTAGGAGGTCCCCATAGGCTAAAACCGCAATTCGGCAGGTTTTAGATGGTGAATTGCCAGTCGAATTTTTAAAGAGACAATACATGATAAATTTCGATATTCTAATTTTTTCAAATTCAAAATCGAATTTGGACTATTCCCTAGTCGAAGTTCACAAAAAATAGCTCGAAATTCAAATTTTTTTCAATTGAAAATTCACCTCGACCTTTGCTAAATCTGCCCCTTAATGAATAATAAATCCTACACTGATGTTGTTCTCTCCTTGGATGTTTTAAGTGTTGCAATTTAAAATGTGTTTGTGATATGATATTATCCTATAACGTTTGAAAAATAAAAACTCTGAAATACATTAGTGTCCCACACATTAATACAGGAATGGGATCCATTATCCAGAAACCTGTTATCCAGAAACCTCCAGATTACGGAAATGCCATCTCCCATAGACTCCATTTCATACAAATCAAAATTTTAAAAAATGATTTCCTTTTTTCTCCAAACTAAGATATAATTAATCCTTCTTGAAAGTACAACCAGCCTATTGGGTTTATTTAATGTTTATGTGATTTTCTACTAGCTTTAGGTTTGAAGATCTAAATTACATAAAGATCAGTTATCTGAAAAACCCCCAGGTCCTGAGCATTCTGGATAACGGGTCCCATTCCTGTACTGCTTTTTTTATTTATTTATTTTTTAAGAAAAGTTAGAATTTTTTGCTTAAAATGGAGTCTTTGGGGGATCCCTCCTGTAATTCAAAACTTTCTGGATAATGGATAAACCAAACAGCCTATTGGGTTTATTTAATGTTTATGTGATTTTCTACTAGCTTTAGGTGTGAAGATCCAAATTACAGAAATATCCGTTATCTGAAAACAACCCAGGTCCCAAGCATTCCGGATAACATATCCCATACCTGTATTTTGTTGAGCCACCTTTTGCTGTTTTTATCAGATTATTATTCCAAATAGATTCTAACTGCACACCTCCATTTTCAAATAGACCCACAGATTCTGATTAGACAACCAGAGACAATTCATCTATCACTGGTCCATTATAGGATATAAATATTTTGTTCTTGAATTGCTAGCAAGATAAGTTATATTAGCCTTATGGGATATGGCCAAAATGCATTCTTTTTAACCAATCCTGTTAAGTAAGATGTATTATTTGCAATGTACATGGATTAGGGATGCACCGAATCCAGGATTCGGTTCGGGATTCGGCCAGGATTCAGCCTTTTTCAGCAGGATTCGGATTCGGGCCAAATCCTGCTGCCCGGCCGAACCGAATCCTAATTTGCATATGCAATTAGGATACAGAAGCTCATCTGTACACAATAAAAGGAAAGAAATGTGGTGTTTCTTTTGACAGAGGACTCCGATCAGCATTACTTTGAGGATTTACTGGTGTATTTATATAGACCTTTCTGATAAAGCTTACTTAGTTTTAACCTTTTCTTCTCCTTTAAAACTATTACTGGAACTATAAGGTGGGGGACTATAACTTACTAGACACGTGCCGACTGCTGCTACTACTACTGAACAGTGTTTATCTTTTCCCATATCCCTTCTGTAATATTATAATCCAGAAAGTAGTAATTGGCAAAGGCTTTGAGCTATGGTTAGGTGAAAAGCTGATAAGACACTGCAGTTCTGTTTACTCTGCTTCAGCTATGCTTTCTTATCTCTTTCATCCAACGGATAAATCAGCCACCTGCATCTCCAGACAGAAGTAGTAAATGCAAATAGACAATTGTATATTGAAAGAATTTCTAGTATTCCTGCTATAAAGCAAGAGAGGACTGCTTTAGAAAAAGTAGGTGAGCAGAAGTACTTTATCCAATATTACAAGCTGCGTTTAGGCATAAGAACAGAAATCAAAGGAATTGTATTTTTTTTTTAAAAATAAATAAATAAATAATTAAAATCCTGCAAGACTTCACGGCGATCTCAAAAACATTACTGGAATCTGATATCTATTGGCAGAAATCCTGGGTATGACTGCCTTCCGACCAAGCCAAGGACAGCTGGGAAATATACATGGGCCCTAGCAGATTTAGGGTGACATTTAGATCATTCTGAAATCCTGTATGAAATATTAAATGTCCCACGTGTCCAAACCATTTGCAAACAAAGGTCGGTTTCACTCAGATGCATGAACTGCTTCAACTGAATCTAAAAAATGCAGTTTCAGACTGGTACCTTTCAGGAGATGGTGTTTACTGCATGTCGCTTTCTAAGCATTATAGGATAGTGCACATGCTAATGCCTTAAACGACACGATAAGAAAAGACAAGGCACCAGTTGTTCCAAGGAAAAACCATTAAAGCGGACCTGTCACTCAGAGATAAAAAGCTGTATCTTTTCAAATTAAACCCACCACTCCTTCCTTAAAGGACAAGGAAAGTTAAACTAAAGAAGTAGGTAGAAATGTTGAACATTTTGTTTTGGGCTTCTGTACCAGCCCAAGGCAACCACAGCCCTTTAGCAGTAAAAATCTGGGTCTTCAAAGATGCCCCAGTAGCTCCCCATATTCTTTTCTGCTGATTCACTGCACATGCTCTGTGCTGCCGTCACTTACTGAGCTTAAGGACCCACTCACAATATACAGTACACATAGAATAGAAATGTCACAATATAAGGCTGATTAGTAATTAATACAGATAATTACTACATGGCAGCACAGAAACCAGTGCAATTAGCATCAAAGTATAATAATCAGCCCTGTAGCATCAGCTTATATGACAGGGAAACCTCATTTTCTGCTGGATAATTAGTGACGACCCCTAAGCTTCGCTTCTCAACAGCTGCTCAGAGCCCACTGAGCATGTGAGTGTCACAGACACTTTCCAAGATGGTGACCCCCTGTGACAAGTTTGAAGTCCTGGATCATTGCTGCTATTGACAAGCTCAAACTTTAGGCTGGTGCAATAAGTTCAGTTTATAAAAATTTTTTTTTTAGGTCTATTCATTTTTAGGGTTTAGTTCTCCTTTAAGGTTACTAAATAGAAAAACAGGAGTATCTGAGTGCTAACACCAACACCGGCAGGCACATCTCACAGAAGGTAAAGGCGCAGTGTGATGAATAACTCAATATGCAGCGTCTCAGAGGTACCAGTTTTTAATAGTAGAAAATGGTGAATACCAAATTAATTATGTTTTTAATCTTTTTTAACCTGGACACTTTCATTGGGGAATCAAATGGACTCATTATGTTTGGACTTCGAATAAGTGTGAACAAGTGTAAAGAATTTGAAGGACTAACTACAAACACTGATTTTTTTATGTGGACTTAATTGATCTAATTGGGTTCCACCCACAAAACCACCCCCCTCCCACACTATATCACAAGGTGTTGTACAGGTCACATTTATGGTAGGACTACATGGACGTTTTCGGCGCGTGCGACAGAAAGAAGGTAAGAGATAGAAACGTCGGATGAAGTTGAAGTTGATCCAACACTACATGACTGTCGGATGCAGACGCTGCACCGGCATCAAATAGTCGTGTCGGATCAATGATGCGACTTTATCCGAAATTTCTCTTACCTTATTTCTGTCGCATGCGTTTTTTTCGCAGAGCGTCAGATCGGGCCGAAAACGTCCATGTAGACTTGAGAAAGGGCCCAGTGGGGCCCGAAACTTTGCTTTGTATACATCTACTTCTTGAGCCAATAAAACAATTGTGATGCTCTAATCTTCAAGTTTGTGGTGTGCTACGGTGTACCTGGTATTCTACATATTATTGGACCACAGGCAGGTGGTCCTTCCACTGTATAGCACACCGACCCAAAAAAAGGTGTGGAACTTTTCAAATTAAAATGTGAAATCCAAATTCTTTATATATTTTTTTTAATCAAAAGCATTCATAGCTGTTGTAAACTCAATTAAAAATCTCAGCCGTCAATCGAATATCGCCTGCCCCTAGGCAATAACTTTCACTTTCCATTCAGCACTTACTAGATGTCACTGCAGTCCCCAAATTTCCCCTCCATCTCTACCATTTAATTGTGTAGCCAGTACATGGGGATGGACATCAGGTCCCCCATTCTGGTGCACAAACAAGATTCTGAGATGATACAAGACTTGTTTAATAACAGTGTCCACAAAATGGCTGCTGCCTGCTTGCTATAATTATGAATTCCCAGACTGAAGGAAACAAGATTCAAATAATTTATATAGTGTAATTAAAGTTCATTTTGCTTGACCAATGTGATAAAATAGATTTGGAATGATTTTTTTTGGGCGACAGGTCCCCTTTAAGAAACTGCATTTCGGATACCAAACTGCTCTTGTAAATAAGAGCTTTATCCTACTAGTGACAAATTCCATTCAATTAAAGGACAGGCTACATGGCTGTGTTGGGGGCTCCATTGCCAACTGAAACAAAAGCAGAGAACATGCCCCATATGTCATAAGCTTTAGATTCACTGTTAAGACTACTCATTCTTGATATTCGCCAATATGTGTAAGGTTAAGGGCACAATAAGCGTATACCCCACATCTCTACGCTGCATTTTGGAGGCAGACAGAGAGAAGCAGATGCACTCCAATTAGGGATGCACCGAATCCAGGATTCGGTTCGGGATTCGGGCCTTTTTAGCAGGTATTGGATTCGGCTGAATCCTTCTGCACGGCCGAACCAAATCCTATTTAGCATATGCAAATTAAGGGTGGGGAGGGAAAATGTGTGACTTTTTGTCACAAAACAAGGAAGTAAAAAATGTTTTCCTCTTCCCATCCCTAATTTGCATATGTAAATTTGGATTTGGTTCAGTATTCGGCCAAATCCAAAATAGTGGATTCAGTGCATCCCTAACTACAATATGCTTCCATGTTTAGCTTCACTAACAGACATCGACTTGAGTGCAGTTACGAGGAGCAGAGCGAACTGAGGTGGAAAAGGCTTTCGCATTTTGGGCCAGCCTCCACTCTGTGTAGCTGAACACAGGCAGGGCATACACCTAGGGTGTCCTTGCCTGTAGTGTAACAGCACACATTTAAGTAATTACACAGGAGTTTTGGAAATGAATACAGAAAGGCTCATTTCTACATGCGTAAAATGACATTCTCAGAATATCTCAGAGCATGCGGTTCTCTATACCAATGCATTCAAATACACCTTATCATGTCGCTGTACATTACTTGTAAATGTGTGAAGCAAGTTATCCAAAATTCATACATCCTGGGGGTGATTAAGTAGAGCATTTAGAGGGCAAGACCAATAACATCAAAACTGATGAAAAATTGAGAAAAAATTTTTTAATTCATCCAAATTAAAAAAATAAAAATAGTTAAGATACAAACTTAAAATGTAAAAGTCAAACAAATCTAAAAACATTAAAAAATGAAATAATGTCACATTCAATTTTGTTTCGTTTTTGGTTAAAAGAAATCCATACAAAATGAGCAACTGAATAGTCGTCTATAAAAAGCTATTGATTATGCAAGTGCATGCAATAAAAGCTTTGCAACACTTTCCTGAGATATACAGTGGTGTGAAAAACTATTTGCCCCCTTCCTGATTTCTTATTCTTTTGCATGTTTGTCACACTTAAATGTTTCTGCTCATCAAAAACCGTTAACTATTAGTCAAAGATAACATAATTGAACACAAAATGCAGTTTTTAAATGAAGGTTTACGTTATTAAGGGAGAAAAAAAACTCCAAATCTACATGGGCCTGTGTGAAAAAGTGATTGCCCCCCTTGTTAAAAAATAACTTAACTGTGGTTTATCACACCTGAGTTCAATTTCAAAGGTTATAAAGCCATTTCTAAAGCTTTGGGACTCCAGCGAACCACAGTGAGAGCCATTATCCACAAATGGCAAAAACATGGAACAGTGGTGAACCTTCCCAGGAGTGGCCGGCCGACCAAAATTACCCCAAGAGCGCAGAGACAACTCATCCGAGAGGCCACAAAAGACCCCAGGACAACATCTAAAGAACTGCAGGCCTCACTTGCCTCAATTAAGGTCAGTGTTCACGACTCCACCATAAGAAAGAGACTGGGCAAAAACGGCCTGCATGGCAGATTTCCAAGGCGCAAACCACTTTTAAGCAAAAAGAACATTAAGGCTCGGCTCAATTTTGCTAAAAAACATCTCAATGATTGCCAAGACTTTTGGGAAAATACCTTGTGGACCGACGAGACAAAAGTTGAACCTTTTGGAAGGTGCGCGTCCCGTTACATCTGGCGTAAAAGTAACACAGCATTTCAGAAAAAGAACATCATACCAACAGTAAAATATGGTGGTGGTAGTGTGATGGTCTGGGGTTGTTTTGCTGCTTCAGGACCTGGAAGACTTGCTGTGATAGATGGAACCATGAATTCTACTGTCTACCAAAAAATCCTGAAGGAGAATGTCCGGCCATCTGTTCGTCAACTCAAGCTGAAGCGATCTTGGGTGCTGCAGCAGGACAATGACCCAAAACACACCAGCAAATCCACCTCTGAATGGCTGAAGAAAAACAAAATGAAGACTTTGGAGTGGCCTAGTCAAAGTCCTGACCTGAATCCTATTGAGATGTTGTGGCATGACCTTAAAAAGGCGGTTCATGCTAGAAAACCCTCAAATAAAGCTGAATTACAACAATTCTGCAAAGATGAGTGGGCCAAAATTCCTCCAGAGCGCTGTAAAAGACTCGTTGCAAGTTATCGCAAACGCTTGATTGCAGTTATTGCTTCTAAGGGTGGCCCAACCAGTTATTAGGTTCAGGGGGCAATTACTTTTTCACACAGGTTTGGATTTCTTTTCTCCCTAAATAATAAAAACCCTCATTTAAAAACTGCATTTTGTGTTTACTTTGTGTTTGTTTTGTGTTATCTTTGACTAATAGTTAAATGTGTTTGATGATCAGAAACATTTTGTGTGACAAACATGCAAAAGAATAAGAAATCAGGAAGGGGGCAAATAGTTTTTCACACCACTGTATGTCTTGTCCTCCACCTATATTCGATTTGATGATGGACTGGGAATCATTTTGTGCAACGGATAATGGAAAACAACAACATAAAAAGTAATGTGGCCACCAACTGAATGGTCTGATGAAAGTCATTTGCATTCTAAAAAATATATGGACTTTGTCATGATTCATAGTTTGTGCCAGCACTTTATAATGTTATATTCTACATTTATTTATAAATTGCGTGCCATGATCATCTCAGGGAAGAGTCAGAAGAGCGACATGCTTCCCATTATATCTGTACTATGTGTGAACAGAGGCACAAATATGCCCAACGATCATAATTTCTACACAGCCAGAACGGAAGTGTATTAATTGCAGATTACAGGGCATCGACCAGTAATGGTCTTAATATTTCATGTAAGTAAAATTTGTCCTATAATAAAGCGTGGGAAGTAAGAAGGCAGCAGATAGCACTGTAAGACTACATAATTCACAGTACATTGTTGCAATGGCAAACACTATATAACATTTTGTTCCTTGCTCTAAGGCAGCTGCCAACTACCACATGATTTTGATATCATGTGATATATGAATCACAGTTTAATGACAATTCCTCGATCAGTTACTCATGCAGATCAAACGTGCCGTACAAAAGGTGCGTTGCAAAACAGCTGACTTAAAGGCACCCCCCAATCCTCCACAGGCAATTTCTCTTTAGCGTGATGCGTGCAGGGTTAGTAGCTGACTTTGTGATGCCTTCGATTCCTTTTATACCCTGTGAGGTTTTGGGAAAATTAACAACTTGAGTCCTTAGGGGTGAAGAAAGCTAAAAAAACAAAAAGACTTGGAGCCTCATTCACACATAAATATTATAAATCTTAGACACGACTGCCAGCTAAAATTTCTGCAGCTGAAAAAAAACAAACACTGCACCTGCTAAGAGCACAAATTAGGGCAAGGGCACACGGGCAGATTTAGTCTCCTGGCAACTAACCGCCTCTTCTGCGGGGCGACAATCTCCCCGAACTGCCTTACCCCTGCTATAATTAGAAAACACCAGTGCCAATGCAATTGCGGCGGTTCTATTTCGATGTCTCCCGAAGTTTCCTCGTGAGGCAACATCGGAAATCAAAGTGGCGCTGGTGTTTTCTCATTATAGCAGGCGGAAGGCAGTTTGTGGTGATTGTCGCCCTGCAGAAGAGGCAATTAGTCGCTAGGCAACTAAATCTCCCCGTGTGCCCCTGCCCTTAAAGCTGGCCATAGACGCAAAGATCCGATCGTACGAATCAAGGATTCGTACGATATTCGGACCGTGTGTGGAGAGTCCCGACATTTTTCGTCTGGCGGAGATTGGTCGTTTGGTGGATAGGACAAATTAAAAAATTTCTGTCGGCTGCGGGTAATATCTCTGCGGGTATTGCCGATCGTACGATTTTCAGTGGGAGACTGTCACCAGCTTTGTCAGACATAACTATCGTACGATTGCTGTCAGGGCCAGAACATCGGCTGATCTGTTCTTACTACTTCTGAATGGTAAGACTTTGATCTTTGTGGTTAGTGGCAGGTCGGGAAATGGAATGGAATGATTCGTACAATCGGATCTTTGCGTCTGTGGCCAGCTAGGGTGTGTGAAACAAATAGGATACCAACAAAGGTTGGTAATTTTGACTCAAAGCTAATCAAAGGCATTGTTTATTTGCTAGGATTGTATTTTGAGGACACATATACGGATAGCATGCTATGAAAAAAAACATTGCACTTACAAGCCAAAATAAAGTTAATTTACCTGATTCAAGTACGAAAAGTTCATTAAACTTTACAAGCTGTTCTGCACAGCAGATTTCCTAGGACTGGAGCAAATCTTTTGCAGCGTCTCCCATATCTCTAGAACAGGAACACCAAAAGCTGTGAAAGGTATCGTTTTTTACTGACCTGTATGCGTCATGTGGTCTCGAGAGCCTCTGTCTGTGATGACATCCTTGGAGGTAGCCAGTCTGGGAGGGCTGTCTTCACTGCTGCTTACAAATGGGGACACCATCTCCATCTCTTCCCCCCAGTCAGATGTTATTCTGTTTGTTTCAGGTAGAAATGGGCTCGTGGGTTGCACTTCTGCAGATTTATCTTGATTTTGAGTTGGCGGAGTCAAGTTCAGCTTAGGAGTTTCATTTTGATAAGGTGGTCTCTGCTCTTTAGCAGCAAATTCCAAAGGGGCTCTTGGGGACTCTTCATCTCGTAGGCCTTTCTCAATTAATGAGGCATCTGAACAGTCTGGGTCCTCCTCTTCATCAACATCAACATCTTCCCATCCTTCATCATCAGCATCTTCTACTTCTATGTCCTCTGAGACTTTTGTTTCCGGTTGTTTCTTAAGCTCAACATTTACATTCTCCTATAGAAGAAAAATATTTTTCAGCTCATTTCTATGACATCATAAACCAAAGAGTCTGAATTGATGGATTTCCAATGGCAAACTCCATGTCAATACTCCCCTGCATAGCACCTTCCCATGCTTCCATACGAAGGACCCTCCCATTATTTATCCCATGTCTGCTTGTGTTTCAGTTGCCTTCCTATATTGCTGTCAGAGCATTTAGTGACCAGTGCTTGTGTGTGTCTATGTGTCTATGTGCGTGTGTGCGTGTCTATGTGCATGTGTGTGTGCGTACGTGCCTGCATGCGTCTGTGTGCGTGTGTCTGTGGACAGCCATCTCGGTTTATTATGCATGAACAGCATCACGCTACTACCTCAGCAAACCAGGTTGTAGTTAATATTTTTACCCCTTTGCCTCTCCCTGTATAATGTATTTAGAATTTGGGGTGGGGGATATTGGTTTTGAAATCACTAACATCATTAGAAGTGTCTGACTAGACATGCCTTGATTTGATTTGCAAGACTACTGAGGGCAGGGGAGTTTAACGGCAATTCAACTTTCCAGGGCAGCAGTTAAGAAAGACTAAGGTTTATCCAAACCAAATTCACAAAGCTGAGGAGAAGTGTTAATGTAATAAAATGACTTGCCTCAACACTTTTTTGAAAATCTTATTATAGTAACTCCTTATACTTACTGCTTTCTCCACACAGGTCTCTTTCTCTGCTTCCTCGATTACCTCCTTTTCATTATCATCTTCTGGCTCCTCCCAGCGGCTGTCATGCATGCTAGACATAAAGGAATAATCAACTGCTAGAAACACACCATTATCTCATTTAACAGTCCTATCCCCAGACAAAGATCATGCTATGACACAACAGAACTCATAAAAGGAAAACTATACCCCCGAACAATGTAGGTCTCTATAAAAAGATATTGCATAAAACAACTCATATGTAAAACCCTATTTCATGTAAATAAACCATTTTCATAATAATATACTTTTTTAGTAGTTTGTGCCATTGGGTAATCATAAATAGAAAACTGCCATTTTAAAAAAAATAAGGGCAGCCCCCTGGGATCATATGATTCACGGTGCACACAAACATACCAAACATGTTCGGTCACATGAGCCAATTAACAGACAGAGTTGTGTCTTTTGCTTCCACACTTCTTCCTGTTACAGTTAGAGCTGCAGTATTTCTGGTCAGGTGATCTCTGAGGCAGCACACAGACCATTACAAAATGGTGGTTCAAGGCAAGAGATGTAAAAGGGCAATATTTACTTATATATTCTTTAATATGCCACTTAATTTGATATAAACTATCTGTTGCTCAAGTATTCATTTTGGAGGTATTCGTTGTTTTTTTTTTTTTTGAGAGCAACTGCACACAACTCATCAATGCAGACTAAACTGACAAAGTGTGATCTTATCTCTTTGACAATTAATTATAGATCGATTTTACAAAAGGGTTAAATTTGAGCACAAGAGGATTCCTAAAAACGCCGATGTACGTTTCGCTAAATAGCTTTGTCAAGTTTTTTCGCCTTGACAAAGCTATTCAGCGAAACGTACGTCGGCGTTTTTAGGAATCCTCTTGTGCTCAAATTTAATCCTTTTGTAAAATCGATCTATAATTAATAGTCGGGCTGGGTTCTTTCAACGGTAGTGGGGGCAAGATAAATCTTTGGGTCAAATCCGCTTCTATCCTATACAACCTCTTACAATCTTTTTTCCATTCTAAGGGGCCGACGGTTTGTGGCTTTTTAGGGTTACCTATCCTCTTGTAAACATCTAGGGCAAGTTAAATACCAAGGCCACAGCCCCGGTTACCCTGTCCTGCCTTATCTTTGTGGTGTCCCAGGCTCTAGAAAAAAAAATCAGGTAGCTAGATTACGGGACAACTCCACCATCTATTCTTTCCAATTTCTATTATCTAATTCTTTGGATTGTGACTACATTTTTTAACCCACTATCATGTTTGGTCATTTTTAACAAACTTTTTTAAATCAATTCAATTTATCCTTTAGGGTCTAATATTCTAAATTATTGCACTGCACTTTACTTAAATAATGAATTTTTCTATTTACGGATGAATTTATAGTGGCACTGGCACTTTAAATATCACTATAATTTTTTAGGAATTGTCAACGAACAAGTAGGGTGCATCACCTTTTTCTGATAACTTTAGAATCATAAATATTGGTGGGGTTTCTTTTTCTGTCTTTTAAAATTTTATTTGCTGTTCTGACATCAGTCAGACCTCAACCAATAGTTGTGAAAGATCTTTTCTGCGTTTGAATAAAGGCACCTTTTTTTGGGTTACATAATTATCTATATTAATTACTAATCAGCCTTATATTGTGAGATTTCTATTCTACTGTATATCGCAAGTGGGTCCCTAAGCTCAGTAAGTGACAGCAGCACAGAAAAGAAGATGGGGAGCTACTGGGGAATCTTTGGAGACACAGATCTTTACTGCTAAAGGGCTGTGGTTGCCTTGGGCTGGTACAGAAGCACAAAATATAATGTACAATATCTCTAGCTACTTCTTTAGTTAAGCTTTAATTCTCCTTTAAGGATTTGTTTTTTAATGGTACAAAATGGCAAGTCTGCACTTGATAAAATCTGATTACATTACAGCAGTGAAGATTAACTCTTGTAGGATCCTACAAAATCTTGCGCTGTTGCATGAGAAGATTTTGTGGGTCAGATAAAATCAGATGCACAAAATCTAATTAAAACCTTTTAGTTTAGCCCTAAGTCACCAGTTTGGCCAGTATAATAAATATATATATATATATATATATATATATATATATATATATATATATATATATATATAAATATAAATATAAATATAAATATAAATATAAATATAAATATATATATATATATATATTTAGTCCCTGTGTAAAATGTATAATGAAGCAATAGAATTCTTAATGAATCCAATGCAATTTGAGAGTAGGACTGGCCAGATATGGGATGACTTTGACGTAGTTGGCCAGCTTAAATATATTGCAATATATGGACAAACAATCCCTGTTTTGTTTAAAGGGTAAGGTTTTTTTTAGTACCTGTATGCACAAAATGTCTCATATATATATATTAAAATGGCCAAATCCGTCACCTGATCTGAACCTAATTGAGCATGCATTTCACTTGTTGCAGACTAAACTTCAGACAGAAAGGTCCACAAACAAACAGCAACTGCTGTAAAGGCCTGGCAGAGCATTAAAAAGGAGGAAACCCAAAATCTGGTGATGTCCATGAGTTCAAGACTTCAGGCTGTCATTGCCAGCAAAGGGGTTTCAACCAGGTATTAGAAATTAACATTTTATTTTCAGTTTTTTAATTTGTCCAATTACTTTTGACCCGCTGAAATGAAGTGATTGTGATAAAAAAAGGCTTTAGTTCCTCACATTTTTATGCAATCTTTTTGTTCAACCCACTGAATTAATTTGAATTTATGTGTGTATGTAGCTTCAGAAATATATTTTATTGTGCAATTATGCATAAACACACTAGTCTTTGATAAACTACCATTCATTTTAAAAATGTAAGTGCAGTATGTAGATATGTTTGCTTATTCCCCAGTCTTACTTGTAAGGTTTGTTTCGTCCCCGGTCTCGTTGCTGATCTCTCTTTCGTCTGGATTCCATAACGTTCCCAGGGAAGAATTCACCCATGGTTGGAGGCTTTGGAGCACCTCTTTTTTCCTTTTCTGTGGAACAAAAATAAGCTTATGATGTAATCATTTTAATTGGATACCAAATAAATGATTTACTTGGTGTAGGGATAATCCGCACACACAAGTACAAGCAGAATTTCTATAATGATGTCTTAGACAAAGCACTAAATTTGGTATTGCTTAAATTGAAAGCAAAATTCATGCAGTGCCACCCTTACTACCACCAAGGCAGGTCACACAGAGGGCAAAATAGAACAACCCAAGCCTGGTGTTTGTGGCAGCAGTAAGCAGAGCACAGTTGGAATAAAATATTAGTATAGTCTATAGTTCTTACTGGCCAAGTGTATGGAAATACACAACTGATTCACATATGGAAATAGGCAAAAGCCCACCTCTTGTATTATACTGCTGGTCTGTTTTGAAATAATAACAACAGAGAATGTGCATTTGTGTCGCTGGCATAAAATACAAAATGAATACTTTATCAATGTATTTTTTTATTTTTACTTCTCGAACACTTAAAAAAAGGTTTGTTTTTCTAAAACTTACATAAGTGTTCTTAAGTTCTTTGTATTTTGTCATCCTAGTTTGTGCCCAGCCTAAAAGAGGGGCAGTTCACTTAGCTAATTACTTTACAAAGTTGTTTTTCTAAAACTTACATAATATATAAAGGAACAGCAGAAAGTCATTAGCTAGTTGAATTGCCCTCTCTTAGGCTGGGCACAAACTAGGAGGACAAAATACAAAGAAATGTCACAAACAACTGTAAGAAGAATTTTGCTGTTCATAAGTTCCTCTATCCACTTTCAAACAAAATATTATTCTTGTAGACAATACATGGAAATAATCTGCCGTATTGTTGCCTAGAAGTACACCAAGAAGACACTGCAGAGGCAAAATAACTCAGAGTTACCTCTCCTGCTGACCAGTTCATCTTCCACATGTGGAGAGGAACCATCCTTAAACCTGTGATAAAAAAAGAGAAAAAAAAGAAGCACACTTTAGATATATAGGGCAGAGTGCAATATATCCTGGAAAGTAAAATTAGCACTAGTTAATAAATGTAGCTGTAACCTAGCAAAGATACTAAGAGAAAATATGGAACAACAAGAAGTGTTACTTTGAAGGTAGAATTTTAAAGGGGAACTAAATCCCCCATTGTGGGAATTATCACAATGGGGGGTTTAGTTCTCCTTTAAGGAGGAAATTTAGATGTTATGGAAACATGGAGAAAGGACAGCTGGTAAAGTGAAAGCATGAAACAAAAGTCGGTGCTATTTATAATTACTGAGCAGCTTTTTAGTGGGTTTACAGTTAGATCCTTTTCTCTAACTGGCTAATTTAGAGGATGAATGGAGAAATGGGATGCAGAAAAAGGTACCTTAAAGGATTGCTCATTTTTAAAATTAACTTTTAGTATGATGTAGAGCGAGAATGAGAAGAAAAAGTAACTATTACATTAAAACTGTCACAGAACAATAGAAGTTCAGCTTCTGGGGTCAGTGACGCCCATTTGAAAGCTGGAAAGAGCCAGAAGAAAAATGCAAACAGTTAAAAAAATAAAAAACTATAAAAAATAAAAATGAAAACCAATTAGAAAGTTGCCATGGATTGATCATTCCATAACATACTAAAAGTGAACTAAAATGTGAACTACCCTACAATAAGCAAAAATTATGATTTTCCTTTTGCACAAATTTTTTTTTTACAGTGAAAGGACACTGTCTAAACTAATTCACCAAACTATGAATAATTCATGTGTGACGTTGGCATGTATTTATATTTCTATGAATAGAAACAGAGTTTGTATATACTTGAGTTAATCATTAAATCATTGTTACAATTGCATTGCTTTGGCTCAGCATCAGCTGGGATCTTAAATAGAGTGCTCTATATTTATGTACAAAGGTGCATGCACACTTGTTATTCTACTTTAATTAAAGGAATAATATATTTACATAGAATCTGTTTTTTCTGCGTCCCACTCCCGTCTCCACTGCCCGGTGGGTTTGCGATGACGAGCCAATCTCTCCTCGTCTATCTGTTCCCGCTCCTTCTTCCAGCGCATGTACTCTGATCTTTCCCTACCAGTCATTGACATAGTCATATCCATCTGGTTCTTCATTGCAGGTCTTCTTCCCTGAGCACACATATAATTATATCAAAGTCAAGTCAATACTAAATTAAATACTAAATTAAAGTAGCAACCTAGTAACAGGTAAGCATGAGTCCAGTATATAGTAGGATTTTCTGTA
The DNA here is from genome assembly GCF_017654675.1 of Xenopus laevis. Lineage (NCBI taxonomy): Eukaryota > Metazoa > Chordata > Amphibia > Anura > Pipidae > Xenopus > Xenopus laevis. The sequence goes on from NC_054386.1 coordinate 83,465,470, forward strand.
TGCTGGGGATTTGATTATCCATCTAGCATGGACCAGACAGGAAAAATGGTTCTATTAACTGTAGCCACCAGGCAGTGAATGAGAGGGCCTGAACAGAAAGAGAAGTAATAAAAAGTAACAATAGAAGTGTAGCATCACAGAATTATAAATGTAATTTAAATGTCCAACAACTATCTTAAAGTCAAACCCAAGGAATCTTTACACATCATTAGCTCTCAGGCAATCTTGGTTAACATTGGCTAATATTAAAACAGTTCAAATGGATGCATGCTTTAAATGTATTATAACGTGTGCCAATATTCAGTTCTTAAAACGATTTGTGCCCTTTGCCATTTACAAGAGTTCCCTTTGGGTTTTTTTTTTTTTTATTTGTTATTGAAATGCTCCTGAAAGTCAGCACATATATTAAAAATAAAGGTAAAAAGAGCACTTTTTCACAGCAGCTTAGTGATTGGCATTGGTGCCTTGCTGGTCCTAGATTGTAGTTCTGTCCTGGGGAATATGTGTATTTTCTCTCAATGTGTGCGTGTGTTTATTCCAGGTACTCTGGTTACATTACACAATTCAAAAAAGATAAAGATGATTAAGGCCAATATGCTGGATGACTTTCATATACCCTGATACCACTGACTGTGTAGCACAATGCTTCCTGTACTGTGGTGCAACTATGGGAGGTCCTGGAGCTAAGATGGAGGGCCCTGACCAAAGGTTGGAACTTCAAGGGTGCCTTGAACAGAAAAAGGCTGACAAGCGCTGCCTTAATGCGTGCACGTTGTGTGAATGTTATAGGGAACTCCATTGGTGCAGGAACTGATGTGAATGACACACTTATGTGATGCTTTACAAATGTTTCAATGTTATCGGTTTCCTGAAGAGTCAGTTAACACCAGTTGCCCTTTGGCAACTTTATAAACTTAAGTTTGTAAAGTTGGTGGCCAATGGAGCCCTACTGGTGTGAAATACTTACATGGCTTTCCTTCTCCTTGTCCATACCAGTTTTTACTCTATCAAAATCAGGTCCACCCCAATTCCGATTGTGCCTGCGACTACCCTCCTTGCGATCTCCCTCTGCAAATGGCCCTCTGCGCCTGGGATCATCCAGAAAGTTGCGGATAGGATTTTTGTCTCGCATGCCATCCTAGACAACCAGTGTTTACATTACATATACTAGATAAAAAAAAGTGTGCATGCAAATTATTTGAACTTATTATAATGGTTGGAAATGCCCTAGGTGGTGATCAGGTTCTCTGGAAAACAGAGGGACTTCCAGTCGCAGAATCCATCACTTCACTAAGGAATAAGATGAAGATGGGGTTCCTTGAGTGTCATGGTTTTATGTTCTCCACGCCTTTCCCAAGTCTAATTAAAGCAAGGTGCAAGTTATTATGCTACCCAGTTTCATGTTCAGTTAAATTTAACCATAATTACTATACGTATGTTATATACATACTGTATATATTTATGAAGACCTAAATTTCAAATAGCTTTGTCTTAAAAAAAACTTTGATCCTGAAAAAATTACTGCTCTTAACGTCAGATTTATTTAACATGTTCAGTCTATAGAAGAAAACCACACCTGTGATTGAATTATCAATCCCACAACAAAATCAAAAATGCATTTAGGGTATTTCTGCTTACGTAGAGAATTCGTGCTTAGGTATATGGGTTAGGCTGAAGAATATTGCCTATGCATGATGAAACATTTTGGCTCCTATTTACTTTTTACTATATTTTGCCCAACTGCCAACACTCCTAACCTTTGAAAAGGGGTGCACTAAATCCAGGATTCGGTTCAGGATTCTCCCGAATCCAAGTGCCTGTCCAAACATTCTAAATCCTTAGCATCCCATGACTTTTCTTCACACACACAAAAAAAACCTAGGGATTTCTTTATTCACATGCTGTGTGTGCAGTTCTTTTTAGCCCTTCCTTAACCTGATTTGCTTCTGCAAATTAGGGTTTGGATTAAGTTCCAGAATCCCAAAATAGTGGACCAGTGCAGCCCTACTTTTAAACACAAGTGCAACAAGCAGTGCTTGGAGCATGAATCTACTTGAGCCTGCTTAGCATGGATGACAGGTCAGAGGCAAAGAATATCAGTAGGTTGTAGGAACAGTGTAGTACAGAAACATCTAGTAAAGAAAGAACTGTAATAAATGACTGATTTATCTTACAAACACCATTTACTTCAATAACCACTTTGGCTCCTAGCAAGCAAGCTAGCGCACATAAAACCCATGGGTCTTCTTCAAAGCAATTTATGCAGAATATCTGTCCAAACAGATAATCTCACACCCAAACAAAAATCTATATGCCTGAAAAATCGGAGGCCACTATCAGCATGAAAGCAAAGACAGACAGACTTCATACCTGAAGGATCATATAATGTAAATGAAGTCTGAGGCAACAGTATGCATGTTAAAGGAGAACTAAACTCTAAAAATAAATATGGCTAAAAATGCCATATTTTATTTACTGCACTTATTGCACCAGCCTAAAGTTTCAGCTTCTCAATAGCAGCAAAGATCCAGGACTTCAAACTTGTCAAAGGGGGTCACCATCTTAGAAAATGTCTGACACTCACATGCTCAGTGGGCTCTGAGCAGCTGTTGAGAAGCTAAGATTAGGGGTCGTCACTAATTATCCAGCAGAAAATGAGGTTGGTCTGTAATATAAGCTGATGCTACAGGGCTGATTATTAAAATGTGATGCTAATGGCACTGGTTTCTGTGCTGTCATGTAGTAATTATCTGTATTAATTACTAATCGGCCTTATATTGTGACATTTCTATTCTATGTGTACTGTATATTGTGAGTGGATCCCTAAGCTCAGTAAGTGGCAGCAGCACAGAGCATGTGCAGTGAATCAGCAGAAAAGAAGATGGGGAGCTACTGGGGCATCTTTGGAGACACAGATCTTTACTTCTAAAGGGCTGTGGTTGCCTTAGGTTGGTACAGAAGCCCAACACATAATGTACAACATTTCTACCTAATTTTTTAGTTAGGATTTAGTTCTCCTTTAAGTGGCCCATACTTTAATTTTAAGCACTCAACATAAGTTAATGTAAAGTTTCCTGATAAAATAATCAGTTCATAACTAAGGTGACAGTTATGATATGCGAGAATAAATAAAATTCTGACTTTGATAGATTCAGTTCTCGAGCTAGCCGTGGCACTACTACCTTGACCATGAGGAAGAAACATTTGGTTATTTGAGTAGTTCTTCGTTTGTATGTGCTGTGAAGCGATATCTCTATGCTCTCACAATTGTAATGCACCTTTAGGACTGTAAATTTTTATATTATAGGTTCCCAAGTTTATAAAAATTCTGACTTGTTTGGGGTTCTGACTCTTTGTGTGTTCAGAATCCATGGAGCTCATGTCAAATAAACTTTATCTTTTCACCTCAAGTGATCACCAGTTCTTGAATTCCACAACACGTACAAAAGTCTACCTGTATTATGACTTCAGTTAAAGTATTTGATATTTTAGGAAATCTAATGTAGTTGATTTAGGAATGTTTGATCTCCTAATTAATACATCAACTCAGAAGGAGCAGCTAACACAGGCACAAACCAGTGTGAAACCACTATGGGGTAACACGTTTATGTAAACTTACCCGTTGGCTCCGTTCATATTCTGCAATTTGCTCCATTTCCTCATTCATCTTTTCTATATTTTGTCTTCGTTTCTCCTGCCACTCCTTTGAGACCAAAAAAAAACGGTCACTGCACAAATTCAAGAAGCAGCAAAAATACTTGGAAGAACATACAGATAATATACCTGTGATTTCCTATCTGATGGTAAAGACTGGTCAACACTTTCTCTAGGACTTCCACCTCTCCCTGGGGTTCCACCAATTCTTCCAGATCCTCTCCCACTCCTCTCACCATGTGATAAACCTCCTCTTGGAGATGAAATATCTCCAAATAAGCGTTGGTTTCTCCTTGGACCATCTGCTCCAGAAATTCTTCTTCCTTTTGCAGAGTGTAAAGCATCGCCATCGTTCAAAAATGGCTCAGCTAAATGTTCTGTATGTGGCACCTGTCCACCAGAGGACCGACTTGTCCTACCACTATTTTGCCGAGTCGGACTTCTTGAAGTGTTATCCTTATTTGAAGAGGGCGGAGAAGTTTTGGCAGGTTTTTCATTATTAATAACACGCTTTTCCTATAGAAATAAAATACAAATTATAAGCAATACAAATTATTATTATTCAAAAGCCCAAACTGTAAGACTAAACAAATCATAACTCCATCAGTGCCAGCATTTGCCATAGGCAAAACATTTTCCATTAATGTCAAAGGGGAACCCATGACAGAGGTTTGCTCAGGGGCACTGCAATGGGGAAAAAAAACACAGCCACGGCCTGGCATTTTTTTTTTTTTTTTTTTTTTTTTTAAACATCGGCTTATGGTTTTGAATGTCAAAAGGACTCTGGTTGTGGTTAGAGCTCAGTTGCAAGGAAACAGGGGTAACAAAGCAATTGCAATAACAGTACTAGATTTCGAAAGATATTAAAGAGAGATACCATAAATAAACGCGAGCACCTGCACTTAGTTCAATTCTGCAGGAAATTTTGAGGACACAGTGGCCATGTAATAAAACACCAATTCATTGACCTTTGATTGGCCCTCATTAAGGGTCAGTCTATTTTTCTTAAACTACTGACATAAAGGCTGAGGTCAGACAAAAAAAACACCAATAAAATGATATATACATAGTTGTAGCAGGACCACCACCTCATATATGCTTACTGCCTGTATAGAGTGACAACTGTATAAGCATAGGTATTTTACAGTACTTTGCACAGCTGAGCAAGAAAAATCTTTTGGCCCTTACATATTAAGTTAGGGGAAAACCCTATTTATTTATGCGCCCAGATATGTAGCAGATTATTGTATTTTACCAGCACATCTCACCTGCTCAACAATCCTTGCATTTTCTAAAACTGCACCACAATATTAACACAATAATTCATAATAAGAGAATAAGCTTGAAACAAAAAGCATCTTACCCCAGCAGAGATATCTACAGTAATAGAGAAATTTTCTTTTTCTTTACTGCTTTTGTCCAGCTCTGCCTCTGGATGTTTCCCTTTCCTAGGTGTTGTGACTGCTATCCCCTCTTGTTCAGCTCTCCTGCGATCTTCCTCTATCAGCTGGAATAGAAAAGCTCATACAAGTTAGATAAGGGAAAAGGCTCGTGGGACTATTTCCAAATGATTTACCAGACACTTTCTTCTCATTAGAAGATGTTGTCAGCAAATGGTCAGCCATCAGTGGCTGCCTCCATGGCTACTTTTTTATATAAACTACAGTAGTCTTTCTGTAGCACACACACCAGTTTTACCCGTGAAGGACAACAGTAACCAATGTTTTCATTACTTAAAAACAGACATTTTTTTTAACCAGCTTAATAGCTCTGAAATAAAAAAAAAATGGAAATTGCAAAAGTGCTTTTCAAAAGAGCACCCTAAGCAATTTTTTCACATCCATTTTTTTTTTTTTTTTTTAAAGTTTACATATCGTTTAAGGGGTTGGGGAACTCATCCCTGCAAGACTGATAAACAGTGGCATTGGATCTGTTTGTACATTTTGAAAAATTATTTATAATCACTGTTGGAAGTTCAGATGTGTTTATGCAACTTTCCTACATAAGCCCAACAGAATTATCTGATATTTTAATATTAAAAAGGTGCAAATGAACTCTTGGCACTAAGTCTGGCAACAACATAAGCAGCTAAAATATGCACCCTAGTCCAACTACCTTCTATTCTTTGGCTTTTCTCAAAGTCTTTAAATGAAATTATAATGCAATTATAATAATGAATTTGAACCATTTACACCTCAAAACAGTGTTTCCCGAATTTCACCAACATGTTTCCTGCAGTACTAGAGGTGAAAAAATGTTGGACCATGTGTATACAAACATCGCTTAAGCTTACACAGCAACCCCCACCTGGGGCAGTCTGATCACCTCTCCTTGTTTCTTACACCTAAATATATACTTATTAACCATGTGAAACCATCTGTGAAAACTATCAAAGTGTGGCCAGTGGCAGTGGATTCAGAACTCCAGAACAGGTTTAAATATATGGACTGGAGTAGGTTCGCCTCTAATGCTACTTGTGGCTCTCTTATAAATATTGATTCTTATACCCATTCGGTATTAGAATACATCAACATTATAATTAATAGCGTCACCACAGAGAGACAGATTACTATATACCCTAATCCAGGGGAAGGCAACCCGCGGCTCCGGAGCCTCATGCGGCTCTTCATCCTGCTTGCTGTGGCTCGGTCTTGCCTCTTTGCCTGTACTGTCGTCCATACAGCCCTCCCAAATCGCGCCAGCAGTTATAGAGGGCCGTATAGATGTCTCAGGATTAACAGGCAAGACCAAGGTCCTTACTGCGGTCACACACTCCTCTGTTTGTTGTATTCTGTTGTTGTAACAGTTAAAATTAAAAAAAGGTTAAAACTTTTAAAAGTTTATAAGCTGGGTTATGTTTTGCGGCTCCAGACTATTTTTCTTTAGTGGAAGAGGGAGCAAAATAGCTCTTTTGATAAAGGTTGATGACCCCTGCCCTAATCAGAAGCCATGGATGAACAGTGAAGTGTGATTGGGCCTTTAGATTGGGAAACGCACAGGCCTATAGTACATACAGAGCTAATCTGAAGAAGGGTATTAAGAAGGCTAAGCATGAGCACAAGCTGAAGGTGGAGGAACACGTTGTTTATTCCGACTCCCGACACATGTGGCAGGGTATTCATCATCATCATTTATTTATATAGCGCTGTCAAGATACGCAGGCCATTATCGAGTATAAGTCTGGTAATTCAAGATCAATATTTATGGATCTGTCCTTCTTGGATGTGCTAAATGTCTTTTATGCCCGTTTTGATAAGGACAACTTGGAAAAAGTTGTCAAAATGGAATACTCTCCTGATCATCAGATCCTTACATTTACACCTATAGATGTTTATAACACACTGAGCTGAATTAATCCACGTAAGGCAGCCGGCCCTAACGGCATCCCTGGACGTGCGCTCAGTGCATGCGCTGGGCAGCTCGCTGGAGTTTTTACTGACATTTTCAATCTGTCCTTCGCCCAAGCAGCAATACCAGCTTGCTTTAAGACTACCTCCATAGTGCCAGTGCCGAAACATTCATCTCCGATGTGCCTGAATGATTACCGCCCTGTAGCACTTACACCTGTTATTATGAAGTGCTTTAAACGGTTGGTCCTGGCACACCTTAAGAAGTGTCTACCCTCTACATTGAACCCATACCAATTTGCCTATCGAAGCAACAGGAGTACAGAGGATGCAGTACCTACAGCGCTACACTGTGTGCTTTCACATTTGGAAAATACAAACACATTTGCTAGAATGCTGTTTGTTGATTTTAGCTCAGCATTTAACACTGTTGTCCCTTCCAAGTTAATCAATTAATTTAGGGATCTTGGTCCCCCTCTGCAATTGGATTATGGATTTTTTGACTAATAGACCCCAGCATGTTAAGTCTGGTTACAACCTCTCCACCACCATCACACTCAATACAGGTGCGCCACAAGGCTGTGTGCTGAGCCCGTTTCTCTACTCCCTCTTCACTTATGACTGCAAGCCTATGTATGGATCCAATTCCATTGTTTGCGGATGACACCGCGGTGATCGGACTCATCAGAAACAACGATGAATCAGAGTACAGGGCAGAGGTTCAGCACTTAGCTGTTTGGTGCACTGATAATAACCTGCTCCTCAATACTAGTAAAACCAAGGAGCTTATTGTGGACTTTAGGAAGGAGAAGGGTGACACACACAAACCCATCCATATTAATGGTATGGCTGATGAATGTGTCACCAGCTTCAAGTTCCGTGGAATCCATATCTCTAAGAATCATGGACAATTATGAAGTTAAGAGGAATTTTAGATAACACCTATTATCAGGATGCCTAAAAATACACAAATTTCGACACTTGGGAGAGACTTCTAATAAAAGCTTGAGTCTTAAGATGTCCCCACATTTATTTATTTTTTTTCATTTTTTTTAAGGGTGATTGCACTGCACAACTTTTCCAATAAAAAAGGCATCTGTTATATCTACTTTTAGATCAAATCCTGCTTCATCTGGGAATTGATTTTGTAAAATTAAGTTGTATAGTGCATAGTTAGTTGCTGAAAATGCTTTAGACACATCCAAAAGCACAATGACAAAAATTCTATTTTTGGGCATATTTTTATACAAACTTTACTAGTTTGCTTTGCCAGGCTACATCCCTTTCTCACAATTAAGTGATTATTAATGTAGTGTTCTTTATATTAGTGAACATACCTGGTGCCTCTTGACTAGAGCCTCATTCTTTTTACGTAAAGCTTCAATCCTTCGGTCCAACTCTGCATCTTTTTCCTCCTTTGACTTCAAATCTACCACAGAAGCCTGCAAGAATAAATTCAATACTAGAATGGGGTGACTATAACACATTACTGTTGTGAGACCACTTTGAATATAGCTAGGAGTGAACATGAATAGTTTCCTAGTAAAGGTGCTATATTTATTAAAAAAATGAATAAACATGTTACTGCTATTGGTACTTTGGTTATACAAAGCAATAGCTCAGAAGCACACAGTACTCATGCCATTAGTATTACCAAAACAGCTTAAAAATATGGCAGTGCTTTTTAAAGTATGTAACCAGCATTAGTCCTTTGGTTGGTTTTGGTGCAACTTCAAAGCAAAGAAAAACAACGCAATAAGGGGATTTATTCACTGTTAGAGCCTTTTCTCTTCAGTCCTATGGGGGACACAGGAACCATGGGGTTAAATCCCCTCCCACCAGGAAGCAGGACACTTAAGAATTGCAATCCTCCCACCCTCTATTCCAGTGGTCCCCAACCAGTGGCTCATGAGCCACATGTTGTTCACCAACCCCTTGGATTTTGCTCAATGCAGGTGCTTATGTGCTTATTTTTTCATTCCAGGCAAGTTTTGGTTGCAAAAAAACAGGCGTACTGCCAAAGACAGTCTAATGTAGTCAGATAGTCCACATAGGGTCTACCAGTAGTCAATCTCAGCCCATAATTATCAACCCCAGGAACGGTTGTTGTACTTGTATTGCTCTTTTACATTTGAATGCGGCTCACGGGTAAAAAAATAAAAGGTTGGGGATCCCTGTTCTATACCAATCTTCCCACTCCCAGGCAACTCAGTTCACTTAGCAAAGACCGAGCAAACCCTGCTCTTAAAAGTCAGAACCATGTCAACTACAACAAGGCTGAGTGAGAGTGAAGACTGATTCCCAGCTTCCGGGAGGGATGTCCTGTGTCCCCCCCCCCCATAGGACTAAAGAGAAAAGGATCTGAATCCCATTTTTCTTATGTCCTGGGGGACATAACAAAGCTGCCCCAAACTGGGGGAGGGAGGAAACAGGAATCAGTCACATAAGCAATCAAACTTCGAACTACAAACTGCAAAACCTTACTGCCAAATGCTGTCTCAGCTGGGGCAAATGTGTCAAAACAATAGAACTCGGTTACAGTGTGAGTGGATGGCCAGAAACTGAGGTGTTCTCTTGAGGGAGATGTAAAACTGGTGAACAGTTTCCCTGATCCAATGTGCAATAGTGGTTGACCCTTACAGCTACCAGATGGAACTACAAAGGGAGTTCTGATTCAGATGAAAGGGGGATACCCCCTTTGGATGGAAGGAGGACACTGTATGCAGGACTGCTTTTCCACGTGGAAAATCAGATAGGAAGAGTCACAGGCTAGACCCTTGCCCAAGCCATTTTAAAGAAACTGCAGAACCGGAGGAATCTTAAGTATTTCATAAGGTATGTTCCTTTCTGAACACCATCATATGAAAAGCTTTCATATTATAGTATGCCTTGGAGGATACCGATTTCCCGGCCTTAATCATGGTTTTAGCCACTGCTGCCAGAAACTCCTTATGGGTCAAGATAGCGGTTTCAAGTGCCAAGCCATCAAAGTGAACATTTTGGGATTGTGATGGAGGATTGGTCCTTGATGAAGCAAGTCTGCACGGAGGGGAAATGGCATAGATGGAATAGAAAGCTTCACTAGTTCGGTGAACTAGGACTTTCGAGGCCAGTGTGGAGCAACTACAATGAACCTGCCTCTTTCTCTTTTGATCCTCTTGATGAGGAGCGGAAGCATCGTGATGGGGAAATGCATCATTGTTAATCGCAAAATCCTGCTGATTTCACTTGGTACTGCAACACTCTGGATTCCTCCTTGACAGTTAAAATACGCACCAGCAGTGGGATTGTCTGACTGGTTCCTGGTGGATAGCCCTGTCAGCTAGGGCTCCCAATGGATCAGTGCCCTGTAAATGGCCCTGATCTCCAGAATGGCAGAATTGGCAGCCTTGTGTACACAAATAAATCTGGACAGAATCTGGACAGAGAGGTCTGGACAAAGAATACAGCCACCAGTTCAGGGACTCAACAGTCTGGGCAGGTAGAAAAGTTTTTTGATTCAGAGATTGACGTCTCCTCCTAGTGGAGAGGATGCGTCTTTGGGGCAGCCTGAGGTGGTATGGAATACACCATGACTCCCAGAAATCGGACAGACAGATTTGGGTCGATTTGAGCTGAAGAACAAAGTTCAAACATACTCCATGGACTGAGAAAGGCCTGAGAAAGTTGTAGTAGGCGAATCAAAGGAACTTCTGGTGATGAGGGTAGATTGGGACATGGAGGTAAGCATCCTTCATGTCCAAGGAAGCCAGAAATTCTCAAGGTTCCAACGCCTAAATGAGCGGTCAAGGACCCCGGGTGTTAGGAATAGCCCCTAACCGAAGAATCCTTGAGAGAAGTCTCTTAGAGACTATTGCCCAACAGTGTAGGAGACTGTGGTCGCCTAGAAACTGTTGTCCAACTGTGCCTGTTTCTAAGGACACTCGAAAAACTGAGGTGCCTAGGAGTGTGAAGAAGGGTATAGAGGGTGGGAGGATTGCAATTCTTAAGTGTCCTGCCTCCTGATGGGAGGAGATTTAACCCCATGGTTCCTGCGTCCTACAGGACGTAAGAGAATTTTAATATATGCCTAGTATTGATTGTGCAAAAACACCTCTACCCTTTATACCCTGGAAGGTAAACTAAGCAGATACTAAAACAGGCTAGAAATGTAATAAATACTTTACCATACTTTCTGCAAACTACTTCACCCCAGTGTACAGGTCTTTTCTTTCTGCAATATAAAAATAAAACAAAGTTTGTTAATTTAATTTCAGATAAGATTGGACTGGACAATACATATAATTACAGTTCTAGAATGTATCCTTAAAGGGATACTGTTATTGGAAAAAAAAAATTTTGGAAAATAAATCAGTTAATAGTGCTGCTCCAGCAGAATTCTGCACTGAAATCCATTTCTCAAAAGAGCAAACAGATTTTTTTTATATTCAATTTTGAAATCTGACATGGGGCTAGACATTTTGTCAATTTCCCAGCTGCCCCAAGTCATGTGACTCGTGCTCTGATAAACTTCAATCACTCTTTACTGCTGTACTGCAAGCTGGAGTGATATCACCCCCTCCCTTTTCCTCCCCAAGCAGCCAAACAAAAGAACAATGGGAAGGTAACCAGATAACAGTTCCCTAACACAAGATAACAGCTGCCTGGTAAGCTGGCCATAGAAGCAAAGATCCGATCGTACGAATCATCGTACGATCGGACTTTCCCATCTCCCGACCCGCCACTAACCATTCAGATCAAAGTCTTACCAGTCAGATTAGTTAAAGAACAGATCAGCAATGTTCTGCCCCTGACAGCAATCGTACGATATCTATGTCCAACCAAAGCTGGTGACAGTCTCCCACTGAAAATCATACGATCGGCAATACACGCAGAGATATTATCGGCAGCCGACAGAAATTTTCTAACCTGTCCGATCGACCAAACGACCGATCTCCGCCGGACGAAAAATGTCGGGACTCTCCACACCTGTCCGAATATCGTACGAATCCTCGATTCGTACGATCAGATCTTTGCGTCTACGGCCAGCTGTAGATCTAAGAACAACACTCAATAGTAAAAACCCATGTCTCACGGAGACACATTCAGTTACATTGAGAAGGAAAAACAGCAGCCTGCCAGAAAGCATTTTTCTCCTAAAGTGCAGGCGCAAAACACATGACCAGGGGCAGCTGGGAAATTGACAAAATGTCTAGCCCCATGTCAGATTTCAAAATTGACTATAAAAAAATCTGTTTTCTCTTGGAGAAAAGGATTTCAGTGCAGAATTCTGCTGGAGCAGCACTATTAACTGATTCATTTCGAAAAAAAAATTTTCCCCATGACAGTATCCCTTTAATGTCCAGAATACATATCAGTGTATCCTCTTACCACAACACTGCTTTGGATACTGGTGTATAAAGTCGTGTAACAGGTAATCACAATGAAAATAGATAATCTATGGCAAAGCCACTCTATTCTACTGGATCTATAATAAAGTAGACAACTGAACTATGGAACAGATGGTTTGTTAGTTAAGGGAACAGTAACCGCAAAAAAAGAAAAAGTGTTTTTGAGCAACAAATATAATGTACTGTTGCTCTGCACTGGTAAAACTGGTGTGTTTGCTGCAGAAACACTACTATAGTTTATATAAATAAGCTGATCTGTACCCAAGATGACAGCCATTCAATGGAGAAAAGGCTCAGTTACAGAACAGATACGTTCTGTAGAATAGAATGGTATTCTACAGAGCTCACGCGTTATCCACTATTTAACCTGTGCCATTAAATCTTATTTCAATTGCCTCCATTGCTACACAGTAGTTTGTTTATATACATTATAGTAATGTTTCTGAACCAAACAAATCAGTTTTACCAGTACAGGGCAACAGTAAGTTATAGTTTAATATAATTACTACACTTTGCTGTTACTGTTCCTTTAATTAGTTTGCAGGATCTGGGACACTAGCCAGCTGATAAGTAGAAGGTCAGCTCTGGTAACAGCATACCTTCTGGTATCAGTTCTAGGAAGATAGTGGAGTTATAATGACAAACAATCAAATATAAGCCTTGAAAAGTGCTCCTAGTGAAAGTAAGTATTATTAAACAAAGCTAGAGCAGAGAAAAAAAATAGGGACAAGTGTTTTGTGAATGTTACATTGAAGGGGAGCACCAAACTAATCTATCTATGTTATATGTGTTGCTTTACAGTTCTCTCATTCATAATGCAATGCTTATAAAATATGTATGCATGGAAATCAGTTGACTGCGTATAGTAAATTGCTTTTACATTTCAGAACAGTAAGGTGTATGTCTGATGGCATCCAGAATACTTATGCCTTAAAGGTGGCCATAGACGCAAAGATCTGCTCATTTGGCGACATCGCCAATCGAGCGGATCTTACCCAGATATGCCATTAACGAGCATGGCTATATCGTGGGTAATCTGATTGTTCGGCCTTAAGGCCGAACGATCCGATTACGATGTGCCATGGGCTCCGGCGGGATCGGTCGGGTCAAAATCAAACCTGACCGATCGACCAAACGACCGATCTCCGCCGGGCGAAAGCTGTCGGCACTCTCCACACACGATCCGAAAATCGTACAAATCCTCGATTCGTACGATAGGATCTGTGCGTCTATGTCCCCTTTAATAATAAAATATCCATTTTGACATAAATGTCAGGTTTGGCAATGTCCCTAACATGTAAATTCATCACGCCAGTAAGTCAGCACTCTCTCAATCCTGGCAGAAGGTTCCGCTGTTCAAAGGCACCATTATGGAATTTTGGTCCAGCAGAAAAGAAGAAAGGCAGAGAACTTATTCGCGTGAGCAAGAAAAGCCTTGCTGGCTAATCCTATACATATTATTGTAATTTCTCTTTAAAGGAATTGCTCAGTATGAAAATAAAAACTGGGTAAATAGATAGGCTGTGCAAAATATAAGTTTCTAATATAGTTAGTTAAAAATGTAATGTATAAAGACTGGAGTGACTGGATGTGTAACATAATAGCCAGGACCCTGCTTCCTGCTTTGCAGCTCTCTTGGTTTCTACTGGTTACCAGGCAATAACCAATCAGTGACTTGAGAGGGGCAAATGGTCCATTACAGTTTGCTTTTGAATCTGAGCTGAATGCGGAGGATCAATTGCAAACTCACTGAACAGTTATGTCCCATGTGGCCCCCCTTCAAGTCGCTGACTAACTCAGAGTTAGAGAGCTGAAAAGCAGGAAGTAGTGTTCTGGCTATTATGTTACACATCCAGTCACTCCAGCCTTTATACAGTACATCTTTAGCTAACTAGCTATATTTTAAACATTTTTTTATTTTGTAAAAGGCTTTCGGTTTACCCAGTTTTTATTTTTACACTGAACTGTTCCTTCAAGCACTCATTTCTATTTTAACATTTATCCCAGGAAAAGCTGGTAACCTTCACCACAGGATGCTACTTTATATATGTTGCCACTACTACTGTGTGCTGTCCTCCTCTGTCCATTCTTTGGGTGGATACCAATTAGACACATGCAGAGGAAGCCCCAGAAACAGACAGCACCCATTAGGTCTCACTTCTATCAGCCACACGGGATGGGACATTTAATAGTTAGAGCTGCCTGATAACCAATTCGTAGGATTTGTCACGTGTGCCACTGTTCTGGCTTGGGGACAACATGCAATTACAAAATGCCCCATGGTCAATTGTCACCGTTCATATATACAAAATGTAGAGGTATGGGATCTGTTATCCAGAAACCGATTATCCAGAAAGCTCCAAATTCTGGAGAAGCCATCTCCTTTAGCCTAAATTTTAAACAAAATTCACATTTTAAATATTTCCTTTTTCACTTTAATATTATAACAATACATTGATCCTATTTGACCCTAACTAAGATATAATTCATCAGGTGCAAAACAATCCTACTGGGTTTATTTCAGATTACAGAAAGATCTCTTATCCAGAAAACCCCAGGTCCCTAGCATTCTGAATAGTAAATACTCATCCGTGACGAACCTGACTTGTGTCTTGTAGATATTGGAGTCCTGTTATGATTAATGATTTTGATGGTTTTAATGAATGTCAGTATATAAGGCACTGAGCAATTGACGTGTTCAGAACGAGGCATGAAACGCGTCAGGTGATAGCACATATAAGTTTAGGAGATAAGTCTGACAAATGATACCTGTCAACTGTTTTTAAAGGAAAACTATACCCCCAAAATGAATACTTAAGCAACAGATAGTTTATATCAAATCAAATGACATATTAAAGAATCTTACCAAACTGGAATATATATTTACATAAATATTGCCCTTTTACATTTCTTGCCTTGAACCACCATTTCGTGACTCTATCTGTGCTGCCTCAGAGATCACCTGACCAGAAATACTACAACACTAACTGTAACAGGAAGAAGTGAGGAAGCAAAAGGCAGAACTCTGTCTGTTAATTGGCTCATGTGACCTTACATGTGGTTTGTATGTGTACACAGTGAATCTTACGATCCCAGGGGGCTGCCCTTATTTTTTAAAATGGCAATTTTCTATTTATGATTACCCAATGGCACATACTACTAAAAAAGTATATTATTATGATAATAATGGTTCATTTACATGAAGCAGGGTTTTACACATGAGCTGTTTTACTCAGTATCTTTTAATAGAGACCTACGTTGTTTGGGGGGTATAGTTTTCCTTTAATACAAGCTTGGTAATAAAGTTTGTTTAATTTTTAACTCGTGATCTGTGGAGACTCCTCGTCTATGCTTTGTTTTGTTGAACGAAATAACATGTTCCATGCCTGTAGTAAGTTTTAAGTTTGCGCACATCTAGTAACCCATATCAATCAGATTTTCAAACCAGTAAATTCTATCTGCCAATAGGGTGCTTTGGGTTACTAAGCAATTAGCAAGCCTATGACCATCTATTACATTAGACCGTTATTGTTTTTAACTCTACAGGTGCAGTGACCCATGTGTAATCTCTCAGTAAAGTGCTGCTGAACAGGACAGCATTGAATATATAAAGGATCATAAATAGTGCATGACAAAGATGTGTTCAAGTGAATTCATTTGCCAGTAACAGCTCTCTAAGCCACGGGTCACTTTCTAAATTTTACAAACCAATTTGCTTACTTAAGGATTCATACCCAAGAATCAGGAAAGATCTGTCAGCAAGTAATGTAGGAATCTGTAAGTTACTCTACAGTTACTCTGCTAAACGTCAGGGAACATGTGCAGAACGGACTGAAGATGCGAATAGATCTGTTACTGTATCAATGTTTAAAGGGGTTGTTCACCTTCCAAACACTTGTCAGTTCAGTTTTTTTCAGAATGTTCAGCATAAATAAAGACTATTTACAATTTCTTTCTATCTTTTATTTTTACATTTTCCCAGAACTTAAGTTTAAAGTGATTCTGACATGATTTTTATGGTGTCTTTTTTTTTTTGCTAAATTACACTGTAAATAATTCACTCTACCATTTCATTTCTGAACCAGCAAGTGTATTTTTTATAATATTGGTGTGAGGCAGCCATCTCCGGTCATTTTGGTTGGTCATGTGATTTCAGAAAGAGCCACAACTTTAGGATGGAACTGCTTTCTGGCAGTCTGTTGTTTCTCCTACTCAATGTAACTGAATGTGTCTCAGTGGGACCTGAATTTTACTATTGAGTTCTGTTCTTAGATCTACCAGGCAGCTGTTATTTTGTGTTTGCGAGCTGCTATCTGGAGGGAGTGATATCACTCCAACTTGCAGTACAGCAGTAAAGAGTGACTGATGTTTATCAGAGCACAAGTGACATGACTGGGACAGCTGGGAAACTGACAATATGTCCAGCCCCATTTCAGATTTCAAAATAAATTATAAAAAAGCTCATTTGAGAAACATGTTTCAGTGCTGGAGCAGCACTTTTAACTGATGCATTTTGCCATGACAGTATCTCTTTAAAGGGATACTGTTGTGGGAAAGCATGTTTTTTACAAAATGCATCAGTTAATATTAATGCTCTGCATTGAAATCTGTTTTTCAAAAGAGTAAATGTTTTTTTTTATATTTAATTTAGAAATTTGCTGTGGGGTTAGACATTTTGACATTTCCCAGGTGCCCTCAGGTCAATTGACTTGTGCTCTGATGAACTTCAGGCACACTTTACTGCTGCACTGCAATTTGGAGTGATATCAACCCTCCCTCCTACCAGCTGCTGTAATGTAAACAGAGCCTTGTCTGGTCAACCTGTCAGCTGAACAATAGGCAGGTATCAAGACAACAGCTCCCAGATCACCGTACCAGAGGCCACCCCTTTAGACTAGAAGAAAAGAACTTTCATTTGAAGCAACGTAGGGGGTTCTTCACAGTCAGGACAGTGAGGTTGTGGAATGCACTGCCGGGTGATGTTGTGATGCTGATTCAGTTAATGCCTTTAAGAATGACTTGGATGATTTTCTGGACAGACATAATATCAAAGGCTATTGTGATACTAAGCTCTATAGTTAGTATAGGTATGGGTAAATATAATTTATGTAAAAGTAGGGAGGGGTGGGTGTATGGATGCTGGGTTTTCATTTTGACGGGTTGGACTTGATGGACTTTGTCTTTTTTCAACCCAATTTAACTATGTAACTAGCTCTTCAGAAGGATTCTGCTGACTGGACTGGGAGGAGCTCTGTGTCTGCCTGCTGTTACCAGTGCTTTGCTCCACAGCCTTGGACTGAATTGACTTATACAGTACCTTACTGTACTTGCTATGTGGCACTAAAACACTATTTTCAGTGTGTAATAATAACATAACTTTCTCTGTCTAACAGTAAGGGCCCCCAGCCTGAAGGCCAGTTGGGGGGGGGGATTTGGGGTGAGTGCTTATTTGTGCCCTGTGTAACTCTGGAATTAACGCAGGGTGACTGTTACCCCAATGTTTCTAAATATATGTTACCTTCTTATGAGCTAAGGGGGCGCAGTCTGAAAGCAGTTAGTGTGAGATTTGGGATGAGCGCTTATTTGTACCCTGGGTACCCCTGGAATTATAGCTGGGTGACTGTTACCCCAATGTTTCTATATATCTGTAACCTTCTTATGAGCTAAGGGGGCGCAGGATAGTGGGCAGGGAGGAGAAAGGCAGTGGTGGGCTTGGACATGTTAGCAGAGCTGTGGCAGTGCAGAGGAATCATTGGGAATCATTGAGTTAGTGCAGGTCCTACAAATAGTACTGGCTTATGGTTTATTTATACCTTATATATCAGGAGTGCAGAGACTCAAATAAACGCTGGCAGCAAAGAGTACAATTTCCCCCCTTCCAACTCTGTAAACGTTAGTTCAAAGGAATGCAGAGTGAATTTACTGAAGAGCAAGAGTTTTGATAGCTGTCTGTGCAAGGAGGGCTGCTCGTGGACACTGGAGAGCAGGCAGTAAGTCTGGAGAGCAGGCAGTAAGTCGGAAGTGAAAGCAGCTTCTCTGCAGACCATGTGACCACCCTCCTCCTGATGTCACAGATAGGGGAGGGGCAGTGCACAGCAGATAGGGGAGGGGCAGTGTACAGCAAGCTCCTCATGTCGCAGTACCACTTTGCTTTTTATCAGAGAGCAGCTGCCTCCAAGCACACAGGTAATGCAGTGCCTGCTTTTAGTGCAGCACGTGAGAAATAAATAATGAGCAGATATCGAAGCCCCCATGGCAAAATAAAAATAATAACATGTATTGAATTGTGAATTAACATTTTATTTGCCAGACAGTGTTTTTTGAGGTGTGCTCTTTATAAAAAGCCAAAAAAGTGGAAAATTATGACCGATTCCCTTTAATGTTAGTGCCTCTGGTGTCTCAGTCTGGCAGCTCAGTGATCCAGGAGCATTTTGAACTGTTATAATTTGCTGCATTCAGTTGAAACATTAGTTGATACATTTCTCAGCAGTATCTTTAGAATATTAGCAACTATTGTATCAATTCTAACAGCTGTCTGTAATGACACTCGGGTATTCTGCTCAGCAGGGACAAAGATAAGAAAAGTATCAACTAAACGTATCCATTAATAGTAGTAAGAGAGTCAGCGACCCCTCCCAGAGCTTCTTTAGAAGGTGAAAAACTAAACTTTACACTTCAATATTAGAAAAACGGTCAAAAGTAGAAAGTGATTGGGAAAAGTCTTTATTTCTGGTGAATAGTCTGAAACCAACTGAACTGAAACAAAAGTGTTTGAAAGTGAACAACCCCTTTAAAGGGGTTGTTCACCTTTGAGTTAACATTTAGTGATGTAGAGAGTGATATTCTGAGACAATTTTTGCAGTGTGTTAGTTCTATAGCTTTTTATTCAGCGGTTTTGGCAATCTGGTTGCAAGGGTCCACTTTACCTTAACAACCATGCATTGCTTTCAATAAGAGACTGGAATATTAAAGGGGAACTACAGCTTCCAAACCAAAATTTGATAAAGAGGCCCACATAACACAGAAACCCCTAATATACCCATCACAGTTACCGGTTTCTTCAAAAAGTATGAGTAAAAGCCATTCTCTATGCTGAAATCCAGCTGTTTAACAGTTCTTCCCTTTCTGCATCATTTGAAATCCTGGCAGGGAAGGAGGGACTAAACACTGAGGTTACAAATTGTAAAAACTTCTCCACGGCTTACAGACAGCATGCAGGAACTACATAACCCACAATGCATTGTAGGGATGCACAGAATCGGCCAGGATTCTGCCTTTTTCAGCAGGATTCGGATTCGGCCGAATCCTTCTGCCCAGCCGAACCAAATCAGGGGTGGGGAGGGAAATTGCGTGACTTTTTGTCACAAAACAAGGAAGTTAAGAAATGTTCCCCTTCCCACCTATAATTTGCATATGCAAATTAGGTTTCGGATTCAGTTCGGTATTTGGCCGAATCTTTCACAAAGGATTCGGCCGAATCTTTCACAAAGGATTCGGCCGAATCCAAAATAGTGAATTCGGTGCATCCCTAATGCATTGCACTGTGATGTTCCTTTCCTTATTGAAATCATGACTGCAGGGAATTGTGGGGTTTGGAGGATTCAGGCTGAGGACAGATGGCAGTTGATACAAAGTAATAGTAGTCAGCCAGCTCAGCAAAGTAGTCAGACAGATCAGCAGGAGAACAGGGGGCTAGGCTTAGGGAATTGTCAGAAAACATTAAAAATCATGAAAAGTCTGCATATATTTTAATTGATGTATAATGCAAAGTTGCTTGAAATTATGTATACTTTTCAAAAAGCTTAAGTTATGTTTGTGTGGAGTTCCCCTTTAATAGGAGAGGGCCTAAATAGAAAGATGAGCAATAAAAAGTAGTAACAATAAATGTGTAGTAGTATTGCAGAGCGTTTGTTTTCAGATGGGGTCAGTCTATAACATACTAAGAGTTAACTTAAAGGTGAACCACCCTTTTAAGAGTTCAGAGCAGGTTTTCGGAGCTGCTACTGTCACATTGGAGGAAATGGGACTTTTTTAAAAACCAATTTATCAAGCAAAATACAGCCGACTATCAAGTCGCTCTATTTGAACACAATATATGGAATAATCCGAGAGAAAGTGTCAGACTAGTATATGCCACTATAAATCACTATGTAACATTCCTACTGTTTCAGCTCCTGCCCCAGAGGGATTCCGCCTCTCTGCCTGACACTCGGGTATTGTACAACTCATACACTCACGTTGCCAGTGGCCCGAACAGGAACAGCACAACAATAGAGGCGCGGGGTCCCCAAAATCAATTAGACTCACCTGCCAGCTTAGTACAGTCCGCAGAGCTCGGGGTCAAGCGGCTAATAAATCCCGCTGCCTATGTGCTTCTGTGACCTACCATTTACTTCTTTAGCCTCAAAGTCTTGCTGGCAGCTGCTTCCTATCCCCCACAACCATCTGCGTAACAGCGTGCGTCTGACGTCGTATGGCTTGAGTGGGCGGGGAAAGAGTGAACAGCCAAGTGACGCAACACGCTCCCTACGTGGAGGATGTGCGATCTATATTAGTGGTGTAGACAGCTGCTGTATTACAGGTATTAGACGCACAACTCGCTTTTTGCTCTTATGCTGCAGAAAACTTTACTCAGCTTCCTCACTCAGGGTTGGCGGTTTTCCAGCCAAATTGGGCTACTAATATAAAGCCCAGACTGGTTTTTAAAGTACAAACTAGCCATGGTACAGCTTTGGGCTTTTGCCTGGTTTATAGTTTTGTCTTGCCCTAATGTGCCAAGCCCGTGTCTCCCAATGCATGTTGGGTAATGTAGTTTTTGTTTAAAGGGATCCTGTCATCGGAAAACATGTTTTTTTTTCAAAACACATCAGTTAATAGTGCTACTCCAGCAGAATTCTGCACTGAAATCCATTTCTCAAAAGAGCAAACAGATTTTTTTTATATTCAATTTTGAAATGTGACATGGGACTAGACATATTGTCAATTTCCCAGCTGCCCCTGGTCATGTGACTTGTGCCCGCACTTTAGGAGAGAAATGCTTTCTGGCAGGCTGCTGTTTTTCCTTTTCAATGTAACTGAATGTGTCTCAGTGGGACATGGGTTTTTACTATTGAGTGCTGTTCTTAGATCTACCAGGCAACTGTTATCTTGTGTTAGGGAGCTGCTATCTGGTTACCTTCCCATTGTTCTTTTGTTTGGCTGCTGGGGGGAAAAGGGAGGGGGGGGTGATATCACTCTAACTTGCAGTACAGAGTAATATCAGAGCACAAGTCACATGACTTGGGGCAGCTGGGAAATTGACAATATGTCTAGCCCCATGTCAGATTTCAAAATTGAATATAAAAACATCTGTTTGCTCTATTGAGAAATTTCAGTGCAGAATTCTGCTGGAGCAGCACTATTAACTGATTCATTTTGAAAAAAACCTTTTTTCCCATGACAGTATCCCTGTAATGATTTGCCAAAGTTTAGTGTAAGACTACAATACCCAGCATGCAGTGGGACTGACTTGTGTAGAAGTTACCAGATTTTGGGCCTTATGGGGCCCCTATACCTACAAGGCCCCCCTCTGTACTTAAAGGGATACTGTCATGGGAAAAAAAAAATTCAAAATGAATCAGTTATTAGTGCTAATCCAGCAGAATTCTGCACTGAAATCCATTTCTCAAAAGAGCAAACAGATTTTTTTATATTCAATTTTGAAATCTGACATGGGGCTAGACATATTGTCAATTTCCCAGCTGCCCCAAGTCATGTGACTTGTGCTCTGATAAACTTCAATAACTCTTTACTGCTGTACTGTAAATTGGAATGATATCACCCCCTCCCTTTCCCCCCCCCCCAGCAGCCAAACAAAAGAACAATGGGAAGGTAACCAGATAACAGCTCCCTAACACAAGATAACAGCTGCCTGGTAGATCTAAGAACAACACTCAATAGTAAAAACCCATGTCCCACTGAGACACATTCAGTTACATTGAGAAGGAAAAACAGCAGCCTGCCAGAAAGCATTTCTCTCCTAAAGTGCAGGCACAAGTCACATGACTGGGGGCAGCTGGGATATTGACAAAATATCTAGCCCCATGTCAGATTTCATAATTGAATATAAAAACATCTGTTTGCTCTTTTGAGAAATGGATTTCAGTGCAGAAGTCTGCTGGAGTAGCACTATTAACTGGTGCATTTTGGAAAAAAACATGTTTTCCGATGACAGGATCCCTTTAAGCCTCCTGGTGAAGGGCGAATCTGGCCTATTTTGCTTAAAGGAAAAATTTGCAAAATGCATATTTTCATATATATTAATTTATTTTTTAGACTTTTTTCACTGCACATATTATACTATTTTTGGGCTACTTTTGAAGTGCCTTTGGCTAGTTTTGGGCTGGTATTGTAACTGACTTTGGCTGTTTTTTAAAATTAGACCTGGCAACCCTGTCCTCACTGTGCCCATGACCAGCTGCAGCAAATGTTATTGTACAAACAAAAAAACTGACTGACTGTCTCACACTAGTTTTTTCTTTGTCAAAAATGCCAAGCAGAGCTTAGAAAAAAAATAGCCAACTTAAAGGAACAGTAACACCAAAACAATGAAAGTGTTTTAAAGGGACAACAATACAGTAGAACCCCCATTTTTACATCAGGAAAATGTTAAATCAGGAAATGTGTTAAAGTAACTTTTTCTTCAAGTACTGAAAGGATATAAGCACAGCAGCCAGTTTTATTTTGAGATACAATATTTATTGTGTTAATAACAAGGGTTAAACATTGCAGTGTTAATGTTACACTATGGTGGGCATGTGCAAGGTCACTCTGTCAGTCACATACAGGGCCGCCATTAGAAATCACGGGGCCCCGTACAACAACATTTTCGGGGCCCCCTGGGCCCCGCCCCCCCTCACGCCCAAGCCCCACCCCATATCCCGCCCACTCCACATCACAGTTAAAAGACCACACATCAGCGCCTAAAAAAGTAACCACCCCCCCCACACACAAGTTATAAAAAGCTATTGATGGTCAGGGCCCCCTTATAAGTTAAAAAGAAATGAGGTCCCAAAAAAAATGTAAAATTTTTTTTAAAAAAAACAAAAAACATTGGTGGCGGGGGCCCCCTTACAAGTTAAAAAAAAATTGGGGCCCCAAAAATATATTTTTTTAAAAAATGTTATTTATTTTTTTAAAAAAACATTGGTGGCAGGGGCCCCCTTACAAGTTAAAAAAAAATTGGGGCCTCAAAAAATTTTTTTTTTAAATT
This sequence comes from Xenopus laevis, assembly GCF_017654675.1. Lineage (NCBI taxonomy): Eukaryota > Metazoa > Chordata > Amphibia > Anura > Pipidae > Xenopus > Xenopus laevis. The sequence goes on from NC_054386.1 coordinate 83,489,112, forward strand.
TTACATTTTTTTAAAAAAAAAAAAAAAACATTGGTGGCCTGCTTCAGGACTTTACAAGTTACAAAAAAAATTGGGGCCTTACAAGAAAAAAAAATTGGGGCCTCAAAAAACATTTTCTTTAAAAAAACATTGGTGGCAGGGGACTATAGAATATTAAAATTATACATTGGTGGCCAGGGGATTAAAAAAAAACAAAAAAACTGGTGTTCAGTAGAATTGAACTCAAGGCTTCAGGACTTCAACTTCGCCTCCTTTCGTGACTTCGGGTCTTTTCCCTGCATCAGGACTTTAATTTCGGCTCCTTTTGTGACTTCGGGTCTTTTCGCCGCTTCAGGACTTCAACTTCGCCTCCTTTCATGACTTCGGGTCTTTTCCCTGCTTCAGGACTTTAATTTCAGCTCCTTTCATGACTTCGGGTCTTTTCCCTGCTTCAGGACTTTAATTTCAGCTCCTTTCGTGACTCCGGGTCTTTTCGCCGCTTCGTGACTTCGGCTGTTTTCGTGACATCGGGTCTTTTCGCCACTTCGGCTGTTTGGCTTTTCGGCACTTCCGCATTCGGCATCCTAAGAAATGGCCGCACGGCTCGGGCACTCGTAAGGGGGGCCCGGCTCTTTCAAAAATGCAGCACAACACTTGTCCCCCCTGTCCCCACTGATGGCGTCCCTGGTCACATACACAACCTAAAGCAATAGGTGATTGGTGCAGGACTGTATAAGGGGCAGACTAATTGCAATTGACCATTTACAGGCACAACCATGGCAAAATATACATCTGGTTAGTATTTTAAGCCTCTTTATTTCACAAATAATAACATTCATAGAACAAAGCAGTTTTTGCAAACATCAGGACAAAATTTTGATATAAAATCCGGGAAAACATTACTTAAAGGGGAACTCCACACAAACATAACTTAAGCTTTTTGAAAAGTAAACATAATTTCAAGCAACTTTGTATTAAACATCAATTAAAAAATATGCAGATTACAAATCCCATAGAAATGAATGGAGAGTGGTGGAATTTCACTCTAGAGGACTGTGGCCATCTCTAACTTCACTTTTTGATAAATATACCCCATGGTTTGCCCCTGAGTAGGGATGGGCGAATTTGAGCCGTTTCGTTTCGCCAAAAATTGTCGCCGACGCCCATTAAAGTTTATGTGCGTCAAAAATTTTTTGTCGCGCAGCGAAATTGTTTTGACGCGCGTCTTTTTTTTGGACGCACACCGCCATAGAAGTCTATGGGCGTCATTTCCATGGCGAAACAAGGTGAAAAAATTCGCCCATCCCTAGCCCTAAGCATAGCAAAACATATTTGTAAAGTACATTGCTGTACATTCAGCTTTGAAACACGTGTGGAGTTTATGTCAACCTTTTGCACAAGTTACCAAAAAAAGATCAAAGTACAGGGCTTATTTTTGTATTATATTAGTTTCACCGTATTAGTTTTATAACCCTTTAATTGCTTGCGATGTTTTCTTCAGTGTATTTCACATACGTACCACTTGAGGTCACTGTCATCATGACAATGTAAGGGCTCTTACTGAGGAGCGGTTGAAGCTGCTCTCCCCTTCATTCCGTTTTTCAACGTTCAGCCGCAGGGGAGCGCAGGAATAGACGCATTTAGCTTTTTTCAATGGGGCTGTACTCACGCAGGCGCCGAACGCAGGTTGAGACGCCTACACGTGCCTGTGTGAGTACAGCCCCATTGAAAAAAGCTAAATGCGTCTATTCCTGCGTTCCCCTGCGGCTGAATGCTGAAAAACGGAACGCAGGGGAGCACAGCTTCAACCGCTCGTCAGTAAGAGCCCTAATAAATCTCACTCACAATCTAATAATGAACACACATCCATAGCACTATTTTATAAAGTGTTTTGTACTGAATGAATGGTTGAGAAATACAGATAATTAAAGAAGGTAAAGTAAAAGAAATGGAGATGCCAATAACAATGTGGTTTTTATGGAAACCAACCTACTGTGTGTGTAGACAGCAGGGCCGGAACTAGGGGTAGGCAGAGTAGGCATGTGCCTAGGGCGCAAAGCTGAGGGGGTGCCAGGCACGTACCTGCTCTGTCGCCTACCCCATGTCCGGTCCTGTGTCTCCCTGACTGGCGCTGGTAATTTTTGTTTCAAATGCGCATGCGTGCCGGCGCGTAGTTCCGTGCCGGTTGCCTAGGGCGCCTGGTCGGGTTGGCCCAGCTCTGGTAGACAGCCTTTTCAAAGCCATTGACTGTAGTTCAGCAACAGTCAGGGAGTGACGTGTTGCATGTGCCTGGTAAAAGCTATACCATGGTCTTGGTGTAGGAGATGTATTGGGGCCAAGGGAATGTGACTTTTAACTATGAAGACCTGTCATGTTTCCTTCCAATAAACATGACAATGCCAGTAAACTTGTTCCTCTTACAATATGAATCCACAACTCTGATGGTTATTGGCTATTCTCACAGGACCGCAGCCTCAACCTTAGCTGTAAACAATGTTGTGGTCAATCTGAGACACCATGACGCCTTTTTTTTACCAACTAAATGATGTTCTGATGCAAAAAAAAAAAACAAAAGAAAAATATTTTGCAGGATGATTCTGGACTTCCTCATTTCCACTGATGGGAACCTTTGTTGTGACTGGTCATGTGCTGGGTGGAACACCAGATGAAGACAGTAAAGAAGATCAAACCACAGGACTTCACTGACTCAAAATATGACCTTTAATAGTGCCAGTTCCATGTGATATTTGTAAATTAAAGAGACAACTTGTTACATGCACCAGTCACATCAGCACCACAAAAACGTATACATATTACACACTGTAGGTGTGACCCTGACCCACTTTGTGTAGCATGGGGTATGATCTCTTCCATAGTGTACAGCACAGTGTCTAATCTTCCCTGCCTCTTGTACCTGGGTTGATTTTCCCCAACACAGACAGTACAGGTATTGACACACTGTACAACACTGGATCTAATATGTCCCACACTACACAATACAGGTATGGGACCTATTATCCAGAATGCTTGGGACCTGGGGTTTTCTGGATAACGGATCTTTCTGTAATTTGGGTCTTCATGCCTCAAGTCTACTAGAAATTCATAAATAAACCCAATAGGCTGGTTTTGCTTCCAATAAGGATTAATTATATCTTAGTTGGGATCAAGTAGAAGGTACTGTTTTATTATTACAGAGAAAAGGGAAATTATTTTTAAAAATTTGGATAAAATGGAGTCTATGGGAGACAGCCATTCCATAATTCGGAGCTTGCTGGATATCGGGTTTCTGGATAAGGGATACTATACCTGTATAGACTATAATATACTGTAGTGTCTAATGTTATCTACACTATACAATGTAGGGGATAAACTCTCCTACAATATAGTAGCCAGTCCTGCTCACAATGTAAAATGCAAAGTTCAATCTTCCTTGGAATTATACAATACAGGGCAGTGTGATTAAAACCAGAACATGGTATACAGCAATAGAAGCAGGACCACTATCAGAAATCCCAGGGCCTTGTACAATTTATGACTTAGTCCTCCCATGAGCACAAGCACATAATACCATGTACCTGCACCCCTTGTATGCCCCACAAAAAAGAATAAGTAGCAGGTAGGTAGGTATGTATAGCTAGGACAAAAAGATTGAACTTAAAGGAGAACCAAACCCTTATTCATAAAAACCCCTACCCTACATAGACATCCCCTGCTCCCCCCCCAGCCTAGGTGTAAACTCCGGTAATTTCCCCTAAGTCTTTACTTAAAGGGGTTGTTCACATTTGAATTAAGTTTTAGTATGATGTAGAGAGGGATATTCTGAGACAATTTGCAATTGGTTTTCATTTTTAATTATGTGTGGTTTTTGAGTTATTTAGCTTTTTATTCAGCAGCTCTCCAGTTTGCAATTTCAGCAATCTGGTTGCTAGGGTCCAAATTACCCTAGCAACCATGCATTGATTTTAATAAGAGATTGGAATATGAATAAGAGATGGCCTGGAGAGAAAGATGAGTAATAAAAAGTAGCTAAAACAATACAATTGTAGTTTTTGAGAGCATTTGTTTTTAGAGGGGGTCAATGACCCCCATTGAAAAGCTGGAAAGAGTCAGAAGAAGAAAGCAAATAATTCCAAAACCTATAAAAAAATAAATAAGGAAGACCAATTAAAAAATTGCTTAGAATAACCAAATTTATAGCATACTAAAAGTTGACCAATTAAAAAATTGCTTAGAATAACCAATTTTATAACATACTAAAAGTTGACTTGAAGGTGAACCACCCCTTTAACTCTCTTTGCAGATTCAGCGGAGCTCACGGGCTTCATCTTCTTCTCTTCGGTAATCTTCATGAAGTAAGCGCCGCATCGGCACATGTGCAGTTGGATCAGTCTTCTGGTTTTTGACAACTGCACATGTGGAAATTGCTGAAGCGACGGAAGAAAACCTGAAGATTACCGAAGAGCCGGAAGATGGTGCCCATGAGCTCCACTCTGTCTGCAATTTTCGCCTAACTTTACTCAAACATACCATCTTTTTGGAATGCTTTTTAATGGGGCGAAATCCTTCGAATATCGAAGTCGAAGGATTTAGCGCTATTCCTACGATCGAAGGAATAATCCTTCGATAACGATTAAATCCTTCGAATCGAACGATTCGAAGGATTTTAATCCATCGATCGAAGGATATTCCTTCGATCAGAAAATTGTTAGGAAGCCTATGGGGACCTTCCCCATAGGCTAACATTGGCCTCGGTAGGTTTTAGGTGGCGAACTAGGGGGTCGAAGCATTTTTTAAAGAGACAGTACTTCGACTATCGAATGGTCGATTTTTAGTTCGAATCGTTCGATACGAAGTCGTAGTAGTAGTCGAAGGTCGAAGTAGCTAATTCGATGGTCGAAGTAGCCATATTCGACCATTCGAAATTCTAAGTATTTTTTCGTTCTATTCCTTCACTCGAGCTAAGTAATGGGCCCCATATTGACATTCACTTAATATGGGTGCACACAATGAAACATAACTTATGAATTTTTTTGATAAATTACATCTTTGTGTGATGGAAACTGTAATCTCATGATACTTTTTACAGTGTCCCTTTATTTTTTGTTCTTGCTTTTTCAAGCTTAAATCTGAAATGGTCAGTGGTTGCCAAGGGGTCAGCAACTAGAAAGCAGATTAATCATGGGGGGCTATATGTTCATATTGATTAATACAGTTTTGCACCTATTTTTCTATTTGGATCCTATTATTAATGTTTCACTCTATTACATGGTACTTTAAGGGGTAGTTCACCATCAAATCAGTTATTATGATGTAGAGAGTGACATTCTGAGACAATTTGTTTTAATTATCTTTTGTTTTGTTTTTTAAATATCTAGCATCTGTCGAATTTGGAATTTCAGCAGCTATCTGGTTGCTACAGTGCATTTCACTTTAGCAACCAGTTAGTGGTGCGAACAATAGACTGAGAGGTGAATGGGACAGACTCTGAGTAAAAAGATAAATAATGAAAAATAATAACAACAAACTTGCAGCATCACTGAATAATATTTTTGGGCTGCTGGGAGTTAGTGCCACCAATTTGAAAGCTGGAAAGTGGCAGAAGAAGGAACATAGTTTCAAAACGTTAACAAATAAAATAATGAATACCAGTTGAAAAGTTGTATAGAATAGGCCATTCTACTGATTCCACCGGGGAAACTTTTTCTTAACCCAGTTTTTAGATATTTTCATGGAATCATTGTTTCCCTATTTTGAATAATATCATTTAGAAAGCAATCCACATCAACTAATAAGAAATTGCTTGAAAACTGGTCACCAGTAAGTGCTTGCTACTGATTGAATGGGTTTCTACACCAGGTGCAAATTTGGCAACTTATAACATTACCATGATTTCTTTTGTTCTTGATTGGACTGAAGGAACACGGCTAGTTTGAATAGTAAATGTGTCATGTATATGGGTGATATGTAAATCAAAATAATATGAATTATATACACACTAATGATGCAAAGAGGGAGAGTAGTGAGCTGGGCACTTACAGATATTGTCATTGAATAAAAGGTTTTATATGATTTTTGAGTTTTCGTTTAATCCAAGGAACGACTGGAGCAGATATTGTTGTGGACATAGGTTGTTTTCTGGTGAATCTGAACATTTTTGCTTATTAAGGTCAAGCAGACATTAAAGGGATACTGTCATGGGAAAAAATATTTTTTTTTCAAAATGAATCAGTTAATAGTGCTGCTCCAGCAGAATTCTACACTGAAATCCATTTCTCAAAAGAGCAAACAGATTTTCTTATATTCAATTTTGAAATCTGACATGGGGCTAGACATATTGTCAATTTCCCAGCATGTGACTTGTGCTCTGATAAACTTCAGTCACTCTTTACTGCTGTACTGCAAGTTGGTGTGATCTCACCCCCTCCCTCTTTACCCCCAGCAGCCTAACAACAGAACAATGGGAAGGTAACCAGATAGCAGCTCCCTAACACAAGATAACAGCTGCCTGGTAGATCTAAGAACAACACTCAATAGTAAAAACCCATGTCCCACTGAGACACATTCAGTTACATTGAGAAGGAAAAACAGCAGCCTGCCAGAAAGCATTTCTCTCCTAAAGTGCGGGCACAAATCACATGACTGGGGACAGCTGGGAAATTGACAAAATGTCTAGCCCCATGTCAGATTTCAAAATTGAATATAAAAAAATCTGTTTGCTCTTTTGAGAAATGGATTTCAGTGCAGAATTCTGCTGGAGCAGCACTATTAACTGATTCGTTTTGAAATTTTTTTTTTCCCATGACAGTATCCCTTTAATAGCTGCTTGAGTGAAGTTTATATGACAAGGATGGCAAAGAATCCTGACTGTTTCCCATTGGGTATCTTTACATGCGTGGCCAGTCTGCTGAACAATGTTACCTACAAAATCTTTTCAATATAGCTGTCTTCATGTTAATGATTCATTTTTTAATCTATGATTAAACCTGATCCACAAGATGGGAACTTCCTTGCCTGCTTGTAAATTTGTAAAAGTAATCTATAGTGCCAAAGGCCAATGATAGATTGGAACATGGGAACAATGTAATGTATCACTGGCAACATAATGTATCACTTTTTTAAATTGGTGCCACCCATTGACATCCAAATCCTCATCCATTAGAGATGAGGAATAAAATCTGTCATTTAATGCATTATGATTTTTGCTATAACTACTGTATATACCTAACTTTAGATCTCAGTACATTACAAATCATGAACTCAAATTGCCCTATATTAAATTTTTA